>NW_003302554.1:15295331-16037013 GCF_000004255.2 Arabidopsis lyrata subsp. lyrata
TTCTCTAAATGAAAATTTTGTTAGTGGAATTGTGGGAGCATAAATAAAGTCTTGACAATCATTGCACCCAAAAGGGACTATACATATTATAGATGTAAGATGAGATGGTGACATAATATATTTAAAAAAAAATTAAGGTACGAAATATAGAAATGTTTGATTGTTTTTGCAATTTCTATGGGCTAACTAAACTAACCTATGGTCGGTGGTGTTTAAAGGGAGATCAAGCGTCGATAGTAGGCGGAGCCATTAACTACTTAAAAGAGCTTGAGCATCATTTACAATCAATGGAGCCTCCGGTCAAGACCACCGTAGAAGACGCCGGAGCCGGCTGCGACCAGATCAACACAACCGCAGCTAGCTCATCGGGGCCATTCTCGGATTTCTTTGCATTTCCTCAGTACTCGAACCGGCCTACGTCTGCCGCGGTGGCTGAGGGGATGGCGGAGATAGAGGTGACGATGGTGGAGAGCCATGCGAGTCTGAAGATACTTGCGAAAAAGCGACCGAGACAGCTTCTTAAACTGGTCTCATCGATACAGAGCCTAAGGCTCACTCTTCTCCATCTCAACGTCACCACTCGAGACGACTCCGTCCTCTATTCCATCAGCGTCAAGGTACATTTTTTTCTCTCTCTGCTTTCACCATTTTTTATTTTTCTAACGAGATTAGAGTGATCATGATATATAATACCGTTTTTTAGGGTTAGTGGGTTGCAAATTTGCAAATCCATATTAAAGTGGTATCTAATTAATGGGTGACTAATCATTATTCTCATTGTTAGTTTTGGGTCAATGATTCATTAATTATATTCCCAATCACAAATGTTTTGTTCATTTAATGTGTCTCTTATTATAGTAGGTGCTGTGATTTAATTGTCTGGGCCAAAAAAAGGTTTTCCAAGAACAAAAATATAAATCGTTCCTTTTTTCTCGTTCTTTTTTACTTGGTTAGGGCTGGCCTCAATTATTGGGGGGTCAAAATCATCATTTCTTATTTATTAAAAAATAAACAAAAGTACTATCATAATATTGATTCTTGTAAGAATCAGGGACCAAAAAGATGACATATGCCTACACATGTGTGAATGTGTGTATATATATGTGTACTGGGTATGTTTGGTGGTCACAGAACTGTGGATGCACTGTGCACGGCAGAACGAAATGACGCCACTTGTTTCAGGACACATTCATAAGCTTCTTCCTCGAAATATAAACATTTTCTTTAATCATCTTTTTACTTTTTCAGTGGTACTATATCAACCTTTTTCATGTAACTTATATCTTTTATTTTTAACTTTAAAAATAATGGGTTTATTCAGGTTGAAGAAGGGAGCCAATTGAATACAGTGGAAGATATTGCAGCAGCTGTGAATCAAATCCTGAGGAGGATCGAAGAAGAATCATCCTTTAGCTAATATTGTTGAATATTAGTTATGACACCACACACTTAGAGGAACTCTAATTTTTCATGTGTGACCTTTTAGTACTCTCTCTTTTTCTATATTAAACTAAATAAAATTAAATATTAAAATTTTAATATTTTACTATCTCTTTTTCATATTGAAATTTTTCACTTTTCGTTTTGTTAACGTTAATTCTAATACCAAAAAAAAACTTTGCTAGGAGCCTAGGATTTTTTTTTTTGTGTGATTGACCTTTAGACCGATTACAAAAGAGGAACTAGCTACTCTTTTTTCTTTTCTTTTGTTTTTTTTGAACAAAAAGAGGAACTAGCTTATAAAGAATTCTATACGACAATAGTAAGCTTGAGCAATTGATTTTGCTCGCACACACAAAAAAAAAAAGATGACTTGAACAATTTGATTAGTTGTGCGATAGCTGAAAATACTTGAACCAAACCGTGAGGTAAGGTACTGCTCCGCATTGTTTGTTTAATATCTCGGAGGATGATGGATGCTGCCGTGTTTCCGATATGTGAAGTTCCTTTGTTCCAAATCTCATAAACATAAGCTTGAAAAATGAGTTCATGATATGCAGTTAATCATGGTGAATGATGAAGGAGCTTTGATCCATACTAAACGAGGCTAGAGCGATGGCTTTAATTATATGAAGTCATGATATCTAAATGTGCGGTAAGAAAAAAGTTTGATATGGGATTCACATGTTCCTGAATCAGATGTTTCATATTTGAATACTCATGACATCCAAGACACCCGCGAAGGGCCACTATTCGATCGTACGTAAACAATGACACAATTAGTTTGGGGTCGTCGAAAACTTAATTCTTAATTGGAGAGATTTTTCAGACTCAATCCACCACTAGTTTTGGGGTAAGCAAACACATTGAAAATTCTCTTTTGCTTATTCATAATTAATACTTGCATTATGACACTACATGAAATTTGTACAAATTTTTCAAATATTATTCGGTTTCCTAAATCAAAGGAAAATTTGAAATCAAATCCCACTGAATATTTCTAACTTTGTTCCTACATCTTAAATTCCATCAGTCGTAATAATGTTCCAACAACAATGTCTTCCTTTTTTTGTCTTAGCACTGCTACATCTATCCTACTATATATATACTGCATGCGTATAAGGCGTACTGGTAATCCGTTTCAGATAATTAGCACTTTCAGAACTACAAGATATTATCGGTATTTTACTAAGAAAATACAAATAAATAATCGATGTAGTTTGTATAGTATATAATAATATGGATCAAACTAATATATATAATTATTTTAGAAATGTGGTTCTTTAATATTTTTCCCTTTTGTTTCTATAGTAGAATAATTCCTCTTCCACCAGAGCAAACAAAAGTAATTTTAAATAATTAAAAAGTACAGTATAAAACAGGTTTCTTAGTTTATGTCTCACGGAGAATGATTTTTTTGTAAGAATGTATAATTTTTGTAAAGAATAATGAGTGTAATATAAATTTCAAAACTATAATAATAAAAATAATGAGTGTGATATGCTCCAATGACTTCAACCTTTCTCATGATTGTTTACTGAACAAATTCTTTGAATTCGCTTTAACGATAATTCTACTTTGACATTTCCTGCCTCATTGATTTTTCGAACTGAAATAATTCGAAAAAATGTATTTACGATAAACAAAAAGATTTATTATATATAAATGTACCAACGGAGTCAGAGTTCTTACATATATCCTCGCGAGTACTTACTTGTATGAGTTCCATACACTCATGCAGCATCTTACTCGTTTTTCGGTTTTCCTGTTTTGCCAATCAATTGAATGACATTTGAGTTTAGTAATTTTAATTTCACCTAGGAGAATAATTAGAAAATTCATTTTACACTTTCACTAGAAGTATTTACCTAAAGGAAGGAATTTACGGTACACATTTCTGGATTAAAAAAATTATTAAAAAAAAAAATGCAAAACATTTTGGTGGATTTTCCATTAAATGTGAAATTTTGGTATTAAGCTTTGTTAGATTTCAAAAAGGGTTGTTGGTTTAATATAATTTCAAATTAATCCACCGTTTAAGAGAAAGTGTGATTAATTTTTTTTTTTCAAAAAGAATTGGACACTTTCTATACGAAGAGATGATGAATTATTAACCTCTTTTTCTCTTCTTAATTATATCCAGTCAGCAATGTTTTTTCAAATCATCGTTTTGCATCAAAATATAAAAACACCACTTAGAGTCTAAATTAACACCATGGTCCATATTATACATATGGGATTACATAATCCCAATTCCCAATAAGGTATACAAACAAATTAGGGAGACAGAAGAAGTTAAGAAAATGATTGACGAATACAAAGTAGAGAAACTTACGATCATGAATCAAGATGATGGCAGTGATATATCCAACAACTCTTTTTATATTCCCTTGAATTAATCTTTAAACTTTTTTTTCTTGAAAACTTGGAGGCATAGAATCAGCACTCAGCAGTACATGGGATTCATGCAAGAAGACGATGATGATTGTCCTATCATGAAGACATATCAAAGATCTTTCGAATCTCTGTTTTTTTTTTTTCACTTTTAGGGTTAAAAAGCAAAAGCCAGGAAAAGTAAAAAGTAAAGCCTATCGATGTGATTACACCAAAAATCAAAATTTTATTCCCTCTATTTTTATCAATAAGGATGGACCTCCATTATATAGCTGACTGTTAGATTTTAGCATCTTTTTTTCATGATTGAGACTTAGAATCATCAACTTTTCCTTAACTTTGCTTTAAGTAAATTTTGGTTTTAGATGTGATTGAAGTGGATATATTTCTCCACCGCTGGTTTATATGATCATAAGGGAATAAATGTTTTCACATAAAAAAGTGAAAAAAAATTTTGAACACCATAGGTCCATACCTTTTTCATGTCTATGTCTTATATCATACTAGATATGGACCCGTGCATTGCACGGGTTGCCCGTCAAAATTATCATTCTTAATTTTTTTATTTTATTTTTGTAAGCTTAACTAAAATTGTATAAACATATATGTTTAAATTTTAGAAAATACAGCATTTTAATTATTTTTAAATATAAATTTACTATGCATAATGCGCAATATAAAATACTATTTGTAGTTATATATGTTACACTAATTATTAAATCTTCTTATATAAATATTGACCTATTTATAAAATTATATAATTTTTTGTTTATTGTAAGTTATGATATTCATAAAATGTTTATATGTTGTATCATTGAATTTTAATAAATTATTATTATTATTATTTTCTTCATTTTAGTAAATTATTTAAATCCATCGGAAGAGTGTTACATCTTATAATTTTAATGTGGACAATTTAAAAACAAAAATATGACACTAAATAACTTAAGAATAAAACAAAAATAAAAAATTACCATTTGACTAAACAATGTCTATTTGCTACATGACTTTTGTTAATTTTTACCCCATATTACCCATTTATTTTTCGTTCTCTCTTTTTTTCTTCCCCTCGCCGGCGAAAAAGTCTCAAATCTCTCTCTTTCTCTCATTAGATTCTCTTATTTTTACTCGATCTTCTGTTTCTCCTTTTCTCACTCTTGTCGGATTCTTTAGTACCATATCTTTTTTCTTTTTCTCTATCTCCATTTCTCTCCTTCGTCGGGCATCACCACCGAGTCTCACTACTCCGACCCACCACCACAACTAGATCTCATTACTATCACAATCACCACCACCATCAATACCAAATCTCGCTAATTTTGACCCACCACCTTCGTCAATATTTACCGCCAACACCACCATACTTGAATCACAGTCATCAACACCAATACCACGATTACCGTCTCTTGTCATCTTTCTCCAACTGCACTTAATTATTTCTCCACCTTCTTTAGCTCCTCCGACATCGGGCCGAGCCTTTGCGACAACAACTCTAGTCTATGTCCATCGTCATTCATAATTCTTAATTTTTCTCCACTGTCATATATTTCTTGGATCTGAATATCACATGCTATTTTTAGAAAACCATTATGATTCAAAGTGTTTTTTTTTTTATAAATGACATGCTATTTTTTTATAAGTGTTTTCAACAAATGATGAATGCATATAATTTTTACATGATTCATGTTATTTTTTAAAATTACCCTATCAACACTTCCGTAACCATCAACCACCACCATCGTCACCTCCATAACAATCACATACTACTTTTATTTTTTTTAGTAAGACATGTTATTTTATTAATTTCTCGTTAGATGTCTCTCTTTCGTCTCAGAATTCTAGTATTGATAATCTTTATTTTTAGATTGCGTTTTATTAGTATTTATTTCATGTTTTTTTTCTCCAAATTACAATATGTTGTCGTATGTTTGTCTTTTGGTTGAGAGCCATTTTTTACCAATAGAAAAGTTAAAGCAATGATGGTGTTTCTGAATAAATAAGTTTGCTTGGTGAAAAATATGAAACAATCCATTTGTTTATCCTTTTTCTTATACGATTAATAAATGATTTTATAATTTTTTAAATCTTTTTTCTATATTTAAATCTTTATATTGTACAGTTAGTAACTTCTAAATAAACATTTTAGCATAATTTTATAATTTCGTCTTTTTGTGGAAAATATACATATTATTTTCTTATATACATATATTTTTCTTTTTATATTTTTAAGTTGTTAAAAACAAAACTTTTGTTTACTATATGGCAAAATCTCTTATGGAAATATAGGTATAATTTCCTTCTAGTTATCTTTTTACATTTTAAAACTTTTTAAATTTACAATTTTTTTATAATTAACTTTTTTTATAAATATTTTTTACATTTTTAAAATTATTTAAATTTATAATTATGTACAATTATCTTTTTATATATTTTAAAAAGGAAATTTTTGTTTTACACGTGTCAAAATCTAAGATCGATAGATTTGACACATGTCACGATCCTATGAGTTATTAACTTTGAAAACCATATTTTATAATAAGATATGGCTTTTAAACCTCATAAAAAACAACGCCGTTTAAAGTATTCGATTGGGTTAAAATGAGTATAGGTGTTAGGCCATTTATGGATTTGGGCTTTTCTGTATCAAAGTTATGGGCCCACATTTTCCTCTGTTGCATAATAATATTCTTCGTTACCATTTTATGGCAACAAATGGGTTAAAGTATTTCGATTAAACGGACTATATATGTGAATCTTTAACATTCGTCCACCATTTGTTATATACACACACGCAAGTATTAATATATTAACCGTTCTCGTTATGAGTCGGAATTAATGTGTTAATTTAAATCTAACCAGAATTTTTTTACAGAATAAAATACTGCTCCCTGGATTCTGACATATCTCATGTGGATGATGCTTGTATGAACTAGGAAGTATTTCGATTTTTGAATTGGTCATGTTAGGTATAAAATTGCAAAAGTCATACTCATATGATATTAAATTTGATAATACAACCAGTACATGGTGGTCTAAGTCTAACCTTCATGTGGTGGACCAATTGATAACTCTAGATTTCATTTCAATTGTTATCCAAGGTGGGTTTGGGGAAAACTCTTTTTCGAATTAGTACGCTCATCTCTAGAGTAGACGACCACATTTAAAAAAAAAAATTGAATATGTGATGCTTAATCTAAAAGCATGTATATTTTTGAAATAGTCTACAAATTTTCAATTTTTTTTTTTTTTTTTTTTGATAATTAGAGAGTGATCCGGACTTTTACCATCCAATTAATCTTCTAAGAGTGAGTGTATCTCTCGAGTAACATTTTCACTAGAGTTTTTAATAGGCCTAAATCTAATACAAAACATCACTTAGACATACCATTTGAAAATAGATCCTGACCTAGATATATATGATAATTTGTTCTCAAGTGAAAACCATTAGACCTCTACCACTTGGTTAAATTTTGGAATAATTTATCACAAATTGGGGTTTAGAAATTATTATGGACTTCTACCTTTTTTTTTTTTTTTTGTTAAGTCGGCAGACTTTTACCTAGATTTCCTACTTTGTCAAATTGAAGATAGAGATAATTTATACTTGGGCGCACATATGTGAAAAGAGAAAACAAAATAGAGTGTGTGTATACAATATACACTTTAATACACATGAACACTTCTGCATTGTTATGTACTCATTTTACATTCGAAAAAATGGTTTTGGTAGAGACTTTTTACTACAGCGGAGAAATCGAACTCTTGTTTTTGTACAAACATGATACTGAGGAGGAGCTTCCATTTGTCTTCAACGTGCTCGACGAAATATCTGACTGGCTTTTCTCTGTTTCTTCGGTTCTTTCGCCGTTCAATTCACCAGAATCAATGGAATCACAACTTCTCCGTAATTGGTCGACGTGACCACCGTTTTTCTCAGAGCAGCTTGCTTCGTCTTCTCCGTTGGGTCTGGTGAATTCCTGACTCTGATTCTCGCATGATTTTCCCGGAAAATCGACACTTTCTTTATGGGTTTTCATATGCGAGAGAGAATTAATCGAATCTGCTTCATTTGAATCCATACACTCTCTAAAAACCCTAACTTTCTCTTTCGTCTCTGTTTCAGATCCATCACCGTCGATTTCCTCCAAACCCCGATTAATCTCAATTCTTACATCTGAATTCAGGTCTCTGTTGTCTGAATCATCCCTCTCTTTGAAATCAGATTCATCCCTCTCTCTCCCAAGATGATCTTGACCTTCTTCACCAACTCCATCGTTTTCCAAATGTGAGCCTAGTCCTCCCGGAGTTACATCGACCGGACCGGAACACCGTGGAGTGGTAACACTGATCATCGCAATACCAGCACGACACAGAGGACAATTGGTGTGAGAACTAAGCCAAGTATCAATACAAGAGATGTGAAAAGCGTGGTTACATTTAGGCAATAACCTAAGACTCTCATCTTCTTCAAACTCGTTTAAACAAACAGGACAATCTGTTCTCTCGATTAAACCATCTCCTCTCTTGTAATTACAGATCGTAATCGAGTTTATGATTGATTGTTGTAGACCTGTTGTTCTGATTAACCATATTGGGTGATCCACTTGTTCCCTATCTTGAAACTCTTCTCCCATTACCGTGTCGTTGTCTTCGTTATCGGACTGATATCTTCCGTGGTTGTCACGGTTTACGCTGTCTGAAACGAATTTCGCTACAAGAAAGAATCCGGTTAAAAGGATGGCTAAGACCGCACCGGTTATGGTGATGATGCTTATGGCGTCCAAGGAAGATGATGAGTTTTGAGTTGGTTGATAAACGGCTGAGATTGATGGAGATGGAGATGGAGATGGAGCTGGTGACGATGACCATGGAGGGAGCTGTGGTGATATGGCGTAGTAATCGGGTTCTGGATAGCAATTGTAAGGGCAAATCGGGTCGCAGACTCCGTTCGAGCAGTCTAACGTTTTGTTTGTCTCTGATGCTAAGGTAGGGAAGAGCTTGCGATGCTTCTTCTTCGCCATTAAAGAAAACAATCAAAACACCAAGTCGTTCGTTGCTTGGAGTACAAGAAATTGAAATTAAGAGAATTTCATTGAGTTTTTTTTTTTGTGTTATTTTGATTAGGTTTTGATAATGAAGAAGAAGATTTGATATTATCTTTGGGTTTCTCTTTCACATTAATGAGAAAGATGAAAATTTCTTCTCATCTTCGTTGTTGACTTGTTCAGTGGAGGTTGAAGCGTCTTCTAATTGTTTAATTGGTGAAGAGTCGTAATCATGAAAGCCATATTTTACCTTTGAGCTTTTGACTCTTTGGCTTTCGAAGATTTAAGTAAAAGTTTTAATCTTTTTTTGGGCCTTGGCCATCGGGCTTCGGCAGAATTATAATATTAAAATTATTTTGAGACTGCAAGAAAAAAAAAAAACTTTTAACTTGATCTGTTAGATCTGATAAAAATGTTTTCTTAAGATCACACATTAGTAGTGACACAAACATGGTATACTATATAGCATGTAATAGACACAGAACTAGAATATGCTTAAAGTTTTCCCTTTGAACCAATTAAGTCTCAAATGACTACAATAATATTGTTCATCATTTCCACTAACTTTTTTTTGTTGATTTACGACCTAAAAATATATTGAAAATAAAAAGCTTACTAATAATAATGTTTTATGTTGTAAGTTGTAACTTAACTAGTGTCATCTACGATATAATTTGTTTTTACAGCTTACAATTTTTAGGTCGTCCAATCGTCAAGATGTACGAAACAACTCTGCATGAGTAAAACTTTCAAAAATTCAGTTCCACAAAAATGGAATAACATGCAATACATACTCTATTGGTTTAACCACATACGCATGTAAGGAGTAAGAACTCTAATTTCCTCAATTTACCAATAGATAAAACTTAAAAGAGTATGACTCTAATTTTCTCAATTTACCATTTTAGGAAGTTCTTTGTACACAAAGACAAAGCCTCTAATGTTTTACCAAGAATTGGTGTGCTGTCCAAGTTAACTATTTAGTATTTCACTGGTGTGCAAATTGTTTTTTGTTTTTGTTTTTTTTTCAGGAAGGTTCTTTATTTTCTTAACAATTGTCCAATATCAACACACTTGGACAAATTTCAAAGAATAATGGGCTGCTTATGAAAAAAATTATTAGATGTTTTATGGACCTAAACTAAAAAACCCATTTTTGCTGTTTAAACAGGCCTATAATAGTCTACTAAAAACATTATAGTATTATTTGAGTACCTTACAAATGCGAAAGACAAATCAATGAATAATAGTCAACATTAACATAATTTAGTTAATACTCCCTCGTTTTATTTGTCGTTTTAGAGTTAAAATTTTGTTTCATAATAGTTATCGTTTTAGGTTTTCGATGCAAATGTTTTGTGAAAATTCCAGTTTTATTCCCACTGTTTTAATGTTTCGGCCAATGAATTTTTTATAAAATATATAAATAAAAGGTAAAACAGAAAATTTAATGTTTTTCTTAATATGTGTGAAAAAACTTTAAACGACAACTAAAACGAAACGGATGAAGTAGTTAATACTGTATATTGCTTTTATGTGGGCAGTCTAACGACCAGCATAATTAGTTGCTGCGTCTCTATCATATCATGTGCATGCTTTGTTTTGCACCTTTCGGTGAGATAGATTTTGTTTTTTTTCAAACTAATTACTCAACTATCACCTTTTTAGTAACTTAGATTCTAAATTTAGTATGACTGAAGCATTATTGTACAATTTTAAGAAATCTATATGTTTCGCAGAAATTTGATTTTGAAAGGAGAAACCTCCTTGATTTGTTGTTTACCATACTAAATATTAGTCAAATAAAATGTTATAGAACGAGGTCTACGACTCTTGTTAGTGTTAAAAAAATTAATTAAATTAAATTAATATACGTCACATACTCGATATTTAGTTGTTGCAAAGTCTCAGTGATTGCTCGTAAGAAAAGTTTGTTCATCTGCTTTTGGTTTGGTCCATTATATTGAATCATTAAGCGAACTTTGATGACACATCGTGACTACTTTGGTTGACATCATCATTTATCTTTTTACAAAGGGTTTTTGAGTGTGACTTTATGATGTGTCACCAAACCTCTTATGACCCATTGTGTAGCAACATTTCCTTTTGTTGATGTATGTCTAAAGCTAGAGCAGAGGAGGAACAAGTCTTTATCCCTAAATATGAAAAAAGTTTTCAAAACTTAAATGATATGAGAGAGCTTTAGTTGGAGGGTAAGTGGACCTAACTCTACTAACTCCAACATATCCTTTAATTTGTTTCCAATCTCTCTATATATTTGATCACAACTTACAAGGAATTTCCTTTGTCACACAATTTTATTAGAATAAAGATACTGTTACACTCAACACACAAAAATGGCAAACTTGAGTACACTTGTTGGTTTTCTTGTCATCATCTTCTTCAATGTGTTTGCACCTGCTTCTTCTGCCAGTCACCCCGTCGAATGGTCGCTCGGGAAAGACTATAGCTCGTTGGCTACCGGAAAGTCCTTCGCTGTTGGCGATACCATCGGTATGTACATATACATTGTCTCTCTTATACGTATAGTCTGCAATTGTTTCAACCACTAATACATGCTTTTGCATTTACATGTGAAAGTTTTACATTTTAAAAGCATTTTTTAAAAGTTTTTTGATAATATCCTTTTGTAAAGTACGTATAATCTTTCTGTGTTTGCCATTAACATAATGCTTTTATACCTTGTTTGCAAAAGAACAATTTCGAAGTCATAGTTGTAAATTTGTAATATAGATTTATATGAATGTGTACATTGTGTTGCGTATAGTGTTCAACTACGGTGCGGGTCACACGGTGGACGAAGTGAGCGAAAGTGACTACAAGAGTTGCACATTGGGGAACGCAATTTCTTCGGACAGTAGTGGAACCACAAGTATAGCTCTCAAGACATCTGGTCCTCACTACTTCATCTGCGGTATCCCCGGCCACTGCACCGGCGGCATGAAGCTCTCTGTCACCGTTCCAGCAGCTTCATCAGGCGGCAGTACTGGAGACGGTACCACTGACAAAAATACACCCGTACAAGACGGAAAAACTACACCTTCAGAAGGTAAAAAGGCTAGTCCTTCTGCTTCGGGCACGGCCGTGTTGAAGCCGTTGGATGCTTTGGTTGTGACTTCTGTAGTTGCATTGTTGTATGCTTTGGCTCTCTCTTAATTAGTTGGTTTCAAGTGTTTTGCTGTGGTTTGACTCGTTTGAAGGACCAGGCTAGAGGCAGTGCTATTATATGCTTCTTATTATTAATTATCTCTCATGATTTTTCCTATGTTTTGTCTCGTATTTTCATTTCATTCCCACGATTTTTTTTTTCGCTTTCTTAGGAAATAAAAAAGTAAATTAAATACGAAGCACCATCCATAAAAATTAACATTTTTTAATTGATACTGCAATTAACAACCTTGCAAATTTAGATAATAAAAAGTAAAATTTGCCCTTTTGGAATTTGTGTATTATTCCAAAAGTTCCGACACTATTCACATTTTCGTCTGATTTTTTTGCGTGATTTACAACATAAAATACTAATGAATTTGGTATTGTCCTACCAAATATTCTTTAACTACAGAAATCTGGAGACAACTTTTTTAATTAATACTCCATCCATTTCGTTTTATTTGTCGTTTATGACTTAAATTTTGTTTCGTAATAGTTGTCGTTTTAGATTTTCAATACAAATATTTGGTAAAAATTACAGTATTATTCCTATTGTTTTAATGTTTTGGTCAATGAAAAAATTTATAAGATATATTAATAAAAGGTAAAACAGAAATTTTAATGTTTTTCTTAATTTGTGTGAGAAAACTTTAAACGACAACTAAAACGAAACGGAGAGAGTATTTTAAGATTCTGAAATTATGAATACTTAAATAAATTATACGTGGGTTGATCATGAAAGACTTGAAAGTTGAAAGTCTAGAGAAAGCATTGACAACTGCCAGATGGGCATTGACCTCATAGGACATTTGAGTATAGAGGCCCAATAACACCGGCCCACCGACTTACCTAATTAGGTGGACCCGACTTCAGATCTTAATACATCTAAGCCGTCCATTTAAAAAACACACAGTAACCACTCCAGATCTCATAACTAAAACCAACAAAAAGTTTGGTATAAATTAATAAAGTTTGCATCTACCCTACCAACTTTTTTCATTCACACATAAACAAAATGTCTAGCTTATCTTAAGTTCTTAACTAATTGATAAATTAGTAAATACTGATGCTGAAAAATGGTTATATATATCAGAATATCAAATAAGCTTACAACGAGGACTAATAATAAACGAACAAGTGTTAACTAAATTCGATAATAAACATTTTGAAAACAAATAAACTTGTGGGCCTATCTCCTTTTAAAAAATGAAAAAACAAATAAGTGAATGATCCCGGAAACATCATGGAAATTTAAAACCAGCTTTGCATTAAATACACGACACACTTATAAATACAAACACGAGATGTTGAAAAAGAAAAGACAAATTCAATTCAAGAACAAAGCTCACGACAGACTCTTAGTTATCAATGGCGAATTTTCTCATCAACAGAAGAACAAGAAGAACAATGAAATCAAAGAAAGCTGAAGAAAAGAGATCAGATTCAAATTCTGATTCAGACAATAACTTCTCATGCAAGAAGCACACGAAACATAGACAGTCTCCTGGAATCTGTTCCCTCTGTCTCACCGAGAGGCTCTCTAAGCTGTCTCTGGAGTACTACGACTACACTAAGAAGGCAGCTGAAACGGCGACGTATTGCGGCTCGTCATCAACATCTTCTTCCTCGTCGGTCTCGTCTTGCGACTCTTCTTCTTCGGTCTCTTCTTGTTCATCTCCTTTGCAATATCGGTATAGAGATCAGAAGAAGAAAGATGGGAAGAAACAAAGCTTTTTATTCAGATTATTGCTCGGATCCATCGTAGATTAGTTCTTTTATTTCACTAGTTTTTTATTCATTATTCACTACCTTTTATATTTTCATTATTCTTCTATATCTTTTCATTCGGGAAATGCAGAGAATCAGCAAGTAAAATGCAATTTTCTACCTACAAAGTTGTATTTTAATTTTGTTTGTGACAAAATAAAAGAAGTTAATCTTGTTTAATTTGTAAATACGTCACATATCTAACGCTAATAATTTACGCAAAAACCATTAGTTGACGGTTAAAATAAAATAACCGTTTACCAATTTTATCAAATTTAAATTCACCCATAGTACGTGTTGCATCAAGTAAAACATAATTTCATGATAAAATACTTGATATGGTCCTTGGTCCACAGAGTTTGTGTGGACATTTTTCTTTTTAAAATTAAATTTATATGGACCAAATACCATTAAAATGTGTTCTTAATGCGTAAAACAACCACCATCTTTAATGCATTTAGAAAATCAATTTTACATATTTCTATGCTATTTAAATGTTATGACAATTTTAACAATTCAGCAACAGTTGCAAACCAAAGAATTCTTTTGACATTTCATTTCTTATAAAATGTATAGGATTTAAAATTTATAGATAAATATGTGGCTAAAAAAATAATTTTAAATTAATCAGTTAGAAACAGATCAAATGAATGGCATGACTTGAAAATGTTTATAAAATTAAAGATATAAAGGTACATTTATATATAAAAAGGTTACAATTTTTCTCTTAATTCTTGGCTGATCAATTAATATATGATAGAAAAAGAAAGAGAAGAGAATGAACAACATATGGCCGGGCCATGACATGATAAGCTGGCACATGAATGTTACTAGTTGCCAGAGTGAATGTAATGTACGGTTAGAGGACAAAGACGTGTTGTGTACTTTCATATTATTATATTATTCACTTAACAGCTGTTCAGATTTTATATTAAGCCGTACCACTAATGTTTGATACATCCAGTCAGATAAATGCATGTGTGTGTGTGTTGCGCGTCCTTCGAACTTAGAAGATACTATATGATCGATCAATCACCAATGAAAAGTCCCCGTGAAACTTCTTTGAACATTAGTCTTTTGTTTTTATTTATTTTATCTGCAATCATTGATTTTAGCTTATGTTCAAACTGAAGAACTATTATTAATTCCCATTAAACTATAGTTTCAATGATAGGCATTAACAAGTTTAAGTGTATTACAAATTAATTAGCCAACTAATAAGATTGTAGAATATGACAAATAGTGTAAGTTTAAACAAAATATGATCCGAAAATCAGACCGAAATGTAGCTTTCTTTTGTGACAAATGATGCAAAGCAAGACGGTTTCAAGGACCAACTATCCTCAATATTTCTAGTATCTTGTGTATTAACGATATTCAAAAAAAAAAAAAAAAAAAAGAATCACAACTACTCTTCCTATCAATGTTGTGTTGGTCCAGTGGTAAATCTCCTAGGTAGAGGTACTGGGTTCGACGTTCGTTGGAAGGGATCTCTTCTCCAAAAGAGATGAATTTAACCTGGTGTGGGTCCTGCTTCTGGGAGATGTAGGACCTTCGGGCTTGAACTTCCAGATATTCAGGCTGTGAATGGTGACCTACATGTGGTACGGTTTTCAAGCCTTTTATGAATAACGCACATATATTCACCATTCAAGCTTATTTTAATATATTGACGTTTTTGAAAAAAAAAGAAAAAAAAACAAATCGCGTAATTGTCTAACAGATAAAGCTTTGGACCGCTTTTAAAATCAGAGGCAGTGTTTACCCAGTGGTCTAACTAAAACCGCACCGGGTAATACATGTTTTTTTTTCTTTTTTTTTTTCGATTTTTTATGAAAATATGCACATGTGCCAAAAACAAAACTCTCTCTCACTCACACTATCTCTAACTCTCTCATATTTGTGTTTTTTCTTATTCTTTTTTTTTGAATAGTTTTTTTCTAGTTTTAATTTTTTTTGAATAGTTATTTTATATAAACAAAAGAATTTACATAATTTATAATATTATAGTTAGTTAAACTGATTTAGAGTAAGATATTGATTTTAAAGTCTCTATATGTTCATTTTTTCAACTAATTGTCTTATATGTAAACTATTTTTGTTTAAATTTTAAACAAAATTACTCAATACTATACTAAATTATTAAAACATTGATGTATATTTTCATGATTGGATTAAAAACGCACATATATATATATATATATATACACTATAAAGTAAAATATATATAAAAAAATATTAACTATACTTTTTAAAACTTATATATGTATCCTGCAAATTATTTTTTCACCAATCAAAGATTATTCCTTACCGCTTATTCTACAAAAATCGCACTTCTCCCGCAGATATATTTTTCTCGCATGTACCGCGGTACGACCGTACCGCACTTAAAACCTGCTTTTTATATACCGCCAAATACGCTGTCACCATTCAGACCCTAAAAAAAAAAAATCACAACTACTCTGTTTTTTTTTTTTTTGTACCTGACAACTGCACATTCTCAAGTAAAAATAAGAGCAGATTCTACGCAAGTGAAGTTATCCAGACACTCACCTGAGTTTGAGATACATCAATACTCACACATAGCACAAAGTAGAGTTAAAACTTATATGAATTATGGAGATTTTGTTTTGCCCTTTTAAGAAAATATTTCTAAAATAAAAAATAAAAAATAATATTCAAGAGTCTTTTGCGTGGTAAATTTTTTACTTGTAATTTCTGAATAATATAGCTTAAATATTTAAATGACAAAAGTTTAAGTATACATGCATAAATTTAGATTGCTTGGTTACGGGACTGATGCAATCTAAATTTTTGATAGAAACGTTCTCTCAAAGAAAGCATCATTATTCAGAAAGCATTATTATTCAAAACGTAATGCTTTCTTTAGATGCATAAGTTTACCATTATTGATAGAAACTCGTTTTAAGAATGTTAAGAGGTTTCTTCACTTGTCTAGCTATTTTCCTAGAATTGCAAATAATTTGTCCATTTTGTTCTCTCTATATTTTACGACTTTTAGTTTAGCTAACTTTTACTTTCACAACACCCTTCTCTTTTGTTAGATTTAAATTTCTCTTGATTTGAATATAATGCAGATAAATTCATATATTCAAATAGAAATGAGAATTGTATTATCTTAGGACATTTAGCCTAGAATGAATCTTTGGCATATGAATATTTCAATCATATGAAAACAATCTTTCTTCAACAATTTCAACGCATATTGCAATTTGAATTTGCATTGTGATTCATATAATAAAGATCATTAGAGTGATATCTCCGGTCTTGTCCACTTGGATTTAGTTATAAAGCCACGTGTCGGTAACACAGCCTGCCCGAAAAAAGGAGGTCAATCATTGCCCGGCTGCCCGGGAAATCAATTTCAAATTTCAAAGTAGTAAAAAAGGATCAACGGTCGTCTAATAACGTTAAAATAACCGCAACGGAAAAATAGAATCCGATTCTTATTACCTTAAACCACAAATATTCTCTCTTCTCTTCTTCTTCTTCTTCTTCCCCAAATTTGAAATCTCTTCGCATCTTCATACTCGTTTCTCTCTATTCTTCTTTTTGCCTTGCGAATTTTTCTGTGAATGGAGGATTGTTGTGATTCACTTCTCGCAACTGATGCATCTTTGCGACGTGAAAGCTTCTGTCGCTGTGAGATTTTCGATTTAATCTTATGGAAGATTTTTGTTTGGTTCTAATCAAGTTTGCTCACATTTTTTTTTTTATCAGCAGCTGAAAAGGATACAGTATCGAGCTCAAGGACTATGACAATGGTAGATCTGGATTCAAATTGCGAATTGAGTAATGGTAAGTCATTCGAAAATATTAAGAAGAGTTGTTAATTTCTCTCTTGCTTTACTGATTCTAGATTTGGATTTAGATGTTGATATGGAACAATCAAGCCCGGATTTGATGAAAACGGAACAATCTAGTGATCCCGTAGCATTAGATGGTAACCGAACCTTTCTTTTTCTCTTTTTTGAAATCAAAATCGCTTCGTTCTTTGAGATTAATGGCGTAGCATTTGGTTCGATTTCAGGAAAAGTTGTGTTAGGGTTTTCATTAGCATCTCCAGATCTAGTAAATTGTGGTGCTTCACCTGATTTACCTAGAGGTAGCTATGAAGATTCTCCAGAATTTTCTAAGAAAAGAAGATTTTCTACTGAGCTTTCTCTAGAGAATGGAATTGATGGTTCTACTACTACAAGACATGGCCGTAAAAGCCAAGTTGTGAAGTTCTCAGCAATCTGTCAAACATTTGGCTATGAGTTGTCTCCTGAGTCTTCTTTTGAGTTACCTTCTCCACCTGTGAACTTTCGGGAGAGTACGACTCCTGTTATAAGTATTAACTCGGGTTCTACAAGCACGGATGTGACTGTGGATGATGTAACTTTCTTGAAGGATGCGTTTTTCAGTGGAGGTGAAAGTATTACAACTGATGCTGTTGTTGGCAATGAAGATGAGCTTTTGTTGTATCAAACCGCTCGACTTGGTAATTTCGCTTACAAGTTTCAGTCATTGGATCCTGGGGACTACTTCATCGATTTGCATTTTGCTGAAATTGAGTTCACTAAGGGTCCACCAGGAGTTAGAGTTTTTGATATATTCATTCAAGGAGCAAAGGCAAGGCATCACTGCAATTAAGCTTTTATTGTCTTCTTATTCATCACATATTATTTATGGTTTGATTGAAAAACCATTTGCAGCAGGTCATATCCGGCCTAGATTTGTTTTCGCAAGTAGGAGCAAATACACCTCTTGTGATAGAGGATCTAAGGATGCTCGTAGGCCGGGAAGGAGAGTTATCTATACGATTAGAAGGCGTGACAGGAACCGCAATTCTATGTGGCATTTCTATTAGGAAAGAGGCAACGGCTACTTGTATGTTGCTTTCTAACCTTTTTGTGTCCTGGACAATTCTACTAAACTTTTTCACAACTCTGATCACTGATTTTTTCTTTTAGATGTTGAAGAAACTGGAATGCTAGCGGTTAAAGGTTCAACTGACTCTGTCTTGTCCCAGCAAACTCAAGTGAGGGATCTTCCACAAGCTTGATGTTTCTAGTTGAATTTGGGGTGGTTACAAAAGTTGTAAATAGTTAAACTGTCATACTGTTTTTAGGAAAATGTTGACTGCAGGACAGAAGAAGAGACCGAAGGGACGAGAAGTGACTGTGGGCAGCAGAGGAAAGAGATGGAGGATATGAAGAAAATGGTTGAGGAACTTAAACAGGAGAACCAACGAAAGACTAGAGAATGCGAAGAAGCATTGACTTCTCTCCGTGAGATTCAAAATGAACTAATGCGCAAGTCGATGCATGTTGGTTCTTTGGGTATGTACATCTCTCTCCTCTATATTTCGTCTTCCTGCAATCGTTAAAGTTGACATATATGTACTTGTTCTTAACTAGCGTTTGCTGTCGAGGGACAAGTCAAAGAGAAGAGCAGATGGTTCTCTTCATTAAGAGATTTGACAAGAAAATTGAAGGTATACAGAAGCAAACTTAAAATACGACCAGCAACTGCAAACTCTTATGCCTCAGTTTAACGAATTTGGATTTGTAGATCATGAAAATGGAGCAAATTAAGCTGTTGGAGGAGGCAACAACATACAAACACCTAGTCCAAGATATCAATGAGTTCAGTTCTCACATCCAGTCTAGGGGTGAGTCTTTGTCTTCCTGTCATTTGGATATGCAACTAGCACTTTTAAAGATTTAGTAATATTGTGTGTCTGTGATTTTGATCCGTTAAAATTTGTTTTCAACAGTGAAGCAGGACGCAGAATTGCATGAAAATCTCAAAGTCAAATTTGTTGCAGGAGAAAAAGAGAGGAAAGAACTATATAACAAGATACTAGAACTAAAAGGTTTGTGTCTATATCCAATATAACTTGTAGATTGACATCCTTGACTAAAATTAGCAGCCTAACAACTTACAGTGATCATTTTTTCGTACAGGTAACATCAGGGTCTTTTGCAGGTGTCGACCTCTAAACTTTGAAGAAATTGAAGCAGGAGTATCAATGGGAATTGATGTTGAGTCAACCAAAAATGGGGAGGTCATAGTCATGTCAAATGGTTTTCCCAAAAAAAGTTTCAAGTTTGATTCTGTTTTTGGTCCTAATGCTTCCCAAGGTGATTGATGGCATCAATGATCACCCTTTGTCCCTGTCCTACTTGCCTTCTAGGAAATCTCAAGTTGTTTCCTATACTTTTACAGCTGATGTTTTTGAAGATACTGCTCCCTTTGCTATGTCAGTCATTGATGGATACAACGTTTGCATCTTCGCCTATGGCCAGACTGGTACTGGGAAAACTTTTACCATGGAGGGAACTCAACATGACCGTGGTGTAAACTATAGAACACTGGAAAATCTGTTTCGAATAATTAAAGAACGAGAACACCGCTACAATTATGAGATCTCGGTCAGTGTCCTGGAAGTTTACAACGAACAGATAAGAGATTTGTTGGTTCCAGCTTCACAAAGTGCATCTGCACCCAAAAGGTACTACATAAGTTTTGTATACCTTTCTCCTTGATGTGCTCTTTCATGGAGTTAAGCATGCAAGGTCCATTGTTCTTTAGTCTCATTGTTTATAGCTTGGTGTTTCAGTAAGGACTGTAATAAGTAACTACTTGTTATAGGAAAATTGGTTTCTGATATCACTAACAGTAGCTCATACTCGTTTCTTTGCAGATTTGAGATAAGGCAAGTGAGTGAAGGAAACCACCACGTACCAGGATTGGTTGAAGCACCTGTGAAAAGCATAGAAGAGGTTTGGGATGTGTTGAAAACAGGAAGTAATGCAAGGGCTGTTGGGAAAACGACGGCTAATGAGCACAGCAGCAGATCTCACTGGTCTGCTTAACGATCTGTAGTAGTCTCCTTTTGCAGAAAATGAACAGCTAACTGAATGTATTTTCTCTTCTTTTCTTTGCACAGCATTCACTGCGTGATGGTCAAAGGTGAGAATTTGTTGAATGGAGAATGCACAAAGAGCAAACTATGGTTAGTTGACTTAGCTGGAAGCGAACGGGTTGCAAAGACAGAAGTTCAAGGAGAACGGCTCAAGGAGACTCAAAACATCAACAAATCATTATCTGCTCTTGGTGATGTCATATTCGCTCTTGCCAACAAAAGCTCTCACATTCCTTTCAGGTCGATATGATACATCTATTTTCATTTAAAGAAGGTTACAGTCACCATTTTTCATCTAACTTGATGTTTGGCTTGCATTACTGATAAGATCAAATACCTTTGCAGAAATTCAAAACTGACGCACTTGCTTCAGGATTCTCTGGGTACTTAATTTTCTTCTCGAAGCTGCAACCACGTTCACTTGTAAATTCTGTTTATCTGTTATGGAGCTTAAGATTAAAAATGACTGGTATATGACAGGAGGAGATTCAAAGACCCTCATGTTTGTACAAATCAGTCCTAACGAGAATGATCAAAGCGAAACACTATGCTCACTGAATTTTGCTAGCAGAGTGAGAGGGATAGAGTTGGGGCCTGCAAAGAAGCAGCTAGACAATACTGAACTCTTGAAATACAAGCAAATGGTAAGCTAAATGTCCACATGTGTTTATCGAATCATTCATGTATTGTTCTGAGCTGTATTAATTCTATATCAGGTTGAGAAATGGAAGCAAGATATGAAAGGAAAAGACGAACAAATTAGAAAAATGGAGGAAATGATGTACGGCTTAGAAGCAAAGATTAAGGAACGAGACACTAAGAACAAAACCCTTCAAGACAAGGTAAACAAATACTCACCACAACCACAAGAACAACATGGATTATAACATTTTAGCTTGTTGAAACCATCACATATCACTTTCTTTGTTAGGTTAAAGAACTTGAATCGCAACTATTGGTAGAGAGGAAGCTGGCTCGTCAACATGTAGACACCAAGATTGCTGAACAGCAGACAAAACAGCAGGCCGGAGATGAAAACAACCCGTCAAAGAGGCTGCCACTGACAAGCATACTGTTGGGATCAGGTTCGAAAGAAATGGTAAATCTAACACGCCCACCACTCTTGGAGAGCACCCCCAGCATTAATCTAGCTCCTTTACCTAGTGGTGGCCTCAAGTATAATGACCTCTCTGAGAAGGAGAACAATCCAGAAATGGCTGATCAAGTGCAAATACCTAATAGAACAGGAAGATTCTCTATCTGTGCAAAACGTATTCCATCAGCTCCAGCTCCAAGAAGGAGTTCTCTTGCCCCAACCACATCAACTTCGAGAGAAATGGTGAATCTAACCCGACCACCACTTGTAGAGAGCACCACCAGCTATGATCTACCTCCTTTACCCAATGGTGGTGGTCTCAAGTACAATGACCTCATTGAGAAGGTGAACAATCCAGAAATGGCTGAGCAAGTGCAAATACCTAAGAGAACTGGAAGATCTTCTATCTGCGCAAAACGCATTCCACCAGCTCCAAGAAGGAAGACTCTTGCCCCAATGCCATTCATCCCAATCACATCACCATCAAATTCTTCATCTTCATTAATGCCACCATGCCAAGCAATTACAAACTCGCCTGATGAAAAGAGTGGCGCTAACCAAGTGCTCTGCACCAGCCCCAAGCTACACAGAAGTAATGGGAAGACGTTGACCAGCATACTGAGACGAAGCATACAAAAGAGAATGCAAAAGAAATCTTCCCCGAGGCAGCAACCGATGAGAAGAGGTGGTGGCATTAATGTCGGGATGGAGAGAGTTAGACTGTCTATAGGAAACAGAGGAAAGTTAGCTCATAGAGTTCTGCTAACCAATGCTCGTAAGGCAGGTCTGAAGGAGACACCGCAGAAACAAGAGCGATGGATCTGAACCGATTAAAACTGATGTTTTCTCTGACTTAACTTCTCAATATTCATTATGATTTCTTGGAGGACGATTGATATTTTATCATCCTCTGGTTTCGAGTGCGTTTGTGGATTTGGTTTGACCCTATTGTATAGATGGTTTTGGCTTTTGTGCACTCCTTCTGTTTCTTTTGTTTTCATTAAAAAAAGTTCCAAGAACCATTTATTAACCCCATTCACCCATTCCTCCTGTGAATCATCAACAATTTCCTACAACAAACTTCATTTGAATTTTTTTCAGGTATTCAAACTTCATCTGACCAGGTATTGAAGTGAATGTCCCTGCTAAACCTTTTTCTGGGTATTGATTTTGCTTTCCTCTTTTTTGTCATGTACATTAATCAAAATCCTTACTTTTGTTTAGACAGCGATGATTGATTTTAGGGTCCAAGAAACCAGTAACCATCAACATTACATTATCTAGTTCACCTTCTAAGCCGTAAACTGCATATCAAAACAGATGTGCACAAAAGAAAAAAAATACAGCAGAATCCCACAATTTACAACATGAGGCTAAAACAAACAAGGCTTTCAATTTCATCTTAGTGAACTCACTCGGCTAAGGTTCTCCGCGATAGCATCTCTGATCCTCCTCGACTCTATATATGCTTCTCCTTCGAATCTCCGAGTCTTCTCATCACCATCATCTTTCCTCGTCTCACCATTATCACCAGCAGCACAACCATTCACACATTCCTCCAGTGAATCATCATCATCTCCAGAATCCACAAGAAAATTATGCAACAAGCAACCCGTAGTTAGAACAAACGGCATAAACTCGATTGTCTCTGGTTTCCATTTCTTATCAAGAATCCGCCACCGAGCTCGAACCTTAGCAAAGGCAATCTCAACACTAAGCAATCCAGTGTGAACCACATTGTTAAATTCTTCTCTAAAAGTCTCCTCTTCCTCCTCGTTTGAAGTCAAATCATAAGGTGTCACAAGCCATGGCAATAAAGGAAGACAAGAATCTCCCAAAATGTAACGAGGAACCAATACTCCATTCCCAAGTTTGGTCGGAGCTTCATTGAGAACTTCCTCTGCAATTGAGAAAAGCTTCGTCTGTCTGAAAATAGCTTCTGGTTTCATCGTACTTGGCCAACCAGCTGAGATATCAACAAATCTGCCATCGGAATCAACCAATGCTTGAACCAAAATTGACCCTTTTGCACCAAGAAGCTTTCCGTTAACCTCAAACCTCCCGAATCCGACAACACCGCAGCAATTCGGGAGCAGATTAGGCGAAAAATCGGGGTTTGGAGCATCAAGTTGTTGACTTAATTTCTCATTGATGAGTTTGCAGACAGTGAAGAAAGAGTGTGAAGCTTGGGAAGTGGAATCAAACCCGAATCTGTGAACGAGACACTCGTAAGAAGCACCGTGAGCGAGACGGAAGATTGCGGCAGCGAAGGAAGGAAGCGAGGAAGGGGAGAGGATAGAGAAGAGATTGAAGAAGGTGGATTTCGACATCCGGAAACAAAGACACCAGCGAGGATCATCGTCGTCTTCTGTAGCGGAGGTTAAGAAGCGGTTGAACCACGTGGCGGTGGTGACGGCGGAGGAAGGAGAGGGGGAAGGTGGGATTGGGAGAGATGAGATTAGGGATTCAAGGCGGAGAGATTGTGATGGTGAGAGGAAGAGATCGTTGGCTTGGAGAAAGGAGTGAGTGAGGGCAGCGGCGGAAGAGAGACGGCGCAGTAATGGGTCTTTAAGACCAAGTTTGTCGGATACATTTGTTGGGTTTCTGTCGGATTTTCGTTTTCCGTCGACCATATCTTTCTCCGAGTAGTGAGATTGGGAGGATCAATAAGTTTGGAAAGCCAGCAGCAATTTTAACTTCAGTGCTTAAGAAGAAGTAATAAAAATAAAAATAAACTCCACTATTTTATAAAACCAAACCGTATAATTTTATTTAATTATAAAATCTAAACTCTAAGTACTCTTTTATAAACTCAAACCGACATATAATTTTATTTAATTGTAAAATCCAAACCCTAAACCTCATCTATAAACCCAAATCGACATAGAATTTTGTTTAATTGTAAAATCTAAACCCTAATCACTCTTTTATAAACCCAAACCGACATATAATTAATTTCGTTTAATTGTACAATCTAAATCCTAATCCACATTTGTAAACCCAAACCAACATATAATTGTATCCTCTTATTATTAAAAGGGAAGTACAAATTGAAAAATAGTCTAAATTGTCATCAATTTCAATTTCAATTTTGGGATTAACAAAGGCTTAATCAAAATCGACAAAAGTAAATTAGTCTAAAATTTTCATTAAAACTTTAGGATCCGCGTGTTTATAAAATGGGTTTAGAGTGAATCAAATGTACCCAAATCCTTAAACAAATCAATAATCGGGTTTTAACATCTTCACAAAACAGAGATGCAATACTAACTAACCATTCAACATATTTGGTATATAATTTAAGGCATATTCAATCGCAATTATGAAATATATTTTCTAAATCTCGACTAATTGCTAAACAAATTTCAAAAAAAAATATGATCTAATCTAATCCTAACCATAAACTACTATTCAATATCCTAATTTCCCCTAAATTCGTGAATCATTAATAATGTTAACAATCAAGAAGATATTCAAGTTAATATATATATCCTATAGTTTTGGCTTTGGCTTCAAGATTTTCAAAAATTTATGAGCCAAAAACCTTATCATTCCTTTTTACTATAAATATCAAACGTCTCTATCAATTCTTACTCATCCAGCAACAAACGATTAATACCTCTTTTTTTCCAAGCCACAAACCACCGCGGGTTAAATCCTCTCTGCAACAAATCAGGATCGTCACCCTGCAAAGTTCACATCTGATCAGCATCTCAAATCAGCATTCAACAACATGTAACACTTTCAAATGATTCATGAGGGCTTTCTTGATACTAATAAGACATTTAGGGTTATTTTCATAATATTGTAATAGTTTGAAGGTTGCTTTGGAAAGTCACCTGAGAGACATGGAGGATGAGAGCGTGCGTAGTGAGACGCGATGGCGTGTGGATCCCAAACGAGCTTGCCACAACCAACGACAAGCGAATCTCGGGAGACGTAAGCCAATCTAAATTGAAGCTACATGTGACCACCGCCGCGAATGCACCGTCCATGTGAAGACACGTCCGCGAATGCACCGTCCATGTGAAGACACTTTTCTTTTCTCTTATTTATTTTGTGAATTGTATGATGAACAAATTTTTGATATTTATATTTCGACACCATGTTTTACCTTGGAATTTAGTTCATATAATATAGCAGAAGCTTGAAATTTTCTTTAACAAGAATTCATATTGTTAGTTTTTAAGTCTTAAAACTGTTGCTAAGTTATATCTGTCGTCACGATCTGAGCTTATTATAAAGACCATTCCGTTCAAAGCAAAAAAAAAAATATGTAGCAAGTGTGGAATAATACATAATAGTTTGATCATTTTTTAATAAATCTTAAATATCATCTCTTATATTATATGTAGGATGTACTTTGACAGTTTTTTTAAAGCCCGACAAAAATTGTAGGTTTTAAATCATTTTGGATATGTTTTACAAATTCTGTACAAAGGCTAACTAATTGGATTTGTCTTTCTTACTCCTTTTTCTTTTCTTTCCTAGAACATGTGAGAACTAGAAAAGGATAAACTCCTCATTTTGTAGTAGATGATTAGCATATAGATAGTGAGGCGATTCTCTGATTAGTTTGTTATGAAGGCTCGTCGTGTGAACTTACATCCTCAATAGTTTTTTTTTTCTGAGGTTCGAGTACTTCCTGGGAGGTGTTTGTGGATCATTCCAGGGGATGGAAACATGATTCACATCACCCGAATCTCGATAGATCCCAAAAGAAAAGGAGATGATGGTCTGACAAGTTTATCTAGTAAAAGTCCACGAAGAGAGCGAGACCGTGATCACCACTCTCTCCCATGACACCATGTCTATGGACGCCGACATATACCGCTACAGAAGCCATTCATTGCAGTTAACGATTGATAACGGCATGTCTATTTTGGTCTGGTCAACAAATTCCTATGTCTCAAACGTTAGTCAACGTTTAATTCATGTTTTAAATGCTCACATATGAAGTTGATGTTTAAAATGGCCATAATTTAAAAGTTTTTTTTTTTTTTTTTTATAATTGATAGCCCATCAGGCCTAATTGGCTAAACAGCCCAAACACACAATAAATAGAACCAAGATTGAATCAAAGAAGCCCAAGTTAATTAGCCCATGAAGAAAATGAAGTACCCAAATTGATCAATCGGAAATCACGAGGAGTAAGAGAGGAGACGAAGCGATGAAACAGAGAATGATGAGAGATGATCTGAGATTTTTAGGAGAGCCAAATTTGAAGCATCTGAGAAGCTTGGCGAGGGTTTGTGAGGCAGATACTAGCTATTCTGTTCCGGATTATTAGATCTGCATCTCGAATCAAAGTATCAATTGATTTGAAAGCGTTCCGATGGAGACGATTGTTACGCTCCGACCAAATGCAATAAATCGAAGCTTGCCATGCAATTAGCAGAAGTTTTCGTCTTGGCTTTGAGACAGAGTATGAGCTTAGCTGGGTGAGAAGTGTATCCCAACTTCGAGAGGATAGGTAGTTGCACTTGCTGGAGAGAAAATCCCAAATTGCACCTGAGAAGCTACAATCGAAGAACAAATGAGAGCGAGATTCTGGACTAGCACTACAGAGAAGGCACGACGGATCAGAGAAAGCGTTTCGAGAGGATAGGTAGTGCCTCTTAACAATCGTCTACATCGGAAGACCAGTTGCTTGACCAGAAGTAGTGCCTTCTTGTGAAAGGTAATCTCTGTAGTGCCTTCTTGTGAAAGGTAATCTCTGATTTTTCCAAGTGGAGACCAGTTGCTTGACCAGAAGTAGCAGTTCTCCCCCTTACCTACAGACTGTTTGATCCATGGGTAAGCTAAGTCTCGTAATTGTAACAACTGGTTAGCTAGCCAAGAGAATTTCTGTTTTGTATTAATAACCCAGAAGTTATTAATGTTTCCATCTAACACCTCTGTAGTATACCAGTGAGCCCAAACAGAACCAGGTAGTGCCTTCTTGTGAAAGGTAATCTCTGATTTTTCCAAGTGGAGACCAGTTGCTTGACCAGAAGTAGCAGTTCTCCCCCTTACCTACAGACTGTTTGATCCATGGGTAAGCTAAGTCTCGTAATTGTAACAACTGGTTAGCTAGCCAAGAGAATTTCTGTTTTGTATTAATAACCCAGAAGTTATTAATGTTTCCATCTAACACCTCTGTAGTATACCAGTGAGCCCAAACAGAACCAGGCCTGAAGAACAACAACCAAATCAGCTTTAGTGCAGAAGTAGTATTCCAGCTGGAAATGTCCTTCAACCCAAGACCCCCTTCTTCCTTGCTACGACACACATTCTCCCAAGAAACTTTAGCAGAGGTAAGCCCTTCAGTTTTACCCTTCCAAAGGAATTTAGCAGAGATGGAGTTAATTTCCGAAATGCATCCTTTAGGGAGAATGAAAGCATTTGACTAGAAGTTAATAATCCCAGCAATGACTGTTGAAAGCAGTTGCAACCTTCCTGCAAAAGATAAAGACCTGACTGTCCAAGAGTGAAGTTTGGATTTTATAGACTGAATAAGAGAAACACACTGCAGCAAGGAGATTTTCTTCGTGCAGAGGGGAACGCCAAGGTATCTGATCGGGAGTGAACCAATTGAGAGATTCATTGCTTGTTTGATTAGCTCTAACTCATGGGGCTTTAAACCTGCAGAGAACAGAGACGTCTTTTCGATGTTAACAGCAAGTCCAGATCTGTTTTCAAAATCCTTCAACACTTCCAAGATATTTGTTATGGAGTTAAGGGAGCCATCGGAGAAGATTAGCAGATCATCGGCAAAACAGAGGTGCGTAAGCCTTGTCTTTTTGCATTTAGGGTGGTAGTTGAATCTTCCTTCCACAGCAGCTCTATTAAGAGCTAGTGACAAACAATTCATGGAGAGGACAAAAAGATAAGGAGAAAGAGGGTCACCTTGCCTGAGCCCTCTTTTTTTTTTGAAATAACCATGAGTAGTGCCATTAAACGAGACAGAGAAAGATGTTGTACAGATGCAAGCTTCTAGCCATCTTAAAAAAGTTTCAGGAATATGGAGACTCCGTAGGCATTGGAATATGAATTCCCACCTAATAGTATCAAAAGCTTTAGCAATATCAACCTTTAAAGTTATTCTCTTTGGTCCTCCATTCTTATGATAGCCTTGTACAATTTCTGAGGCCAATAGGGTATTCTCAATAAGTAGTCTGCCTTGAACAAAAGCTGTTTGGTTAGGGAGGATAACGACGGGGAGAATGACCTTTAATCTTTTCACAAGCAGCTTTGAAATTGATTTATAGGTAGTATTGCAGCAGGAAATTGGCCTATAATCAGAAATAGAAGTAGCTTCTGGTTTTTTAGGGACTAACGTCAGAATTGTTGCATTTGTGGCAGTTGGGAGGAACCCTGAAGAGAAGAATCTTTGAATGGCTGAAAGCACCTCATGACCAACTATTGGCCAAGCAGCTTTGAAGAACGAAGAAGTAAACCCATCAGGCCCAGGAGACTTGTTGGGGTTCAGCTTGAGTAGAGTCCTTGTGATTTCAGCAGTTGTAGGAAAGGAGGATAAGACTGATTTATGGTGCTCACAACAGTTAAAGCTTTGAAGCTCCAAAAACCAGGAGAAAGGAGAACTGATATGCATCAAATATTGAGGGGCAAGAAACTGCTGGAAATGAGAGACCGCAATATCACTCATTTCCTCCGGGTCAGAAGTAGATGAACCATTATCCAAGCATAAAGATCTGATGGAGTTGTAGGATGCTCTAGCCATGGCAACTCTGTAGAAGAAAGTAGTGTTCTGGTCCCCTAGGTGTAACCAATTGATTCTGGACTTCTGTTTGAAAAAAGACTCCTCAATTCCTCTGAGGAATAACCATTTAGAATGGAGGTCCCTTTCAGCTTGGAAAATGTCTGAGGATGGATTATCTATAGCTTGAACCTGCATAACTTTTAACAAACTGTTAGTAACACTCACTCTCCTCTGAATATCTGAAAAGCTCTCTTTGTTTAGTGATTTTAGTACTCTTTTAGAATTTTCAATTTGAACCCCAACAGTTGGGGGATTAAATGATATTTTTCCCGATCAATTTTAGCTTCAGTGCTTAAGAAGAAGTAAAAAAAAATATGTTTTTGTCATCTCTGCTGGAATCTTCTTAGGATCGGTTCAAGTCGGAATTTTGGGTTGTTCCGGTTTGGAAGATTTTAACGATTAAAATTTAAAACCGAACAAAACCTTGATTTTTTAAGTTTTTCGGTACATTTCGAGTAATAGTAAGGCTACAAACAGAGTTAACCAAACCTCGGTTCAGTCCGGTTCTGATTTCATGCCATGCCCAAGTTTTACTATTGAAAGGCTGGTTTCAAATGCCCAACAATTTGGAGAGAAGAAACAAGAGTATTGAAGTTTTAATGTGCAAGACAACCAAAAGCTTTGTTTCATGAATATATCAATGAATGTAAGAGTTTGAATTAACCTTTGGTCACGCTTTTGTATCAGTATGGATTAGTTACCTCAAGAATCTATATTTCTTTATCTGTTTTACAAAAAAATCTTTTGTATGAGTTCTCTATAATGATTTTTTTTCCTTCAGTCGTTACAACAATGACTTATCCATCCTAGGCTTTTATAGATTGACCATGAATGCCTAATAGCTGGACAGTTCGTTGTGTAACTCACCAGAAGGAGACAGCTAAATCCCATATTCTTCTTAATCTTCCGGGTTTAGCTGATACTTTAGCTATCTGATCCTCCATTAGCCGCTCTACGTCAGGTCCCATATCGTGGACCATTTTAACCGACTCAGAGAGACGGTTGAGTAAATTCACCAGCGCAATCACCTCATTCCGTTGCAGTTGCAGCTGAAAAACATAAGAATAATCTCAGGTCAGTGACATCTCAATACAAAACGATGCATATAGATGTTTGAGAAACTCACTGTTTGGTCACCAATGTCTTGATTTCCAACAGAGAAGAGAATTTTCAATGCTGTCCCAAGACCCTGAACCTGAAGTTTCCCCCAAAGCCGGCATTTTTCACAACCTACGCAATCCATTAGTGCACTGCAACACATACATTACTAAGTTGTATTACTATTACCACTCTCTCAGCATTTGCCAGAAGAACATATTCATTTTCACGAAAAATCGAGACGAACCTTATATTTCTGAATTGTTTCTGGATTTGCTGTTTCAATTCTGGTCCACTTTGACCTTGCCACAACTTAGCTTCATCAAACGGAACAGGACATGCTGTTTGAAGTTTTGGACTATACAATAACTGTTTGATCAAGGACTGTGTTTTCAGATCTTCAGCATGGTTTCCTGTGTCATACTCTGCCTGCTCCAAGTATGCTGTTGCCTAAATAACACATTGTAAGAGTCAGTCCTAAAGACTGATAGATTGATTAGACATGTCAAAATTTTCCCAAAAGACTAACTTGCAGAGAAGTTACTCACTTTAGTTACAGCACGTAGCACAAAGAGATACGTGAAGTACATATTTCTGACACGATCCGGATGTCTCAGGATTCTATCATACATCAGCTCGATATTCTGTCCCCACTGTATTTCAAAAGAAATTACATGTCAGCCATGACCATTATTTATTCATGCATTCATGCTGAGAGATTTGTCTATCTTTTGCTCAGATTTACAAACCTGGTTGCTTGACTCATCAAGAAGATAATCAGAAGCTATGTGCATCGAGATTGAAGAATGAAGACCGGATATCAATTTGTACAATACCTTTTTCTCCGGACATGTCTCCCCAGATGAATCTACAGAAACCATTTGCATTTCAACATACAACATAATACAAGCCTATGTCCACAATATGGTAGAGAAGGAAAAACTCACATTTTGGACAGTTTTCCGAATATATGGAGTCCCAAATCCTTCTAGCCGACGGTCCAGTATAACCAGTATATCGTTCGGGGTTTAACTGAAGATTGACATAAGTCATCTCACCTGTAGATAAGTGTCACTTCAAATAATTAAATGCTCATTCACTATAGCATATATCCAAAGAAGAACTCCCTAGAGCAGTTTTTGGTAACTACATACCGCTATCTGTGTCATCATCATGCGTCCATGGATTCTTGGTTTCGACCCAACCTCTGAATGCTCTGTTATCTATAGTACGGTCAACAGCTCCCTGAGGTTTTCCCTCTTGACACATGAGATCATCAGAAGGAAGACCTGGGACAAATGGCTTTTTAAATGGTTCAGGAAACTCATTCTCTGGACATTCACAGACGCTGCAATCACGCAAACGACACATTCCATCGTCTGGCCAGAATGGGCAGTCACACCACAGTTTCACCTACCCCCATATACAAAAACACATCCAGCCAAAAGTCACTAACTTACTACACGACTGAACACAATTTCATAGTTTTTCTACATAATTGGATTCTAAAGCATCTCACTGACCTTATAGTACCGGAAAAATGGGGTTGTGACGAGATCTTGAAGCAAAGGATTCAAAACCTCACTGTTGAGATTGTCCACTGTTTCATAATCACAGCAACAGTCCTCAACCATACCTTTGTATTTACCTGTTCCCTGTATATCCAAATGGAAAATCAAAAAGACAAAAATCAAATATGATAAGTCCACTGAACCACTGGCACATTTCAGGGACAACGATTCAAAGCTTTGGCTCAACAGAGCCATCAAAAGTTGTCATTTTTTACCACCCTGAATCCATTAGCTAAACAATGTGATCAAAAGATTCAATTTTTATTACCATTGGCTACATAAATACTGTGATCAAAAGTATCAATTTTTATTATCCTGAATCCATCACATGACAAATATCCACCAATACCCAACAAACTTCATCCAGAAATACAAACAAAAGACAAAAATGTACTTGAGAGTCTTAAAGTCAAATTCTTTCATCTATGATCAAAGCAACAGATTGAGAATTTAAGAGAGTAAAATCCAAAAACCTGAAGTAAACAGCTACAAGAATTTCGATCGCTGAAGAAGAAACCGACATTAGAATTCGTCCTAGAGCTCACAGCAACTGCCAAAAACACAACAACCAAAGTCGCTAAAGGCCATCGCCATGTTTTTCTCTTTTTTTCGCTCTCTTCTTCTTTGATTCCGCCTCTTCCCATTATAGAAAACCCAAAAACAATAAAAATCAAATGAGACAAATAAATCCTTTTACAAAAAAGAGAAAGAAAAACACGTTTTTTGTGTCTTCCGGAAATTCTCAAAACCCCATTGTTGTGTTTTGTGTCTGAAGATCGTCTTAAGCAAGCAATGAATGTTATGTAATGCGTTAGTTTCAATGCGGTATTTTTGACATTTCAGCGCGACGTGGGTTTTGAATACCACGCGCTTTTTCTAGTCGGCGCGTGTTGGAACCATTTGTTTTCGTCTCGTGACGTGCTTTAACCAATAGGATCCATTTGTTCTCGTAGTAATGAACATGTTGCCTTTTCAACGCTTCCCAGTCAACGACCATTCGTTTGACTAAACGCCTCTCTACTCTACGGTGTCGTTTATTGATCTAATTATATTTATTTTAATTGGGCCTGTGGGCTAGACTATAACTCCGTCTGCTACGGGCCGGGTTAGGCTTATGGAGTCGGGTAGGGGACAATTAGCTTTTAATTTATTTTAGGGTTAAGTGTAGCCCAAAATTTCGATTTGTGCCCTTAGAGCATCTCCAAAGGGAGATTCTCTCAAAAAATTTGATGAGTTCTCTTGTCTAATTGGCAAAAAAATAAATCAAAACTGATATTAAAGCAGAGAGTCGACTCTCTGAAGAGAGGTTTGAGCAATTGAGAGAACCGTACACGTGGCATACTCTAATTGGACCATCTTTTTTAACAAAAAAAAAAAAAAAATTCCGTGTTTTCCATCGGCAAAAAAAAAAAACCCGAGTGTCTCTCTCCCGCGAAGGCGATCGATTGACGCTGGATTAATGGTTTTCGATGAGTCGACGCCGTCTCCCCAAAATTTCTCACTTCCCCTCATTTCGCTTCGAAGTCAAAAGCCCTAATTCGAAAATCCCCTATTCTTAAGGTACGGATCCGATCTCTCTTGCTCATACTTCGACAATGTTTTTTTTTGCTCTTTTGATCGTCGATTTTTTTTCTTCTCGTTTTCTGCGTTTATTTGTTGATATGTTGTTGATCTTCGCGTTTGGGTCGTCACTTCATAATCTGTAGAATTCAGAGTTCGTTTTGGAAGATCTAGCAGTGTAAATCGTCTGTAATAGTCTCTTTTTTGGGTGCTTGGATTGATTTGTTAGAGATGATTGTTGTTGTTTCTCTTAAATGCAAGATTGTTGCAGCGTTATTGAGTTTTAGTTCGTGTTCTTATGTGTATTGATCACTGGTTTTGTGAAATCTAGATTCAAATTTGATAAAGTCTATTTGTTGGCTTTGTCTTGTTTTTGATCACTGGTTTCGCTTGGTTTCAATTTAACATGACTGATTTTGATGTCTTTTTTTTTCCAGAAAATTAACATGATTGGTTTCAATTTCATTCTTTCTATGGTCACTGAGCTTTTGATGATTTGGGGTTTGTAAAGCATGGTTTTCGCCAAATGATTGATTGTTCATAATCAATGCTATAACTGATTATTAGATGCTTCTACTCATTAATTGCTTCATCTAAATGTTGTCGTAGCAAGATCTTTGTTCTTGAAATTTTTCTTGAAGCTAGAATTTGGTTTCATGATTGTCTTGCATTGCATTTCTTGTCTGACTAGATTAATAGAATATAATTGTCTCTAATCAATGTTTGTGCTTCTGTTCTGTGTTTGTGTTGCATACTTCTTAAGTTTTTTTGATCATTGTTCCCTAAGTTCTGTAATTGACATGATTATAACTCTTTGGTCAATAGGATGAAGCAGGAGATGAGATCAAGGAGGCAGAACCAAAGGTCTTGTGCAAGTGTCATTCTTGTTTCACTGTCTTGTCCAAACCAAAGCATAGTTAATTCACATTCTTGTACTCTTTGATTAATAAACGAGTAAAAGAAAACATGTGCAACCAAGAGTTGTTTCTTTTTGTGAATATGTATTGTAAAACCATGTATTGTTTTTACCAAAAAAAAAACCATGTATTGTTTTACAAAATTTGAATTTTTTCTTAGAGAACCCCATTAGTAGTTTTAACCATTGGAGGTCACAAAACTTAAGAGTTCCTATGCAAGTTTTAAGTTTGAAAAAGCTAAAATTTATTCTTATAAAATGCAGAGAACCCATGATGGAGTTGTAACCATTGGAGATGCTCTTAGCTCACCCGAGCGGTTAATGGGGACGGACTGTAAATTCGCCCAATTATTTATCCCGAAATTTTCTACAATAAGTCACCGTCGTTGGTGGCAGTTGAATCCCTAACTTTTTGAGCACGTAAGAGAAAGTTTCTAATCCTATGTCTATGTCTTATATAAAAGTATAATATTTTGAATCTTTGATGACATTGGTGTCCCCGTGTCATAAACGATTTTGAAAGAGAGGAGAGAAAACTGATTTTCAAGATTGATTACTTGGATACTTGGATCGTTTTACACTTTCACACACACACACACATACTTAAAGTAGTTTCTTCTACTAACTACGCACGGACACACACTTATCCCTTAAGCTTAGCGACTACACTACTAGACCTTACCTCTAGATACTAAACTAATTTTGCAAGCAAAGTTAAACCATTATTGTACAACTCAACAACTCTACTTAGTAATAAGCAATAAAACACACTAACGCATTGGGCCTCAACCAACTTAATGGCCCAATATGCTTCCTTAAGTCTCTCTTCACACTGATTATTTCTTTCTGGTGCAGGATTAATCAAAGTTTCCAACTTCAACAAATTCACTGAGACAAGTTTTACTCAGCAGGCCATTTCTTCCTCTTCTTGACTCTGGTCGATCGTCTTACGGTTAATTATTATTACAGTGATCTTGAATTGTGGTCACTTATTTGTTTTCTTGTAAAACTTGGTCGAAATTATTTGCTTTTATATTTGGTTATTATTTAGAAAAACAAAGTTTTTGTTTAACTTAATAGAAAAACAAATTGTGGTCAGAAACAGAGATGTTGAGAGTCATTTCGAACGTTGTTCACTCGTGACTCACCCTTATCTCTCTGCTTGTGAAACCTTGTGTTCCTCCCATCTATTGATTGTCGTTTTTATCTGCTTTGTGTTAGTTAACATGGACCCATTGTGCATGTTCCTCGTTTTTATCGATTACCTCAAAGTCTAATCCCCTAGTTTCAACCCTCACCGTAGTAGAAAGTTAGTTAACCAAGGACTAGATTGTGACGTGAGGAAAAAGCCAATAAACATTTATAGCTGATAAATTTAGGGTTTTGCTTAACAAAAAAGGGAGTTAGGTTTTTCTCTTTTTACTGTCATGCTCGGTTTTAACTACTGCTGAGGATTTCTATAAATACCGATCCAAAATGTGTTAGCTCTCCACAACTCAACTCACTCAAACACTAAAACACACACAAAACAATCACTATGAAGAAACCTTCAGTGATCTCTTTTCTCATCACTCTCCTGTTGGCTGCAGCTGTCTGCATCCACGGAGGCGAACCGGTGAACGACAAGGACGGCAATCCAGTTAAACTCGGTGAGCTATACTTCATCCAGCCGGTGAAGACCAAGACTAACAACGGCGGTGGTCTTGTCCCAGCCACCACTAGTATACTTCCACCCTATTGTCCACTTGGTATCACCCAAACACTCCTTCCGTACCAACCGGGGTTACCGGTTAACTTCACATTACCAGACGCTCGAGAGGAAACCTTCGTCCAGACATCTTTAGCAGTAAACATCGAGTTCAATTCCAACATCTGGGCCTGCAATGAGTTTTCCAAGTTTTGGAAAGTCAATGAAACCTCATCGGCTAGCGAGGAGCCTCTCATTCTCATTGGTGGTACCCCTCAGAAACCAAATAGCTGGTTTAAGATTGAGATTGCCGGAGAAGGAGCAGAAGCAAACACTTACAAGTTGACCACCTCAACCGGAACCGTTGGAACTAAGCCAGGGGTTTGGTTTGGTGCACCACAATTGGTTGTCCCCAATGATGCGGCTAAGCCCTTACTCATCAAATTCAAAAAGGTGGAAGATGTCACTACGGCGACTACTTCTACTACTCGGGTTGAGAAGTTAGGTCTAAGGATGTTCCCATTCTAATAGCCAACTGGTAAAAATCATGTAATATAATTAATGCCTGAGACTCGTTCATGGCCAAAAATAACGGGTTGAGATAATACCCGCTTGCATGTTCCTATTTTCCATAAATATAATTTAAGTATATGTTTTATTAAGACTATGAAACGGGATTGTCAATGAGCCTGCTAAGTGCTAACAATAAAAAGAATATGACAACTTTAAGTATTGGAGATGGTTTGATCCGGTTAATTCTGGTTAACTTGGTATTGGTTTAATGTCGATTATTAAGTTGTATATATAAGCTTAAGATTACAGTTTCATTTTTAATAAGTTTTGTAACAAACTCTGTTTTTTGACTGTTGAATAAAGATTCTCTTTGACTCCGATTCTTCTTTGCTCGTGTTCATCTTCTCCGATTCACCGGAGTTAATATGGTATCAGAGCCTAGATTATAAGCACATATGTATGAATTGAAAAGAGGAGTAAGCTTATCATATGAAATAGTAGTGGTAATAGGATGTGGAGTGGTTCTTTTAAGTGGTATGGAAGAAGTAGAAGATCTGTGACAAGATTCTGTGTTTATCTTGGTAATTCACTGATTTCTTGGAAATCAAAGAAACAGAATGTGGTTAGTAGAAGCAGTACTGAAGCAGAGTACAGGAGTCTTGCACAGGCTACTTGTGAGCTTATTTGGTTGCAGCAATTATTGAAGGACTTACATATCTCGGTTACTTGTCCTGCAAAGTTATTCTGCGACAACAAATCGGCTCTTCATTTGGCAATGAATCCAGTGTTCCATGAGCGTACCAAACATATAGAGATCGATTGTCATACAGTGAGGGATCAAATTAAAGCTGGAAAACTGAAGACATTACATGTTCCTACTGGCAATCAACTTGCAGATATTCTAACCAAGCCTCTTCATCCAGGACCATTCCATGGTTTGATCAAGAAAATGTCTCTGTCAAGTCTATATCTTCCAAACCAGACACTTAGAAGATAAAGACTTGAGGGGGGTGTATTGGAGATGGTTTGATCCGGTTAATTCTGGTTAACTTGGTATTGGTTTAATGTCGATTATTAAGTTGTATATATAAGCTTAAGATTACAGTTTCATTTTTAACAAGTTTTGTAACAAACTCTGTTTTTTGACTGTTGAATAAAGATTCTCTTTGACTCCGATTCTTCTTTGCTCGTGTTCATCTTCTCCGATTCACCGGAGTTAATATTAAGAAAATTAACTAAGATATAAATTTCATCAGAATGAATATATCTATCAAATAACATTTATCACAAGTAACGTACAAGTATGAATGTATGATGAGTTGACTGACTAATATTTATGTTCTCCCTATGAAAAGATAGTGAATTTGTAATAATAATCCAAGAAAACGCTGCCATTATTTTTACATTCAGCCAATAAAGCATATATCCCTTTTATAAAAAAAAAACAAAAAAACAACGTAGAAGGTTGATTTACAAAGTACGTCTCTCTCTCTCTCTCTCTCTCTCTCTCTCTCTCTCGTAATTATTTTTCTGTATATTTCATACATTACTGTTTATTACAATATTAATTCTGATATATCTCATTCTGGTCCTTAATTAGCGTCTCCCAAAATCAATTTTTTGTTGAGAGAGAAAGAGAAATTGAACTTTACCATGGTTTCTTTACGTACAAGATGCTGCGGTGATGAGTTTGATAACCATGGATAATATGATAGGACGACTGGGACCTTTTTTTTATTGGAAGGTTATTACTTTTGAATTAGTCCTCCAATTCGATTACAAACGGAGTTGCTTTGTTGTTAATTAATTACAGTCATAGTTTATGTTTACGTAGAAATTAAACCCTAAACAAGAGTCTATCGCTGCAGCTGCTAAGTAAAGCATATCTGTATTAACTATATATATAGGGGACATGTGTCTTGACTCTTGATATTGTATTAAGTATAAGTTAAATTAATTTATGCAGATTGTTCTGTAAAACAAGTTTTACGCTCTTATTTTCTTCCACTTCTTGATTCTTGTCACTTTCTGGTTATAAAAAGGGATAACTAATTTTTTTCAGATTTACTTTATTTTGAATTGCCGTTAGTCATACATTTATTTTCTTGTGATAACGTGGTGGAACCATATATGGTTCATGTTTTAATTAAATTGCTTGAAATGAATAAGAAAGAAAAGTACAGACAGATATATACAGAGATTGTTAAGAATCATTCGCACGTTGGTTCGATCCCTATCTCTCTGTTTGAAATCTTGTCTTTTACCCAATTTGATATTCCTTTCATATATTAGTTAACATATTATATATGGACTATGGTGCATGTTCCTTGTGCTGAAAATCGAAGTTTGAATCATAACCATAGAGTCTAAATCGTAGTAGAAAGTTAGTTAACCAAGGATCAGATTGTGACGTGAGGAAAAAGCCAATAAGCATTTATAATGATAAATTTTGAGGTTCCTATAAATACCGATACAGTATGTGTTATTTCTCCACAACTCAAGTCACTCAAACACACACAAAAAAAAAAAAACAATCACAATGAAGAATCCTTCAGTAGTCTCTTTTCTGATCACTCTCTTGTTTGCTGCAGCTGTCTGCATCCAAGGAAGCGAATCTGTGAAGGACACCGCCGGAAATTATCTTGAACCGAGTCAACAAGTCAAAATCATGTAATTAGTAAAGCTTGAGACTCCTCCATGGCCAAAAACATGGGTTGATATAATACCCGAACGCATATGTTCTTATCTTCCATAAAGTAAAATCTTTAACGAAGAAAAAAAAAAGTCCTTCCATAAATACTATATAGTTATGAGCCTGCTAACAAGAAAAAAAGAATACAAATTTAAAAAAAGAATAAATCATAAAAGAATGGAGGGGATGAGATTTTGTGATGAAAAGAATTATATTAACTCCTATAGAAATAGAGGTATTGGTTACATAGTTTAATCGTAAGACGTACATTTTCTATCCTTAATGAATCGTAAAACATTTTCTATCCAGATCTTTCTCTTCAAGCGTGTCCTTGTCCTCGATCCTAATTGCGACAAGTATTCACCGAGCGGGAGCCTTTATCCTTCGATTATCTTCCCGTGTGGGTTTAATGTCCCCTGCTTTAGAGTTATGTGGTCAGTGTGTTGTGACTTTTGTGCCTGCTAACTACTTTTCTTTTTCTAATAAAATGAAATTGAGAAAGAAAAAAAATGAATCGTAAGACATTTTTATCGTTAATACTAACGGAAATGTATCAAGGGTTTGTAATTGGTTACAAAAAATTGCTAGGAAAGCTTTGAATCTTTTGAAGATTGAGTTCAAAAGTCTGTACGTGTTAATTAATTAGGATATAGTCTTGTAGATTATGCAGAGTGTTATACTAAAACTGAATTTCCATTTTAGGGAGTTTCTTTAGTATTGAACTATTGTCACTTATTTCTTTTCTTGTAACAAAAAAATCGTTGTGGAAATCATTTTGGTTCGTGTTTCAGTAACTTGTTTTAAATTAACAAAATTGTGGCCAGAAAGAAACAGAGATGTTGAAAATCATTCATACGTATAATTCACTCATCCCTATCTCTCTGTTTGAAATGTTGTCTTCTTCCCTTGAATTATTTGATCGTCTTTTTTTTTTTTTTGCTATATATATATATATATATATGTTAGTTAACATGGACATTGTGCCTGTTCCTCGTGCTAACAAATCCAAGTTTGAATCGATTACCATAGAGTCTAAAGTCTAACCCCTCTTTTCAACCCTCACTGTTGTAGAAAGTTAGAAATCAAGGACCCATCACGAGAATGATTAGAATGTGACGTGCGGAAAAAGCCAAACATTTATAGCTGACAAATTTAAGGTATTAGGTTTTACTCAACGAAGATGGGAATTCGTTTGTCCTCTTTTTACTATCATGTCCGGTTTTAACCACAGAGGACTCCTATAAATACCGATACGAAATGTGTTTGCTCTCCACACCTCAACTCACTCAAACCCTAAGAAAACACAAAACAATCACAATGAAAAAACCTTCAGTGGTCTCTTTTCTCATCACTCTCCTGTTGGCTGCAGCTGTCTGCATCCACGGAGGCGAACCGGTGAAGGACATTGTCGGAAATTATCTTAAAACCGATCAACAATACTTCATCCAGCCGGCAAATACCGACGGAGGTGGTCTTGTCCCAGCCCCCCCTACAATATTTCCTCTTTGCCCACTTGGCATCGTCCAAACTCTCCATCCGTATCAACCTGGCGTACCGCCGGTTAGCTTTTCAATGCCATACGCGAACATGGAAACTACTGTTTCTACAGATGATTATGTAAATATCGAGTTCAAGTCCAACATCTGGGCCTGCAATAAGTTTTCCAAGTTTTGGAAAGTCAATGAAACCTCATCGGCTAGCGAGGAGCCTCTCATTCTCGTTGGTGGTACACCGCAGGAACCAAATAGCTGGTTTAAGATTGACATTGCCGGAGAAGGAGCGGGAGCAAACAGTTACAAGTTGACTATATTTATAATATATATGGTTCAGTGAATTATTTGATACGTTGATTCACTTTGTTTAATCTTGTATTCTTCCATGAATTATTTGATCGATTTCCATAGAGTCTAAACCCCATTCTCTTTATGTTAGTTAACATATGTTGACCATTGTGGGAGATTGTTGAGTTGTGAAGACAAAATCTCAATGTTGATTTTCTAAGTGTGTTTTAAGTGGTAAATCAGAAAAAATAGAAGAAGAAATTTCTAAGTATGTTTTGAGTGGTGAGTCATTTTAACGTGTGAAAGTGGAAAGGAAGAATGGATGTTGAAGAACGAACATTCGTAGTTTAGTAGGTTGGTTCACACATCCCTATCTCTCTGATTGAAAACTTGTCTTTTACCCATGAATTATTTGATTATATATCCTTGATATTTTAGTTAACATGGATACTATTGTGCATGTCCCTCGTGCTAAAAATCGAAGTTTGAATCGATTATCATAGAGTCTATTCTAAACCCCTCTTCTTAAACCTCACTATAGTAAAAAGTTAGATAAGCAAGGATCAGACTCTGACGTGAAGAAAAAGCTGATAAACATTATCATAAGCGCGAAGCTTAGAGGTCGCCGGTTCGAGTGACGATTGGGACGAAACTAATATTATATGTTGTGGTTTTGAACTTGGCTAAATTACGAGTTTTGGTCCAGAACCTCTTGGTATTCAAGAAAAAAAAAAAAAACTAATAAAATTTGATAAATTTAGGGGCGTTTGGTTTTCTGGGCTAAACTGAACAAAACCGGAAAACTAAGAAAGGTTTTGAAATATAAGAGAAGTTATGGCCTCATATTAAAAAATAAAAATAAGTACTTGGGTAACGTATGAATGAGATTTTCTATTTTATAGGGGATTAGAAAAAGAATCCGAATTAGGCTTGCAGACCCTCAGCATAATCGTGACTCTTAATGCATTTTTTGCTTCAAAATGGTAATCAAACAATAACTACTTGTTCAAAAGGCGGTAGGTTGCAGGCTTGCAGCATCTTTTCCCAAAAACACGAAAACGACAACGTTTTATAACGTCCAAATAAATCAGCAGCTTTCGTTTGCAAAAACCTCTCCTCTCTGTCTCTGAATCCGCTATTGATGTTTAGGTATGTATCCAGTTTCTCTAGATGTCTCTTCGGTAACTATGCACACCAAGTGTTCGATTAAATGCCGCTTACAAACCCCACTTGAGTTTCATAATCATATTCTAGCATCACATGTTTTTGTTTTCTTAAAATTTGGTAAGTATCTTAAGATCTACGGAGAAAATTACATGAAAACCAAAGTTGGTTTTGAAAATTCAAATCATACGATACATTCATGAGTTCTAATCATACATCATACCCTTGTATAAAAATCTGGGTTTTGATCATATGGAAGCTTAAAAGTCTCACATTTGAAAGCCACAAGCTGCATAAATTCCTGTTCTTTACATCATCAAAGCTTCTATTACCATCAAAATTATAATTTACATGAAATGATGGTTAACATATGCAATTGACAAGAAAAAATAAGTGTGTATTTACTTATGCAGATATATGTATGAATCTGATCACAATGATGAATGTAGGAAGGCACACACACAGTTACGTCTCTTCTTCTTCAAGTTCTTCTCTGTTATTTGGGTTTGTTTTCTCCGCTTCTATGTTCTTCAGCCAGTCTACAACTTGTTGGATGTTTGGTCTTTTCATTGGATTTTGGTTCACACACATGCAGGCTATGTCAAGCACACGGAGCATCTCTTCTTCATAACCACTTTCTCTCAGCAATGTATCAAACACTTCCTCTGCCTTCCCGTCCCTTTTCATAGTATGCACCCATGCAACCAATTCTCTTGACATCTTTGGCCTGAAAACCTCCATTGGTCTTTTTCCTGTGAGAAGCTCTAGCATGACGACTCCGAAACTGTACACATCACCTCTCAAAGTGGCTACCCAAGCTTGTCCATACTCTGGGGGAATGTAACCCAATGTGCCCACTAGCTCAGTTGTTACATGGGTGCGATATGGAAGGATCAATCTTGACAACCCGAAATCTGCGACGTATGCCTTGAAATTTCCATCCAGAAGGATGTTGCTGGATTTGATGTCTCGGTGTACTATATGTGGTTCACATATCTGGTGCATGTATGCTAGTCCACTACTTGCTCCTCTCATAATGTTGAGTCTTTTTGCCCAATCCAGCTGAGCTGGACCCTCCGGATTTTCATGCAGCCAATAATCCAGACTGCCATTCTCCATGAACGAGTAGATAAGTATTCGGGCACTATCATGGACGCAGTAACCTTGTAGAGCAACCAGGTTCTCATGTTTCGCCCTAGACAGAACTTCTACCTCTGCCTTGAATTCTTTCTCCATCATACCATAGTCTCCTGTGAGTTTCTTAACCGCCAGTTTCGTTCCATTATCCAAGGTAGCCTTATAGACAAGGCCAAACCCGCCGCAGCCAATTATATTAGCTTGACTGAAGTTGTCGGTAGCTTTCAAGAGCTCAAATATGGTCAGGTCTTTTACTTCATATCTACTGTTTCCAAATAACAGTACGAGACTTATGTCTTTCTCCGACCCTTGAGGGACTTCAGAATACGAGCCGTTGGAATTTATCTCCAGTTCAGCATTCTCAGAGTCTCCTGGGTTTACCCTCCTCTTGGAAAGCACCAACAGAGCTAACATCACCAAAATCAAACTGACGCCAAAAAAAAGCCCAATGACAAGCCCCAAAACAAGCCTTCTGTTGACCTTTCCTTTCCCAACAATCTTTGTAGTAGAGGGCTGAGTTGGAGTGCAGGAGGTTAGCAGTACGCCACCGCACAGCAAGGGGTTTCCTTCAAAATATGCTTTTGGGAAGGTATCAAACTGGCTCCCTGTGGGTATCGGCCCACTGAGAGTGTTGTTTGCAACATTGAAATAGGACATGAAATGGAGTCCCGTGAGTGACCAAGGAATTCTACCGGAGAGATTGTTGTTGGACAGGTCCAGCCTCTCTAAGTTTGTGAGGTTTGACAATTCATCGGGGATGCTGCCCGAAAAATTATTACTTAGAAGCTCCAGGATATGGAGAACCTTTAGCTGTCCGACCTCCACTGGTATACTCCCAGTCAAGTTATTCCTCCTGATGTATATCGTAGGTGGGAGGCTGGATAGCTGATTGTATTGCTGATTGGTGGTGACATTATTGGGATTGACAAAAACCGGCAGCTCTAGATAGTTCCGCTCTGTTGCATAGTATGCCTTTTGGGACATCAGAGCCCTCAGCTGAAACAGTTCCTTCGGAAGCTCTCCTGTTAGCAAGTTATCGGAAAGATCCAAGTAGAAAAGGTCTGGAAGAGTTCCTAGCCAACCGGGAATTGACCCCACAAGTCGGTTCATTGACAGATCCATAACTTCTACCCTCTGGAGCTTGATCAGCCAAGCTGGTATTTCACCTTTCAATCTGCATGCACCGATACCGAAGATTTGGAGGCTTGGAAATCCATCTGAATCAAGAAAGTCTATTTCGCTTGGTACTGTTTCGTCGTAAAAATTCTTTGCCATGATCAGAGTAGACAGCTTCTTGCAGCCTTGCAGAATGCGGAGAGCACCTGTAAGGTTTGTCATTTGATTGTCTGAAAAAGTAAAGAACGACAGGGATTCCAATTCCAGTACTTGAGGAGATATCTGTCCCGTTAACTTGTTGCCTGCAAACCTCATTGCTGTCATCGTTTTGCAGGAGTAAACCGTGGAGGGGAATTCCCCAGTGAAGCTATTGTTTCCAAGGTCCAGAATGCTGAGGCTCTGAAACTGGGAGAAGTCTATCGCCGATAAATTTCCTCCCAGCTTATTAACTCGTAAATTCAACTTCACGAGATTTGTGCAATTGGCGAGAGAAACCGGGATAAAACCCGTGAGGTTATTGATATGGAGTTGGAGGCTACTCAGTTTGGAAAGCTTACCTATATCATTTGGTATTTCTCCTTCAAGGTGATTGAAGTAAAGCTCAAGCAATGTCAGTTTGGTGAGACGAGTAATCCCATCATCAATCTTGCCAGAAAGACGGTTGACTGGTAAAAAGAGTTGCTCGAGCTCAGGAAGTTTGTAGATTTCTTTAGGGATTTCCCCAGAGAGATTGTTGAAGCCTGCTCGAAGAACACTTAGTCTCGAGCATCTGCCTAATTCTTGAGAGAGTTCACCACTGAAATCATTGTAGGAGAAATCCAGTTTGGTGAGCTGCGGTGAAGTTGTGCACATGAAGGAAGGATTAGGACCCGTGAAGCTGTTGTTACTGACATTGAAACTGGTTAAATTGAAAGCACCCTCGAGAAAAACAGAACCGTCGAGGATTTCTCCCTCAAGAAGATTGCTGGAGAGATCAACGGTCTGAATTGGAAAGATTCCGTTGCTTCCATTGCCAAATGATTGTTGAAGTGGCAATTCACCTTTGAAACTGTTGTAACTAAGATCAAGAACCAAGAGCTGATCAAGGGCAGAGAGGAAATCTGGCGGGAGTGGACCAGAGAGACGGTTATGAGAAAGGTCGAGACGAGAGAGACGGCGGAGATTCAAAACAGACGACGGGAGATTGCCAGAGAGTCCTCTAGAGGGCAAAAGAACCGAAGTGACACGATTTTCGGGAGAATCATCACAAGAGATACCTTCCCAGGAGCAACAATCAGTGGACGAATTCCAATGCAAAGGAGAGAGTGGAGATGATACGTTGCCAGAGAACCAAAGGAGAGAATCTCGATCCTGAAGATTACAAACAGCCTCTGAAACTGTAAGAAAGAAGACAGAAAGGGAAAGAACGTAGACAAGGACAAAGAGAACCATGCGAGGACTCAAAGGTTTTACTGGTCTCAGGAGAGGACAAATGGATTTAGATCTCATCTTCTCGTCAATCATGGCGAGAACAAGAGAAGAAGAAGAAGAAGCTGAGAAGATTAAGAAAGCTTGAAGAAGAAGAAGAAGAAGAAGGAGAGGGAAAAGAAGAAACAAAAGACATGATTATCCAATCTGGGTTTCTGTGTCCGAAGCTTGTAAATGGCTCTCAATACCATCGTTGACCAAAGGGAATAGTCAGACCAAACAGAAGAAAACTTCTTGTCACACCCAAAGTTCACTTTTTTTTTTTTTTTTTTTTTTTTTAATTTTATCATGTTATCTTTTTGCTCCGATTGTGGGTATGGTTTTTTATGTAAAGTTTTTTTTTTTGTTAATACAATTATTATTCCTTTTGTAATAAAAGCTTAAGTACAACCCTATGCTAATTATTAAAGTCAGCCCTATTATATATCCCTTACTCATATGATGAAGATGAACCAATGAAAAATGTTTTACTTATTTCATTTGTCTGGTTTTGTTTTGTCACATCTATTCATGGTTAAGAAAGAAAAAACGTTTTATGCGATTTATTTTGGAATTGGGTCATTTCAATCTTTGGAGGTGGGAGGTGCATGCGTGCGTGCTATGATGTTTGTTGATCATGAAATTGAATTTGATGATAAAATAATAATGATGGGCACAAACATTATGATACGAAATCAAAATTAAATAAATAAAGAAGAGGTTGAAGAATAGTATGATGATTATTATTTTTATGGGAGAGGCGTTTACCTTTTGGGGCGGCTGGTTTAGTAGTGGCTAGTAGTGGTGGTGGTGTTACACAACTTTTTTAAATATCCTCTAAAATTATAGAATATGAAATTCATTTTTTTTTTTCGATTTCTTTCTTTACTTTTTGCCTTATGGAGGATCTTTTTATGTTTTAATTTTGCCAAGTGGAAGCCACATTTAACATTAGATAGTGGTCATAAAGAACGAAAGGTAGATAAAGAAGATCATATGATAACTATTTTTTTTTTTGGAAAGGATACTATTTATTTTGTTTGACTTTTTGATTTCTTAGGGTTATAAAAATCCTTCAAGCTGTTCATGTGTTCTTTTTTCTCGTAATTTACTAATGAGCAAATGGCGTATATGATAGCTGACACGTTACTTTAAAGTTTAAACAATACGGTATTGAATTTATTAAGTGTCTTCGACTCTTCGGATATTATACTAATTAAATGGCTTATAACCAATTCAAAAAAAAGGCTTATAACCACACAAAAAAAAAGCATAGACTTCGTGAGATATTTCACGTTTTTACAAATCGAATTTTATTCATAAAAAAATTTACTTAATTTTATAACCGAAATTGTGTTTATGTGAATTGTAGACTACCAAAAACAGTTTTTTGGAGTGAAATTAAATAGAAGCAATCATGGTTAATGCGTTTAATACTTTAATTAGTGTTTCAGTAACAGTAAGTAATGATGGTATGAATTTGTTTTTCTATCAAAATATTATTTAACATGATAGAGTTTTCGAAGACATGGAGGATAGTTATCTCTTTAGTTGAATCGAATATAAAGATTTGACATTAAATAATACCGAACAATCTCTTTGGAATTGTGTTGGACCTCCTTTTTTGTATGCTCTATTTATCTTTTTTTCTTTTCAGCAAATCAAATATATTGATATCAAAAAAGTGTATAGCTTTATATATTTTTATTTATCTAAAATAAAAATAAAAAAAGTTTGAATTCTGAGGCTCAGATTGTTGAGAATAAAACGTAAACTATTTATTATTTTGTAAATTCATATAAGATTTGAAAATCTCTATTAATTATGAAATCAAGATATATGGATTTTGAAGTAACATGTGTTTACCCATGCATTTGAATCCTTCTATTTTCTCTTTTTCAATTCCATTCAAATCCATTTAAAACATAATTTAGATTCTCAAATCCAAAAACAAATGACTAAACGAATAACATAGGATTTCAACTAGTATTTATAAATCATAGAACCAATAACACATGATTTTAATTAAGATTTTAAAATCAATGATTGAATAACAAATAATTTTTGTTTGGATTTCTAATTCCTTATAAATTCATGAACCAATAACTCCAACCTGTGACTTTCGATAAAAGCCGATCATATCTATTTTTCATGTAAATAGAAAAGGTAAATTATCTCCTTTATTGTTTTTCCACTGAATTTTTTCTTGTGTTTCAATCAAATTTAGAAAATCTCTAATAATATTATTCTCAACCTATAATATATTTCTCATGTACCTCAAAATCCAGGTTTAATCAAGCTTGTCGTTTTCTGGCCTCGAATGGAATAAGGAAAAAGCCAGTAGATAATAGATATTGTATTTTTATTTTATAACTTCATCTTTGCTTTTTTATTTTTATTTTCTAGTATGCATCCATTTCTAAACACAGCACATCGGCTTATCTGTTTATCTATCTTGAAAAAAGTCACCCTAATTGTTTTTTTTTCGTCTGACAAATTCTTCTTCCTTTTAAATTAAGAAATGATTTTGTAAAACAAAATTAATTGGACGACTTTATTTTGTTTTTTGATAAAAATCGGCAATTGGACGACTTGGATTAGTATATCCATTTTTTATATATACAATTCCACTGAAAGATAACATGTATCATGATCCTTGTTTATTTTGTTTATGGCATTTTCCTATATTTTGTAGTTTTTTTTTTTTGTCTTTTTATAAATTGTATACAACTATTTTTCTTTTTTCGGCTCTCAGATACAGCTATTTAGAATTTTCGTATCATTTGCAAATATTTTAAAAACAACTAGTTGAATTTTTTTAATAATCGACAGAAAATAACTGTCAAGTGATTATAACATAAACACTTTTTTTTGTACTACAGGTGTGAATAAGCATATGTTAAATGTATTCCATTTTCTGACGACCCGAAATCTAGGCTCTCTCCTCGTGAATTTTCATAAAAACAAGGGAGAGAAACGTTTGACTTTGTAAGAGAAAATAGTATTCAATTCAATACTATTGAAAGAAACTAAAAAATTTTACCAAAAAAAAAAAAAAGTATTCAATTCAATATATGTAAACAAATTTGGAGATAGCTTATCTTCTATATCGATCGTCAAAATCAAAGACATAACCTCTTTTGAGTTGGACCGGTAAGATCATGCAAAAAGAACAAAATCTAACCACTTGGCCTTTTATAATACATATTTATGTGTGTGGGTTAAGTTATGACTTTGAATAGCTGATATCTTCTTACATGTGTTTTTGTTTTCCATCAAGATTTTAACAGTAGTCGTACGTAAAAACTAGGGAAGCAAATTGTTTATATATTTTAACTATTTGGGTTTTTTTAATAATTAATAGTACAGACTAAATATATATACCCAATCAAACTAAATATGTAAACAAAATAGTTTTAATATTGATTAGGCATGTCAATCGGGCTAGCCCGGTCCAGTCCGGCCCGAAACCCGCAAAATCCGTACATATTTGAGTCCGGCCCGGCCCGGTCAAACTTATAACTTATAATATCTCTTTAAAAAAAATTTATATATGAAACGAGTCAATCAAAATTTAAATAACCACTAACGCAAATTTAGTTTTTAAAAAAGAGAGTTAAAATCAAATAAATAATCCAAATAAATTGTTTAAACTTATACTAGATAAAATATAAAATCAAAATAATTCTAATTAGGTAGTAGAACTAATATTTGCTTTTTCGATTTATAGTAATACACAACAAAAAAACTAAGTTTAGGGTTTTCAACTCTATCAAAAAATTTTTTTACAACAAATCCTACAATTAACGAAAATATTAACAAAAAAAAGGTCAAAATATTTTTTAATGGGCTTTTCGGGCTAGCCCGAATCTGGCCGGGCTAAGCCCAAAAAATCCTTTAGCCCGAAAGACCCGATTTTTTCTAAACATACATATATTTTGAAGTCCGAACCCGCTGATTTGCAGGGCTGGACCGGGCTAGCCCGCGGGCTTTGGCCCTAATTGACATGTCTAATATTGATTCTGTTTGCAAGATTCCATATACTTGGCAACTAGTTGTTGGTATACCCAAAACAAATCATGAGATGTTTGAGTAAAGTCAAAGGAAAAAATTAGCCATATATAGTGATACTCTCGAAAGAGCCAAAAATGAGACAAAACCGGTCCGACCCTTTTGAGTGCAAATTGACCCCCGAAAACATAAACGGGTCAGTGAGAGACCCGACCCGTTTTATCCCATTAGAATTCATTTGGGCCAAATTGATACGGATCGGCCCGACACGTTTCTCTTCTCTTTTCCTATCTTTTGTAGTTCTGTTATACCAATTGGCCACTTGTAGGAATTTACAGCTTGGTCCATTTCATAAAGCCCACAACAAATAAATCAAAGTACTTTATATTGGTAAAACATGTTTATCAATCATCAAAGTATATATATACTGTAGGTTGTTAAAATTGTAGTGCCCATAATAATTAGTTTAAGAAAATTGCGTCATGGTCTATGGAATGCATTAATGCTACTGGTGGTTACATCTTTACTTTATTTTATGAAAATTTATTTGTAACCAAAAGATTGTTTCAAATGTCTGAATAAATTTGAATATGCTATTAATTATGTTAGCCTTAGGATTTAGGAATCTAGAGAGAATGATTTAAAGATTAAAGAAGATAATATGTTATTAAAGGAAGGGTGAAGAAGATCATCATTCAACTCTCATCATTTTGCCTAGTAACCATATTTTTTAACTTTTAAGACAAAAGATAATTAAAGTTACAGAATTCCTTTCGGGTAATGACCAATTGCGCAACAAGAACTTTAAGTTTTTCAAAAGTAGTAAATTATTGTTTCTTAACAACAAAAAGTTTTAAGTCTTACGGTCTATACTTGTTTCAATATAGGCATAGATGTATATAATGTATTTTTGTCTTGGTTGGTGGAACCACAGATTCAGGTCGGAATCGTCTGACTTTCCCTCAAAGATTGACTTTGTGTTTCAATTGTTGCCGATTGCGGATTATAATAAGTTAATAATGTGAATGGAACAATTTAAATTTGACATAGTTATGAATATTACTAGTACGATTAGAATAATTAAAAATATAGGCTGTTTAGATTTTTCTGTTGCTGTAATTATTGTCATACACCTCTTAAAACCTTTTCCGAGAGTTTGTCTGTACATATATTTTGCAAAACTTATAATATAGTTAAGGTTCCACTTAATGAAAAGACAAGATCCTTAAACCTAGGCCTCGACCAGGAGGATTCTTTGATCTCGAGAGAATAAAAAGCTCTTCATTTGATATTGAAGTATAATTAGAATTTCATCATCTCATTATTTCAACTTAGTGCATGACAAATTGTCATCCATTAAGCTACCATTGACTTGCTTTTTTTTTTTTTACTTTTACTTGTTTTGTTAAATTTTTATAACACAGTTAAGAGTTCCTCGGAAAAAAAAGGTAAAAATAGTGGAGAGTTACCGATATCTTGGAAAAACTAAAGAATTTTAAAAGATGTGTAAATCAATGCACACCATCATTTTAGACTACAATGTACTCCATATTCCTTATAAATTAATACTTCTTCTGTTTCACACAGAGTGTCGTTTTAAGGTTTTAATCTCATTTCACAGAGTATCATTTTATGTTTTCAATGCAGTTTTAAAGATTAATTATTTTTTTATCCTCACTATTTTAGGTTATTAATTAGAGAGATAGTATTATTTAGTGTATTAATAAGGAATAAAAATGAAATTTGATTATTTTTCTTAATTTGTGTGAAAATGCTAGAATGGTGAAACAGATGGAGTATTTGCAAAAGATAAACTTTATAACTCAGGTTTGTTTTAGGAGATAATTAGGCCAGAGGTAAGGATCTGGACCCAAATTAGTTTTTGAGTAATTCTTGTCGGGACCTAAAACTAATGTAACATTAGCCCATCATTTTCTCCATTTTAGCCCCACGCTCGTAGAAGGAAACGGAACAGTTTTTTTTGTTTCTTCCGAGGCGAACATGCGTGTATATGTGGGATTCTCTTAAATGAATCCATTTTCTTCTGCACTAGACTGTTGAATTTCTCTGTTCATCTCTTCTTTTTCTTCATCCCTTATAACCCTATTTGCGATCATTTCTCTCCGTTTTTCCATCATCGTTCGTCTCTTTCTTTTTCCCAAAAACGAAACTTCAACCGCTTGGCCGTCGTGAATCGCCGGAGTCTCAGTGCCACCGTTTATAGTCTTAAAGCGGTAGATTCTTGCCGACGAGTTTCGTTTTTCTCTTTAAAAAAACTTTAAGTGGATCATTTTTTTTTTTTAATTTTTGTGTTTCGATTTCTGGAAATTTCAAAAGTTTTCTTCTCTGTTTGTTTTCCTTCTACTGCTTTCCCGATTTTTTAGTTTTGAACTTTTATGTGGTTTTTTTCTTGTTTCAATCTCTAAATTCGGTTTTTATATCTATACATCTATTTAGAGCCACATTTTTTTCTTATCCTTGTGTTTAGATATTCAATTTTTCACATAGATCTATATATATATTCGAGTATTTCTAAACAACTATCCGTTTCTTGTCTTGGATATCTACAGATCTAATTAGATCCACATTTCTTTTCTTATCCCTGTGTTTATCTATTCAACTTTCCTCATAGATCTATATATATATATATATATTCGAGTATTTCTAAACAACTATCTGTTTCTTGTCTTGGATATCTACAGATCTACTTAAATCTGTATCGAATCGTATATATCGATTACGCATCTATTGATATGTTATAGACATCTACAGATCTTCTTAGAAATATATTTATAATACGTAGATCTGTACGTTGTTGTATCTTCTTTATAGACATCTATTTCATCCTGGTAGATTTCATGTTGATGTTTGACAGCGTACTTACTGTTCTTCTTTTCTCTCTACAGGAATTATCCCATATAAAAAAGAGCCGTCGCTTCTCTCATTTTTTGCCAAAAAAGTCAAACCTCCTATCCCACTCGCATGGATACGTAAGCGAGTGGGTTTTTCGTTATTTATTTGAAACCGAAGCCCAAAAATGAAGCGTTATTTCCTTACCCTAGAGACAAAGCAGTCAATTACCTATTCGCAAATTATCCTCTCTGTTTTTACCTCTGAGCTAACTCTCCCTTGTTTTAGTAACAATTTGAATCAGATAATACATCTATAAGCTGCAAATTCCAACTATTATTGTTAAAACACCAAAACCTTTAGTAAAATTAGTCAGGCAAAAACAAAAAGAACAAGTGTAGTTAGTATTTTGTAATGGATAGGAGAAGCATTACCAGAAAAACTGACGAATTAACGCATTAAGAAAGAAATTTTGGTCGACTAAAAGTAGATTCATAGGAAGAGAGAGTAGCTCCCCTACTCCAATTTCAATACACACTGGGCTCCACTCACTTCTTCCTTCTTCTTCTTATGCCTTCGGCTTCTTCTTCTTCCATGGCAGAGAGACACAGATTCATACAATTCACACCTTTCTTTTTCTACTTCCTCTTCTCATAAACCCTTTTAACATTTCTACCACAAGTGAACATCCCTCTCAGCTCCATCATTATTACACATCACTCGGTCTCAATTCCAAGCTCTGTTTTTTTCCTGGAAAATTCCAATCCTTTGTTGCATTAACTCTCTGGGGTTTTGTTTAGTTTGCTTTTCTTCCATTTGGGTACCCACCAAAAGAGTAAAGTTTCATGCTTTCCCTCACAAAACCCTAAATTTCATATCACCATCCAATTCCATGTTTTGCTCTGCTCAACTCTCTGTTTCTGCTTCTGCGTCATCGTTTTCCTTCATATAACCAAGCCAATTGTGTTGATTCATCTTGGCACATTCATTGTTTTGAGAAGGAACAGAAAAAGTTCTGATCTTGTCTCCTTCGCACATCAATGGACGATAATGGATCTGCTCATAGCTCGATGTTCGGTGATCTATCAACAGAAGAAGTCACAAGCAAGATCATTCTCACAGCAATCATTGTTCTATTCATGGCTGTCCTTTTCGTCCTTATCCTCCATCTTTACGCCAAACTCTACTGGTGGAGAATAGATCAGCTCCAACAACAGCAACAACAACAGCAAGAGCAAGAACAAGAAGAAGACCAATCATCCATTGCTCCGCCTGTAGTCACTCGCCGTCAGCGACGCCGTTTCATCTTCGTCCCAGGCCAAGACGCTCTATCCAACACTGGACTTACCTCTTTTGAACTCAGTTCCTTACCAATTGTCTTTTTCAGACAAGATAGTTGCAAAGATGGTTTGGAATGCTCTATTTGTTTGTCTGAGCTTGTTAAAGGAGATAAAGCAAGGCTGCTTCCAAAGTGTAACCATAGCTTCCATGTTGAGTGTATTGACATGTGGTTTCAGTCTCACTCAACTTGTCCGATTTGTAGAAACACGGTTCTTGGTCCTGACAAAGCTAGCTCAAAGAGAGTTGAACAAGTTCCAGACAATGCAGATCATGCTGGTAGCACCAATAACAACCATGATGCTTTGTCACAAATTTCAACTTCTTCTCCGGAATTTCCCACCAATGTCTTGGTATGGGGTCGCCAGGATCAGGTTAGTACCGGAAACAACAATGTCGGGCCTCAAGAAGACAGTGCTGCTGGTAATGGTGCTTCTCAGAGTCAAGAAGCTGTTGTTCTGGATATCAATGATTCTTCCATAAGAAGCCAGAATGTATCATCTTCGTCGTCATCGATGAGGTTTATTGTTGAGGAGGAAGAAGCAAAATCTCCAATGACAACGAGGTTGAGGTCTTTAAGGAGGTTTTTAAGCAGAGACAAGAGAGTGGCTTGTAGCAGTAGTAGTACTAGTAGTAGTAGTAGCAGCTCCAATGCTGTTGCTTCTGTTGATCCTTGAAGATTGTTATTACTTATTAGATTAGCTGAGTGAGATTGCCTGAAGATGTCAAACTGTGTATGTGGTCTCGGCTCTTTATTGGCTGTGTTTGAGAGCTTTCTTTGTCATCCAAGTAAATCATTTATGTATTCCACGGGAATTGAAATTCAAAAGCTTTTTGTTTACTCAGATCAACACAACACAAGATCAACTTCAGAGATTAATACACGTGAAACAATTGTAGAAAGCTCCACTATGTTTACACTAACAAAAGACATGGTGATGTTAAACCATCAGATCTGAGGAAACAAGAACTGAGAAGTTTTTCAAGAAGTAAAACTATGGGAACTACAATGAGTTTACTTACCATAAACGAGACTAGAGAAGTAGCAAGCCACTGGTTTCTTCAATAAACCGTCTAATTAATCCGGTTCGGTATTCGTAGGCCACAAGGAAAACTCTCTCTACTGTTTTTTTCTTTCCTTTCTTCAACGATTGCAAATAAAAAGAACAAAAAAAAGTTGGTGATTATCACAGTGACATGAGCTGTTAATCTGCAACGTTTCTTCTCACGAAGTTGGAGTTAATTAATACTATTAGATGAAACAGCATCAGTAACCACGTGCCCTGTCACATGATCCTCATCTCAATCACAAATATTTTCATGGCTAATACGTGTGAATGAATGTGTAATGCATATGTGAGATCTTCATGTGATCTAGAAACTATTAGATTTATGTTAAATATCTTCATCTGCAACAACACAATTGGGAAAACAATAAGGAAATTATTGGCACAGCAGTCAAACTAACTCACGTGATTAGATCCCAAAAAGTCTCATGAATCAATAATATAATCTACAAAGCAACAAAGATTCTTTCTCTTTAACTCAAACATAAGCTCGCTACCCTAAAGTTTTCTCCATTGCAGTCTTAAGGAACACAACAACCTAAGAGCTCCAACATAGAGAAAAGATCAAAAAGAGATTTCACAATGAAGAGATTCCATACATCGGCATCGATCTCAGCAGCTCTCTGTCTTTTACTTCTAGCTTTGTTTAGCAGCAAGAATAATGTAGAGTGTCGTCAGATGGGGCCAGCTTCCATGGATTTAGCTTCTAGTAAAGGTGTGAGAGATTTGCAGATAAGCAAGGAGATGAAGGGAGAGTCTCTAAGAGGTGAAAAAGATAGCTTCCGAAGAATCCCAAGGACTGGCTCCAGCCCTATACAGAACAAGTAAAGACAAACCACACAACTCAATTTTCTTTCAATCTTTATGTATTCCAAATGGTTTTTGCATCTCTGTGAGTGTATGATTGACACCAAGATTGTGTATTTTTGTACCAGGATTGATCCCCTAACCGATGTAAGAGGAAGTAGGAAACAACATATCACAGCAAGAGAACCATAGATTTCATTTATTTTTGTCTTGGATCTATTTTTTTTTTTTGGGTGGCATAGCGTATTTACACTTATTTCTGGATGCTGCAATGTAATCTTATAAGCTTTGCTACTGTTAACAGCTCCTAGAGTGGGCTTAGACCTCTATAAGTTCGTTTGTAGTGTTATATGAAAAGACTGTTTTAATAGCATTCTTTTAAGTGTAGATCTAGCCAGAACGGCTTCAAATATGCTGCCATCTTCATTAAAAAGTAGAGAAAAAAGAACTGTGGCACAGAGATGAGAAAAATGCAGCTTGACTAGATATGATAGAGTAAGGAGTCTAACCTTCAAATTCTCAATTTATTTGAATGCCTATTCTTTCCAGTCATCTCACCAGAAAGGAAAGGTCTTTTGCTGCCAGCTAGTTTTGGTTTATCTGTTGCTTCACTAGTTTTATTCTTCTTCTGTTTCGCCCTTTTTTCACCTGCAAAAGGTTCATCCTTGTCCTTTGCATGTTCTTCTCGGTGACGCTTAAACCCGGAAGTAGGATGATGGTCAATCTCTTTCCTTGTATTCTTTACTTCTATTTCCTGATATGCATCCTCAGATGTGTCAGAGACAAATGTGTTCTTTGGAAAATTTGATTTGTTGGACCCAAATGTAGAACAAAAGTCGTCATATGTTGATTGCTTAGCTTCTTGTCTTGATTTCCACTGATCAGGTCTGCTGGCATAACTGCAACAAAGAAATGATTCCATATCATATCAAATAAATGCAAGAGAATACATGCATGCCATCAATGCTACAAATATGCCAGCTTTCAATGGCACTATGTCACTAAATCCCCTAGACTTATTCTCTTAGAACTTATACTTCTTTTTTGTCATCTGACGTGTAATTATTATGTTGGTGATACCAGTTTTTCTGATGTGTTACAGCTTCCGTCAACAAAAGCAAGATAAGTTTGTGAATAAGATCTTACCCATCGATATCAAGTTTCCTAAGCAGATAAGGCCCTTGCTTTGTTTTCGAGAGATCAACTTTCACATCCAACAGTTCAGCTGCTATGGCTTCCCTTAGTGTCAAATTACATGCATCGAAGCACTTCTCAACTGTAAATGAACCAGATGTGTGTAATGAGAGCTCGCCAAAATGTCCACGTAACCTGTGACGAAATCATTGGTAAAAAGAAACATAATCAACATAAAGAACAATCGCTTGAAAAATACTGACAAGCAGCCTAAGAGACTGAATGAAGAAAAAACACGGAAGCAAAAACAGAACGAAAGTAATCATATAAACAAGTATACTGTGAAATCTACCGGTCTTGAAATAAACATATTCCCATATAACATCAAGAAGCAAAGCATACTTTATAATTAGTCTGCGTTTCTGTTTTGTAGCAGCATTTGAGGCAAGAAAGGCCTCAATGACACGTGCTCCACTGGAATCTTTTGCTGTTTCAGTAATATACTCAGCTTTCATAGAAGTTAAGCTTGTTATGTATGGCTGTATATGATCCTGTCAAATTGAGAAAAGGAGTTACTGTGAATGCACATGAAAAGCCAAACTTGGAAGTTGAAAACACAAACTATTTTTGTCAACACAAGGAGAAAAGGAAACATACGCTAGAAAACTTGAAAATCCCCTGAAGGATCAAACAACCCATGACATGCATCTTTGCACCAGGTGCCCACTCCCATGTAGACTTATCTTGGCAACCAAAGTAGTAATCAAGAAACAGCAACCGTGGAACAATGGAGATACGGGACTCATTTGTGGAGCATACTGCACCAACAAGGGCCTCACAACACTGTCAAATCAGTAAAAATCAGCTGTATAAGAACACATTTTTGAAACTAGAGAAGAAATAAATTTTCAACTGAAATTTAGAAAACATAGAAACCTTATGTTCATGACTTTCAAGCCTTTGGCTAACCGCTATCAGAGAAGCCACAACACCTGACTTCCCTTGCTCAAGAAGATCCTTGAATCTTGGAGCTAATTCTTCCCACATCATGCCCATCTTGCAAACAAAATCAATTGAACGTACGTAAGTTTACCGGCTTCAAGGAAAAAGCAAAAATATATTCGAAGCTAAGAAGACCTGGAATGAAATTTTGATGACACAGAAAAAGATGAAGTGTAGGATAAAGATACCTGCTCTTGGTCTCTTGCATGGGAGATTAATGCTTGGATAACAAAATTTGCACACCGATCAACTGAAAGCTCATATAAAGAATTCTTGAAAACTTTGTTGAACATTTCGTTATACAGACTTTCAGGGGCCACTTCCAAAATAACCTGAAATTGCATGCAAACGCATTTAAAAAGATGACTAAGAAAATTAACACTCCAATTCCAGCATGGAATCAAACAGAGAACTGGAGATCATTGTACATAATGTTTTGCATGGTCTAACGCAGGCAATATATCCACAATCAATTGTTTTGCAAGGTACAGAATCTTGGTATAAACAACTCAGTAAGAGCCAGAGGTTAAACTCAGTTACCTCCACCAGATGACTGAATGAATTATCCTTCATTGACACTAAAATTTCTTTGGCAACATTAGTCTCTATATGAAACCCCTCTACTTTTTTATTGGTAGAGTTGCAGCGCAGAATAAGTGGAATGATTTCAAGTAACTCCTCATCTTGTTTCAGCATTAGTCTGAGAGCCGTCTGTCAAGAGAAGATTAGTTAGCATCACCATGAATCAGGGAGAGAGAGTAAAATAACAGTCAATACTAAAGAAGTTGCTTGAAAATGACGATTAGACAGGGACATAAAACCTACCTGTAAGACCAAACTGCTATACTGATCGACTTGAAGATACGTCATATCCTCTCTGCTACAATTTAATATCCCAGATAAAAGGTACTTGAGCATATCTGGAAACCCTTGATGAGGGAGTTCTAGAGTATTGTCATCTAACTGAGACATCTTCAGATTCAAACGTTTGGCCAGAGCTTTTGATGATTTTGCGCCATAAAGCTCAGGAGAATCTAAAGAGACTCCTTTGCAAAGACAAAGAAGCCTTCGAAGAACATGAGAACCATAGCAGTTGCACATCATATCAAGAGGATTATCCACAATCACCTGACCAGGGGAAATATTACACCATCACAATCAAGGTCAATTACTAGTTTCATTACTAGAAGCAATATTCTGGATACCTCAATATGCTTGTCAAAGCCAGTAAAAATATTGTATAAAGTACCTTGCATATAGAATTCAATGCCTCCTCAATAACAGAATAGGCATCTGGATTTTCAAGATGTGTGGCCAAGGATTTGAGAGCAGACTCTGCAACATGAGAACCAGATCTATCCATTGCAATGGCTGGGAACACAGTTGCAGAATTTCGTATGAAACTGCAGAGTTGGTCAAGTTCACATCCCTCAAGTAGAGTTTGCAAGACATGACTTATGATATAGTCTGTTGCAATTTCGTATTCCCTCCCTCTTGTTTCTTCAAGGGCATTTCCGCATATTACTGAACGTTCCTCTAATTCAACTTCATTACTATCAAAGAGATTGGCAATCTCAGAGAAATATTTTGAAGTTTCTGGATCAATTTCTTTCCTGCCAAAGATTAACCCGAGTCACTAATACTTCTTACGATAACAAAATCTCCACTACAAATTAGAGCAAAGGCGTAGGTTAGGCCCTCGGTTGAAAACGTCCCTTACCTGACAAATTGATTCTGATGTTCAAATTCGGATTGTTTCTTTGATGCTGGCTTTACATTGGGGGCACCACCAGATTGATTCCTCTTGTTGCTATCTCCATCAAATCCACGGCCACCTTTATGGTCCTTCCTTCGCATTCCCTTCTTCCTTTCGCCGTGATTGTTACTAGACTTTCCCCGTTCACCCATCAAGCAATCTTCCTCAATAGTCCTGTGCCTCCTAGATGGCAATGATTTAGAACCAACTGAAACCATGTAAATTCCTAGCCCCAACTATGTTAAACCCTACAAAATCTAACACAAAAAGGAAAAACTCAATATCAAATAACACTCAAAATAATCAGCTTTCAAGCACTAGTCCCAAATTACACAATCTAACAGAAAAACGAAAAGTTCATTTTTTTCTCCAAATTTACAGACCCCAAAATTAGGGTTTCGAAACGATTCCCTAACTGGGTTCCGTTACCTAAAACACAACAATAAATTACGAGTCTCAATTCTAAAACTTTACACTAATCTATGTGAAGCTTGTACAAAAGAACAGGAACAATTAGGTTTATCAAAAACCTGAGTATGCAAAAACACAGTTGACGTAAGAGGAGAAACGAAGAAGCGTGAGCTCAACAGAGAACGCGGCGCAGAGAGAGATGAAGAATCAAAATCACAGGTAAACGATGTCGTTTCTCGACTCGTAGTATACGTTGGATCAAAATCTTCGATGTTTTGAAGTGTTGTACAAATTTTCTAATTACACTAGGGTTTTATTTTCGTTATACCCAATACGATGCCGTTTTTAGTGACGTGGATATAAACAAGTAATGGGCATGTCACGATTTTAACGGCCTTTTTAGGCCCAATCATGTAGCCCAACTCTGGTATTCACAAAAAGAAACATCATTTGCTAGAGAGAGGAGCATGTTACAAAATCATCAATTTAATAAAATCCACAGTAATAATTATCATCTAAAATTCAATTTAAAAATCTCTAAAAAATTTCTTCATAAATGAAAAAATTATTTCAAAACTTTCAGATTAGCTGTACTAATGTAGGTTTTAACTTTTTTTATATAAACAATTCAACCAAAAGTAAATATGATTATGCTAGAATAATAGTATCTACTCCCTCTGTTTTCGAATAGTTGTCGATTTAGAGAAATTTTTTTGTTTTTAATTAGTTGTCGTTTTCAGTTTTCGATGTAAAATTTATTACTTTTTTATTTTTTATATTTATTTTTATTATGCAATTTGATTTACTATTGGTTAAATTATGTTTAGGTAGATAATTAATGATATTTTTATATTGAAAAACTAACAACATTAATAGTTTCTTAATTTGTGTGCATATAGTTAAAACGACAACTATTCGAAAATGGAAGGAGTATCTACTTAGCCCAAATTAGATTACAGTTATGCTAGGATTATTTTGTGGATATTTAAGTCAATGACTTGTTTGGAGATAGAATTCAGACAACTTTTTTGGTAAATGACATGTCTTTTTTTGGGATTAGCCTTGTTTTGTTTTTAACAGATAAATAAACAAAATTAGCCGCCTAAAAAAAAAAAACCCTACAAATATCTTCATCAATTCAATTAGATATTTGAAAAAGAAAAGAAAAGAAAAAAGTCTCATTTTTGAGCGTGGAGGACAAGGCAAAATTCGGTGTTTGCAGGCACTGGATATTGGGACCCTTGTTTCCTCGTGAGAGAATTTTCAATCTTGGGGCTTGAAGAGCACGTTCCTACCATAAAGCAGATGCGGAGATTCTTGATTAACCAAGCTAAAGGTCTCGTCGACCATTCTCGTCGTCAACATCACAAAAGTCCAAGCTTTCTCTCTCCTCAATCTCGTCCTCTTGCTTCTCTGTCTCGTTTCTTCTCTTCTACTTCGGAGATGTCTGCTTCTGATTCCACTTCTTCTCTTCCCGTTACTCTCGACTCCATCAATCCCAAGGTGGGTTTCTTATTCTCTAGCTCTTTGAATTGTGGGTTTCTGGCTTTGTTGTTCTTTCCTCGATTGATCTGGATTTGTTTCTAATTAGTAAAAAAAGTTTCAATTTTTTAGTGTGGTTTTCTGATTTAACGGCAAAGGTTTGTTCTTTGCTTCTCCTTGTGTTTCACAACGATGAAATCGACAAGCTTTGCTTAATTGGGTTTTTTTTTTTTTTTTTGCGTATTTTCTGAGTTTGGTTCTACTTATGCGTAGGTCAATCCTCCTCTGCCACTTAAAATTCTAATCTTGTTTCACTGAAATGTCACATTCTTAAAACTTTTCACTTCTTGTGTCATTTTTTTTCTTATGAGTCACTTTCAATCATACTCAGAACTTGGTTTTATTATTTTCGGGTGGCAGGTTCTGAAATGTGAGTATGCTGTTCGTGGAGAAATCGTCAACATTGCTCAGGTCAGAGATACATGTGCTTTGTCTTGTAACAAAAATCTGTAAAATTGTTTTATTACTAATTGATTATTGTTTTCTTTTTGCTTCCATCTTACAGAAGTTGCAAGAAGACTTGAAGGCTAATAAGGATGCTTATCCCTTTGATGAGGTAAAATCTCGTTCTTCATCTGCACTTTTGACATGAGTTTCATGGAGTGGATACAGTAGTTTAGTGTTGATGTTACCTGTTCTCAGACTCTTTATAATTCACAACAAGAAAGAAACTTACAAGTCTTGACTGTCTTTGGCAGATAATCTATTGCAACATTGGGAATCCTCAATCTCTTGGTCAACTGCCTATAAGGTTCTTCCGAGAGGTAAGCTAATGTTTTTGGTGCTAGTTTGTTTGTCATATATGCCCAAAGATATAACTTTTATCATCTATATGCCTCAGGTTCTCGCATTGTGTGACCACGCAAGCCTTTTGGATGAGTCTGAAACACATGGTTTGTTCAGGTATCACACGTGATCCTGAGGTTTTTCCTTGCAATAATTCAGCTTTAGGGCACATATGCTCATGGTTTAAGATTGCTTAACTTTTTCATTTCTACTCTGCTATCAGTACCGATTCAATTGACCGAGCATGGAAGATTTTGGACCAAATTCCCGGAAGAGCAACTGGTGCTTACAGTCACAGCCAGGTTTGCCATCAGAGTCTAGTTTAAAGTCCTAAACCCTTTCTTTAGATGGTCTTTATGTTGCTGAATGATTCCTTTTTTTTCTGCGTCAGGGTATCAAGGGGTTACGTGATGTAATTGCAGCTGGAATCGAAGCACGTGATGGCTTCCCTGCTGATCCAAATGATATTTTCTTGACTGATGGTGCAAGTCCAGCGGTAACAGTCAAAACAAAACATTATCTCATAGATTTAGAGCAAGTTCTTTTAAAGGGTTCATGCTAAGTGATTTATACTGACTCTTTATTCTATAGGTTCATATGATGATGCAACTTCTCTTGAGCTCAAAGAAAGATGGTATTCTTTGCCCAATTCCTCAGTATCCATTGTACTCTGCTTCAATTGCCCTTCATGGTGGATCTTTGGTATGTTCATATAATCATTATGGATTAATGTTGTTTTTGGTACAATTTTTTTTCATTTGTCTTTATTTTGATTGTAAATTTACTACTTAGGTTCCGTACTATCTTGATGAAGCAACCGGATGGGGACTGGAAATATCTGACCTTAAGAAGCAACTGGAGGAAGCTAGGTCGAAGGGCATCGCTGTAAGGGCCTTGGTTGTCATAAACCCCGGTAACCCAACTGGGCAGGTACAAACAGATTTTCAAGACTAGGCTAACAAAATGTAACATTTCTCTAATTTTGCGTTCTTTGTTCTGGTTAAGGTTCTTGCTGAAGACAACCAGCGTGACATTGTTAATTTCTGCAAGCAAGAGGGTTTAGTTCTTCTAGCTGACGAGGTCTACCAAGAAAATGTTTACGTCCCTGACAAAAAGTTCCATTCTTTCAAGAAAGTAGCTCGGTCTTTGGGCTATGGCGAAAAGGATATCTCGTTAGTCTCGTTCCAATCAGTTTCCAAAGGTAAATGAACAACTTTTTTATTGTTCAAGCTTGTCATCTAAAAAATGGGGTTTTCTTTTGAGTTTTGACAGCTTAATTCTTTTTCTGCTGACAGGTTACTATGGAGAATGTGGAAAGAGAGGAGGTTACATGGAGGTGACCGGATTCACTTCTGATGTAAGAGAACAGATATACAAAATGGCTTCCGTGAATCTGTGTTCTAACATCTCTGGTCAAATTCTTGCTAGCCTTGTCATGAGCCCACCCAAGGTAACAGACTAGTTCTCTCTAATCGGCTTTCGCTAAGTTCTTGCAACCGATTATGACTAATCAGTCCAATATGTATTTGATCAGCCTGGTGATGACTCATATGACTCATACATGGCAGAAAGAGATGGAATTCTCTCATCCATGGCTAAACGTGCAAAGGTTAGTCGAAGATTACAGTACCCTCTAAAGACCTTTTTTGAGTCTCTTTGTATAATGTCACAAGCTTGACAATGAACTTGCAGACTTTGGAAGACGGTCTCAACAGTTTAGAAGGTGTTACATGTAACAGAGCGGAAGGAGCGATGTATCTCTTCCCGCGAATCAACCTTCCTCAAAAGGCGATTGAAGCTGCTGAGGCCGAAAAAACTGCGCCAGATGCGTTCTACTGCAAACGCCTTCTCAATGCTACTGGTGTAGTTGTAGTCCCTGGTTCTGGCTTTGGACAGGTAAATGAACCAAATCTTCACAATTGAAAAACTTTTAATGTTTTGGAAAGGATTAAAGTTGAATCTTTGTGTTTTGGATTCACTGTGGTTAGGCTCCTGGAACATGGCACTTTAGATGCACAATACTTCCACAAGAAGACAAGATTCCGGCGATAGTGAATCGCCTCACAGAGTTCCACAAGAGCTTCATGGATGAGTTCCGCGACTAAAAAACCTGACCATGATGATGAACTTAAAGACCTTTTGAGACAAGTGTGATCAGTTTGAGTTATTTAAAAAAAAAAGAAGGCTTATGTTTTGAATTTGATCAGGCAATTGTGGTCAGCTAATTTAATTTTAGAATATTTTGTACTCCATGGCATGCCAATTTAAGATATGAAGATATGAAAATTGAGTAAATTGGATTTTTTTGTTATTATTGGGCTTTTTAATGGGCCTGAAATATATGATTTTTCATATGAATTTGTTCAAGTAAATTATCTTCAACTTTTCTCTATTTTTCCATTTTGGCGAATTTTCTCAAGAAAAAGAAAAAAAACAAAATCAATGTGGCGGAGATCACCGTCGTTTATCCTCGACGAGCGACGAAGCTCGAATTCACCTCCCATGGCCGATACAACAAGAGGTCCCTTTCAAAACTCTGATTCCATCTCCGCTTATTACCAAACCCGAGCGGCGCATCACGGTGTCATTACAAGCGACTGGCTAGCCCAAGCTCAAGCCGCCGTGGGCGGCGTCTCAGGCGAAGAGCAATCTCTCTCATCCGACAATCAGCTGGGAACGGAGAAGTCTTTTAATGTAATTGAAGAGTTCAACAACTGGAGAAAGCAACCGGATCTGGCTGAAGCCGTCGCGGCTATTCGAGCTCTCGCTGCCGTTATTCGTGCGAGTGAAGCTAGCACTATGATGGAGCTTGAAATTGAGCTCAAAAAGGCTTCTGATACACTCAAAGTGAGATTCTTTTTTCACTTTCTGTTTCATTCCTCGATGCAATTTTTGTGTGCTTTGTTGATTGAGAAATGTTCAATTTTGGGCAGTCATGGGACAAAACATCAATCTCTTTGACTGCTGGATGCGATTTGTTTATCAGATACGTTACGAGAACCTCTGCTTTAGAATACGAAGATTTCAATTCAGCTAAGTCTCGTCTTCTTGAACGTGCTGAGAAATTTGGGGAAATATCTTGCAAGGTACTTCCTTATATGGCTCCTGTGGCTCATATTTAGTAGTTTTTTTTACATATATCAATGAAGTAGATCATCAAAATGTATTTTGATTAGAAGAGGATCTATAAAGGTTCGATTTTTGTGCAGGCTCGTAGGATTATCGCAATGCTTAGTCAAGATTTTATATTTGATGGTTGTACCATATTGGTTCATGGACTCTCTAGAGTTGTTCTTGAAATACTAAAGACTGCTGCACAAAACAACAAGCTTTTTCGAGTTCTCTGCACAGGTTCGCTTTTCGAAAACACCCTTTTTCTCTTAAACAACAAGCTTAGATTGGAACTTGAGTTGTATCCGCTTAATGTTTCTTGGTTTCTCTGAGGCATTTTGTTGCATAGTCTTGACCTTAGTTATAAACTCTGTCTCTTTATGATTTTGTAGTATTAGTAGCCTTTCACTGAACTATTTTAATGTAAAAAATGACAGAGGGAAGGCCGGATGGAACAGGAGTTTTGTTATCAAGTGAGCTATCGAAGCTCGATATCCCAGTGAAACTACTGCTTGATTCAGCTGTGGCGTATAGCATGGACGAGGTAGACATGGTGTTTTTCGGGGCAGATGGAGTTGTAGAAAGCGGCGGTATTATCAACATGATGGGAACATACCAAATCGCACTCGTGGCCCACAGCATGAACAAACCGGTCTATGTCGCCGCCGAGAGTTACAAGGTAATTGAAACAGTTTTATAAGATCCCAGAGAGAGAAAGAGAGTGGTTAATGATACAAAGTTGTGTATTTGCAGTTCGCTAGGCTTTATCCATTAGACCAAAAGGACATGGCACCAGCGCTGAGACCAATCGAATTTGGTGTAAAGATTCCGACAAAGGTGGAAGTAGAGAGGTCAGCTCGAGACTATACTCCGCCTCAGTACCTAACGCTCCTCTTCACAGACCTTGGCGTTCTCTCTCCCTCTGTAGTTAGCGATGAGCTTATTCAACTCTATCTCTAATTTCAACTCCTAATTAAATAACTAATTATTTATTACTTTTGCTTCTGACAGTGAAAACTTTCAATATTGAGCCTTTAAAGATCTTCTAAGTTCATGTTTTGAACTTCAAAATTGAGTTAGTTTTTTTTTTTTTTTCGATTTCAAGCATTCGATTTATCCGGGTTAGCACATAAAATGGACTCGTCTCATTGTTAATGTCATCTAACCCGCCAGTTGGCCCAGTTCTCCGGTAACCAGTTTCCGATCCTGGTATTGACACCGTTAACTTTAAACAATCAATCATCTATTGAAGTAGCCCCTTATTACTCTTTTTACTAGATACTATAAACATGTACAACATACCCAGTGTCGGCCCGGTAAATTTGGGTGCCCTAAACAAAATTAAAGCCATAAAAAAAAAAATTCTTTTAAATTAGAGTTTTACCATTAAAAAGAATGTTGTAGTTGTCTCTAAAAGCCAACAATATTTTTAAAAGGCCCTACAAAAATTATTGTATATAAGAAAACTTAACAAATTTTTAGGTAAAAAGGCCCTCAAATTTTGAGGTCCTAATCGCTGGCTTCGGTGGCTTGCCCTCTGCGCCGGCCCTGAACATACCTAATCCTCAGTACTTGTGGTTCCAATTTTTTGTGACATGATTTAGATTATGACTTGTTTTGTATGTGGAATTTAGTTCTAATAAGAACCTCTGAAGGATCAACGTCACCATGATTCCAATCCTCAAGCCAGAATTATTACAACCATTGACGAGCTAACCTCAATTCTAGCCAATGGTTCAAGAAAATATTACATCATTTTTATATAAAAAGAAAACGTTGGATAAATATTGCATTACAAAAAAATAAACAAGAAAGACAAAAACACAAGCTCATAAAATAAAATCAGTATTATTAATAAGCTACCTCCATATTTAAGAAAATGGAAATATGGATTTCAATTTCCGCGGAATACAAAAATTTTTTCAATCTTAAACTTGAAAGCATTAGTTAATTTAGGTAAACGAATTTAAAATAATTTAGATCAACCTATAATCTATATGTAATAACACCAAAGTGTAATAATAAATTAAAGAAAACACTTCACTGTCTACCGTTTTGAGACATAAACGCAAACTCCAAATCACCACCGTTACCTGCGTAACCTCGATCGTTCCTAGCCATCAGATTTTCATTAGTCAATTTCCAGTCAGCCATAGCCATCTCATTTGGAAATGCCGGAAGATTCTCGACCGTCCGATCACCACTCATCTGGTAGATCCTCGTCAATAAATTCTCCCTTAACACACTCAACGCCTTCTTGTACTCTTCCATATCCTCCTCCGGAACACTCTCCACCGCCCTCTCCCACCACATCAAACCGTCGTTATCTTCCTCTCCGTTTGCCACGTTACCTCCAGGATGTGACCTCAGCATCACCGGAGTCTTACGCAAGTATTTATCGATGAGTGAGTCCACGTTACCAAACGAGTAGATCCTATCTACTCGTGAAAACGTTATGATACCAATTTGTGCGCCGCAGAGAACGCTTAGCTCCGCCGCTTTTTTGAAAAGCCCGAATCGGCGTTTGGAAAACGTCACTTGCCTTCGGTTTTCCAGAATGATCTTCTTGATCTCTATCTTCTGTCGACCTTTGGTGGTTTTAGGGGTTTTTAGTTTAGTCTCTTTTTTTGGGTTGACCAGCAAGTTAGGGTTTTGAAGGGGGTTTTGTTTCGTGGTCGGTAAGCAAGTGATTGTTGAAGCTTCTGCCTCTCCATCCTCCATATTGAAGACAAGAATTAGAGATGATTATGAGATTACAAGAGTTCTTTGAGAGATATATTCCGATTTATATTTATATACATAGTTTTCAATCAAATAAGGAAGTATTGTTTCGTCATAATATATGCTAATTGTGGTATTAAATGCGCGTCTCAATAAGTTAACATGATTTTTGGAATGATTCCATAAAAATCAACATTAACTTTTCTTAATCTAAGTTTCGTGACATTATTTCCAAGATTTACGAGATATACTTGCTCCTTTCTACATTTTCATTTTTGTTATATATAGAAAAACTAAAGATGATGCTAATATATGATCAAATCAAATAATATATGCATATCGATATTATATTGTCAAAGAAAACACGGCCTATAGTTTTTCCAATAGGGAATTACAAAGTGGTTGCCACATGAAAGGTTCATCGACGTCCAAATCCATTTTCGTGGCCATTGTGAATATTTTATTCCGTTTCAAATTGTTTTATATTTTTCCATTTAATATATCAATTAGCCTTTAATTAAACTAGTCAACAAACTAAAAGGGGATTAATTAGCCTCTTGACAAAGATTCAAAGTAAGGTTGATAGATTAATTTAGATTTGAAAAATGGTTAGTGGAGGAAACCATGGGTTCATTAGTCAGTATATTAGAGACTGCTTATGGTTTCAAATTAAAAAGCATGCCCCTATAGCTAGGTTTTTTTGTAATTCATGTTTCGACTAATGTTTTGATATTTTTCCAATACTTTTAAATTTTTAGTTTTTTTTCGTTCTTGATTTTTTTGTTCTTAATGTATTACTTGAGTTTTCGGTTAGTTACGACGTGTTTGAAATTTAACACTTAAAATAATTTTAAATTTAAAACTTTCGGATCAACTAAAGACAGGATGCCTAGGCAGTAGGCACGGTTAGTTTTTGACGTGTATAAATAAAATATATTTAACAGCTGTTATAAATATTTTTTTCATTAAAGTTAATTAATTCCATAAAAGTTTTAGTAGATGAATAAGCAAGATATAGAAACCTTATTAAATACGGTAATTAATTGAATTTTTTTTTTTTTTGCTAAAGTAATTAATTGAACTTATGTAACAGAATAGATAATTGTGATTATAGATGTCTTACATTTATAAAGTGAGAGGTTTAAGTTTGTAGATGCAGGGAAGGGATTGTGATTTTTCATTTTTATTTCAAATATTTTGGTTAGCTTTGAAACATTATAATTGGTATATAAGAATAAAATTATTAAAAATCCTGTAAAAGAGAACCAATGATAATTTACTTTAAAATGTAAATCAAATTATTCCTTATAAATTATAATGAAACTATCGGTATGATTCGAATTCTATGATATTGCTTGGCCATAAAAAAGTAGGGGTTTTTTTTTTTTTTTAATCTCATGTCAAAAAATCCAAAACGAATATTAATTATGCTGTATGCATTTCTCAAATATACGATTCATTTAATGTGAGATATCATTAAAGATAAAATTGGATCGTCCCCGAAGAAAAAGAGAAATAAGAGATGATCGAATATTTTAAATTTAATAATCCGAGTCATTAGTTCATGACTCAGCTTAATTCAACCTGTCACTGTAAGTAATATATAAAAAAAATTAACCTATGACGAGGACAAAATTGTAAATGACAAAGCCCACTTGGCCCAATTGTCTTCCCAAGAACACGCGTATAAGAGTATTAATGCTAATAAGCAAAAATGAAAGAAAACAAAAACACAGAGCCACCTTTAAAAGTTGAGAAGTTTTACTTTGTGCCCAAAACTTATGAAAAGTTGTTATTTACACCTTTTAGTTCTGAGAAAAATGTGCGGAGGAGCTGTAATTTCCGATTACATAGATGATTCGGAGAAGATTGGGAGATCTAAGAAGTCTTCCTGGAGAAATAATGGCGTCTTTGACTTAACAATCGACGATTTCGAGGGAAATTTTGATGAATTCGCGTCGGAAAACGATGAAATCGGCGGATTTTCTATGGAGAAGCCATTTGTCTTCTCCTCTACTCGCAAACCTGCTTCTGGTGAGATATGACTTTTGTTTTCTGGTGTTTTGTTTTGTTCATCGTTTGGTTCTGTTTTCTCAACAGTTTTGAACTTTATCCATGGTTAGGCTCAGCGTCAGATGGGAAGAAGAGAAAGACTAGTCGGTACAGAGGAATCAGGAGAAGGCCTTGGGGAAGATGGGCCGCTGAGATTCGTGATCCAATCAAAGGAGTTCGAGTTTGGCTTGAGACTTTCAACACAGCTGAAGAAGCTGCAAGAGCTTATGATCTTGAAGCTAAGAGAATCCGTGGAGCTAAAGCTAAGCTCAATTTCCCTAACGAATCCTCTAGAAAGCGAAAAGCCGAGGCGCCTAAGACTGTGCAACAGATTGAGGAGAAGCATGAGGCTGATCTTGGATTGGCGGTGGCTAGCTCAGTGCCTAGTAGTAGCTGTCTTGATTTCTTGTGGGAGGAGAATAATCCGGACACGCTTCTTATCGATACACAATGGCTAGAAGATGTCATCATGGGCGATGCGAAGAAGAAACATGAACCTAATGATAGTGAAGAAGCCAACGTTAATGCTGCTCCGCTTTCGGAAGAGCTACTAGCTTTTGAAAACCAGACCGACAATGCTGCTCTGCTTTCAGAAGAGCTACTAGCTTTTGAAAACAAGACAGAATTTTTCTCGCATATGCCTTTTATGGAGGGAAATTGTGATTCCTTAACGTCTCTGAATAGTCTCTTTGAAGGAGGTAATGACATGGGTCTTTGGTCCTGAACAGTTCTATTGTAAAAATAAAATGAGTGTTTAATATTGAGTTCCTGTTCGACTTGTATGTATTTAAAGGTTGTTCTTGTCATTTTCAAATGTCAAACAAAAACAGATTGTTCATAAAAAGTTCAATGTCAAACAAAAACAGATCGTATGAATCGTGTTTTGATCTTTTTTGTTGGTTTATGAAGTTTTAAGCAGAATGTATAGAATCTTTGCGAAGAACAAAAGCTCGATTCATATTTGTGATAAAGCGCAAAATATAGTTTCGACTCAAACAAAAAGGTGCAGAACAGAAAAATCTAAGGGTCTTAAGAGAAACAAGTGAGAAGAAAAAACAGTTACGGTTCGATAACAAAAAAGCATGTCTATAACCATGTAACCATTGAGTAAAGGCTATCAACTTTACTCCCAACCAGCAGCTGGAGCACCCGGGGGTGGCACAGCAGTGTCCCATCCACCGTCTGCCGGTGCAGCTGGAACAGCAAAAAAAAAAAAAACGCAAGAAACAAAACATTAAAATCATGATTTGCAAGAATAGTGTTCACACGGTTATCTGTCAAAAACTCACCAGCGGAATCACTCCAAGAACCAGCGGCAGGTGCAGCAGAGATTGGAGCCTGAGCCTCTCCTGGCCATGCAGCATCAGGGATCTGAGCGGTGGTCCATTGGTCTCCACCAACCATTCCATATTCCGGAGCAGGAAGTCCATATTCTGCCTGAGGGGCAGCTTCATCTTCATCCTCTGGCTTAGTCTCCTCAGGCTCCCTGTAAAAGAACAGATCAACCTGTACAACAACACAACATATGTAGTAGTCGGTCAATAAACAGGAAAAGTTTAAATGAATTGTTGTCTTTTTAATCAATGAGTTCCAAAAATGATATTCCTCTTACCATGACATCCCACTTCTGTGCAGCACCAATGGTTCCACGCATCTGAAGGACCATACGAGCAAGAAGCCAGAAAAGACACCCAATGCTGTGCTTTCCCTTGTTGTTGGCAGGGATACCAATGTCAACAAATCTCATTGGAGAGTCAGTGTCACAGAAAGCAATGATGGGAATGTTTCCCAAAGCACCTTCCTTGATTGGCTGCAACACACACAAGACATTAATCAATACAACAAGACATCAACCATAACTGGTACAAATTTTATAGAAGATTTTACCTGGTGGTCAGTTCTTGGGTCAGTAAGAATCAGCAGCCTGGGTTCACTGAAGGATGTTTGCATCTGATTGGTGAAGGTACCAGGAGTGTGCCTTCCAGCAATGGCATTGGCTCCAGTGTACTGAGCAAACTTCAAGACGGCTCTCTGTCCATAGGGCCTAGCAGACTGAACAATGATGTCCTGTGGGTTCTCAATGGCAACAATAACTCTAGCAGCCATCTGGAGCTTATCCCATGTTTTGCCAAGGTTGAAGATGTAAATACCTGAGGAGGAAGAAAACTTCAAGAACTAAGTTCCTGGCACTAGCACTACTAAAACAGACTAACAAAAACAAACTCGAATCAAAATGTTCAATCCCAAAATTGACTTTTTTGTTTAAACACACATAAAGAGATACAAATCAAACCAAATGAAACATGCGTCTATACGCATTTCTTCATATACACTTAAAAACAATTTCTGCAAACAAGAACACTAAAGAAGACACAAAAACAAGCCTTTTCTTAGCTACGAATGCAGAGAAGAAGTGTAAGTGATGACAGAAACAGCTAGTTGCAGCATTTGAGCATTTTTTTAGTCATTGACGTATTTAGATCCGTCATGAATAAACTCTACTTCAGATATAAAAACAACCTATAAATCCAAAACCAAAGCAGCAGCAACAAAAACAAACAGATCATCAACATCCATACAAATCCAAAATATCAACACAGAATCTCAACACTCGAATCAACAACATAAACACAAATCCGAAATATCAACACAGAATCTCAACACTCGAATCATCAACATACACAAATACAAACACTTTTATCAAAAAAACGAGAGAAAATACCATCGTTGCGTCTCTTGAAGACGTAACGCTCCATCTGGTAATTGCAATTCTTGGTTCCAAGATGAACCTCAGCAGCACACATCATCCTGACGTCAGCTTCCTTCTGAGAGAGCTGCGCTGAGCTAGCAGATCCATTAGTCGCCATTTTGTTATCTCTCTTCTTCTTCTCCGGGAACTAATCGCCGAGGTAAGCTTTTTGCTCTGTAAATCACACGAAGAGGCGACGAAAGGCTTATAAGGGTGAAGGAATATATATCAGGCAAAACCCTAATTTGAGAAATGTCTATTCTACCCCCGAACTCGGTTCACCAATTTTAATCGAAGTTAACCAAAATTAATCACTGGTTTAAGTTCCGGTTTTTCTTAAACCGAAATCCAAGTGTGCACACAGATACAAAAGATAATTTCTATTTCTGCTCTACTTCGAAGTTAGAAGAACCCTAACATAACATAATCTCTCTCTTTCGATCGCATCTTCTTCAAAAATTTCCCACCTGTATTTACAAGTTCAATGTTTGTGAATTCTCCATTGCTCTGTTCTTAGTCGCCTTTGATTACTCTCGCTTTCTATCCGATCCAATTGTGTGATGATTTTCTCTTGAACAAGCTCATAAGGTTTCAATTTCCCTATATTTCTTGAAATTCTTCTTAAATTTCTTCAATTCTCGGGTCTTTTTTCATTATTGTGTCGTTTATTGACAGTATCTAGACAGGTTTGAGCTTTTATCTCTGGAGAGAATTCATGGGTGTCTCGTTTAAGATTTCCAAGGTTGGTAGAAAGTTTCGGCCTAAGATTTCTACTGAATTGGTTACTCCTGATTCTCCAGAACAGCTGAATTCGAAAGCAAAGGTAATTTTACTTAGAATTTTAGTTGTGTTGTGTTAAACTAAATTCACTTATATTGGAAAATTATATAGATGTAGATTACCAAATTTATTATGTTTGGTTCAGGCTACTGATGAAAGCAATGTTGGTGATGTTTCCGGGTTTTCGAAGCCATCTTTGCCCGATATATCTCCAGGTTAGCATCTCAACGAACCACTTTGACACATCTTGTTTTTGCTAAATTTTAGCTATGTTAAATTGAGTAAATTTTGGTTTCTATGCAGATCATGAAGTTTCCTTCATATTGAGCCTCTATCCAAATGGGTACTCTATAGGAAAAACCTCTGAGGTATGTAGTAGAACTTCATGTACTGAGTTGTCTATAATAATTTATTTTTTCTTGTATTTGAATTTCAACCTTTCACATCTAACAATTTTTTTTTTTACTTACCAGGCTCTGCAACAGACATCCTTTCGAGATGTTCCAAAGGTCTTACATCCGTATGATAGGGCAGCAGAGGGTCTACTTTCGGTAAACATTTTGAACTATGTTATTAGACCTGATTTCAACTTGTAATTAAAGTTTTGGTGAATGAATTCAAAGTACTGAGATTTAGTATATGTGAAAATGATGTTTTTTTTTTCACTTGTTCAACCCGAATAATGCATTTCACTGCACTACTTGCTCGCATTTTGTTAAATACACTTTCCGAGTTATCATTCTACTGAGTAAATGTTTTTAATCCCTTTGTATGCTTTATAGGCTATTGAGGCTGGCAGGCTTCCTGGGGAAATTTTGGAAGATATACCTTGCAAATTTGTGGATGGGGTGGTTATATGTGAGGTGAGTTATCTGCAGTTATTTATTGGGATAAAGCCTTCCATGACCTGCCATCTAGTCAAAGTAAAATAGTAGTCCCAAATAGTCATAAGCCTTTAAAATTAGTTCTTATCACCATACTTCTAGTTCCTGCGTTGCCTTTCCATAAGTTCTTGGAAACAGTCCAAATTTATATAAATATTCAAAAAGAGCTCTATAACTTTACTTAAAAAAAATATTATCTACACTAATCGAGATTGAAAAATGTCGTGAACGTGTTATAATTGCATGGAAGTTTGTCTTACGAACTCAATTGTACGTGTATTTGATTGTTTCTGAAACATAATGGAGGAATTGGAACCATAAGTAAACATAAAATAACTTAGTTATATTTTTTTTTTAATTGACTGCTGCGTATCATCTTACATCATCATGTTTTCTTTATTTTTTGGTACATACTATTGTAGGTGCATGACTATCGGAAACACACCCCAGCTCAAGTCTCTCCTGTGATAAATAAATTGCGCCTTAAGATGTCACTTGAGAATGTGGTAAAAGATATTCCATCAATGTCAGACAACTCATGGACTTATGGTGATCTCATGGTAATCATGGTAGCTCTTGGATTATAGGTCGTATATCTGAGCACTGAAACTATTATCTTCTGTACTGATCCTTACATCAACTGCAGGAAGTGGAGTCCAGGATATTAAAAGCCTTACAACCTGAACTCTGTCTGGATCCTGTACCCAGACTTGATAGGCTGAGTAAAAACCCTTTGTCTGCTAAAGTAATATCTCATTAAAAAGACTCCTTGTGCTTTCTCTTCTCAGTTGTTTTTTATAGTGTCTAAAATGGATTTTTTTTCCTCTACTCGATAGCTCGATTTGTCGCTTTCTACTTTACGGAGAAAGAGATTAAGGCAAATGGCAGAAGTGACAGTCATGTCTCAGAATAAGATTCATGGGAAAAAGGTTTGCATTGATCGGGTTCCGGAAAGTTCAGATCGGGGAAATATGCCAGGGCATTTGATAATGCAGCAAACCCATAACAACCAGGCTATTCAGAACCTTGGTACTAATATGCTGGTGGGATTAAGAAGTCAGCCGTTGCAAGATGCACCAAATTCCTCTCTAGCCTTGGTACCACCTCAGCAACAAAGGTACCTGGGAACTGGAAATATAAGAAACATGCAGGATCAAGGATCAAATTCTGTCAGCGTTTCTTGCGCTTCGCCTGGTGGACTAGATGTGATGCTGCCTTATGGCTCTGATAGTATGAACCCTGGTACATCTTTTCATAGAAAGAGGGAAAGTCAAGAAGGACAAATGTCTTCTATGCCTGGTTTGAATAAGCGAACAAGGGTTTCACATATGGGTCCTGATGGGGTTCCGCAGCAACAGTTAGGGCAACGCATGGATGGCCTTCATGGAACCGATACAAATTGGAAAAATACGCTTCTACAACAGCAAGACATGCTAGGCAGAAGTATTCAGTATCCAAATACAAGTACACAGAGGTTTTCACCACACCAAATGGAAGGGGTTTTGAATCAGGAAGGTGGTCCCATGCAATTTCCAGCTTCACAACAGGGGGCACCGAGATACACTTCGAAAGAGGAGCCATTTGAGACTGGTAAAATTGATGGTGGCACCAGAAACAATATTCCGGGGGGAAGTGACACAAATGATTTGGATCCGCGTATTCAGTCAAGGATGCCCCATAATGCATACATTAGATCAAATTTCCCTCAAACATCCTGGAATGTTAATCCTGGCCAGCAGATCGAAAAAGAGCCAAAGAAAGAAGAACAATTTAGTCGTAGGATATCGGCTCAAAGTCCTCGTTTGTCGGCAGGTGCTCCACCACAGTCCCCACATTCATCGAAGTCTGGTGAGTTTTCTGGTGGTTCAATGGGGACCCACTATGGAGCAGTTGCAGCAGCTCAGAAGGACAAGGCTGTTACTTCTATACCTGCTATTGGTGCCACTCAGTCAGTGGGTTCTAGTGCTAATGATGCTATGCAGCAAAGGCAACACCAAGCCCAAATGGCAAAACGGAGGACAAATTCTCTTCCTAAGACGCAAGTTATCAGCACTGTTGGTTCTCCTGTTAGTGTCAATACTATTAGTGTCCCAGTTAATGCAAGGAGCCCTTCAGTGGGACCCCAAACTTTGGGCGATCACGCAATACTGGACAGATTTTCAAAGATTGAACGAGTTGCTGCTAGGTATGAATGTTATGAAACCTGTTTTACTGATTTTATTTCCGTCAAAGTTTATATGTCAAAGTTTAAAGTTTCTTGTTCCATTTTTAGGTACCAACTAAACTGCAAAAAGCATAAGGTGGATGAGTACTCTCGAAGACCTCGCGTGTATGCTAAACAGTCCTTGACTGTTTGTTTATCGAACCTGTCTAACGAAGAGGTCTTCAAAGACGAGGACAAAGCATTATCAAAATCTATTCTTGGTGGCAGTATGAATACATGCAAGACTAGAGTCACAAACTTTTTTCATATGGAACGTGTAATGCAAGGTCTGTTTTCTGTTAACTAGATATCTGGCGATTGGTATATTTCTCTATGTGATTAAATCTGACTCCAGTATATTTTCAGGTACCGTCCCTTCCTTCGTCCCTAGAATACGAACAAAACTGGTGATGTCAGAGAAGGCCGTCGATGGGACCGTAGCATGGTATCAAGGGGACGTAGATGAAGGGGATGTTTCTCAGGCTGAAGATTTTCTCTTAGCGTTGCCCAATACAGTAAGTTAACAGGAAATTTGATAGTTATCAATCTCCCCTGCATTCAATGTTATGTTGACTTTACATTCAGTGATGTTTATAGGTTGTCGGGTCTTGTTCTTGGGGTTTATGTCTCTCTTGTGAATGTTTTGTGTAATTATGAATATGGTTGGTTGTTCTATGGATACTTCTCTCTTGTTAGTTGCTTATGCTCGTTTATCCTTCTCGTCCAATGTGATCGAAAGGGGATGGACAATGGATGATTAATTTTTCTCTTATATATGCCACTTATTTTCTGGAAGCTATGCTGACTTGCTTATTCCTCACTTTGTCACAGCACATTGCCGATCTACTTGCTAATCAATTTAAATCACTGGTATTTCTCGAGTTCTGAATCGATTATATCATGTTCCTGGTTCTATGGTAAAGCTACTTACAGATTGATTTATATGCTTATGCAGATGACCCGTGAAGGATACATGATCGAAGAACATATTCTGGCAAAGCCAAACCGTGGGGATACTGGCCCAATCAGCAACCAACCAAATTCTGCAGGTGGTTATCCAAGAGGTTACTCTGCAAACGATATGCAACAGTATGGAGATGCAGTTGCAGGGCAAGCGTCTGGCGAGGCATCAAAACAGGGGAATACTGGAAATGTGCCTAATACCTCAACCCAGAATATTCTTGCAAATGCAAGGATGCTTCCTCCAGCAAATTCTCAAGCCTTGCAATTGTCTCAAGGACTGCTGTCTGGTGTCTCCATGCCTATGCAACCACAACAGCCTGACCCACAACAGTCAGCGCTACTGTCATCACATTCACAGCAGAAAAATCAACAGTCCATGTTTACACAGCAACAGCATCCACAAATGCAGAGACCATCCATGATACTGCCTACAAATCCACTATCAGCCATCAACTCGATTGGCCAGAGCTCTGGTATGCAGCCGGGTGGTCAGATGGCCAACAAGTATTCGCCTCTTCAACTGCAGATGTTACAGCAGCAGCAGCAGGCGGCAATGCAGAAGAAGATAATGATGGGGCTAGGATCAGGTGTAGGCATGGGTATGGGTATGGGCATGGGCATGGGTATGGGGAGCATGGGAAATAGTATTGCTGGGCTTGGAGCTTTAGGCAACCAATTGAATATGGCAGGAAGAGGGATTGGGGGAACCGGAATCTCATCATCAATGTCTGTTCCTGGCATCGGTAATATGGGCCAGAACCCAATGAATCTGAATCCAGCATCAAATTTGAATGCTATAAGCCAGCAACTCCGATCCGGTGCGTTAACACCCCAACAAAACGCTCTGTTTACACAGATTAGGATGGGCATGGCAAACCGAGGAGGTGTAATGGGTGCTCCTCAAGCCGGGATAAGTGGCGTGTCAGGTACGAGGCAGATGCACCCCAGCTCAGCTGGTATATCCATGTTGGATCAGAATTCATTAAACCGAGCTAACCTGCAGCGAGCTGCTGCTATGGGTAACATGGGCCCACCTAAGCTGATGCCTGGAATGAATCTCTACATGAATCAACAGCAGCAGCAGCAACAACAACTCCAGCAGCAACCCCAACAACAACAGTTGCAGCATCAGCAACAGTTACAGCAGCCTATGTCTCAGCCATCTCAGCAGCTAGCTCAGTCTCCGCAGCAGCAGCAGCAGCAGCAGCTACAACATGAACAGCCTCAACAAACACAGCAGCAGGCAACAGCATCCCCTCTTCAGTCTGTGCTATCACCAGCCCAAGTAGGTTCGCCATCAGCTGGAATTACCCAGCAGCAGCTACAACAGTCCAGTCCCCAGCAAATGAGTCAGAGAACTCCAATGAGTCCCCAGCAAATGAACCAAAGAACTCCTATGAGTCCTCAGATAAGCTCGGGTACAATGCATCCCATGAGCACAAGCAACCTCGAGGGTTGTCCAGCGAGTCCACAGCTTAGTTCTCAGACAATGGGATCTGTTGGTAGCATCACCAATTCTCCAATGGAGCTTCAAGGTCCCAAAAACAACTCTGCTGGTAATAATTCCTGATCAAGAACACTATAATTATGGGTAACATTATTTATATTCAGGAACCCTTTGCTTCACAACATGAGTTGTTATCTAATTAGGGACAAGCAGAGAAAGAGTTTTTAGTTCACCGTCTTACGTTTTGCTTGTACATTAGGCTTTTGAAATTTAATATAGATTCATGACCAAAGCCTGTAAATGAAAAAGTTAAGAATCTGTTGTGCTCTGCAAGTGAAAGTGCCATTATTATTAGGTTGTTGATATGTAACCACTGTCTGCTTCAGACTATTTGGAAGTTTTTGTTTAAGCTTAATAATTAATCTGTTTTGTTCAATTGTTGTGCTTTGCCACTGCTACCCTTGTAAAGATAAGAAGTAACTTTTGATTTGTACACTACAGTTTCAGCTATGATTTGTTGGGAAAAAAAAAAAAAAAAAATTTCGTTGCACAACCAGATGCTCTTGAATATGTGAATTTGCATCAATATAGAAGAATATGTGAATGTGAGAAGGCCAGAAACACATGCGATTTTCAAAACTGGCAAAATAACAATGTAGTTACAAAAATCGTGTTCACTAAACAAAATGTACACACAACATCGAAGAAGTTACCAACCAGTTCGTCGGGAAAAAGACCCGTCTTTGAAATCTGCGATATGATACCAAAAATCTTGTACAGATTTTGGAAACATCAAAAGAATCTGTCTCTTTTCTCTCTTTACCCACGCAACTCAATCCTCATCCAAGTGTCGCTGCCTTCGAATCATTTCCTTTGCCACGGAATGTGGAGAGCGAGAAGAACGACTTTTGCGCTGGAAAGGAAGAAACAATAGGATTCATTTAAGGGAATAACGAATGGAGAAATCTTGCATTCTGTATGAGTGAATATGCAAGAAAAGAAAAAACAAGTTTTGACCTTTGAAGTTGCTTCCAGACATTTGATGATCATCTTTCAGCTCAGGTATAGAGATGTTAGAAGCTTGAAGAAGAAAGACAAGAACAACTAAATATGTAAAGAGCTCGTGATAGCATTAAACATAGGAGAGGGAAGAAAGCAATATTATTTTACCTTGTTCAGGGAATTCGCTCTCATTAAATCCATCCTCAGAGAGATGACTCTGTAGAGATCCCATTCTCGACTTTCTTAAATCCTCTGATGATCGATCCGCAAAGTCTCTCCTATCTTCAACCTCATCATCTCCTTCCGAAGTCGTTACAGATACCCAATCCATCATCAAGCTTTCTGCTCCGCGGCTTTTTCTTCCAAACTTTAGCAACCGTTTAAACCCTTTACTTAAATCCTTCTTTGACTGGAACTGAGACGTATTATTAGCAGCAGCAACGGTAACAGGACTCTGAGCCGTTCCCCATTTCTTTCTCATCCGAGAACTCCAAGAAGCAGGGCTTCCCATGGGAGAATCCACAGAAGCATCAACATCAGACGAGTTCTCATGAGGATAGCTGAATGAGTGTTGCAGGTTTGTGTTCCAAGAAAGAGGACTTTCCCCAGGTGAGTCCATTAACGAGGCAAGCAATGTCGTAGGCACAGTAGCGGGTAAAAAACTACAATTCTCTTCTCCTGAATGATCAACTTTCTCGTATGCTTCGCTTAGTGTTGGATTCCCATCCTCAAACACCAATGTTTCCAGTTCTTCCACTTCTTCTTCTTCGTCTTCTCTAACAGCATTCTCCAAGACTTCTTCTGCATCAGCTTCAGGTTCATCATATTCTTCATTTCTCAGATTGTCAGATATATCAGAGTCCACTCTTAGAGGGGCCATCATATCATCAGAGCAGAGAGTGGACAGTTCCGTAAAATCTATGTTCCCAGAGGAGCTTTTCCTTAATGATCGAGGTCTTTGGAGAAGTGTATCTTCCTTGGTATTCTTGGTGCGACCACTACTTCTCACCTGTGATCGCATAGTAGTTTTGACAGCTAAAGAAGATGGTTTCGTGTTTTCTTTTATAAGTTCAGAAAAATTTGGAACAGATTGTGCAAGCGACTTGTCTGATCTTCGCCTCCCAGAAGAGGTGTTTGAAACTTTACCTGATGGTTTCGGAACCGATGCTGCGGTTCGCGGGGTGATAAAAGAAGGCATGTTCCTGTTGGGCTGAAGCTTTCTAGCTTGGGAAATCCGAGAAGCAATGTTGCCAACTAATTGCGGTTGGCCACTGGCTGCTTTATCTTTTGCCCGAGGTTTCTGTTCAGAGCAATCTTCATCTTCTTCGCTCTGGAATGAGTTTATAGGATGCTGCCAATAAGACAGTATCATCAATAACAAGTCTTCACAATTTGGAAACGGAGGAAGAACATTTCTAATGGACCTAAGAACATTTCTAATGGACCTAATGCTAAGTTACCTGGTACTTTTTCATACTTGACCGAGAGTTAAAAGACCTAAATTTCTCTGCACGCTGACGAGTACTTGAAAGCAAATCTCTTCTCTCAGAAGATGTAGCAGAGAGCTTAGCTTTCATCTCGGTCCTACTTTGCTCAAGAGCCTCTTGCATCGACTTCAGTTTTGTTTCCTTCTCACCTTTTTTCAAACTCCATTCTTCTCTCAGTTTGGCATCCCTTTTCTTCATATACGTCTCGTAAAACTTTCCTTTAGAATCATCTGTAAGACTAAGGTCCGATAAATTCCGTCGCAGTGCATCCTCTTTGTCTTTTTCACAAACCAAGGGAGTCATAAGCTTTGAGAGATCAGCAGAACCGCCACCAAGAGAAAGCCTTTTTTCTGCAGCCACTATAGAAAGAGATGGTTCTGGGTGTGCAACTTGGGTTTCACTTGGCTTACCACGTCTGGAAGAACTTGATTGATCTCCTGGAACCCGGAGTTTATGCTCAGCAAAAAGTTTTTCAAGCTCATTTGCCTTCATTTTCAACTCATCATTAGCCCCCGGATTTTCCTTTAACAGTCTTGTCCTCTGTATTTGATCCACCGATGCAGTGGGAAACCTATTACTGTTAGCTCTAACCTGCCTGCCCTCCTCATCGTCAGGACCATCCCTCACATTAAAATGTGGTTTATGAGATAACACTGGTTGTTCGTCTGATGGAACCACTTCTTTCTTCTTGATCCTGCCAAAAGAATATCTAGACTGCGGTTGAGAAGCCAAATCCTCCTTAAAACTAGCTTCTATATGGGCTGACCGAGATCGTGTATGTCGAGAAGGAAACATGGCTGATGATTGTGATACATTGTTGGCTTTGAGTTCATAACCCTCCTCTCTCTGTCTGGATTTAGCATCACTCATGACATTCCGTAGCCTATCGACATGACTATCAGTCTGGTTTTGTGAAGCAGAAGAGTCATTCGAACCAATGACTGATCTGGACTGAGCATCAGAAGTTGCTTCAACTCCTGAAACCAAACTCTTTTCAGTGACAGTTTTGGAACTCTCGACTCTATCTCGAGAAGCTTCTTCACCACCAACTTTTTCGGAGTCACTCTTCAGCTCATATTTGACCTCATCGCCTTTTTTAACGCTTTCATTGAAATCAGTTAAAGATATGGTATGAGGAACAGACAAAGAAGTCGAAGAGGGATCCCCCAGGAAACTCTCCAACTTCTTTTCCGATGCCAAATCAGTGCTCATGTCACTCACAATACTGCTTCTTCTCAGGATAGGTTTCTCAGAGGAAGAAACATCCGAGGAGAGTCTCCTCAACTCGGTGGATTTAGTAACAGATACAGGTTTGCTTCCCCCAGAGGGTGAGTTTTCCTTCTGTTTGTTTTCAAAGAGGTTAATTCTATCCTGCACACTGAGTCGTCTTGTGTGTTGGCTGCTCTTAACTGTAGAAGAGGTTACATCCAAACTCTCGTCACTTTTTTCCTCTTCATTCCTTTTGGTGGTACTTGTCGTAGCACACTGTTGAATTTGATGTTCTGATTCGTTTACCACATTTTGCTTCTGGCGCGTGCTATCTTTTTGGAGGCTGACATTGTCAACACTAGCCAAGTGATTCGAGAACTTCATGTCAATCAAGTCTGGCCTTTTCTTCCATAGTGAGATATATTTACTGCATACTTCACTGAGAGAAACATTCAAATTCGATCAAATAACAAAACATGAAAGAAAGGTTTAGTCAAATGAAAAATAATAAAAAACAGTAAAAGGCTTACTCCAAATGATGTGCACCAAATCTTTCAGCAAATTGTTGGAGTTCGGAAAGAGTATGAGGATCGAAACCGCTAGCTGATGCATGAGAAATGGACGTTGTTAAGTCCTTTATAATAGCTTCAAGTCTTAAGTCTATAGCCCTTAAGAGCTCCTTCCTGAAAATAGAGAAGAAAAAGTAATCAATAAAAACTTTATATACATGCACAACAAACATAAAGGCAGAATAGCTTTACTTTGTGGCATCTGCTGCAGCTCCATCATCTGAAACGGAATGAAATAGGATTCAAATTGATGTTCAAGATCAGTATTCCCCGGAACGAAAAAAAGATACGAGCAATGTAACAACAGTAAAATCAAACACACCTAATGCACCAAACTTTGAGTCTTCGCTCCGCTTTAAGAACCAAAAAAAAAAAAAGACAACAGAAATTTAGGAAAGATCGGTCAAGAATCACAACAGAAGTCAAGTTTCAAAAATAGTGCTTTCAACCTGCGAATATAATGTCCGAGCTGCTTCCAACTGCAACATCTCTGAATAATATGTATTGACCTTTTCTAGAGTTTCTGGACTACTAACAAACTGAACAAATCTGAAAGATAAATGGTGGAAGAAACTATTACTATATCGAAAAAAGGCTGTGCGCAAAGAAACAAAAATGATATTGAATTTTCTGTAATAAACCTCTCTAATGTTCTTTTAGTAAACCAAGTGTTGCTTTTCTCCACCTCCAATCTAATAGAGGATTGAGCAACAGGCGAATATTGTGCTTCAAGAACTTTCAAATGATTCACAAAGGGTTGGATCAACCCCGAAGCTAGCTTCTCTGTCTGTTCATTGCTTGATACAAACAGTTCACATCTGTCAAAAGAAAAACACGCTTCTTTATACAGAACAAACTAGAAATCAGGATATCTTGAAGTGGAACATATACTAACCTTGAATGCTTTGGCGACAATTCGAATATTGCATAGTCAAGAACCGTATCTGACCTCATTCTCACAAGACCAGATTGCTAACCAACCAGCAGAAATATCACTGAGAGTAACAGAATCCAACTGAAAAAAACTCAAATTTATGCCAAGAAACCTGAGGAGACAATAATAGAAACTGTTACTCAGAGATTAAAAAAGCCAACTTGCTAACAATCTTGAAAGCAAAAGACTAATGAAACTTTAATCGGAAACAAAGAATCCCGGAAATGGAAAAGGTAGACAAAAACAGGTCATGAACAATAAAAATCGCCAGACATAGAAATCGAGGATCTAATCATCAGAACCAGATGCTTCTCAGATCTGTCTGATTCCACTACTAAAGTAAAGACCCAACCTTAAAAATCCAAACTTTAATATATCCAATGAAACAAAATATCCACAGCTCAAAACTCAAAATCATGCAAAATCCACAAAGAACATACCAAGATCCTCCTCTTGCCGATCCAGCATTGAGCTGGGAACTTTCCGATTCTTATCTTAATCCAAGTTCTAAATTGCCACTAGAAGTAGAGGTTCAGAGAGAGAGAGAGAGTGAAAAAAGAAGACGAAACCCTAACAATGTCAGAGTTAATGTCGTCACTTCACTACTGGTTTTGCTCAAAATGCAAAATCTTTCTTTCTTTCTTTCTCCCACCTAAGAAGATTTAGCTCTGTCCCTTTATATCCACCACGCTCGAAACCAACACACGCACACTTTCTCTCTCTCTCTCTCTATCTACGTAGTCAAAAAGACAGAGTCTTTAGAGAGAGAGAATATGCGAAGAGTTGTCAAGAGAGAGAGAGAGAGAGAGAGTTTCCTTATTCAGACAACTTCTTTTCCGACGAATGTCGTCTTCGATTAGGAAATTAATCCAAGGCTACGCCGCGAGAGTCAACAAAAAAAAAAAACAAAGATACAGTCCTCAGTACGGAGTTTACCAAAATACCCTCAAAATATCCTCAGGGCAATAAAGTCGTTTAAAACTTTTCTATAAAGCCTCTGAGGATGAGGGCAATATCGTAACTAAATATTGTTCGAAGTCTAGGCTCTACCAAAATAACAAATACACATCAATTTAAAACTTGCAATAAACGTTATAAAATTAGTACAGTTTATTTTATTTTATGGTTAAATATTCTTAAATTTATTGGTCATGCAAAGAAAAAAATTACATCCAAAAACTAAAGATTTTAAAAAAAAAAAAGTTTTAAAACAGAATCTCAAATTTTAAAAAAAAAAAAAACATGACGGACTATAATTTGACATCTTCTTCCTTTAAAATCAAACCACTCTAGAAGAAGGTTTTAGAGCCGCAGTGTTTTATGATAATGAAGGAAGATTATATTATAGTAGTATATGGTTCTGAAAAGTATTGTTGATCAATTTTGGGGTGAAAATTGCAAATGGCAATTCTTACAGTAACATAATTGCTGGCAATTGTATTTTTCACCAATCAAACAACCCTAACATTCTAATGTAGCATTAATTTTCATTAAATGTTCTTAAATGTATATGAAATATTGTACCTAATCTCATTTATTATCTGATTAGTTTTGCAACGAACCAATGTTTGGATGTTTTTGGGTTGCCAACAATTCCACATGGCCACGTCATCTGTTTGTTACGATATTCTTTTGGTGTTGTTTTAATCAGAGTAATCAGATCAACATCTATATGACACTGATTCCGTACGATTCGAACCGGTAACTCAGCATTTAGCCAGCCAATTTGACATTGAGCAATAAGAAGCAAGATAAAGATTAATGGGCCTTAAAGGCCCACTTTAGATTGGACTTATTAGACCTTCCACCCTCAATTTAGCCCATACTTTTGTTACTTTGTTTTTTCTTTTCGGTCGCACACAAAACAAAAAATGTTCAATAGAAGACAGTAATTTTTTCCTGAGTATATATGTGTATCAGCATGTTAGGAATCACTAGTTCCCAGCATATATATAATGCTTTAGTAATTTAAGAAAAAATATGAATAAAAAAAATTATAAATGTTCGAAATTGATTATCATAATTTATACAGAAAATATGTTTGGTTTAATTACAAAATTATATTAAAAATGAGCGACGTTTTTACAAGTCGGAGAAAATAAAAAAAGCAATGGACCAGATTCGTTGTAAAGGCCACTAAATATGATCAACTTGCTGATAAAAACACATTTATTTCTTTTTCATCCAACTTGTAACTTTGTTTACCATATAAAGTTATAGTAGTGGATAACATGATTTTTTTTTGTATAGATCAACAATTTTTTGTTCTATGTACAATATTATTTTTAGTCAAATGAAATATATAAAAACGAAGGGAAGAAGAGTCTCGCAGTCGCAGGTCTGAGAAAATAGTGGAGATTTGGAATTTACGAAAAATAAAAATATGACAACTTATGAGTAACTTTTGTTTCTCGGTCCTACTTCCCAAACGCTTCCAAAATATCCTCCCATTCCTCACGGCGAAGAAAGATATGGGTGTGACTGGGAGTAATTAGAAGAAAAAGGAAGAAATGAAATGAGAAGAATTCAAAAGAAAAGAAAAATCAAAGTTGGAAGAAAAAATTCTTTCATGTATTTACAGAATGAATCTTTTCATTTGCTTCTATTAAAAGTAGAGGAATTGAGAAGATTTTAGTGAACAATAAATTTTTTTTGACTGGTTAAAATGTAGATTAATTGAGAATATTTTTATTTCTTCTCATTTATTTTCCACTAACTAAGCTAACCAGTCACACCCATACTAATTCCAATTTCTGTAAAACTGAATCAAATACGAGAATTCATGGAGTTTCATGATTCATCATATCAAATATAATTATTAAATTTTTTTATTCGTTCAGATACAATATTAATATTCTAACTTTATACGAATACTCTACTTTTAGTGTGCATTAATGTACTTTAACAAGGGAAAAAACAAAATTGTGCATAACTCAAAAAGGATATTGAAACGACGACCTAAAGGTTTGATACAAATCAAACATATGAAGTTCCATAAAAATGTATACAAAATTACACATACCATATTTTTCTAGCACCACGACAACGGAAATAAAACATATGAAGATCCATAAAAAATGTAATGTTAACTTCGTCATGCTCTACTTCTTAGATCTTCTATTGCCAACTTGGAATCTCGTCGATGGACCACCTACCTTTATTAAAACATCAATGGTCAACATCGGTTTCATGATAAGGCTGAAATAAATTCTACAACATACATTTTCATTTCAAAAGTTTCTTTTTGTAATATACATAAACATAAAGAAATATAAGGGAAAAAAATTAAAAATCAATCAGAAAGACTATAAACTACCTTACTAGAACTTATACAACAACAGTTGTCATGAGCGTTAATTTTGTTCGGAATATCATTTGATAAATCATCCCGATGCACCGACGTGCCCTTAACCGGCGAATACGAACGAGTTTTGAATTGATTCACATCATCCTTCAATAATTCTTCAAACAACTCTTCAAATTCCTCTAAACTTTCATCACCCTGCTTCAAAATATGCAATTACCATAGCCATTAGCATAATAATCATAATAGTAATGCGTAGTTTGGTACCAATAACTAGTAATTGTACAAAAGTAGTTTGCTACCGTAGATTGAGTTTGAGCCATCAGCGTCACCATCTCATTTATGAAATCAGCCATTCCCTAAAACGCAATAAGTTGACATTGATTTAGACATATCGGTAATTAAATAATCAACATTTCTGACTCATGTAAAAGAGAAATATCTACAAAAACCTACAGTTTCGTCGTCATCACTATCATAAGCACCGACGTCATACAACAGCCTCTTGTTGGAATCCGACAAAACTGTTGTGAACACAAATTGACTATTAAACCGGAACAGACCAATACAACATTTGGATCCGGTTTAGAAGAAAACCGGGAGAATTTTACCAGAATAAGCTCGTTGAATGGACTGAAATTTCATCTTGGCTTCATCTTTCTCAATATCTTCAAGAAACCGATCTGGATGCCATTTCTACACCAACAAACATACAAAAAACTATTCAAGAAAAAAGAATCGGATCGCATTCAGACAAAAAAAAAGATAGAGAAAAGATGTGAAAACCAAACCAGAACAAGGTTCTTGTAAGAAAGTTTGAGATCTCTTTGCGTACATTCATTGTTCAAATCCATAACAGCGTACAAGTCTTCCTTCTCCATTGATGATGATGATGATGATGATATAAGAATGAGAAAAAGCAAGAGCACTTCTTTGGAGTTTATTGGAAGCAAAGAGATAAAGAAAGATCGAGATTAATGAATGTATAGATGTGTGGATACGCGTAAACGTGGAAGAAGAGAAGAGAAGGTTAAAGAAGAAGAGTTTGATATTTTGGGTATCGTGCTTTTGTGTTGTATAATACTACTATTTATATATGAGATTAGGGGTAGGGTAACAAAGAATGATCGAGAAACTCGCCACTTGAACTAGTTGTTTAATTATGTTTATCCTCCTTTTAGACAACATCTTTTAAAACTAAAAGTAGTGTATTATTTTATTACTTTTTTCCTAGTTTGTGAATTGTGTGAGTATACGCAACCAATTTTGAACAAGGCTACATCTCTTTTTCTTTTCTTTTTTAAATTGTTTTAGCTTTTAAGAATAAAAGATTAAGCTAATTTTTTTTAAAAAATACGAAAACATTACTACGTGTTTTTTTTTTTCTTACCGAGTGAAAATAATAATTCGTGAACGGTAGGTAATATTTTGGTAAGATCAACAGCGTGAATTCGTTGTAATTTTGGCTTTGATTTTATTAATGTGTAAATTAGATTACTTGTGGATCATTTGGTCAAGTTTTATGTAGATTACAAAATGTTTTTGTTAACAAATCTTTTAGTCAGTGTAACAAAATCCGAGTACTCATGTTAGATAAAAATAAAAATTATAATCAAGATTGGCACAAAAAAAAGAAATTAAATATTTGAGCGACGACTCTAGAACATCGAAATTATTTTGTAATAATCTGAATGCATTCTTCTTGTTTTGACGGCATATACAACGTTGAGGAATTTACATATTTTTCATATATGCTTCTACCTACTCCTGCTAAAATTCAAATAAAGGATTTGTATAATGAAACTTAATTAAGGTCAAATATCTTGAAAACTTTTTTTGTTCAAAAGCATAAAACTTGTATTGTTACCTTTTCAATAATTAAATAATTTTACTTTATGGTCACTTTAAGGTAAATAAAATTGAGCAACTTGCAATTCTGGCCCATTTTTCTTTTCTATTAAAACCAATCAACTTGCTTTAAGTCAATTCATAAACGTTTTTGTTCATCAACTTGGATCCGGTTAACCCAAATCCTGGTTTTACAAATAAACCAGACAACAACAATCTTTATATGGTTCTCAAATTGTTCATCAGAAAGCTTTTTCATCATCATTCATGGCATTCTCACTGCTTTGACCCAGTCGATTTCGACTAGGAAATCGCCTGCGCCTGATTTAGCTCCAATGAAACCACCTCCTTGTGCGTTAACAGATAGAGACATACCAACAACACGACCTGGATTCATCTCCATATCTGCATCTATCACATTTCCTTTCCATGTTGGTAAGTAGCGAGTAAGAGGAACCTGAAGAAGAAAAATGTCACACTTGGGTTACAACAAAAACCCTTTTAACACTAGTTGCTTTGTAGAAGAAGTATGAGACTTGCCTTAGCTGTATACCAGTTTCCCTTTGGAGCAAAAACAAAAGCTTGCCATGAGTTATCTTCTGCTTGTCCTGGCGAGTTCATCCAGTTCTCGGTATATATCTGAATTGGAATCGCAGTTAAGTTTTTTAGAAAAAATAGTTGTGCTCCTTGAACCTTGTGTTTCATCTGGAGCAAAAAGACATGAATGTTGAGCATGAGACTCACAGTAGAGATATAGCACCTTCCATCTCCTCTGAGCCTCAGGGCTATGGAATCATACCCTTCGAGATCAATAAAGCCATCAAACTACAATAATGGGAAGGGATTTTAGTTAAGTAAGTTGTGCTAAACTCATTCGAATCATTGGTTTTGATTGATGATGTGATGATTAGTAAGAAAAAAAGGGAAACCTATGTTTTTAACCTTCTTTGACCGCATTCCACAGAAACCACTACGATTGATATTCCATTTTGAACCTTCGCTCATATCCGTAGAGAGGTTCCCAGAGAAAACACCTAGAAGGAGACATAAAGTGAAAAAATGGTCACCACCCAATTGCAGAAAAAAAAAACATGATGAGAGGTAAATGGTATGAGAAGCAAGAAACTTCATACTTTCACCTGAGGCTCGATGAAGAGCTTTAACGGCTAAACCAGAAAAATTGTAATTCAAGATTTTTTAAGAGAAATCATTTTTTCGGGTTTGAGCATGCTCGATAACGTTTCTATGCCTCTAGATATGAGCAAATCATCACAGTATGTACAAGTCTAAGAAGCATTCCAATCCTTATTCGAAAATCCGGCTAGCACAAACTAGTTGTATTGTATCAGACCCAAGCGAAAAAGCAACAGAAGGAAAAAGCGAGGCACACATGTTCGGTGTTCCACAATATACTTACCAATACAATCTGATCCATTTCCTCCATCTTTAATTTCCAATGAAGCCGAAGATAATCCTACAAAGTAAAATATTCACATGATAATGAGCAGATCACATGAAGAATTGTTATACACTGCATATCAGAAATATACGTTCATCTCAGTAATTGTTAATATGAATCAACAAGGAATGAAAGTATAAGAAACTATCAAAACAGGCAAATAGGTTGTGTAACATGATTATGAGCAGATGCCTGAACCCGTGTGCTTTTAAGTACCTCCATATTCAGAATCAGAGTACAGGTGCCATGTTTTGAGATCTTCTTTTGAATTGAACTTGAATATACGCTTCTCTACAGGGGGTACCCATTCTTCGAGTTCCCACGTAAGAGCTACAGTATGTACATTGTGAAAATATGTTAGAGGCTAGCTAAAAGGATGCAAGGTAAGAAAAAAGACTAGTCTTGATAAAAAATCTTTACTTTCCAATCAAAGGCACTTGATTATTGCAAACAAGAATAAGTATATAAAGTATTGTCAACTTTTATATGCAGACCTATAGCAAGAAATTCATTAAGTACAAGAAAGTGTTGAACATAGTAATTATTGAAGAAAATGGAAAAAAATACCCTTCTTTGTTGCATTCACCGAGGCTTGCCACAATGATCTAAAGCGTGACATAGTTGTAAGTTGCTGGCACATTCCCAAATGAAAATGGAGAATACATTAATTACCCAATTGATTGATAACAAGTGGTTGCAAAATAGAAATGAAAGATCATCTCTTTGGAAACTCTAGCACAACGCATAACCCATTGAAGAGAGGTAAGCAAATTTACTGCAGCCCAATTCGGAGCTGAACATTTTCCCATTGAGGCATTTCAACAAACACTTGAAAGACAAGAATTGATAAAATCACATCGACCCACAGACCAAAACAAAACAAAAAGGACCAATGACCAAACAAGAATATTATTCTTGAGAAGCCAAAGGAAATTGCACAAACAAAAACAAGAAAAATCAAATCGTCAAGACAAAGGATTAGTTTTGGTTTCACCTGAGCTTTCATATAGTCCCGTCTTTCTCTGCTCAGCATAGAGTGTTTGGGACTAAGTTATACCAAACGTTGTCGTTTCATAACTCCCATCTCCTTGCGCGGCCCACAAAGGCCCAATCTAATTATAATATATCTTCTTCTTCATTACATTTCTGAACAAGACAGAAGTAGAAGAAGAAGTCCCATGAAGTTTGCTGAAAAGACACACCGAGTGACTTGTCAATCATTAGCGTGTCGGAATCAATTAACAAGCTTTGATTTAACTTAACAAAGAAACTTCTCCTCTTTGATTATAATGATTACAACTTCGTCGTACTTAACTTAATTAGTTTTGGTCTAACTAAATACTTATCTCTAATAATTATTTCGTGCGTCCTTTTCGTCACCACCTAGGAAAATTAATGTCGTCCCTTTATTTTATCTACCGACTACCAGTTAATGTTATAAATGTATAATGCACATAAAGTGTTGGTAAGCAATCCCAATTAGTACAAATTTATTGTTGGAGTAAGCTTGAAGTTAACTTAAACCGGAAGTTTTTAGAAGACCAAAACCGAGTTATGGTTTGTTAGAGATAAAGATCAAATATTAGGAGTTATCTAATATTTGATGTAATCCTAGTGAGATTAGGATTAAGAGAGTCTTATAAATAGAGGGTTGAGTTATGACCTAAACATATGAGTTTTGAGAGTTTTGGTTTTGAGAGAGATTAAGAGAGTTTGAGTTTTAAATTATTTTCTTAAACTAATAAAGTGAGTTATACTTTAAATCTTGTTGATCTTAAAACCTTAAATTTCGTTCTACACTTGGTATCAGAGCAAATTCAAGGATCCGTGAGACATATCCCGTGAGAAACCATGGGAGAAATCACGGAAGCTTCAAAAACGGCTTTAGCGAAGGTGATTGACGGAGGAGGAGCTTCATCCATCAAGTGTCCCATGCTAACTTCAACAAATTACACTGTCTGGGCTATGAGGATGAGAATTCTGCTTCGAGTTCATAAAGTATGGAAGATCATAGAAGAGTCATCAGAGGACGAAGAGAAGAATGACATGGCCATGGCTCTGTTATTCCAATCAATCCCTGAATCTCTTGTTTTGCAGATTGGAAAATTGGATACAACTAAGAAGGTATGGGAGTCCATAAAATCGAAACATCTAGGTGCTGAAAGAGTCAAAGAAGCGAGGCTACAAACATTGATGGCAGAGTTTGATCGCTTGACAATGAAGGATACTGAAACAATTGATGAATTTGCAGGCAGGTTGTCTGAGATTTCTTCAAAGTCAGCATCATTAGGAGAAAACATTGAAGAGACCAAACTTGTCAAGAAATTTCTCAAGTGCCTACCTCGTAAAAGATACATCCACATTGTAGATTCACTTGAGCAAGTATTAGACCTCAAAAAAACAAGCTTTGAAGAAATTACGGGACGAATCAAAGTTTATGAGGAACGCACCGCAGAAGAAGAAGAGACTCATGATGACCAAGGCAAGCTGATGTATACTAATATGGAATCTCAACCTAGTCGTGAATACGGAGGAGAATATAGAGGCAGAGGTCGTGGAGGACGCTTCTATAACAGAGGAAGAGGACGAGGACGGTACAACGGAGGCAGAGACATCTCAAAAGTTACTTGTTACCGGTGTGACAAACAAGGTCACTTTGCTTCTGATTGTCCGGATCGACTACTCAAGCTACAAGAAGCACAAGAACAAGACACGAAAAGTACAGTGGAGGCAGATGAGCTGATGTTACACGAAGTGGTTTATTTGAATGAAGAGAAAGTTGTTCCAAGCAAGTATGAGACGAACTCCGGTAAAGATAATATTTGGTACCTTGATAATGGAGCTAGCAATCACATGACTGGTGATCAACGTTATTTCTCAAGCTTGGATCGAAGCATTTCTGGAAAAGTGGGTTCGGAGACGACTCAAAAATAGATATCAAGGGGAAAGGTTCCATTGAATTCATTGATAGGAACGGTGAACTGCGAAAACTGATTGATGTTTACTTTATCCCCGATTTAAAAAGTAACATTATCAGTCTAGGTCAGGCTACAGAATCGGGCTGCGATGTACGAATGAGAGGAGAATATTTAACAATGCATGACCATGAGGAAAAATTACTTGTCAAGGCAGTAAGATCAAAAAATCGTCTCTACAAGGTAATTATGGGGATCAAAGAGCCAATGTGTCTCTATTCATCAACACAAACTGATTCAGAAAAGTGGCATGCGAGATTAGGACACATTAATCTTGAGACATTGAAGTCAATGGTGAAAAAGGAACTTGTAACAGGGATATCAAAAGTTAACTTCGAGAAAAAGATTTGTGGATCATGTTTACTTGGGAAGCAAACAAGACAAGTCTTCCCTCAAGCCACTTTGTTCCGAGCAAGCAAAGCACTTGAATTGATCCATGGAGACTTATGCGGACTGATTATACCAAGCACAGTGGCAGGGAACAGATATGTCTTTGTACTCATCGATGATTATTCAAGATACATGTGGACAGTGTTGCTTAAGGAGAAGAGCCAAGCTTTTAAAAAATTTAAAAGGTTCAAGAGTCTAGTAGAACAAGAAACAGGGGAAAAAATTCAGACTCTCAGGACAGACAGAGGAGGTGAGTTTGTATCACAAGAGTTCAATGATTTTTGCGAGTCAACAGGGATAAAGCGGCATCTCACAGCTCCATATACTCCCCAACAGAACGGAGTTGTTGAAAGACGGAACAGGACTCTCATGGAGATGACCCGAAGCATTCTAAAACACATGCGAGTCCCAAATTTTCTATGGGAGAAGCCGTGAGACACTCTACTTATTTATTGAACAGAATAGCTACAAGATCATTGAAAGACAAGACTCCGTATGAGATGTTGCGATCCAAGGTCCCTAGCATCAATCATCTCAGAGTCTTTGGCTGCATAGGGTACGTGAAAACAGAGAAGCCTCACCTAAGAAAGCTGGATGACAGGTCGCGTGTGTTAGTTCACTTAGGAACAAAGCCTGGCTCGAAGGCATATCGATTGTATGACCCGCAGAACAAGAAAGCAGTAGTAAGTCGTGATGTTGTCTTTGATGAAACAAAGGGGTGGAACTGGAACAGAACTAATGAAGAGAGTGACAACATAGGCGAACTGAAAATTGAATTTGGCCTCTTTGGAAACCACGGGATCCAAGCAACAGAGCCAAACAGAGAACCTGAAATCGAAAGAACTGAGGAAGAAGACACCAGAACAGTAGAGATCTTTCCTATGGACCATGAAAGTGATAAAGACATATCTGAGAATGAAGATGAAAGCCAAACGGAACCTGGAAAAATAGTCACCAAGTCGAGAAGAGTAGTTACTAAACCTAAGTACCTTCAAGATTATATCTTACTCGGAGAAGAAGAAGGAGAACGCTTACTAATGTGCTTAGATGATGAGCCGTGGGATTTTGATGAGGCTAAGCAATCAAAGGAATGGATGGCTGCTTGCAAAGATGAAATTCACTCCATTGAAAAGAATAATACTTGGGATCTCGTAGACCAACCACAAGGTGTGAAACCTATAGGCTTAAAATGGGTTTTTAAGCTTAAAAGAAATTCTGATGGAAGTATAAGCAAACATAAGGCTAGACTTGTTGCTAAGGGGTACGTACAAAAATACGGAATTGATTTTGAGGATGTATTTGCTCCGGTAGCACGGATTGAGACAATTCGTCTTCTTATAAGTCTCTCAGCTTCTAAGGGATGGGAAATACATCATCTTGATGTAAAGACAGCATTTCTACATGGAGAGTTGAAAGAAACAGTATACGTAATGCAGCCGGAGGGATTTAAAAGAGAAGGACATGAAGACAAGGTCTACAAGCTGAACAAAGCCTTATACGGACTAAGGCAGGCTCCTCGGGCATGGAATGAAAAGTTGAACGCTGTACTCAAGGAACTTGAGTTCAAGAAATGCTCTAAAGAGCCATCGGTCTACAGAAAATGCGTGAACCAACACGTTCTTCTTCTTGCAGTATACGTTGACGACCTATTTGTTTCCGGAACGAGTGTTGAAGTGATAAAGACTTTTAAGAAAGAGATGGCATCAAAATTTGAGATGAGCGATCTTGGTAAATTGACATACTATCTAGGAATTGAGGTATGTCAACACACCAATGGAATAACATTGAGCCAAAAATGGTATGCATTGAAGATACTAGAGGAAGCCGGAATGACTGAATGTAACTTGGTTCACACGCCAATGGAAGTAGGTTTAAAGTTATCAAAGGCATCGGAGGAAAAAGACATTGATGCTACAAGTTATAGAAAGAATGTGGGATGCCTTCGCTACTTACTTCACACAAGACCGGACTTGTCTTATTGTGTAGGTGTACTAAGCCGATACATGCAAACTCCCAAGGAATCGCATGGAGCAGCAATGAAGCAGTGCTTACGATACTTGAAAGGAACGACTACTCTCGGGTTGAACTTTAGCCGGTGTAAAGGAACGCCAAAGCTGACAGGTTACAGCGATAGTAGCCACAATGTTGACCCGGATGATGGAAGAAGTACGATGGGACATGTGTTCTACCTTGGTAAGAGTCCTATAACATGGTGTTCACAAAAACTGAGTGTGGTAGCGTTATCATCGTGTGAGGCGGAATTTATGGCTGGAACTGAAGCTGCTAAGCAAGCAATTTGGCTCCAAGAACTACTAAGTGAAATCGCCGGGACTTCTTGTGAGAAGGTTATCATACTCATTGATAACCAGTCAGCCATCGCTCTCACAAAGAATCCGGTATTCCACGGTCGTAGTAAGCACATACATAGGAGGTATCACTTTATAAGAGAGTGTGTGGAGAACGGACAAATAGAGGTTGCCCATGTTCCGGGAGATGAGCAAAAGGCGGACATTCTAACGAAAGCACTTGGGAAAATTAAGTTCAAGGAGATGAGAGAGCTCATTGGAGTTAGAGACATGGAACGAGACGACTTCAAGCTTAAGCGGGAGAATGTTGGAGTAAGCTTGAAGTTAACTTAAACCGGAAGTTTCTAGAAGACCAAAACCGAGTTATGGTTTGTTAGAGATAAAGATCAAATATTAGGAGTTATCTAATATTTGATGTAATCTTAGTGAGATTAGGATTAAGAGAGTCTTATAAATAGAGGGTTGAGTTATGACCTAAACATATGAGTTTTGAGAGTTTTGGTTTTGAGAGAGATTAAGAGAGTTTGAGTTTTGAGTTATTTTCTTAAACTAATAAAGTGAGTTATACTTTAAATCTTGTTGATCTTAAAACCTTAAATTTCGTTCTACATTTATTACTAGTACTTCCTTTTTTAAGAACTACTACAAATGTATTACTATATCGACTAATTAATTAGCCTGTTGTTAGCTGAATTTATTTTGTATGGCTGAAAGTTCAAGAATATTAAAAAATAAATATATAATATCTGCAACTGGAAAGGAGAGTAGGGCCATGAAATTGGGACCAGGTCACCAACGCGTCATGAGAGCGACCATTATTATTTCCTTAAAGGAATTTGCATAGTATTTTCTATTTTATACACACACAAAAATAGATTTGACACTGACACCATACAAATGATAACGCAAAAAACACCATGAATATCGATGATGTAAATCATTTCTGTTCATTGTTTTCACATATAAAGTAAGATAAATGAATTTGACTCATCATATTCAACCAACTTTTTATTTTATTTTGGAACTAAAGCAATTTCGAACATCATCAAAGACCTTCTTTATTATGTCATGAGACCCTTGTTCTAAAAATCCCCGCCTAGACCCGATTACTCCCCGTTTAATCGCTAGGCCCACCCTATCCGCCTCGATTAATGACTAATCCTCTAAAGAAATCAGTCATCCGATTACTCTCCGCCTAATCCGATTACTTCCCGCCTAATCCGATTATTCTCCGCCTAATCTTACATACCCCGATTATTTTTAGATTGCTAGTATAAAAAAACTTTTAATTTTTGTTATTCAATCATTTGAATTGGGACTTTGTAATGTTTTACAATAACTTATGTTCAAATTTTAATAAAAATCATAAATTTGTAATAAAAATCATAAAAATTTGTCTCAAAAATACATTTTTATGTATTTACTGCAATTTTGAAAATAATATTGGATTGATATGTTTTAAGAATATTAAAATAACCCTAAAACTAATCCCCGATTAATCCTCGATTTTAATCCGATTTTCCGACTAATCGCTAGGCCCATGCCGAGCGCCCGACTAGCGCCTAGCGATTTTTCAAACAAGGCATGAGACTAATGAGAAAGATACGTTACGAAAATAGAAACAAAAGTTACAAAACCGTCACATTAAAATAAATATAGAATTTTAACAAAAAAAATAAATAATAATAATAATACTTATAGAAACCAAATTAAACCAACCAGAAAACTTAGTTTGGTTTTCTTGAAATCATTGCATTCTTTTTCTTATATATTATTGTATTTTACAACTAATGGAGGTACTGAAATACATTTTGAAGGAAATATAAGATTAATGTTGTTAATAGAAATTTATTCTTTGTTGGTCGTAACAAAGTAAGAAACTACATACGCTCATCATCATAAAATTGCTCAGAAAAACGGAAGCAAATGACATGGTTTACGAGATCACGTTTTGATCACACACCGCATCGAATGAAAATACAAATCAGCAACAACAAACAACAACAAAAAAGTATATATTATACGAAATAAATGTATAAAATGAATCGGTCGATGTCAATAAGTATAGAACTCAGCCAATTCTTCGACGGATCCTCCTTCTTGACCAGACTTGAGCATCCACAACAAGTGCTCGAACAAAACGACTTCACAAGCTACAACAATTTCACGATCTTGCTCGACGGATCTAGAAGAAGACCGATCCACGAGTTCTTGAAAGAGTGGATGAGAGATGATGTCTGGTCTAAGCATGTAAGGTCTTCGAGTTTGACCAACATAAACCACATGGAGATTGTTGTCCTCTGAAAGCTCGTCCGAAACAGCCGCTGAGGAGGTTGAATGGTGGTGGTTCTTGGCGAAAGAAGGCCATTTCTTCATAGCCGACTTGAGCTTTGTCAGCTTCCCAACTTTGGCCATTGCTAATGATATAACTGATCTTTTTTCTTGGATTTAAAACAAGAGAGTTGTTGAAACTAGCTAGGGTTTAGGGTTTACGAGGAGATTTATATGTGTTGATGTGAGTGTGTGTGGGGATCAAAATATTGGAAGAAGAAGAGAGGAATGTTTGAGAGATGTTCTTGGGAGGAAATAACGAGGAAGGTTCGTGTATATATATTGAGTGAAATAGAGAGAGAACGTATAAGTGCATGACCCACCGATTGATGCATAACAGCTAAGAGAGATGAGGACATATATGGCAAAACTAGTATCGTTTTTGCCCATTGTTTTTTCCGTTTTTTTGTATCCTGTAATTATAAACAGAGATTCGTAATAATTTTAATTTTGTAACAAATTTTGTTATATTAATTTATTTATTTTCATGTGATTTATTTCATCAGTTGATATATATGAAAAATGTATAAAAATGATTTATTAATGACGGAATGATAACATACGACAAGAAGTTTGATATGTAATAAGAAAAAATAGATTAATACGTAAATGTTCTAGATAAAAACACCACAGATGTTAACCATGATTAGACCATTTATCTGGATATATATATATACATTATAAAAATTAATCTATTTTAACATGACAAAAACTAGTAGTATTGAATTATTTGATACTATATACACTATTTATCTTACCTGTGACATTTTGTTTTGCCTACATAAATGTCAGACACCACAAATCCAGTTTTGAAAATCCTTGATAAATATTCATGTTTGTTGTATAAGTTTTTTTGAATTGTATGTTATGATGTATTATAGTATATAATAATTTGTAGAAATATACGTATACGTGCGGTGTGTGTAGAGATGTGTAGGCAACCTCTTATTGCGTGTTGTTGTCTAATGATCGGACAAAGAGTGATGTTTTTTAGATAACGATTACATCTTGTCCACAATTTTGTTCACTATTACCCGATAATGCTAATTTTTTGTCGTTCATATTATCATGTAGTATATAGAAAACAAGTATGGTCTTCATCTGTCGATTAACTTTGATTTTCTTCATTTCGTATTAATAACATATATTATATAATGAACTTTCAAAAACCATACTACAAAATTAACGAAGAATCCTAAAATCATATAAATAAATTGCACGATATTTAAGCAAATTAAAATAGGTTTTATTGACGGATGCAAAAACCAATCACAAGGCATATTATGTTCTTTTAACAAAATAAAGTCCTTTTATATAGTGCAAAGACATAATTTTCAATTATAAATATTGTTCATTTTTTTCATAAAGTTTGTTTGGTATTTCCGAGAAATTAGGTGGAGAAGACCTTACCGTCTGTCTTTTATCGAACACAAAAAGTTGTGGATGGTAAGCTAATCATTTTAAGGAATTTTAGATACTTCTTTTTTATAAATGGTCGAACATATACTTGTTTATGGCAAAAGAAATAAAATAGTAATGTAGTACTCACTCATCATTAGACATTAGATAACTGTCTTATCTTAATATACTTATGTAATTATTCTAACGATTTGATCAAGAGTGAATTTTTCTTTTTGAATAGTGAGAATTTTAATGAATTTTTGAAGATTTAAAGAAAGGAAAATGGCACATGCACACACACACGCACATATATATTATATATATATATATATATGCATATATATATATATATATATATATATATATATATATATATATATATATATATATATACTAGCATCACACGAAACAAACAAGCAATCTGAATATTGGAATACTAATTACTTCCGATTCGTCATCATTGTACTGATTAGCATAAATCGAGTTATGATATACCTTAATTATATAAAGGTAGCAACATGAATTTACTCAATATTCTAAGGTATAGTACTTTTAGAAATACATTCTTTTGGATTAGTTTAGATATTACTTAAAAAGTTAGGAACTTATTTAAGAGAAATTTTAGATTAGTTGTATTGAAAACAAGCTAGGGTCCAAAATTAAAGTAGAGACAAGCCAGTTGGGATGTTGTTGTTCATGTAAGTGCGCGACAATTGTGCAACTAATCTACTTTAATTTTGACTTCTATATAATACGTATTTCATACATTTAATACTTCATATTGTAAAAAAAAAAAAAAAAGCATAAAGTACCGTAATAAGTCATTTTTTCTTTAAGTATCTGTCTAGAAATTAATTGTTAGCGTAGTAGTTGTAATTTGTAAATTGTTATCTATAATGTATATTATCGACGTATGAAGAGGATTTATTTGTTCATGAATTTTAACTAATTTAAAAATACAAAGCAAAAATAATTTATATTCGTGTTTAAACAGTGGTGTACTGTTTTTTTATTTATTTGACCTGATCCATTATGGATTTGGATATGTGTCAGAATATTTTTTTTGATAATGGATTTTAGGTTTGGAAATGTTTTTTTTTTTTTTTTAATAAGATTTTTAGGGATCGGTTATCCCCAAACAAAGTAAGATTTTAAGGTTACATAAGAACTAAGCATGTCTTAATCATATCACTCAATTAAAGATCTAAGATGATTTTACTAACTACCCAATTACTACAACTAAATCAACTTGGATTCTCACGCCTGTCATGATACCATCACATCACTTTATTCAAAATTTGTGTTACTGTAAAAAAAAAAAAAAAACACTCAAAATTTGTGATATTTGAACAATAGTTTCAAGTGATTAAATTAAAACATAATCGTACAATAATTTTCTTCAAGGATGAAAACATAAAGTAGAAAAAAAGAAAAAGAAAAACAAACGTCACAAAATTGGAGTGATTATCTCCAGCGTTTCAGTATATTAATACTCAACAACACAAGGAGCCTTGCATAGCAAGCAACAAGTCTTGCTTCTTACTCTGATGCTTTGGTCTTCTTCTTTTTCTTCTTCTTTGTGGGCTCTGATGTTGCTTTTCTTTTAGACTTCGAATTATCCTTCTCGTCTTGGTCTATCAAATGCTCGTACTCTTCAAGACTCGCAAATGGAGATTTCCGTTTTCTTTTCTCTTTCTTTTTCTTCTTACCACGACCATCATCACCATCACTATCATCATCACCATCACTATCACCATCATCAACATCTTCCCCATCAATCAGGTCCATGTCCATGTCTGTGTCCATCTCTGCATCGCTCACATCAGCCACGAGCTCTTCATCATCCTCGCCGGCTACTCCATCTAGATCATCATAGTCATATTCACCCCCCTCTTCTTCCACAGCATTATCATCAACATCATCCAGCATATTCTCAATCTCCTCATTGTCACTCTCATCACTACCCTCGAATTCAACATCACTACCGTAGTTTTCTCCACCATCACCATCATTCACATCGTAAAGTTCTTCAGCAGCTTCTTCTTCAGGTAGCTTCTTCTTCTTCTTCTTTTTCTTTGACTGCTTCGTACTGTTCATCTTGTTCACATAGAACTTGTGGAAGACTAGATCTTCAGGAGCCACATCTCCTTCTGCTAATGAGAGAATCTCAGCTCCAATCACACGGTTTGACATGTCAAGCTGCACATGAGAAGAAAAAGAAGAAAAAATTAATCGTTACAGGGGAATGTAAATAACAAAATGGTTAAAGCTTTAATAGTTTGAAGCTTGAGCTTTTTACCTTCTTGGAAGGTTCGATCTGGGAACCACCATGCCAAGTGTTTTGCTTTGGTTTCTTCTCCATGAATTTATCCAAGAAAGCAGTTAGAGATAAATCGTTCAGCGGGTTTCCGTTGTAAACAATATTTGTTCCTGAGAGAAGGGTTCCCGCCATTGTAGCAACCGAGGGGTGAGCATGTTTTGAAAGAACCACCAACTCCCACCAACTTGCACGGTCTGCGTTACTGTTAAATTGAGATCAAGGATTCAGTTCCAACCAAGGCTATAATATCAAAAAAGTTTCTAAAATACTATCGTTGTTCCAACTTCCAAGCATAGCTTGTCAGATTTAATTGGGATAAAAGCAGTATACTTAAGCTTTTGATGAAATATGAGATTAACTGACCAGTAAGAAGGTTCTCTATGACGAGGATCATATCCTCCAGGAAGAGAACTCGATTTCACAAGCGGTTGACTTCTTTTTTCCATATCATTAGAAACCTCCATGGTTTCTTGAAGCTGGGGAGTTTCGTTTCTAATTAGCTCTTCAGAATCATCAGAAGCATAATCATCTTCTTCATCAGATTGCCTGACTGCCAAAGCCTCTTCTTCATCTGAAGAAGAATCACCATCTCTACTTGTCTTTTCGCCACCATCATGATCAACTTCAACATCGTTCTCATCATTCTCTGCTTTCTTATTGGGATCAATATCATCTCCCTCTATCACATCCTCAAAATGTTCTACATCTTCTTCTTCCTCAACTGATTCCCTCTGGACCACCATCTTCCTGCAAGGTAAATAGAAGGACCGATTGTATCATCGGGTAAAAGCCATGGATATATGGTTAACAGAACGAACAAAGCTTACCATAGAGGTGGCCTTGCTTTTAACACTTCAGACAATAGGAAAAGGCATCCACAGGCATACTGTGGTGGCTGTTGAAGCGCAACCTATTCAAATAGTTAAAGAGTAAAATTTTAGAGATAACACAACAATTACTATACAGAGTGTCTCGACATCGATAATTTAATACCAAAAGAATCAAGGATCCTGTATAAAACAAATGATATAAATATTGCCAATGAAACTAGAGCTATCAACGACAACGTTGATAGTTTATTTTGTTCATGTTACCGACCTGCAAGACTCTTTTGGAGAATGCAGCCACACGCTTGACATTTATATCATTTTTCATGGCTCTGAGAAGAAGCCCAATAAACATTTCAACCTGCAATTAAAAACAGCAAATTAGTAAACTCGGTTATCAAGAAAATGCTATGGTTCATGCCAGGGGGAGACCTATTGATGTTTTTGTCAGAAAATATAAGTTGCTTTCACAAGTTTAGAAATAATTGAATGTACCTATTGTAAGGATTATAACCCATTCATTAACTAAGAATAAAATGACGTGATTGGAACATGGAAAAACAGAAGCTTCAAAATTTAGCTTGCCTTGGAAGAATTCATTGCGGAAGGGAGTAGAAGTTTCGAGTACAGTGCACGGTAAAACCTGTCACTAACAATCTTATTCTTGGATGAGATCTTGTCAAGAAGCATCAGTGATTGAACTCCCACATTGAAATTCGCCGAGTGTACCTACATACATTCCAGATCCCATTTTCTTTATCAATTTTCTGTTGCAACTAATGAAACAAAACGTATATAATGAAGCTTTAATTAATGGTTACCAGTTTGAACAGCACCGGCGTCTGGGATTCAATTATATCATCAGCCTCATCAGTGGAAACATATGGAAAAGCTCTGTTAACTCCCTGCAATTACGGAGTACTAAGGCATAAGTTGATCTCTAAAGTCTCAAAGCTTTAAAATTATGTTATATCATGTACACCAAAAAAACCCATTCGGACTAACCGTCAGTAGAGCTGATAGAATTCTTGAATCCAACTCAATAGGTGAATCAGTTGCCACTTCTTGTTTTGTGTCCTTTGGGTTGGATTTTTTCTTATCAGCGGCTCCTTTGTCATCTGCGCCTTGTTTCCTATTTGCTTCTGTAGTTAAAACCTACAAGAATGCAAACACACTCCTGTATCTCAGACTTGAGTGAATACCCAACTGGTGAAAGATTTCATGTTATGACTTATGACAAACGCCACCCCAAGGGGGGACAAGACTTTAAGACGATCATAAGAAAATGTTTAATTAGATTGACTTCAGATGCCAGTTACCTTAAATAAGGCAAAATATACATCAATTAGACGTTTTGCCACCTTCGGATCCTCTCCTTTGTGGCTCAATCGGATCTGACTCAAAAAGTTAACCTGTGAAATTTACAAGGGTTAATGAGCATTGTTTAAGAAAAGTTAAACATGGATAAGTTTATGCTTCTTTTCTTCTCTAAAGTCTCAGTAAAATGGTTTCCCATTCAAATCAAAGAAGCCAAATATAATATTTTTGATGACAATAAGCATGAATTAGTTTAAAGAGATGAGTAAGAAAATAAAGAAAAATGGTTCTCGTGAACCTAATTAGAGTACAGCAATGGAAAATGGACATACAGCATGATATTTTGCACGTAACCCAAGATGGGGTCGGAAGAGAAAGGAGTCAACTTCATCTATAACCACAGCCTGCAAAAATAATATTACATGAGCCAAAGAGAAGAATCCAAACAACCAATCAATAAACTAAATCCTGAAACTGGCATAGAAAGGTTGAATAGCCGCACCTTCATGTTAGGATGATCCGCCAAAAGATTTGTCAGGTGATAATCAGCATTAGATGCACTCTTGTTTTGAGGATCCCCCAACTATATAAGTAATCCACGGAACAATTAAGGGGATCACAACTGAGAAATTTAAATTAGATACAAATATTCGAAAGAACAACTGACAATACCTTGTTCACCAATGACACTAGCAATTTCCGCTCTTGTTCTGATTTGCTTGTCAACATGAAATATATTGTCTGAAAACAAACAAAATAAACATTTACTAAGGAAAGATCTGAATCACCTTACGAAGCAAAAAACTCACTATAGCTGAAAGAAAACCAAGGACCATGCAGTTATGCATCATCCAGAGAAGGATTACATTGATAATACTCAAATGTCTAATATGATAGCTCATCATGAATCTTACAAAACCTGAGACCAGTGCTACTAAACAAGCTAGCGGGTGCAGAGTGGTGATAGGATATACATACCTTCAAAGCCTTGTCTTTAAGCTCTGGAAGCATATCTTTAGATGATTCATCAAGGGCTGTGACGAAGCGCTCATACCTACAAAGTCAGCATGGTAAGCTGTTAACCGAATCATCGATCCAGAACTATTACTGATAGAAGATACAAATCTTGGACATAGTGTGATAAACACATCCCTCGTGGCATGATTTCAGATCTTGAAAGAAGCTTAACAAATAACGTGATGTCCCTACAGCTAGAAGCAAAATGACAAGATTTTCTTTACCTCTGTTTCAAGCAATCCTCCCAGTACCAAAACAGCAAAAGCGAGTAACCATCCTTATTTTCCGGAATCCTGTTTAAGGGTCGCTGTAAAAGTGTCTTCAGCTTGCGATCAGGTAATAACCTGGAAAAAAAAAGCTCAGTTAACGAGAAAAAAAGATGCAAGACTGATATGATTCTGGACACATAAGTCTATAGCTCATCGGGAGAGTAAGAAAAATGTGCCTGATCAAAATTTCTGATAGAGCCTTAAGACCCTTAAATGCAAATCTTTTTCCAACTTTTGAGGTCACCATTCCTGCAATGAACGAGACATCAACAAAATGCTACAGGTGATTTCACCATTGGAAAACAAAACGACTCAAATTCGCAATTCACAATTCAATAACACAGTTTTCTTCGAGAACAAGAAACATACCCAATAAGGCATCAAGAGACCTCATATTTGCAATGGGATTCTCTCCAACCATGATCTCAAAGGCAGTGATTTTATCAGCTACTGTCCCAGACTTTTGAGCAGAAATCACCATCTTCATATCTCCACTCTTTCCCTTCGAAATTACAAAGTCCTCTGCGTATTGCCACATCAATCTCTCTCCTAATTCTCTCTTCTTCTCCACCACACCCTTAAAATCCTCCTTATTCGTCACCGCCACTTTCCTGCCACCAAACACCTTCTCCTCAAGCTCCGCTGCATCATTGTACCATTCCGAGCTCAATAAACTCGCTTTCACCAATGGTAACTTAGGCAAACTCTTGAATTCATCGAAACGTTTGGCCTTAATCCCAGTACTCTCATCATCAATCGATAAAAATCCAGGCTTTGGCTTCGGTTGTATCGTTTGCTTCACTGGCGCATCTTTGTTTTGCTTACTCGCTCCAAAAGCGTTTCCCTCTTCATTCCCAATGTTCGAATTTGGCTCTCCTTCTTTAACTTCATTCTTGTGTTTCTGATCCTTCTTAGGTTTTTTCCGTTTCTGGGTTTGGGATTTAGCGGGTTTTCGGAAATCAGTATCGTTGAAACCAGAAGAAGGAAGAGATGAAGCTAAGCCGATAGAAGAAGCGAATGATGCGATATCAGATGTGAGAAGACTCAAGTCCTGCGATGATTTACTCAAAGGCTTTAACTTTGACATTTTTTTTTTCTCCGAGCATATGAAGAGGGTTATGAGATTTGTGGAAGAACGGAGACAATTAGGTTTAATCAATCTCTGTGCTTTGAGATGAGACAATGAAAAAGAAAGAAGAAATTTCAGTGTGGGGGTTCAACAAGTTTTGCTAGGGTTTTAGAAAACGGCAAGAGAGAAACAGATGAAATGGCTGAAGGGTAATTTAGTAATTTATGATATAAGACAAGGGCAAAACAGACTTAACGACCTAAATCAATAAGATGATTTTTTTTTTAGTTGGGTTCCTGAGACGGTCGAAGCCCAATTGCTAAAACATGCGTTTAGTTATATAGTCTTATTAAGACAGATAAAAAACATAAAGGACATTATGTATTTTATTTTAAATAATTTTTTTACAAAAGAACATATTAAACCGATGACAAAACCTCAGCAAAACCGACGGTGCGAAATCTCTCTCTTTCTTCTCTCTCTAATATTTTTCAGAGAGATGGGGGTTTCTTCGATGTCATCACCGTCCGGCTTAGTTTGCTGGATTTTGTGACCGGCCGAGGTCCGTTATCACCATCAGTTTAGCCGTAACACGACTTTTCCGTTGTCGTGTTTTTGCCGTCAACACGACTTTTCCGTTGTCGTGTTCTTGCCGTCCGATCTGAGTTGACGATGAACCATCTTTTGATGGATCGATCAATTTAGTATATCTAATTTGTGGCGAAAGGTTATTTGAATAAATGAGTTTCGTAAAGCAAAAATCAAAAAGCCAAAGATGATGGAATTTTCTGGGGTTTCGACCATGTCCTTTTGGTAGACGACGTGAATTAAGCTTCCATGCGAAATCTTCATTAGCTTTCTCTGGTGGTCCAATGGTATCACTAGTTTTCCGGCGGACTCTCGAAGTGCTCATCATCGTTCCGGTTATCGTCATCCTACGAACAAGATGTAGACACGTGGCTTTCCTCCTTCAATGGGTTATCTTGTTTGTTTGGGTTGAACCGTTGAAGTGTTTGGTGACACGTAGACTTAAAGAATACTTGCTTTATGTGCTGGCTCGTAATGTTTATATTTTTGTTATCAAGCTTTTAATTATGAAGTTCAGGTTTTATCACTTTTTAGTTCTAAGTTTAGCAGTTGGATGGGTCACAGTTTGAAGATTTCCATGATGTCTTCAAAAGATTCTACTACTAATCTATGTTCTTCTGATACGATGGTGTGCAAGAAGCTGTCATGACATAGGCATAAGATGGAAGCTATAAGATCAGATTCGAAACTTGGTTTTCGTTTTTCTGTTCTTATTGGAGAGTCATGATGATTTGCTTTTACCAAATGCTACCATGTTAGAGCCTTCTCTTTAGTAGCTGAATGTTGTACCCTTCTCTGTATTTCTATGTTTGTAAAGTCTTGTGTTTTATATTTTTACTCTGTATTTCTCTGTTTGTAAAGTTAGGTATGTGTTGTATCTCTTGTCCTTGTACTTGCCTCTTCAAAATGGATTTCCATTCATGGATGATGCGTTTGTCTAATATAATAGAAATCACTTTCTGGAAAAAAAAAAAACCGATGACAAAACCTCAATATCGCCTACGAAAGTTGTTTTTGTTGTCGTTTTCGTAATTTATTTATCGTTAGTTATTTATAAAATGTTATCATAATAATATGATTCATTCAACCATAGCTAGAACGAACCTGTTAAAGTTGAATATTTTTGCCACTTCAAGAAAATTACTAACAGTGCAAGTCCATAAGAGACAGAGGCTTGTTTGCCACTGAACCGGAAATATTAATCCTGCCTGCCATTTTAAAGTCTGAATGCCACCCATAGTGTGTATAATACCTTTATACCCTTAATGGAGAAATTGAATTAATTTTAAAACAAAAAACAGAAAAATTGAAATCGAAATCGAAATCCAATCGAGTTCTTTGTCTTCATTTCTCCGGCGACGACAAACGGAAGATTCTCCGGAGCTGCTGAGGTCGGATTCGTTGTCCGACATTAGCTCTGGCGCCGGTTTTGGAGCTTCATTGTTGGATCGAGTTTAAGAGCTCGTCATTTGTTTCGTCTACTCCCGCTCCTCCTCTTAGCCTCGCCGTCGACTCATCCATTTCGACGGAACTCCGTCGTAGGACCTTCTTTCTTCTCCTCCATTGTTGGATCTTGATTGAACCAAGTAAGTGTTTAGAAATTTGTTTGTTTAGGTATTTGCAATGGTAGAGTTTGGCAATAGTAGGTGTAGAAATCTCTAGATAGTAGGATTTATGAGTTGAATCGTGTTGAATCTGAGGGAAATTAGAATGTAGCTCCTCCTTTGTATCGTTAATTGCAGAAGGTCATGATACAACTGAAATTGAATAATACAACTGGTACATATATGATAGTGTAGTTCGACTGGTACAATTGGTATAACTGTTACAAGTGCTGTATCGAAATTAGTGATTTATTTTGTTCTATCTGCAGTGCGATGAAGAAGAAGATCCACACAAACATATATTTTGACTATGGAGGGTACTATTCAGAAGAGCATGAGTGGAATTGCAACAATTCACTATATGCTATAATGTTTAAGACAACATCTTTGGAGAGAATAACATATACGGTGTTGGTAGATAAGATCTGTAAGAAGATTGCTATAGACGGAGCGAGAAGGAAGATGAAATTGAGTTACATGATATGTAAAGGAAGGAGAGAGTCTTATATTTTAGATGATGAGGATGTTTGTATATTCTTAACATCATTGGATAAAGATGGATTTAGACCAATTTTGCATGTGGAGTTATGCAATCTTGAAAGTAATCAGATGGTGGAGCTAGTACCAAGAGTAGAGAGAAGAAGTTCATGCGGTTTGAATTATGGGGAAGTGGCTGCCAATGATGTAAGGACTGATGATGTAAGGACTGATGATGTAAATAATCAGGGAAACTTGAGTACTTTTAGATGGGGGGAAGGATCAGAACAAGAGAAAGAGCCTGCTATAGGTAATGAACCGATTATTGAACAGCTCATGATAGAGAATGGTGTAAATGAAGATTGTGAGAATGATGTTAGGCATGAATATGTTGAGCTTTCACGGCCTGTACAACCAAGTGAGGAAACAGTTAAAGAATGGGAAGATGGTATGGTTTTGGAAAAAGATCAAGAATTTCCTTCTAAGGAGGCTGTATGGGATTTGGTTAATAGAGCTGCAAAGGCCGAGTTGTTTGGTGTGAGATGTGTGAAGTCGGACCCGGTGCGACTTATGATTGAATGCAGTCAAGCTTCCATGGGTTGTGAATGGTATTTAAGAGTTGCTAGAATAAAGAAATCTGATTTTTGGAGTGTAAGAGTTCACAAAAACATGCATACATGCTCTAGGTGTGAGGAGAGTACTAGATATTTTAAACAAAAAGGCACACCACGATTAGTAGCAAGTGTTTTGCATGAGGACTTCTGTGGTCAATTGAAAACACCGGATCCTAAAACCATCATGACTCTTGTTAAAGGAAGACTTGGTTTGGATTGTTCATACTCCACCGCCTTGAGAGGGAAAAAACAACATGTTAGTGATATGCGTGGGAACCCTGAAGTTTGCTACACGATGTTGTATGCTTATCTCCACATGTTGAGAGAGGTGAATCCTGGGACAGTAACGGAAGTGGAATTGGATGTAGAAGAGAGGTTCAAGTACTTATTTATCGCTTTAGGAGCAAGCATTGAAGGGTTTAAGGCAATGAGGAAAGTGTTAGTGATTGATGCAACTTTTCTGAAAACTGTATATGGTGGGATGTTAGTTATTGCAACAGCTCAGGATCCTAATCGTCACCATTACCCCATTGCGTTTGGTGTAATTGATAGTGAGAATCATGCTAGTTGGAATTGGTTTTTTAGAATGTTGAGAAAGGTAGTACCGGATGAAGATGGTTTGGTTTTCATAAGCGATAGACATCAAAGCATCATCAAGGGAGTGATGGATGTGTTTCCAAACGCATCACATGGTCATTGTATATGGCATTTGTCCCAAAACCTTAGGCCAAAGTTGACTGGGGACAAGGACGTAGGTGTTGATAAATTCAAGGAATGCGCTCATGTATATACTAAGACCGAGTTCAACATTCAGTATGGTGATTTTAGGAGAAGGTATCCTAGAGCTGCTGAATATCTAGATAATTCTATTGGGGTTGAACAATGGGCTAGGAGTCATGCTGAGGGAGACAAGTACAACATAGATACTAGCAACTCCGCAGAGTCAATGAATGCTGTGTTTAAGGAAGTAAGGAAGTACCATCTATTACCGATGATTGATGCGATATTGGAGAAGTTTTCCGAATGGTTCAACAAACATCGAAAAGATTCTGCCAATGCATCGAACACGACGCAGGTGGTGCCTGTTGTGGAGAATATATTACATATCCGATGTCCTATAGCTGCGAAGTTGACGGTCACTGAGCTTAACAGCTACCGACGCGAATATAGCGTAATTGGAGTTGATGGTTTAACATATTTGGTGGACTTGGATATGAAATCTTGTACTTGTAGGTGTTTTGATATAGACAAGTACCCTTGCATCCATGGTATAGCCGCAGCCATTAAGCATTGTCGGAATGAATGGAGAACCACGGAAGTAAGCATATATGGTCTTTGTTCGAAATATTACTTGATCGAGACGTGGGCATTGGCATATTACAAAACGATTTACGTTGTGCCGCATGAGTCTCAATGGACTTTCCCAGCTGACTACGAGGAGAAGATCGCAAAACCGCCGGATTACAAACCAAAGAAAGGTAGAAATCAAGAAACCCGGTTTCCATCCACCGGGGAAAAGCGACGAAAGAGGACCCAAAACAAGGCACAGCCTGGCATTAACTTGGAGAGTTGGTTGCAGCCCCCTCCCAATGATGAGAATGGTTAACTTGAGTTTCTGTGTTTTATTTGTATTTCTCGCATGTGCATTAACAATTCAGCTGGTTCAACTGAGTTCAACTAAGAACATGTCTGTGTCTCGTTTGTGCATTAACAATTCAGCTGGTTCAACTGAGTTCAGCTAAGAACATGTCTGTTTGTTTTAAGTTGTATTTCTATTCGTTTATATACTGAGTTCAGCTATTACAAGTATGCTTCCATAAGTTTAGCTTTAACTATTCAACTGGTTCAACTTGTACAGCTACGATAGTATTATAAAACAACATATTTAAAAAAAAAAAAGAAATAAAAGAATAATTCTATAATATAATCATAATAGAATTAACTTTTAAAGAAAATTTAAACATTTGAATACAACTTTTAAAAAAATATATGGAAAATGATGTTCTCACACAAACAACCCCTTCTAGTATAAGGAATACTTGCTATAAGATAACCTAAATCATAGTGAAAGAAGTTGGACAAATGATTTGGTAAATATAATATTATGTAACCCTTGGATATGCCAAATAATTAAGAATAATCATTTGTCCAACTTATAATTAGTTATTTAAATACTAGTCCAACTGAAAACAAGAAAAAGTGTTAAAAGTCCAACTATGTTGCTCCTAGTACAACTGGACAACTATGAGTATATTCAGTCATGGGTCCCTCATATTTAATACTATTAAACAAGTACAGCCGCCAAAGTACAACTGGACATCAGTTTTTTTTTAAAAATATATTTTTTGTTTTTAGATATTCTTTTAAAAGGAAAAGGAAGATAAATCGATAGATCTAGGGTTTTATTATAAGCTCTGTCTCCCTCTCTTACCTAGTTTCTCTCTCTCTCATTTGCGAAACCCAAAAAAGTAGAGAAGTAAAATTCCGGCGAGCGAGAGCGGAGATCCCGACGGCGAGAGGAGAGATTTCGGCCAACGACTCCTATCTCTCAAGGTTGGTGCTTTCTTATTTGGGGTTCTCCGTTTTTGATTTGTATATCCTAGATTCGGATTTGTGTCTATGGTTTTTAAATTTCTGATTCTTCTTGAGGAGTTGCAGTGAGAATGCCAATCAGTTATACTCAAAGCTCCGAATCGGAGCCGAGTGAGGATATGAGTTGGGCAAGAGCTGACGGTAATTGGGGTATTCCGAGATATTGTTTCTGTGGAACCTACGTTAAGCTTGTTGTGTGTACCACTGGCAATAATCAAGGAAGAAAGGAATACAAATGTCCAAATTTTGAGGTATGATGAATTTTTTTGTATTGTTGATGATGAAATCGTTTTTCTTATGATTGATGAATGATGCTTATGCTTAGGATGGTGGAGAACACCTTCAAAAGTGGTGGGATGATGCGGTTAATGAGGAGTTTACTGTCGTCCATAACAAATTTGAAACCCAGAAAGAATCAATCCACCACGCTTACCAAAATCCTATGTTGGAGTCCCTTCGCGAGTCTGTTCGAATTATGCGTGCTCAAGTCGATGATCTTCAGAAGCGTTTGGAGGAGAAAGAAACTGAGATTGGTAGGCTGAAGGAGTTGCTATCTAAGTGGTAGTAATAACCACTTATGTATTTATGTATTCCTCTAAATCTTTGTAGACTACTTCTTATGTTTGTAATAACCCTATGTAGACTAATCTCCTTTATTTCCTATTTGAACTAGTAACCTAGTTTTATTTCTAAATGTTTAACACGTATTTATGCCTTTGCTTTGACATAGTTGTACCACAAAGTTGTACCACAAAGTTGTACCGTCTTGACCAGTTGTACCGTCTAGTTGTAAATGTCAAATTTTTTTATCTGACAATGGTTAACAAGTATTTGACCTAGTTTTATTTCTAAATGGTTAACAAGTATTTGACCAATTTTATTTCAAAAGTTGCCTTCGCTTTGACATAGTTGTACCACGAAGTTGTACCGACTTGACCAGTTGTACTGCCTTGACCAGTTGTACCGACTAAACACAATCTAAAATTAACCAAAATAACAAGTACTAACTCCAGGTACAACCAAAATAACACAACAATAGTTCCTACTTTCTCCTTCTCTTCGGCTGCACTTCCACAAATGGTGTCTTAATATGTTGGGAAGCTGCCCTTGTTCGCTTCAGTCCGGTTGCTATTACAGGTCCACCCTCTTGCTGCAACATCCTCTTTGTCTTCTTGCCCTTCTTCTTCTCTTTTCCTTTCATCTCTTCCTCATTCTTTTTCTCCTCCTCATTCTTTTCCTCCTCCTCATCACCTTCATACAATGTACAAAGAAAACAGTTTATTAGTCCACTTTAAAAGTTCAATAAATAACCAAGAAACTTCTACACTCACCTTGTTCTGGAACAGTTGGAGAAATGGGATTATACAAAACCAATTCCATGGTTTGACTCATCTGCCCACCCTCAAAATCAGTTCTTGTCCCATATTGTGTTTCCAGAGGCGACCCATATGGCGGAAACACCGGACTATGATATCCCTGAGCTGCCACAGACACTTCAAGAGTCTTCACTCTAATCTCCATATCCCTAAACTTCTCCTCAATGGCATGAAAGCCATTGTTCACCACCTCTGTTAGTGAGGCAAGAGATGCAACAACTTTAGCAATATCAGAACTCTCTTTCTCAGGGACTTCTTGCTCAGGGGCTTGTTGCTCAGGGTCTTCATTCTCAAGAAACTTATTACCAATCTCTCGGGACGCCTGGTCCAGCTGGTACATTCCTTCCCACCATATCTTTTTCTTCTTTTCTACTAGACGCTCTCTCCAACTGTCAACAATGATATCAATCTGCCCTAGGCCATCATCAACATTATCTTCAATGATTCCAGCCAACAGAGATTTTTCATATTGGTCTGGTACCAATATGCTGTCAATATCCTGTGCATACACACACATACATTTAACTTAGACTCTTTATCAAATACATGACACAAACCAAATAATCAAATGAAGACAGAAACTCTAACCTTGCTAGTCCCAAGCTCTTGATATATTTCTTCCAAAGGGATACCTTTCATGGCAGATTCTTTAAACTTGTGCTTGCACATCCTTGGACAGTCATTTGCTGCACGTACAGGTACTCTATATTTCAGTCCAAGATGTGGAATAGCCTCATAAGCCAGAATCTACAAAAAAACACACACAGTTAATATCATAAAACCATATATACAACTTCAAATACTCAGACATCAAAAACAAAGGCTTACCTCCAAAGGTACAATGAATCCACTAAAGCTAGGTTGAGCTTTAGGTTTGACAGACCCATTCAAATTCTTCATCATATTCCGGATCCCTTTCATACATTCTAAGAATGAATACCTGCCCCATGGATATGTCTCACATGCATCCAAATCATCAACAATCCTTAATAGAAAGGATTCTATGTTTCCATCACTTTTTGAGCTTGCTTTTAGTATCTTGCATAAGAAATACAAGACTACTAACTTCTTCTTATCAGCTCCTTTCCAACTCTTCTTTCCCTTCAACTTAGCTAATACATCAGATGCCTTTATCTTCTCAGTCCTTTTGAAGATTCTCTTCACAAACCTCAAATTCCCCATTTCCTCATGCTTCTCCGGGTATTCCTTGCAATTAAACCCAGTTAGCAACGCATGCTCTTTGATGGAATACCTAATAGGTACTCCATTAACCACAAACCAACACTCCCTCTCAAGATCTGTGTCAACTGTGCGCAGCATAAGCATCCACATGCCTTGAGTCATGTGGTTTGGCTCCCTAGGCATGTGGAATACATGCTTGAACTGAGAGTGACTTCTGAACCATATTGCCTCGTCTTTAAACTCTTTCTCTATCAAGTTCACTGTCTCAGTCACTTTACACCTAGTTCCTATTTTACACCCTTTGGTGTATTCTGAACTATCTAAGCACATCTTCTCTGGCGGAAGTGGCTGGGAATCATCTTCATCATCATCATTATCATAATCATCATCAGCTGTTATACCAGCAACGTCCTTACTAGCTTCAGCAACCTCCTCCTCTATACCATCTTTAGCAGCAGCCTCCTCCTCTATACCAACATCCTCTTCAGCCTCTATATCATCTTTACCAGTACCAACATCACCATGCTCATCCTCTTCACTAGCATTACCAGCAACATCATCCTCTTCCTCATATGTATCCTGCATATTCAAAACATAATCGTTGAGTTTAAGTTGTTGAACTACTTGTCTCAAAACACACAATTCAAATAAGTATATAATCGGGATAAGTTGAACTAGTTGTATCAAGACACATAAATTCAAACCTATATATTCTCCGCTTCAATTATACCAAGAACTAGCATTAAAAGTATATATACTCATATTCAAAGACAACCTAATTCACTAGTTGAACTAGTTGTACCTTGAATTCCATTAATCCATTCTCAAACTAATGTATACCTGAGCAGTAACGGTCTCTTCCTCTTCCTCTGATGCACCCACGAGTTCCTCCTCTGCAGCCTCTACTGCTTCAGTACTCTGTTCTATCGGACTCTCTTTTCCAAGTTGAATATCGGAATCATCAACTGCTGCTTGTCCTTCAGCATCATTCCTTTCCAACTCGACGGTTTCGTTTCCAGGTTGACTCTCGGAAGCATCAACTACTGCTTCTTCTGTCGGATCAGTTTGCATCCCGACGGTTTCACTTCCAGGTTTGATCATAGAAGCATCTGGTTCTGTCGGATCTGCGGTTTCTCTTCCAGGTTCTACCGAAGCATCCGCTGGTTCTGCCGGACGCCTCGCCGTCGATTCATACACCCCTTCGCCGTCTCTTACACGAGCCATTGCAAAGTTCCCCAGATTTTCGACGGATTTGCGGATTTGGATATGAACAGGGAAAAGGGCGATGCGAAATTCGACTTAGAAGGTGAGAATGGAGAAGAAATCGACGATATAGGAGAAGAAATTGAAGAAATCAGTGAGAAATCGGAGAAGTTTTCTCTAGGGTTTCGAAAAGGGGGGAAATCGGAGAAAATGAAACGCTTACGTTTTTCCTGAGTTTTCAATTTTTCTCTTTGTTGGGCTCAATTCTCGGATGGGCTTGGACAAAAATTAATGGGCTTGGATCGGATAAATGGAAACGGGTCAAACGCATGAGATCTTGGATCTTGCCCCTTGGGTTTTTCGTCATTTCATATTTAAGGGTTTAAATTTAATTCATCTGATAAAACAAAAAAAGAAGGGTGGCATTCCAGGTTTTTTTTTCTCCAAAAGTGGCTTTCCAGCCATTGATTCAGTCCATAAGTACTAGTGAGATTCGATCATGTGCTAAATTTTTATGACAGAGAGAGTAATCTTTTTTTTTTTTTTTTTTTGTGCAAAGACAGAGAGAGTAATCTAAATGACAATTTTAAAGGATCTAAACAAGATGTAAAAAACAAGTATCAAAATATGTATGTAGAAATAATACTAGCTACGTAATACACTATGAATCACCTAAATTGGTCAAAAGTATGGAAGAATATATATAAAGGGTATTTGGCTTCAAATCCTAAATAAGTGAAACTAGAAACGTGAACTCGTGATATGCCCTAAAGCTTGAGTTCAAGATTTTTGGAAGACTGTCCTTCTTTCTTGTCCACCTCCATTGGCATATGGTTATGTGCCTTTGGTTTTGGAGGAGTTGCAAAGTGTTGCGAGGATTGGCCTGACTTTATCGATGGAGTACCCATCTCTGGCTTGGGAGGAAGATGACCACCGTTTTGGTTCACTTGATATGGAGCTCTAGCCACAGCCCTGAAATTCAAAACCCTTAATCAACATTTAAGACAAAGTAGATATTGGAGTTTTGATTTACAAAGAACATTCTAATTTGTGTTTCTTTGACTAGAAATTTCCTGACATTTTACTAATAACTTTCCTAGATCAATGACAGGATTTAGATAACACACGCTTAAATCATCCGTCAACACAAGATGATGGACTCGTATCTCTTATATACTACTCTAGGTCTCATCTCAAATTTCGTTGTAACTTGTTACACGTGCTTTTTAAATGATGACTCTGACACATCTAGGATCTTACTCTAGGATCAGAAACATACCACGACCATCCTAATTAGGGTAACAAACAAGTTATGATACTATGTTAAGTTTTATGAATTTTCAACTTAATATTTAATTGGTAATGCCGGTGTGGGGTTCCTTGAACAACTCTTAATAAGGTGAGCTAATCCTATCTAGGTTAATTATTAGCTATTTTACATATAACTTCCTAGAAAAACTTGGTCCTAGTCTATGTATACATTTCCGAGACACGGCCTAGAAAAAGCGTAACCAGCTACGTACGTTCTTAATATTATGACCATATCAGGTAAGACAAAGCAGTTTCCAGTTTTAGTTTACCTGTCTTTTCGCTTAGCAAAGAATCGATGAAGAGAAGCTCTTCTTGCAATGCGTTCAACAAGCTGATGTTGCTGCCCTGTTTCTTGATCTTCGTTGTTCCCTGAACTCGTTGGCTCGTTCAGATCAGGAATCACCACGTTGCTTTTGTTGTTCATGTCGAGATTCATGTGACTCTGAGTGTTCTTCTTGGAATCAACAGCAACATGATTCGCTTCTTTAGCTACTTCCATTATTTCATTTGCTTTGTCCTCAGGAAACTCATTGAAAACCATAACTTTTCCTCCAAAGAATATGGTCAACTGTGAATTTCCAGGCTTTGGTACAACTTTTTCCGGTTCACTGAAATCAAACCAAACCCATTTGTACAATTAGTCAAACTCCACACATCTATAACCGGTTTTAACCGGTAGTCCTTTCTCTAATTCAGTTGCTACAAAAATGGAAAGACTGAACAATTTCTCAATTCTAATAAAAATCTGAAACTTGAGGGAAAAAAAAAATCTGAAACCGAACACGAGTTCGAAAACATATGTGTACAATACCTGAGATCAACATATATGGCTTTGTTTCCAGAAGAAGTAGAGGCCTCACAAACGGAACGCTCGGAAAGCTTTTGAATCACCTCGAAGGGTCTTGTTTCTGCCTTCTTAATCACATTTTGTTGACCTAAAACAAACCAAAACAAAAAAAAATCCCTATCCGATTAAATTTTATCAAAATCAAATTACATTATTTTTTAAAATAAACTTCACAAAATCTCTCATTTTAATATACCTAAACTGTCCAAAAGATACTATCATGCTTAAGATTCAAGAAAAAAAAAAAAGATAAATACAATTTAAATTTTGCATTTCAACAAAAAATAATCTATTATTTAATACGTCTCTAATAAAGGGCCAAGATCTCATACCCCTATGCTGAATAATCAACGAACCAGGATACTAAACGTATATAATTAAACTTTTGTCTTTGTCGGCGGCGGCCGTCGGAGTAGATAAGGAGACATAAAAAATACCTTTGAGATCGAATTTTCCGGCGAGCTCAAGATCGGATATTCGAGCCAACCCCATATTAATATTCCCAAAACTTCCCTTCTCCTTCAAGTACCGGCTGAGCAAACTACATCTCTGAGAGAAATTGGACTTCTCCTGCCCTTGTCCCGTCGACGACATACAGTGATGGAGATTTACAACAACTCTAAGATTTCCTTTGCTTTGGCTTCTTTACACGTAAAAATCAAGGATTACAAAGGGTATATAGATGTTTTGAGCTTTTTTGCTCATATGTTGTTGTTATAAATAACCAATTCTAGCCAATAAGCTTCTGTGGCTTTTATTTAACCTCTCCCGAATAAATAAAGAAAACGAAATAACGTGTTCTTTTTCTAATTGGTTTTTTTTCAGTCTGAAGTGACAGTGATGTCTGTCCAATATAGAATGGTTTTGTCACGAGTTATAACTTCTTCTTTTTTCACACCTAACTAGACTAAACAGTAAAACACATTTTTTCTAAAAGATCATCTATGATGGTTCAAGAAGAAGAATTTACCCCAGCTATAAACGTACTCATTTCTTAAGCAACTATTTTCTTTTTTTTTGGTCTCATATTTTAGGCTATTAATTTCCAATATATCATCAAATATTTGAATAGAAATAAATTATATACGCAAAAAGTAGATTAAATCCGTTGATTCCAGAAAAACAAACTAATGTTCGTTACAAGTTCCGGCACGTTTTCATTGCGCAAGCCGTGAAGAAACTGTTGTAAGTTGACGGCGACGTTACAGAAAGGCGTTAACCATTGAATTCATTCGGGTCCCAAGAGTTTCTGTTAACTACGATTTTACCCTTCTGAGATCATTCGTTTGGCGGTGGTATATTCGTGTTATTAAATGCCGTAACTGAGGGCATTTTGCGAACACTATAGTCTAACGGAATTCTAACGGAGTTAAGTCTCGCGTCGGCTGTGATGGCTATTACGAATTTAATAGGTGGGAGCCATTGACAACAGTATGACTTGTGAGTGGATATTTATCGATGAATATTGAATACTTTTCCCCGACAGACACGTGAAGTATTGTTTATGTACATTTGGATGTCAACACGTGTCGATATCTTAGCGGTACCAACCTTTTTTTTTTTTTTTTTTTGTGCAAAAAGCGGTACCAACCTTATTTCATGCATGATTTGCATTTTTTTCCTCTCTATACTTTACTAAAAGAAAAGGATTTTTTTTTTTAAGAAACGGATTTTTTCTTTTTTAAGAAAAGGATATTATTGTAATACTTTTGTTTGTAAGTCGTTGTTGTTGTAAGTCTTCACGAGACACCACCGATGCTCTTATAAGTTTCCCACCCCGAATCCTGTCTCTACTCCTAGGCAAAATAGACAAATGGCAAGGGTCCAATATTAGTTTTAAAAAAAATTTTAAGGAAAAAGATCCAAAATATATATTTTTTTAAATTACTAAGAGGTTTTAATTTTTTTTTTTAATTTTGCCATAAGTCTTATTATATATTGAAACGGTACTACCATAGGTTTTGTAATTATTATTTTTTAATTACAAAATGAGTGTAATTAAAATTAGTAGCTTGTGTTTGTGGCTTAGTAGTGAATTGTTGTATCATTAGGATTCAGTTCCATAGAATACATATGTTGTTAAAGTTTATTTTTTTGGGCTAAAGTTATTAAAATTTCTATTTCTCACGATTTCTGTTAAGTCCTAATATGAATTTTGTTATGTGATCAGTTAAATATTACTTCTATAATGATAATTAAATCTTAACCGTTTGGTTTATGAAGTCGAGCGTTGAATTTTCTTTGAATGAGAGGCAATGCCAAAGAGTACCAATAAAGAATTTAAAATAAAATGTCGTAAACGATGGCGCCAAGGGGAAAAAATCATTGTTATTGAATTATTCATCGCAACTTGCAAGATAATTACACAATATTTTGAACTTTGAAGACTCTTCCATATCATATGATTTCAATAGTTGACCAACAACTTGAGTCTAATATATATATATGTACATGTATATATGCGTGTTTTAATTATAAATGCAATGTAGATCCATTGTCATTTTCTAATACTTACAAAAGACAAAAAAATATTCGCAATTTCACATGAAGATTATCTACATTGTTGGAAGCGCAAGTTGGGTTTCGATCACATATTTGATCATAACCAAAATAAGGGAATGTCATATTCTAACAGATTTGATGTGCAAAAATCAAGATTGTGTGAGGATACTACTAAGACTACAAACAAAACCAACGTTAACGGGGAAATCTTTCAGTCATCCACTCGAAGTTGGACTTCAAAACATATATCAATAAAACAATTGTTGTTTTGAGACTAACTGTATGGACATAATCAAGATGATGACAACAATTTTAGGTTTGGTGTGTTAACTTAAGCTTGAGTATTGGGTAACATCTCCTTTAATTTATAGCTAGTGTTACGCCATCTGACCGTGTCTCTGTAACAGTTGGTCTTCGGGTAAGTTTGGTCTGGTGGTGGTTATTCTATGTAACAGTTGTTATCTTCGTAAATATAATGGTACTTATCTGGGAAAAAAACAAATATAGAAGACAATTGAAAGATTATACATACACTCATTTGCATTGACGTGTGATTATACTTAACATAAAATTTAGGGGACGAATATAATGTAGGTCCGTTACAACTTACAACAATGACTAAACAAATTGGTTCTTTGACACCGACTGATACATTGGATGTGAACACCAAAATGTTGCAGCTTCTTCACATGATCCTCTTGTAGTATGACAATAACATATGTGCCTAAAGATTATTACGTTTTAATAACATAACAAGTATGCATAAAACGCGGAACAGGAATAACATTTTTTTAACAATTGCATAATTGAAACCGGATAGAAATGCAACAAGGACAATAATTAAGTCAAACCATTAGAATACATACATGTATGGTCTACAGAAAAATAGATTTTTTTTTCTTAATTAGTTGCATAATAACATGAGTATTAGTGCATTTTACTCATGATACATAACAAACTTATAAATATTCGTTCGATATTCTCATATTTGGAAATGGTTAGGAACTGTAAAAGCTAAAACTAATTTATGATTACATTTGGAGGCGTCAATTTGTCTTAGAGATACGTTTATCTTTTTTTCTTTCTTGTTTTCGGCATAGAGATACGGTTATCATGTTTTTAATAGATGTTAGTACTATATCATTTGCTATGTGATACATTTGACACAAAAAAAATTTTTTGTTGAATGTTATTTAACATAGAATATTCAACTTGATTACATGTTTCTATCGCATTGAATTATAGATTTGCAAATCCATTGCATGGTTTCTATGTAATGTATGTTATTTTCTTACAAAGAAAAAAAAAACAGATTATTATGAGAATTTATTGTACAATGGATTTGGCCATAGATCATAGTTGTCCCGTTGCCGTCATTGCTTTCATTGGCTTATTTGTTCATCTACATGCTCATCAAGCCATTGTGTTCTTTAAAATTTTGACATTGGATTCTTCCAAATAAAGCCAAAACTACTTGTTTTTCCCATAAAATTTATTTACATGGGTTATCTTGTAGTGAAGCGAAATTTGGAGTATCACTTAATAGTAGTTACACGTAACACGTAAAAATATAATTTTTGTTAACCGGGCCTTGTGGCCTAGTGGTAAAGGGGTCACAGCTGTGACTTCCGCCACCGGGGTTCAAGGCACGGCCACTAGCAGGTTTACATAGGGGAATTGCCAGCCTCGTGGGATTAGTCTTTGGGCCTAGGAAGCCTTTGGGAGACCCGCGGTTATTCAAAAAAAAAAAAATATATATATATATATATATATATAATTTTTGATAGTTGTTCACTTGTTGTTACAACACTAGCTTTTACTTGTGTTCTAAGTCACTTGTACATTTAAAACTTATATATAGCCCGTAACGATAATCAACTTTGTCCGAGTTTGGGCTTGGAAATAAAATAAACAGTAGCCATATGGGCCAAACAAACAAGAATGCATATCTACCTGTTATTTATATTCGCTCTTGCTTTTCTCAATCTTGACTCTTTCAACCAACATTCGCGCCATAAGCTCCTAAGTTCCTCTCATCCAATGGATCACAAATGACAAAGAAAAACAAAAGACAGAGAAAACAGAGACAAAGCGAGAAACAAGACAAGGAATACAAAAAAATTAGTAAATCGAATCCCCCCCAAAAAAAAAAAGCTACTTTGGTTAACCAAAAAAAAATAAAAAATAAGAAAAGAGTTTCTTGAAACTCCCGGCGGCCTAGCTCCGGTTAAGTAAATGGCCGTGGCCTGGCTAATCTGGCCGTTCGTGCTATCTCTAACAGCACTTTCTGCGAATTCGATAACCGAATCAGAATCTTTGTTGAAATTCAAGAAGTCATTAACCAACACCAAGTCTCTTGATTCTTGGACACCAGATTCAGAGCCTTGTGGAGAAAGCCAACGATGGATCGGATTGATATGCAACAAAAACTCTGTCTTTGGCCTTCAAATCGAACAGATGGGTCTATCAGGAAAAGTTGATGTCGCTCCATTAAAAGACTTACCCTCTTTACGCACCATCAGCATAATGAACAACTCTTTCTCCGGTGACATACCCGAGTTTAACAGATTAACCGCTCTGAAGTCGCTTTACATATCAGGAAATCGATTCTCTGGTAACATCCCTTCTGATTATTTCGAAACAATGGTATCGCTAAAGAAAGCGTGGCTGTCAAACAACGAGTTCTCTGGTCTCATTCCTATCTCATTGGCAACTACATTGCCAAATCTCATAGAGTTACGCCTCGAAAACAATCAGTTCATCGGAAGTATACCTAATTTCACACAAACGACTTTAGCTATTGTTGATCTATCAAACAACCAACTAACCGGAGAAATACCTCCCGGTTTGTTGAAATTCGACGCCAAGAGTTTTGCGGGGAATTCTGGCCTTTGTGGCGCGAAGCTATCAACTGCATGCCCACAACCAAAAAATTCGACTGCATCGATAACGATAGAAGGAACAATGAAAGATGCAAATAAGAGCAAATACTTTTTAGCATTCGGGACATTAGGAGTGCTTCTTATCGTCGTGCTTGTCTCCTTAGCTTTCCGAAAAAAGAAAAAGAAGAGACGGAGGAAGAAGGCACGGCGTACCTCTGAACAAGACAATAGTGATGACCAACAAATTCAGGTCAGGTTACTTTCACATCTCAAAATATTAAAAAGAGAGTTTTTAAACTTAAAAATCACACAATTTTTTGATATGATTGAGACAGGTAACTGTTGAGGGATCAAATAGCTCAAGGCAAAGTAAGAGCAGTCGGTCCGGCGAATTGAATAAAGGTGTGGCTGGGACGACAGACCTAGTGATGGTCAACAAGGAAAAAGGTGTTTTTGGTTTATCGGACTTGATGAAAGCGGCGGCTCACGTGCTTGGTAATCCCGGCGGAGGAAGCAGCCGTCCTAGCAGTAGCGGAGGCGTGGGATCTGCGTACAAAGCGGTTCTTTCAAACGGCGTCACGGTAGTGGTGAAACGTGTGACAGTAATGAACCAAGTGAGTGTTGACGTATTCGACAAGGAGATTAGGAAACTAGGAAGCTTGCGACACAAGAACATATTAACGCCTCTAGCTTACCATTTCCGACGAGACGAGAAATTGCTAGTGTTTGAATTCGTTCCTAATCTGAGTTTGCTTCACCGATTACACGGCGATCACGAAGAATTTCAACTAGATTGGCCTTCTCGACTCAAAATCATTCAAGGAATCGCTAGAGGAATGTGGTATCTCCATAGAGAATTAGGGTTTTTAAACCTACCACATGGAAACCTAAAATCGAGCAATATATTTCTTGCGGAAGACGGCGAGCCACTCATCTCCGAATTCGGACTTCAAAAACTAATCAATCCAGACGCTCAATCTCAATCTCTCGTTGCATATAAATCTCCAGAAGCGGATCGTGATGGAACCGTCTCTGCAAAATCTGATGTGTTTAGTTTCGGAGTCGTGGTTCTTGAGATCTTGACCGGAAAATTCCCGTCTCAATACGCCGGTTTGAACAGAGCCGGTGGGGCAAATTTGGTGGAGTGGATTGGATCCGCCGTGGAACAAGGTGGTTGGATGGATCTGCTTCATCCGACGGTGGTTACAGCCGCCGCTGAAGATAAAATTTTAGAGGAGGAAATTGAGAACGTTTTAAGAATCGGTGTGAAATGTACCGGAGAAGATCCAGATCAGAGACCGAATATGACTGAAGTCGTCGATGAACTGACTATAGAAGATTCTAACGACGACTTTATCACCATAGAAACTTAGCTTCACCGTTTGATCAATTCCAACCGTTAGATTCATGCAGATTCACCATTTTTGTATTTTTTTTTTTTCTGTTTAAATTTGTATATGATTAAAGAATCAACTTAAGGCTACTTGTAAACAAAAAAGATGTGTTTTTACGTTTTGGGCATAGATTAGTTATCAGTCTGTTTTGCTGTTTTTCATTACCACCACTTGTAAACTTTGGTACTATTAAACACACATCATTAAAGCGATTTGCTGTTTTCATTACCACTTGTAAACTTTGGTATTAAACACACATATCATTAGAGATTTTCTGGTTTACTACCACTTGCAAACTTTGGTATATTAAACACACACCATTAGCGATTATATTATCAATGAAAGTTACGAATTACGAACCAATAATATGCCATATCACGTGTTTGTGTATACGTACGTGATGAAGAAGAAAATTGATAAATTGAATTGTATGACAGCTAAACACAGCTGTAGATTAACGAATCGTGAAATTATTATGTTTTTTTTTTCTATCATAGAAAATTAGAAATAATTAAATTATGGCCAGAATTAAGTTAGCAGACAACAAAAGACCCATCACTGCATTTGATTATTAATCATCACTCATAATTCTATGAACAAACAAATTATACGAGTACGAATAAATTGTATTATTGTGTTAATATAACCATTTTATCTAATACTAGTATTAATATGTTAGATGCAATATATTAGTGGCATTAATTAGAAATCTAACGCACATTGAACCAGGACAAACAAATATGACTTGAGTGAATTTCTCAAACATCAAATCAAGGCATCTATCAGTATAGAGTTACAATAAATATAATTTCGTGATGATTATTAAATGGAAAAATCTAATGACATTTGCTTACCCAATAAATGTTTTGCATAAGATGAGCTGTCCACATTACTGTTTAATAGGACCATTTTGTTATCTTTATAAAAACCTCATCGAATTGAACTCATATTCGTATTTTTAAAATTTAAATTTTTGGATTAAAAAGTCTTAAGAAATTCTCACTGGCTCAATCCAGCAGAGCACCACTCGTGCAACATTATTTTTCTTCTATTTGTAAATTGACCTCCATGTTTCTCGACTGTCCCATATCAATAATATAAGATAATTAATAATGTTTCCCACTGTAATTTCATGAAACAAAAACTAGTACACTATTAGTTTTCTCAATAAATTATACGGCTCAACATTAATATATGCCCATATGTATATTATTTGCTCGACAAACAAACGATAATTATTTGAATGATCTTATATCCCACATAAGAGCAAAAGAATGATATTAATTCATGAAAAAAGCAATTAATACAAGTGTTTAGAAATCCAGAAAACATAATTGAAGTATCTCTTTTTTTTTTTCCTCTATTTTGATTTTTGAAGTATCTCTTTTGTTGTGAAAGTTATATAAATAAAATTTGTCATACTAACTTCACCGTGAATCTTTTAAAAAGGCATAATGCATGGGAAATCGGGTGCAAGCACGTGAATGTCGGCCCATTGCAGCAGTCGAATAGTTGACTTGCTTCATATGATTCTTATTATTAAACAACACATTTTATTTATCCTTTTGAACTCTTTAACCAGTTTAATAAAAATTACATTGTTAGTTACCTTACATTTAATTTGTAAAATGTTTTTTTTTCCTTTTCTTTTTATTATTATGATAGTGGAAACCTTTTATCTAGTTTAAGAAATCTCATAATTTTACATTATATTTGAAATTCAATTTCGAAAGATTGCACATTTTTTAGATTATGAATACAAATTTATTAGGAATTCTAAAATATTGTAGGCAAAGCCGTCTATTGTGATCTTGTGTTTTATAAAAAAATATGTTTATCGGATATTGTATATATATAATATCTATCGTAGATCCGAGTGTTATATAGAGAAAACTGTATGATAAAATTATTATTTATAAAAATTTTATATATTATATAATATTTCTTATCAAAAAAAAAATTAAATCAAATATTTTTATGATGATGTAATAGGTAACAAAATAAAACTATAACAAATCGTAAATTTCAAATTAATGTTTGCAATTTATAACTGAATTTTGACAGTTTTTCGTAAATATCAAAATGTTCTATTTAACTTGAAAAAGGCGCTTCCCATGGCGGTTAAAAGCTGTTAAAAAGCATCTTAAAAATATAAATTTTGGATGTATTTGTTTATTTAATTAATTTTTCAAAAAAAAAAAAGCATCTAAAATTCTACTGTTGGTTTTTATTTTATTTTTCCCAGTCTCCATCATAAAAAAGAAGAAGTCTCTCTGTTTTACACTTTTTGTTTCTTTCTCTGTGTTTGTATTATTCTCATGAAACAATGGAACCACATGAACAAACTCACAGCGGCGACGGAGGAGGTGGAGGAGACTGTTCAGTTTCCGGATTCGACTCGGCTGAGAAAGTCATCATCCGATGGGACGCAACGGCGTCAGAAGAAGCAAGAGAGAAGATGATATTCAACGATCCACAAGAAGTTAAGCTTTTCCTCAACGCCGTCGATGAAATCCAAAAGTTTGTATCTTCCGGTGGAGAAATTGAGAATCGAGCTAACTCAGCTATCCAGATCGCTATGGCTCGTCTCGAAGACGAGTTCCGGAATATTCTCGTTTCTCATAGTTCTCCGATCAACTCTGATTCGTTAATGTTGTCGTCTTCATCTTCTTCTCAGCTTGAGGTTGATGAAGATGGAAGTAGTAGTAATAATGGTAACGAAGAAGATGAGCAAGAGGAAGAAGAAACGGATCTTCTGAAACGATCCGGTTCGAGTGCAAGTACCGGTTCAGCGGCGGTTCGATTACCGACGGGGAGAGGTAGTTACAGTAGATCCACCAGTAGTATACGCGAGATCGAGCTGATTCCGATCGAATCGGTGATTCATCTGAGCTGGATTGCTCGGCGAATGGTCTCCGCCGGTTATCTCCGTGAATGTATTCAAGTGTACGGAAGCGTTCGCAAATCCGCCGTTGATTCGAGTTTCCGGCGGTTAGGGATCGAGAAACTTAGCATCGGAGATGTTCAGAGGTTAAACTGGGAAGCGCTTGAGCAGAAGATCCGTCGTTGGATCCGAGCTGCTAAGATCTGTGTGAGAGTTGTCTTCGCGAGCGAGAAATTGCTCTGTGAGCATGTTTTTGAAAGCGTCGGAGCTGTCAACATCCACGAAGCTTGTTTCATGGAAACCGTTAAAGGTCCGGCGATTCAGCTGTTTAACTTCGCGGAGGCGATTAGTATCAGCCGGAGATCGCCGGAGAAGCTTTTTAAGATCCTTGATCTACACGACGCTTTGATTGAGCTATTGCCGGATATCGAGTCGGTCTTCGATCTGAAATCTTCAGATTCGATTAGAGTTCAAGCGGCGGAGATATTATCGAGATTGGCGGAAGCGGCGAGAGGGATATTATCGGAATTCGAAAACGCCGTTCTCCGTGAACCTTCTAGAGTTCCAGTTCCTGGAGGTACGATACATCCATTGACGAGGTACGTGATGAACTACATTAGCTTGATCTCAGAGTATAGACCAACGTTAATCGATCTCATAATGTCGAAACCATCGAGAAACTCAACGGATTCAAACACTCCAGATTTCGATTTTTCGGAGTTAGAGAACAACAAAGGTCCATTAGCACTTCATTTGATTTGGATCATAGTGATCCTGCAATTCAATCTTGAAGGCAAATCAAAGTACTATAAAAACGCAGCTCTATCGCATCTTTTCATCATGAACAACGCACATTACATTGTTCAGAAGATTAAAGGGTCGCCGGAGTTACGGGAAATGATCGGTGATCTTTACTTGAGAAAGCTAACGGGTAAGTTTAGGCAAGCTGCGACGTATTACCAAAGAGCTGCTTGGGTTAAAGTCTTGTATTGTTTAAGAGATGAAGGGTTACATACGAAAGGAAGTTTCTCATCAGGTGTTTCCAGAAGTGCGTTGAGAGAGAGGTTTAAATCTTTTAATGCTTTGTTTGAGGAAGTTCATAGGGTTCAATCACAATGGTTGGTTCCGGATTCTCAGCTGAGGGAAGAGCTGAAGATTTCGATATTGGAGAAGCTTAGTCCAGCTTACAGATCGTTTCTCGGGCGGTTCAGGAGTCACATAGAGAGTGGGAAACACCCGGAGAATTACATCAAGATCTCAGTCGAAGAACTAGAGACCGAGGTTCTTGACTTGTTTGAGGGGTGTTCTGCAACTCAGCATCTGAGAAGACGATCCGAGTGAGAGAGATAAGTATTTATTATTTTTTTCTTCTGAAGTTTTAGAGTTTTACGGAGACAGATTCTTTGAATTCTTTTCGCAAATTCGGGTTCTTTGCGGGAGAGCCAAAAACCGAGCAAGAAAGAAAGAAGGATTGATGATACGACTTTGATTTTTAAGTTTTCAGATTCATGAGTTGTAATGTTGTATGAACTTATAATATATCTGTTTGGTTACTTGCCAAATTCTTAGCTTATATCCTTCTTGTTCATATAAGTTGTTTTGTCTCAATGTCAAAGACTTCAAGCCCTTCGTACGCCTTATTTGGGGTGTTTGGTTTTGGTTATGGTTTTCTCCACGCTTGTGATAGACCAATGCATATGTTACAAGAAACCAAACATCAATCTATAATGCAACTTATGAAATTGAAATTTAAACATTACAAAAACAGAGCACACACAAACTAACCCCAACTAACACTACAACACCGAAGACAAAGGGTGATTTGGTTTCTTGACCTTTGTATTGTACAAACTAAACTCATGTGACCTAAAAGAATACATGTAGTAAAATTGAGGGTGTTGATATAGAGAATGGATTATCAAGTAGATGATTGTGACTGTTGTCACTACTTTATTCCCTTTTGTCTTCCTCCAAATCTTTTTCTGGTTCTCCTTCGTCCGCTTGTAAAAGTCTGGTTTCTGAGAGGTTCTTGACATCGTGAGAAGGAATTGGAGATGGTTTAATGAGGGTTAGTGTGTAATCGTCCTTCTCAAACTCCGCGCTTGTATCTACAGAAGATCCAGAGAATGCGTACCTATAAGAAAATAAGAACGGTACAAACAATCAGATGCCGTGCTATTGGCTATTCTGCAGTGTAATTCACATTTAGGCTCAATGACTATTGATAACAACTGACGAACATCAAAGGTCATATCGATGTTCTTCTTGGATTTGGCATTACCTAGTTGAGTTCTGAGATGGAGCCCAGAGAGAGCAGATAACAAGTAGGAGCGAGAAGGAGAGCAGTTGCCAAAAGGCCGGGATGATCCAAGCATTCTGCCAATGTTCGTTGTAAACATCCTTTGATTTGAAATAAAGCTGCCAAAGTCAAAAGCTTTAGTACAGATCTTTTTCTGATTTTGAATTAGAACAATCCAATGGTTCTTGCACTATTGGGATTAAAGACAGTTTGCTATAATATTACCTCGTAGCAAATCCAACCCAAGGAAACCAAAATGGCTACAGCCAAAGCATTTGTGAACTTTCTGTATATATCCAACTTGACCAACAACCTTCTGGTCTGAAGCTTCTTGAACGTAGCAGAAAGAGATTTGAATATCCATATGATGAAGAACGCATCCAATATTGCAACAGGAAGGACGAAAAACAGTCGAGCTTTCCCTGAGAGATCACTGACAGCACCGACATTTTCCATCAGCTCAAGAATTTCAGATGCAATAAAGAAGGTGACCCCAAGCATGATAACCTTTGATGTGAAACCCCCGAGCGTAGGTCTCACAACACCGTAGCCCATTGAAACCATCAGGATGATAATACGAGCACTTGTACGCTTGATAGAACCGAACGTGACTGCCCAGATGGTGATGACGGTTGGTCTGATCCCAGTCTCATTGAATTCAGCGTAATCAAAATACCAAAGTGCCATCTCACACATCCCCAGTGTTATCACCAAAGTTAAGCAATTCTGCAACGGAAGCACTTCCCTCCAGAATCTAGCACACTGCGAGAACCAGAAAATGCCAAGCAACACAAAAGCAAGCGACATGAACCCGTAAAAGTACATCAATGGAGCCATCCTACCAGGTAGATATCCGGTAGGGTTTTTCCAAATGGTTTTCCCTTCAACAACCAAATCCTTGAGATCAGAATCACAATGAATGAAGTAGAGGTTGTACATCCCGGTCCTAGTGACCTGGATCGATCTTGTAGGCAGCGTAACAGACAACTCATTCTCAGCAAACGAGACACCAAACACTTGTGGCCAACCAGAATCTTTAGCAGAAGGGCGGTAAATGACATCTCCGTGAGAACAAACACCGAGTTTCGCCAGATCAGATGTGCAACACACAGCTCTTTGCCCACCATAAGCAGATCCTCCAATGTTTTCCCGGTCCTCTACCTCGAAAACCACGGCTTGGACAGGTAATGAGGATCTGTTAGATACTTCCTCAGGCCTCTGAAACTTGATCTTCTCAAACCTGTCAATAGCATTGCGCCGTGGGATTAAGATTTACACACAACGAGTTTCAAATTAAGAAGCTTTAACAGCAGAACAGCTAAAGAAGCTACTCAAAGAACTAAACAAGCTTGGAACTTGACGATACTTGTTTATCTATAAGATCCAACGCCGTAAAGTAACAATCTTCCAACTAACAATGACCCAATTGACGAACATTGCACTTAATGAATTGTGATTACAAATCAGATCCTCCTAAGTAGATTTAAAAGAAGAAACTTTGTCTGACCCTTATATTAAAGAAATGGAAATCAGAGAGCTAAGAAAACCCTGAAATTACCGGATAAAGGAAGCGGCATCGAACTCGGAAGTGAAGTTATCAGAGGGAGAAGAAGAGTAGATGCCTTCACTGCCACCATGGAAGACAAAGGCGTTACCTTTAGAAATGAATCTCTCGTTTCGGTACTCATGCACCGACGCTTGGACTATCAAAGAAGAAGTCAGACAAAGCAGAAGAAGAAGATGGAGCAACATTGTAAACCCAATTTGTTGCAGAGATCTGAAGAAAGAAAGGAGAAAGAGAGCGCAGGTGCTGATGACTGAAGAAGTCAGTGAGAGCTGAGATGTGTCAAAATGGGTCGGTTGATCGGACGGCTGTTAAAGGTTGCACCTTGATCGTTCTCCAGAGATAGATGATCCACAATATGAAAGAAAGCGTTTAGTTGGACTAGTAAAGCCTCTAGACTAGATAGAGGGTTTGATATTTTAGTAGCTGACAATTATTGGATGGGCCTTCGTGTGCCCAATAAACTGTCCATGGAAACTGGATTTTTTTTTTTTTTTCCTGAATTTTATTATAAATTGCAAATTATGAAAACCGGTATATAGACGATTTTATTTGGACTTTATTAGATCTATACGACATATTTTACTTCATTTATGATGAACATTTTCAATGATCAAAGACCTGACGATATTTTATTCTCCATGTTTATGATGGATACCTTCAATGCATAAAATCACAGTGACTGGAAGATTTTACTTTTAATTTTTTATAAATTTGTTAATTTCTAAGATTATCGAGTGAATCAAGATGTTCTGGGAGACAAATATATGTTGTGTGGATTGCAAATTAATGTTTATAGCTGCATATCTTCAAACTATCAAGTTCATGTTGACCAATGAGTCTCTAAAATATAACAATAGTTACAAGGCTAAGAAAAAAGGTATTATTAATCTGAATAGTCTTGTGTGTTACAAGAAGTAAAAAGAGATTACAGAGCATGTTAAAAAAAAAAGGTCTTTCTATAAACCAAAGGTTATCCACCTGAAAATACACAACTACGTGCATACATGTATATATCATCTATCTTTATAATATACACACATACGCATACAAATATCTCATGTACTATCTGATGTTTTAGTTCCCAAAACATGTTTTGGTTTTATGGACCCAACCATGCAAAAAAAGGGACTCATGGGCTCTCTGCAGATAGAGAGAGACCCAAAAACTTCCATCAGAAAGAAAATGATGAAATTGATTGGAATGTTTTGAATTTTCTTTGTCTTGATCGATATCATTGAAGATTCTCTATCTGCAAAAACATAAGATCTAATATCAGATTCAGCTTTTAGATGCAAAGCAAATGTAATTAAGATTTTTTGTTCAGCTTAATTATTACCTGTACTTTCTTGAAAGAACATGAAAAGGGAACAGTGAATCAAATATTCAGATCTCAAGAACAATGACTGCAAAACAAAAACAAGAATATTGAATCAGTTCATGTTATTTTTGTTTTTTTTCTTGTTTCATCTTGTAAGAAATCAGAAGATCTAAAACTCACAATCGGAATCTGTTTTGACCCATTTACCCCCATCGCTACTACTTCTTTCTTCTTCTTCCTCATTCTTCAAAGAAAGTTGTTGCTTGTCTTGCAAGTATTTTTTCGTTGATGTTTGCTTTAAAGAAGTTTGAGTGTTTATTTTCTTGTGTAGCATCATTCTCAGCAACTGTATATACAGTGTAAATAATCAGAGACATGGAAAAAAAAACTAATTAAGTTTGAAATCGTGATTATATATGAATTTTAATTAGCAGTACCTTCTCCATTCTTGTTTCTTGAAACGTGTCTCTCAAGCTAGGGCTAGGAACTGGAGAGAAACCCTCTGTACAGACAAACATCTTCTTGAGAAGATGAGAAACAGAGGTTTTGCTCAAGTCTCTCTTACTCTTCTTCGTCTTGTTCTTGCTCTCTGTCGAAATCGCCTTGCATCTCCCTAAGATAACACTGATTGTACGCTCAATGTCTTCTTCCTTCTCATCACAAAGCGCGTTGCTGATTCTTCTATCGACCTCAAGACTCGAAGGACAATTCAAGAATCTATCCAAAGGAAGATTCGCCAATTCTCGATTCACATCAGACTTCCTCTTCTTGCTCCTTCTCGTCAAGAGTTTCGTCAGCTCCTTCTGCAGTTTCCCAACTTCCTCTGGAGTGAAATCTTCTTCTAGATCATCGGTTGAAGAAAGTTCTTGATCTCTATCTTGTGCTTGACCTTCCACTTTAGACACCGTCTCTTCTTGAATCTCTTCTTGATCAACTTTTTGTGATGTCTGCGCTTTGTTACCGAACGTTCCAATCGCGAGTAGTCCATGAGGCCAATCGCTAAACTCCTCTCTCGGTTGATCTTGTTTACATAAAACAAAATAAAATAATCAGAGAGCCAATCAATGTATAGGAGAATAGAATGTTGGGAGGAGTATTTTTGCAATTGCACATGTCCCAAGTAGACAACAAGTTTGGTAATAAAAAAAAAAAATGGTTCTCAACGAATAAGTAGACAATAGAATTTAATTAGTGTAATCTTGAACTTACGAGAAGAAACAGAGGATATGCTTGGTCTATGAGTATTAATCCCTTGTTTCCCATGTAGCTTGTTCTGCATCCACCCGAAGAACTGAAGAAAAAATATATATATTTATGAGTGATCATGTTACACTATTAATTTGAGAAATCAATGAACCATATCATAAGAGTACACGAACCTTCATGTCTTAATGACCAAGAAGAAAAAAACGAAATGAAATATTCAGGTTTCTGGTGAGTCAAGAAGTTTATATAGAAGAAGAAATTCAAAGACTTAAGATTTTTAATTCTTTTTGATGAATTTGATGGTTCAAGTTCCGAAATGACGGCCTTAGTTCTTCGTCCAGATTCACTTCTTCGAAAGAGAAAGAAATAAGGAAGAAGGAAAAAAAAAGTTTTTCTCTAAAGAAGAAAATTCTCGGAGTTGGTTTTGGTTAACTTGGGTTCAGATACTCACACTCTTCTTTATAGTTCATACCAGCTCACGACGTACGAGTCATATTGACGCACATGTCCCCATGCAAACGATCGAGGTCCAAAGAAACATTCTTCGGTGCATAATATTTAATTTGTATTATATCTTTAATTAATTTACCAGAGTATTATAAAAATATTAGTTTTGTATCAAAAGAACGTCACGGCTTTGATCATAATTCATATAACGGCACTTCATTTCATCAAATAGCCTCAAATTAATCTCTTTTCACCATTTTTCGACTATCTATAAAAGGAGAGGAAATTTATATTGAATCCCTAGAAACCATTTTGTCTCGTCATTGAATGGTTACTATGCTGACACGAAGATATAGAGGTTTCTACACATTTTGTTATTTGTGTGTGGTTTTCGGGGAAATTTACATTTTTAATAGATTTCTTGAAAGTAGCTTAAAAAGAATTTAGGAAAAAATATCTTTCAAATACAAATCAAACGTCAACAAATATTTTCATGAAATATATATCGTTTTAAGTATGACCTCTTACTGTGAAACGTATTATTGACCAAAAAAATTGCACTCTAAAGCTTTGATCCATAAGTAATTCTTAAGAGCAAAAACTAAATATGTAAACTATTTATTGTAAGGCTGATATCAAATTATAGAGCATTTCAGAAAAATCTAAGATGGAAAGAGCCAGAAAGAAAGAGAGAAATAAAAAAAAGCAAACCCCACGAAGCAACTCATGCCATTGTCCCCTTACCCTCTGGATTTCTCATCTCTATCCATTTTATTTCCATCAAATAATTGCATCTTATGTTGTGGGCGTGTAACGCATTTTGATCTAATCATCGATATATTACACTTTTCATGGTACCACGTTAGCATTACAAAGCCTTATGAGAAATGTATACTAATCCCAGATTTTATAAGTGAAAATTATTCAGAATGACCTACATTTTAATAGAAATAACTAGATTGACTCTGTTTTGAAAGATATAACTAGAATGACTCATATCTTTTGTAAAAAGACCTTCTAACCTGTTTCTACGTTATAATAACGAAATTGCCATTTTTATTTAATTTTGAAACAAAAAAAATAAAAATCATTTTTATATCACCAAAAAAAAACAAAATCCAAAACATTTTATCTCTTCTTCTTCGTTTCTTCGTTGCCCTCTTCTTCGCTATGTTGCTTCTCCCTCCTCCGTCAGATCGTCGCTTCTCTCTTCTCCACCGCTTCTACTTCATCTTCTTAGGTATTATCCAAAACAAAATCCAAAACTTCTATCTTTTTTTTTATCGACCAAGTCTGTGCACATCTAAAAATAACATTATCGACTTTTATGTGATGGTATTATCACCATAAACTATTGACGATACTGGTACAGTGGTACTTTTTTTTTTAACGCATCATCCGTTTAATAATATGTTTTAAATAATTTTGTATTCAAGTATTTAAAAAATGTTAATTTGATCAATACATCTTAATTTTGATACTTGCATTAAGTTTTTTTTTTTTTAAGTTTCAAAACGAAAATTTGAATTGAATGAAAATGGTGTGAGTGTGACAACCAAAAAAAAAAAAGATTTGAATGAAAATAAAGTACTTTTGAATTTATGATACCTGAAATTCACTATATAGTCAATTTAAATACTATGGTAAATTGATTTTTTTGACAGATTTTAGTAGATTTGATACATAGTATACACAGTTATGGAAAGACTGAAATAACCATACGATTTGGTATATTTTATAATGACGGTAACTAAAAATCCATTAATAAAAAATCAAGTAAAAATATTTTTCTTAAAATTTCTGTGTCAAAACTTAATTTTTAATTTTTTCATAATTTTAAGTGAATTTAAATAAAAGGAAAACTACAAAAAGCAGAATGAGAACTGAGAAAGAAAAAATAAAGAAAGAAGAAGAAGAAGAAGGAGACAAAAGGAAAGCAAAAAAAAGCAGTCTTGCTTTATCATCGGAGAGTTGAGCCCACCGCACCACTTCCAATCACGTGAACTCTGGTCCAATCGACATATGCCACGTCGTGCCTGCCCTTGCCTTTTCCACTTGTCTTTAATTAAACTATTTTGTTGATTTAGTTGCGTTTACCAAAAAAATATATGAAAAAACAACTGAAACTGTTTTAAGAAATTCAAACTAAAAAAATACTCTTTCTATTTCATAATATAAGATATTTTTTTAAAAAAAATTCAATGTGTTACATATCAATAACATTTTATAATTATTTATATTATGTGGTAGCATATACAGCTGAATAAAATGTCCATTAGATTTGTTTGAATCCAAAAAAATTTGATATCTGTAATTGTACGACACAAATCAAATACTAAAATCGATATCCGTTAAAAACAGAGTAAATCATAAATACAAAATTTTCAAAAGACGAATATCTACTCTACCGTAATATTTAGATATAGGTGCTTATATATTTTTGCACAAAAAAAAAAAAGGTGCTTATATATATACCGTATAATGATTTTCTTAGATTAATTATTTAAATATTTAAGTGAAGAAAATAAAATATAGTGGAAATTTTATCATTTGGGATTAAATCTTAAAATTTTATATATTTCTGTAATTATATTTTAAATTATCATTTTGGGTTGTGTAATTACTCTAGTAAAAAAACATAAGAAAATAAGGACGTGGCTTGAGGGAAAAGGTTGGGTAACGGTGGGTCCAATTATACAACCTCTTTCCCAAAGGGGTCGGGTTGACTTTCAACGGCTACTACCAATTCCACATGCTCTAGATTAGAAGATAGAGCCAATAGCCAAAGAACTCGAGCAATTTATGCACCAAAATCCAAGAGATTTTCATTACTTTCTATAGATTTATTTATTCGGACTAACTGTATTATTTATATACTACTAAATACTGTAACATGTATTTTTCTTTTTTACATATAACATACTCCCCCTCTGTTCCTAGATATTTGATGTTTTAGGTTTTTTTCTTGTTCCACAAAGATTGATATTTTGTAATAGCATCATTACTATTTTTATTTGTGACCAATAGAGAAAGGAGAGAAATGAAATTAATATTATTAAACTAATAATAAAACAATAAAATTTATAAAAATAACTTTTTCTTAATTAATGTGTAAAACTCAAAACATCACTCTTGTAAGAACAGAGGGAGTAATTTATGCTGGCTATATGTATAACGGTATAAATACTAAGAAATACAATGTTTGTTAATCAAATACATTGCTATGCATGTGATTTATTAATAGCAAAACAGATTCTAATCTATTTTCTATGCATCGATGTTGGTAATTCTAACACAATTATACAGATATATAACATAATTTAAGGGAATTACGAAAGTCCAATAGCGTTTCATGTTACGAAATGAACTAACATCATTGGAGGAAACATGCATATCTTATTTTGTCCCCATAAAACTTTGTTTTTACTTTATCTTCTTCTATTGCCTTCTCTTCTTTGATTATAATTATATCATTAGATATTAACAGTATCTTGAGAGAAGATCCAGATTAATTAACATAAACATATCGAAGTGTTTGTGGCGACTTGACTCTAAATGGTACATTGGTATTAAAAAAATGAGAGGGAAATGAGGAGAAGAAATGAATTGCGGACCACATAAACCGTCATTATTGGAAATAATATGTGGTTTATATGGTTGATACGTTGCCTTAAACATTTGCTAATCGTGATTAACAACATTTGTGATGTCTTTGTGATTTTAAACAGAACACGTGTAAGGCATCTGAATAATTTATATGCAACTGATCAAATTACTGAAAGTACTTATGTACTACTAATCTAGCCACAAAAAAAATAAGAGTACTAATATATATACATATCAATTGATCGTCATGCAACTCGTCAGCGTGCCATTCGTTTAGGAAGTGAGATTTTCTCTTTTACGGTTACAGAATAGATTACTCGTTAATTACAAATTGTGTATTCAAAACTATGTTACAAATTTTAAAACAAGAATTGTTACAAAATGAAAGGATAATTTTTACATGTTTCGGGGATTAATGAGGAATCGTTGAATCGACTTCCATCATCTACGAAAATTGTTGTGGTTTTTTTTTTTTTGCCAGTGAAGTCTTTAAGCTGTCGTAATACTCGAATTTTTACATGTTTCGGGAATTTCTTTAGATTTCATAAAACACAAAATGAAAGTTAAGAATATAAACTTTGACAGGGGTCTTAATAGTAATCACCAAATTAAGATGCAAAAAGGGTTTTCAATTACTCAATTAGAGAGAGGGAGAAGAGAGAGCTAGAGATATACATCGAGATAAGAAAAACAGATAGAAGAAAGCAGAAGAAAATGGGGAAGCACGTGAAGTGAGCATGACGAGGTCTCTTTGTGTTTTGTAACCTTTCCATAAGTATACTAAATCTTTCCATTTCTGGAATGTTTTCTCTCTACCGCTTCCTTTCTAAATCTACTCAACTCTCTCCCTTCTTCAATGACCTTTTGCCAATAGAATTACTGTCCTATTTTAATAGTATATCTAAACAGATCATTCTCATTGGATCTGAAATCTCTTTGTCTATAAGTCAATACAGGCTAATCTAATCTTGTTAGAGATACTATAAGATAACAATGTAGAAATTTGTTTGCTGTCTATTGGTTATTGGTACTTGTTCTTCGTCGTCTGTCTTTGAACCTGAGCACCGAGTTTGAATTTGGATATGATCACCGATTATGATCCTCTTCCCAATTTTTTTTTTTTTTTACAAAACTATATATAAAGTGGTTGCCTAGTTGTAATTGATTTATTTTGCTTACTATCACGATCATAGTACAGCTTGATTCAAATGTATATATATTATAAGATCACCTAATATTATTGTAAAGGGCAGCAATTATGTAAACTACACATAGAATATGGCGATCACATTATTTTTATCAAAAGTATTAAGCAACAAGCCAACAACTAATAAAAAGTTAATAACCAGATCATTGGTGCATTTGGTGTTTTAGTGGTTTCTATAAGTTATGAGGCATTTGGTTCAATAATGAGACATGATTTGGTGTTCTTAGCGACGATAAATGTATCGACTAGATTCTATGGTATTGGATCAGTGTGATCGGCTTGAATGGATCCTAAATCCAAAAGATGATACATACCAAATTGGGTGAGGAAGCTAATCCAAGACTACATCTAAAACATTTCACAATAAAAGAAGTTGATCATCCCTTTCATGATGTTCCCTAACAAAATCATCGACATCTTGTGATAAGTCTTGTTGTATTCTTTGTTGTCACATACAGGTTTTGTGCAACTAAATTTTTTTGATAAGTTCTTCTTTTTTCTTTTTTTTTAACCTTGAGCTCATCCAAATTACTTTTTCCGAGACTCCATCTACAACAATTTATGATGAATAATTTGATTTTCCCTTTCAGCGACATTGCAAGTGAATCCAAACATTGCAAACAAGTCCTACCAATAATTTTTCTAGAATTATAAAATAATTAATAAACCAAACACATCAGCTAAATTCATAAATTAATAAATCTATCGCAGTATATTAGTAGTTAAGTACATTAGTCTTCTAATTTTCAAACTTGGCTTACAATACAACTCTAATTACACGTACATATATTGGTGTAACACATTACTTTTACTTCTTCTTTTTTTTCTGAAGAAAGTAATTCCATTATTTGAATTTACATTCCCTCCTTAATTGTGTATTTTGTATCTCTCGCAATGTTCTGAGTTTCAGAGGTCAAGACAGCCACAAACTTCGAAACAGCAACCAATACACTGGAAACAAGCCAAAGCTGCACAAAGCTGAGAGAAGACAATGGTGCACTGATCACTCACCCTTGACATGCACTGCAAGCAACACATACAGCAAACGCGGTCCACCACTCCTGATGCCGCTCTTATCAGAAGTTCAGTTCCTTCCGTCTCCTTCGGCTCCTCAATCCACGGTGGCACGTTCTTTAACGTAGCGGTAACGTTCCCGAACCCATACCCTTGTTTCCCAAGCAAACTCGTTCTCACACTGTTGCTCCTCTGCATCTGCTTGTGGATTTGGTACGGTGGGTTCCTTAGAATCTCTTTGATTGAAACAGGTCTTGCCATCGTCTTCTCTTCCTCGTCGTGTTTGAGTGATAAAACCATTTGCGTGTATTCGCTTGGAAACCCTGTTTGTATACTCAATCTCATGACCTGATCAAGGAAGGAAAAGATGTTATAAGTTAAGAAGAAGAAAAAATGACCAACAATGTCAAATCACAACCCCTACTACACCTTTTCTTGCAGCTCTTTCTTGTCTTCGAACCAAGCTCGAGCAGTGAGTTCATTGATTTGTCTCCTAGCAAGAACCTGTGTTTTAAAGGTTAGCAAAAGAAGCTTTGTTACATTTCTTACATTTTCGAGTAATTAAGTAAACCTTGTCTAGAGGAATGTCTTTAGCCTTCTGCACTGTCAGCTCTATTGTGAAACAGCTCATATCAGCCAGTGTGCCTCTGAGTTCAACTTCATCTGGGAACTCTCCTTTGTATCTTCCAGACAAGATCAAAGGATCACAGAGCGTAATATCTGGAATATGACAAGGAAACAGCTGCAAAAGACACAAAGAAAAGAAGAAGTTCAAGAAAGAAATCCAACAACTGTATGTTATTGAAGTTGCTAAGTTACCTCGACTGATCGGAGAAGTTTGAGAGCGTCGAAAGTGGTATTGGCTACGATCGTTGAAGAAGCTATATCAAATAGTCTACTCATCTGATGCTCGAATGAATCTGGCTAGGTGTATTGTTAATACAAAGCCAAGAAATGTTTTTTAGTTTCTTGATTCTGAATTAGTTACACTATCAGCGATAATCAAACGAATAGAACAGAGGAGATTACAATCTACCTGTGTTGTTTGTGCCATCATAGTAACCATTCCCTATCCGCGCTAGCATTTGCAAGAAGTAATGGTTGCAAAAAGAACCTGTGGAATTGTTTCTAATCAAGATTTTGATATTTATATGAGAGAAGCAAGCAAGTAAAAGCAGAGTATTCTTTTACTTACCAATGCCAAAGGTAGATATCCGAGGAGAAATCGATTTCCCGTTTCTGCTACAAGATTCTTTCATAGCATTACATATCTCTCTCTCGTTTTCAACAGATCCATCAGTGACAAGGTATACAAGAGGAACTCCAATATTGCTTCCTTCAAGTAGTTTTATTGCCTAAAACCACACATGAAGAAGAGTCTCAGAAGTTTTGACTTATGTATTGAAAAAGATAAGAGATTCTAGAAAAAGGACCTGTTTGAGGGGAAGTAACATGTTTGTTCCACCATTTGCAATTAAATTAGTATCAAGCCATTCAGTCACAGCGGAGATAGTTTCATCTGTTGCAAACTCCATTGAAGTTGAGAATTCAAGAATTTCGTCATTGAAAGCGATTATGTTGAAAACATCTTCAGCTTGTAACTTAGCCAAACACTCTAACAAAGCTTTCTTCACATCCTCAAGCGGCTTCCATTTCATGCTTGCACTTATGTCAATCACAAACACAACTCTTCTTTTGAAAAGCTGTAGATAAATAACAACATTGCATTGATCATGTGAACATATCACAATAAAGCAAAAGATTCGTAGTTGTTGTGAGAACAAACAAACCTTCTTATGCTTGGTGGTTCCAGGGAAAAGATACAAACAGAAAATTCCTCTGTCATCTGAATCCCATGGAGATGGAGACTTAATCAAAACATTACCACTCAGATCACCAGAGGAAACCTGTAAAAGGCAAACAAAGATCATCCTAAGGATCAAGAAGAAGAATACAAAAATGCTTCAGAGAAAGAATCAAGAATTCTCACATTGAATGAAACACCAAAATCAACCCTTGACCAAGATGGTACTTCAGCTTCATACTCGCAGCTTAATTTACCCGCTTCACGGTGAATCACCTGAGAATGATTGTCACACATTACTCAATCCACAGTTAACAATCTGAAAACAAGCAAAGAAACTGTGAACACAATTAAATACCTTTAAAGGATGGCTTGTATAACTAGAAGCTACTTCACCGCCACTAACACAAGAATTCATGTTTAACACAATCTTTTCTCGTTTAGTAATCTCCTTGCCTACAGGATTCACATAAGCAGGGAATCTAAAAGGCACATTGAGATGAAACTTGCCGTCTCTGTAAATCAATTTCTGAGACCAATTCACATTAACCGAAAAGATTGATCCTCCAACAACCTATAATTAACAACAACTTTTTCAGCATCATTTATAACAAAATCCAAAGAAATTAACTATAAAAAGTGAGACAAAGAACAAACATGTGGGATCTTGAAAGTATAGATATGAGACTTGAAGAAACGAGAATCTTTGTCTTTATGAACGTTTTCAAAGTCAGAAGTTTCATCCTCTGTAACTAGTTTGGTCTTGTAAGATTTCTCATTGCTTAAAACATCAATCTCAGCACCTAGAAGTGTGCCCTGTTACACAATGTCTTCCACTTATTTCCCAAAAAATATCTGAAACAATTCTATTAATGGAAAGAAAGAGAAAAGATAGATAAAGTAGTTTCTTTGTCGTTTTGTTGTAATGAAATTACCTTCTCACCCATAGGAACACCGACACAGCAGTCAAAGCGTTTGCTAGGCATAACGCAGTGAACTCGCCACCGTCCGGTGACGGTGACAAACGCCATGTCGAGCCAACAATCTACTCTCATCTCAATTCCGAGCATCTGAAGCGGCACGAGCGCTGAAGGATCGCATCGTGCGTGAACGTACGGCTGGTAACTAGGAACGTCGGGGTTATCAACAGCCACCGGATCTGTGATTGAAGCGTAAGCCGTAATCGCCGTCGGAAGAAAATTCTCCGGCGATGAAGGAGAATCCGGTACTACAGGAGGAGTGATGCCTTTGCCGTAGTATATTCGTCTTGAGAGCTTAAGACCTTGCTCTACTCGAAGTGCGAACTCTTCCGACATTCTTTTGGTTTTCTCCGGCGAGATTTTCTCGGCGATAATGAGAGCGAAGTTGAAGAAAGTGAAAAGAGATTTATCAGGTCCGTGTTTAAAGGGGGATTTTAAAATCGGCCGGTGAAAGGAACGGCGAGAAAAAGATTTTAATAAGTGGGATGTTGTACCCAATGGATTATGTACACGTGGAAAGCATCCCTGCCGCCACAACAGTCACGGATTTATATGTAGATAATTTTTTTTAGTTTCCTGTGGAATAAATTGATACTCCCTCCGTTTCGTTTTAGTTGTCATTTAAGGTTTTCTCATACAAATTAAGAAAGAAAATCATTAAATTTTATGTTTTACCCTTTTATTATGATATTTTATAATTTTTTTATTGATCAAAACATTAAAACAATAGGGATAAAACTGAAATTTTTACAAAACATTTGTATTGAAAATCTAAAACGACAACTATTATGAAACAAAAATTAAATTCTAAAACGACAACTAAACTAAAACAGAGGGAGTATGTTTTTCTTTTTTTTTCTTTCGAGATGGTATAAATAGTTTCAACTTTAAACTCAATAATAGTTTTGACTTTAAACACAATAATAGTTTGGTAGGAAAGAAAATAACTAACATGCTTTTGAGGTTCTTTGTTATTTTGAATTCAAATTTGCAATTGCTAATTCAATTTAACTTTTTGGCGTCAAAATGACAGAAATAAGTTTTATTAGGTTATGGTTTCATTCAGTTTTTACGTTTCGGCTCAAATTATCCTATGGTATCTATGCTTTTGTGTGTTTTTCTTACCTTTTTCTTGCAAGGAGTTGGTGTTTTTTTCCAATTCTTAATTGATATTGAATGTTTTGAGATTAAAGAATTTTTGTTGTTCTAAAGAAAATATTTTTGCACAAAAAAGACTATTTCAACCATTTTCTTGTTTCAGAATTCAATCTCTCAAAACAACCCAAAAAACCAACACTTTGATGAACATTTTTCTATCATTTCCTCTTCATTGATTATGCTTCCTCTAACTCAACCACTTTTGTTTGGATATTTCGGCTACCAAACCAATATATATGTATATACTCTTTTATGTGTAAGAAATAAATTGTAAATATCATTTGACTACTGTATATCATTTGATTTCAATAAATAAACAATGTAAAAAAAAAAAACTCGACAGAATCTTCCGGCTCCACGTCGGGACCGGACCACGATCGACTGCTCAATATAAATTCGTCGAACCAAATCATTAGACATGTAGGCCATGTACAATAAATCATTTATTACATACAAAAACAAACAACTTTAATCGATTATCCGTATATTCTGATCTCTAGCTCTCTCTATAGTTGATCATTCAATTTCACATACTGGTTACAAATTTGGTTTGCATAACTTGCCAAAGTATTGGCAAATATAGATTCATGGGACAGGCTGATGAAGCCCATGCTTGTGGCCCCCATTTTATATAAAGATTTCGGCCCCCATTGACTTTAGTCTAGTGGTTTAGATATAAGGGATATAAGGCTACTCTCCTCTCTTTCCTAGGTTCGAACCTTTTAAGCTGCCAAAATGCATTATTTTTTTTTTCCCCTCGTTTGCTGTCAAAAAAACTGGCACAAATTTTTTTCTCCGCTTGTGACCTCTCATTTGTCAGCGCCGGCTCTGGATTCATTAAAAGTAAAATTAAAATATAGGGTTAGCTTTTTTAATTAAAGGCTGAGGGAAAAAGCTGGTTTAACTGATTGTTGTTGTCTGCCATGCTTTCAATTAGTAGTGAGGATCCTTGTTTAAAAAATCGCTAGGCGCTAGTCGGGCGCTCGGCATGGGCCTAGCGATTAATCGGAAAATCGGATTAAAATCGGGGATTAATCGAGGATTAGTTTTAGGGTTATTTTAATATTTTTAAAACATATTAATCTAATATTATTTTCAAAATTGCAGTAAACACATAAAAATGTATTTTTGAGACAAATTTTTATGATTTTTATTTCAAATTTATGATTTTTATTAAAATTTGAACATAAGTTATTGTAAAACATTACAAACTCCCAATTCAAATGATTGAATAACAAAAATAAAAAGTTTTTTTATACTAGTAATCTAAAATAATCGGGGTATGTAAGATTAGGCAGAAAATAATCGGATTATGCGGGAAGTAATTGGATTAGGCGGAGAGTAATCGGGTGACTGATTTCTTTAAGGGATTAGTCATTAATCGAGGCGGATAGGGTGGGCCTAGCGATTAAGCGGGGAGTAATCGGGTTTAGGCGGGGATTTTTAGAACAGGGGTGAGGATTAATGAAAATTGGGCAAATTTTTTGTTTCATTACTGAATTTTAGGTTTTGGTCCACTAAGATTTGAGACGGTCCTACCTTATTTATAAAATGAAGTTGTAACCACTAACTAGTCGGCGTCGGGCCAACTACAACACTGCTTGCTGCTGACATTTTCAATTTTATTTATTTACGTTATGATATGCTTTTTGATATGAAAAGATATGATATCATTAATTTGACTGTTTAATTTATTTTGTTATCTTCTGATTACTAACCAAGTCAATACACTCATAAACCATTTTATTAAATAACATTTTAGTTTCAACTGCGTGTCGTCGATTGCAATTAAATAGACGTGAAACGATCTTTTTACTATTTAGCTTTCAAAAATCAATCTTTTATTTATTAAAATCGTTCCTCTCACTAAAATACTAACCACTTCCCCAATTGACATGCTGAGTACAATTATTTGAATAGACGACATGAAGGTGGGTGTCATGACCAACTTATTTAATTTGATCTAAGAGCACCATTAACATTAGTCTCTTAATATAATTCTTAACAATAGAAAAAAAGAAAAATAATAAAAAGTTAAGAGAAAGAAGAGAGAAGCAATAAAAGCTCTTATATAAGAGACATTCTTACAAACCTTAAGACACGTACAGTTGTAGCAATGGTCAATTTGTATTAAAAAATTAAAATATTATTTTTTTTTGTCTTTTAAGAAATCTCATAGTATACCACCGTTAATGATGCTCTAATATCTTTTGGAAAAACTTTAACTAGTTTTAGGGGGTGTTATTCAATGGTGGAGTTAAAGTTAATTCTTTAAGGTTTAGATTTGTTTTCTGATACTGGTTTTAAGAATCTGTTTGTGTGGATTTCAAAATCTCTGCAGTATATCTTGGATTTTGATTCTAATAATTTACTCATGAAACTCTAAAGAGGTTTCATTTGAAATGACTTAATATATAAAAATTTTACAAGTCTTTTAGTTTTGAATAACACTGGATTTTACAAACCTTAAAGAATTGACTTTAACTCCACCATTGAATAACACCAAACTTTTAAAATCTAATGAAGTATAAGATCTAATAACACTAGATTTTAACGTTAGATTTATAATCACTAGAATATGTACCCGCGCGTTGCGCGGGATTTTAATATAAAATTTTTATCAATGAGAATTTTTGAACATAAATATAATTATTTAAATTTTAAAAGATATAATCTTTCCAAAATAGTAAACGTTGATCATATTTTTCACTACAATTTTTCACGTTAGAAATCTACTCTCTATTCACCTTATATTGGCTCACACCCTATCTTTCAATAATCTATTCTTTTTTATAAGTTGAATGATCTTTTTTTATTAAAGTTAGCATCAGAATATTTGGGGAGATTTTATTCATAAAGTTTTTTTACCATGTTTTGGTGTATTTAAAATTTCTTTACAGATAACAAATCTCATATATAAATTTATTCTTATTTACAACCATCAGATTCAAACGTAAAATATTACACTTTATCTTGACCAACTAAAAAATTTAAAATTCTTTTTTCACATATAGCGTATATTATATATTATGATTCTAGACAGTATTCTTAATGTTGATTTTTTCTCAAATGTGTAACAAACAAACTAATAAAAATTATTATGATTTAAAAATATGTCTTTTTTTTCTAATTTAAAAATACGTCTTTTTTTCTAAATTAAAAAAATAAGTCTATTTTTTTAAAATCCTTCTTATTTCTAACGAAAAATTCTTCTATTCCCAATTTCCAATTAAAAACTATTTTAATTTCCAAATAGCATTCGCAAATATTATTAATACACAGTTTCTTATTTGAATGGATTATTTTATTTTTATTTTAGGATAGCTTTTGTTTTATTTCAAATCACCTTAAATTTTTTGATCTATGTTAAAATTCTGTTAACACTGATTAATATTTAGTTTTTTTATTTCTAGGTATTCATTTGATTTTTAAAAAAAAAACCACCACTTTTTAATTTAGAAACACTGATAATATAGAAAATTTATTAATGTAACTATTTATATTATATTATAATTATAAATAATAATATATAAAATTGATACTTTTAAATACGTATTTTTCAGAAATGAATAAACTTATATTTTCAGTAAAAACCTTTAAATTTAGTATATTTTTAAGTCTTATTTTTTTTTATTCTACTAAATAATTGTAACTCTTAAAATTGATAGTTTTATCATTAAAATATATGATAAGTTCCTTTTTCATATCTCTAGTCATTTAGGAATATTTACTCGTTATATATTAAGATACAATTATCTAATTTTATATTTATCCAATTTCTATTCAAAAATTTCATATTTTGTGTTATAAATTTATTTTTTCTTTTTTTTTAATATTTAATTTATCATTTTTGTAAATTATTGTTTTTGTTTATTGAAATATAATAATATAAATTACAAAATAGGTGAATTAGTTATAGTTTTAATGTTTTTTGTTTTAATAAATAAAATATGTGGAGTCCACACAAAATTAAAATAAAATGACTTAGATGATGATGTGGACACCCTAGATGGAGAGACAACTCTCCCATTATATATATAGATTAATTGAATAACACTGGATTAGTATTGGATTTCAATTCTATTAAAATTCATCATTGAATAATACCACCTTAAATGATTTATGCTTGTAAGTATCTCGAAAGCGTGATCAGGTTATAATAAGTTTATATTCCCTCTAAAGTTGTTTATGGTTTTATGCCAGTTATATATACGTATGTTTTTTTGCTGTTGTTAAGTTTATATTTTATCCGTATTTTTTCTATAGATGCTTTCGCCTTTCAGATACAGAATAATATACTTGTATAGTTGTATTTCGTTCTCATTTATCAACTATAACCTAGATTGGATAGAATCAGAAGCAGATACGCTGAAGCAAAGCGTTTGGAAACGTGGAAGCGATTTTTTTAGAAATTTTAGGAAATGGGTACGTGTTGGAAGCGTATATATATATATATATATATATATATATATATATATATATAATAAAACATTAAGCATTATATAATATTAAAACATATAATTAACCACGCAAATTTTTTTTTGTCAACCACACATTAATTAATAAATAATTCCTTGATTGGTTGCCCAATTAGGAGGAGTAGAGTTTACAAAAGTAACTTCAGAAAATAAAAGTCTAGAAGAACGGGCTAAGCAGTCCGCTTGAACATTACATAAACGAGAAATAAGAGAAAGCGAGAAGAAAGGGAAAGAGAGACGGAGAAAACCAAACTCGTCTAGAAGATTGGAGAAAGCAGGTCATTCATCCGGTGAGTGTATCATCGAGACTAACTCCGAGCAGTCTGATTCAAACACCTGACAATCGATCCCTCTTGAAAGGATATTCTTCATAGCCCAAATTAAAGCTTCCATCTCCGAGTGAAGAGGGGAGGGACACCTCCGAAGGCACTTTGCACCGAGCAGTATCGTTTGATCATTTCCTTGAAAACACCACCATCCTATACCCATTGTTGGATCTGAATTTTTCCAAGAACCATCAATCCGACATCTTATAGATTGAACCGGTCGTTCCAAAGTTTCCATAGTAGAACTAGTTTTGATCGGATCCAACTGAGCTTCTTCCCACATTAATTTTTCACTCAAAGCATGATTTAAAATATCTCTGGGTTCAGATTGTAATCCCTTGAAAACCTTTTTATTCCTATCTTTCCAGATGAACCACAAAATCCAAGCATAACTGAAAGTTTTCTCTCCCCCATCTAGATTAGATGGTAACCTCCAATAAAGATAATCTAGATTTGAGAATTCCGAGGTTAGAGGAAAACTACCTATTGCAGTAGGTATATCTGATCATTCCCATATTTTCTGAGAATGAGTGCACTCAAATAAAGCATGATTTATTGTTTCCTCTGCCATCTCACACCTTTTACAGAGAAAGTCACATTGGATCCCTCGATGTGCTAATTTTAAAGTAACTGCTAGAGATCCCGTAGCAATTTGCCATAAGAAATGTTTTAGTTTTGGAGGGGCTTTGACTTTCCAAGCTTGTGCTTGTAAATTCTTATAACCACGCAAATTTAACACATAAATTTTAAATACTTCAACTACAAATAAAAACCAAATACGTAGTTTATTTTTACAATTAATAAAAATAAAATAGTTCAAAGTCAAAATTTAGATCACTATCTTCACTCTCATTTCTTAATTCCATCCAATAAAATAGTTTCAAATTCCAATTTATCGATAACACATCATCAAATTCAAGTTTTTCAAAGTTTATTTAAGTCAATTATTCATTCCAACATTTTCCAAATAAATAATTTATTTCATGGTTATTTTGTTAAGCATGTTCTTTTAAAAATAAAACAAAAAACTTCGTATGCAAAAATTTTAAATTTTAAATTAGTTTTGGTTTCTTTTAATTGTAAAATATAATGTAAAAATAATTTCATGTTTCTTATTAATATTTGACTATCAAATTTTTTAAATGGAAATGCAAGCTTTCAACGAGCTTCCAAAGTAATTTTTTTGGAAACGCTATAGAAGCGAGATTCCAAAAGCTTCCGATTCCAACTAAAATTTTGAAGCGGGAAGCGGACTTTCGACGAAACTTCCATGCTTCCTACACTATAACACCTTGTAAGTTGATAATAGAGCTAATATATATGATATAACAAAAAAAAAACCTAAAACATTTACATAATCAATCTGGCTCTCGGAGGCCTAGGCCCATTATCATTGTTAAAATGGGTCAAAATATCAAATCAATCTGAGGCCCGTATCTAAATACAGTATCAACTGGGCTTTCATGTTACACCCTATATTTTTTTTTTCTTGCTCAAAAGAGTGTGAAATGATTCATGGGCTGGGCCATTAGACATACATATCCATGGGCTGGGCCATTGGGCATACTTTTTTTTTTCGTCAAAAAGAGTGACCATTGATTCATTCTTTTTCGACTACATATGATTTATCTTAAATATGGAACAAAAAATTGGTTGTCTATTCTGAGAAAAGTAGTTACCCAAGTGTATGTTTACCATATTTGGAGGTAGCAAAACAATGTCTTGTATGAATACATTCGCTCACCCCACAAACAATCTTCAAGTTTATAGACCGCGATATCAAGAACATCATCACATCGACAAGAGAGAAGCATCTCTTTCACAGGCTTATGCCACTATGGTTGTGATAATTCTTCCAGAATTTTATTGAATCCCTTGTTTTTATTCTTATTGTCAAGGCTTCAATTTCATAGGTTATACAATATTGTAAAACCTGATTTTTCATTTTAATGATATTTATATGCGAAAAAAAGAAAAAAAAATTGGTTGGAGTACGTTTTGGTGGCTAATCGCCTAATCGGGCCGGCTTTTGTGTGATGGCCCTTCATTTCCGGAACTTTTTTTTGTCTTATTTTTTCCCTCCAGGCAGATTTTTTATGCATCATAAGTCAAGTCACGTCAATGTCTTACTTTTAGATGTGTTATGTATTACGTAATATCTATTTTTATTTTCTGTATATTGTATATATGCATCCAGTTTCTGAGTTGACCTATATTAAACTACACTAAACCGGCCAGACTTAATCCATGTATAATTCCCAAATTCTTTTTTTTTTGTCAACCCCAAATTTTATTTTCATAATGTAGTATTACTTTTCTTCTTCATCGAACTGTTGAGAAATACTCTTAATATTTTTTTAACAGTATAAATAACAATATATGTACTTGTTATGAAATGCTGAAAGGCCAATTTTTCTAACATCAAGGACAGATCCACGAATCTGTCTCTCCATATATATCATCCACGTGAAACACACCTTGAAGATTTCCCCACAGATGATGTGAATGTTGGAGATACAATCCAAGTCTCACATCGGAAGTTTGAAGCCAATCCACTAATTGTCAATTGGTTTTTAGTTGGAAGCCCAGAATTAGCCCAAATTTAATATGGTATCAGAGCCCAAGGTTCAAATTCTGGTGGACCTAGAAAAGTGGATACGGACATACCTCAAACCCGAGTAATGGGGGCCCGAGAAAGGGGCTTATTATCGGTCCGAGTGAGGGATCGAGGAGGTGTGTTAAGATCCATGTGGTCCTTGGATTGAAGGGGAAATTGTTGGAGATACAATCCAAGTCCCACATCGGAAGTTTGATGGGACAATCAATAATATATAAAGGGTTAGGGCCAATCCACTAATTGCCAATTGGTTTTTAGTTGGAAGCCCAGAATTAGCCCAAATTTAACAGTGAACACTTTCAGTATGACGGCTTCATAATTGACATTTGCAATATTTTGTTTATATATATACAATGTTTGCTTTGCATATAGGATTCGAACTGGATTAAGCTAATTAACGTGCAAGATCTCACAGATCATATATTTTAAGACATGTTTCTAGAATATACTAGCTATTAGCTAGTAATATATGGACGTCGTTAAGAATTAACAGTATATATTAAGAACTATACATTGTCCTAAACCATTAATTAATTGCCCATGTTATGTTATAATGAAATACGTGGTGGTTTTATGATTAGTATTACATACAATTACAATAACGATGAACTAGCAAAACTATGTATTTAAAAATATATGCTACTACTCGATCATCATTTGGTAAACTTATACAAGTATTAATTATTTGATTACGGAAATCTGTTTTTGTTAGTGTTGTTAGAACTTAGAATCTATTAGCAGGCCGGTCTGTTATATCTAAATGCCCTACGCCACTAAAAAATCGTGTTCTTTATAAAAAAGAAAATTCTTAGCATCACAAATAAGATTAATATAAATCATACTAAAACTGAAAAAACCCAGTTATTAACTTCAAACTTAGTCACTTAGATGTTTACTTGATTAATCAAATCTTGCTATGCTAGTAGCCAAGTACACACAAAGAAAAATATAAATTGAATTAATAGAAATATATTTTTTTGGTAAATGTTTAGGGTTTTATTTTATTTGAAAACCAAAATTTTACTAATAAAATTCATTAACAACACATTAATTAATATTTATTAATTTAAAGGCATAAAACCCACAAAATATAATAAAAGGAAAGCCCAACAAATTTGATTTAAAAAAAAAAGCTTATTATTCTAGTTTTTTTTAATATAAAAAACCTAAAAAATTTTTTTTAAAAATATACCCTTTTTAATTTGTTGCTCTAAACCGTGGCTTGACTTGATTGTGTCATGCGTGCCGGCCTGTCTATCTATGAAGATTAGTTTGCATGATAAGAATATATAATAACAAAAAAAAAGTTACATTTTGTTTCTTAAAACCATTGCTACGATGTTTTTCATTAATCACTTTTTGTTGTCCTATAACCTATTAGGGCATTTAGGTATTTCTATCTGCAGTTGCTTGGAAAAATATTCGTCAATCTGTTGCTTTTCTTTTGTCAACGTCGATCTATTGCTTATTGCATACAGTATCAAATATAAAAATATAGAATAAAAATGCATGACATGAGAATTATTAAAAAACTATTGCAACTTGCTCTTTCTTCATTGGCCATAAGGTTTATATTGGATCTATAGGGAATCGCCAACAAGGCATATCCTTTCGTTTAATTATTCCACGCAATCATTCAACTAAAAAATGAATTATATACGTGGCCATTATATGTATCCTATACTTTTTTATATATAAAATAGTTTTAGATTTTTTTTCGTAAGCATTATTAGTTTTTGAGTAACATTATAGTTCACAAAATTAAGAGTGCTATTTAACTATTTATTTCCTAACACTTTGAAATTGAATGTATTTATCGTTTTGTTTTTTGTAAATAATATGTGTAACATTTGAAAGAAGAAAATAAGTAATTCTGTCATTTGAATTTCAAATTTTATTATCCATCCGTCGTATATGAAATTATGTTTTCTAAATAATTATATTGTATCTAATCAATAATTGACTACTGTTACAGCACCGCATTGGAGCATTGGCAACAGAAAACACACAAATTTTTTAGCAAATTATTAGTGATTTGACTTGGTCGTATTAGCAAGTTTCAAAGAGGGAAAAAACCTAAAAAAACCGCTATCTATTTTTTTTTTGGCCGTTTAATACCTGTGTTTTTAAATTTGGAATAAAAATACCTCATTTAATTTCGATTGCCTTTTAAAACTATCATTTTTTAAAACTTGGTAATTTCGAACCCGAGACTTAACAGTCGTTACTGGGCGTAACGGAATTATTTAACGGCGTTAAATTTTAACCGGGAAAAAACCAAGAAAAACCGCCATCTATTTTTTTTTTGCCGTTTAATACCTGTGTTTTAAAATTTGGAATAAAAATACCTCATTTAATTTCGATTGCCTTTTAAAACTATTGTTTTTTAAAACTTGGTAATTTCAAATCCGAGACTTAACAGTCGTTATTGGGCGTAACAGAATTATTTTACAGCGTTAAATTTTAACCCCACATGTTTATATAAATATATACAAACTGCTCACAACACATTACGAGAATGTCAATGTGGTTTAGTGGTAGCGTGTGTCTTTTTTTAAACCACCAGATCCGGGTTTGAATCTTAAACATGTTTTTTTTCTCTTTGTTCTCCACTTCGAATAACTTCCCATCAGTACAAAGTTAAGACTCGAAATGCAAACAAAAGATGAATCATAGAGCGATTTCAACAAATCGATTCTGCAATTAGATCTACCATTGAAAAAGAACAGCAACTAAATCGACATCAATCAGATCAGATCTATACATAAATGGGATGGATCTCGGCAAAAATCCATTATCTAAAAAGAGATTCGAGTGAAGAAGAGAAAGAGAGAGAGACTAGTTTGCATCATCGGAGATCTGAGAAGAAGAAGTCGTCGTCACCACCGGCGAAGAAGACGAAGAACACAAAAAGAAATTAATAAAAAAAAAAATGAGGTTGAAGTCTTGAAGAGTCAAACCCAGCTTCTAAGGTTTACAAAACTAACATGCAAACAGATAGTATATATTTATATGCAAACAGATAGTATATATTTATATAAACTCGTGGGGTTAAAATTTAACGCGGTTAAATAATTGTGTTACGTCCAGTGACGACTGTTAAGTTTCGGGTTCGAAATTACCAAGTTTTTAAAAACGATAGTTTTAAAAGACAATCGAAATTAAATGAGGTATTTTTATTCCAAATTTAAAAACACAGGTATTAAACGGCCAAAACAAATAGATGGCGGTTTTTTCGGGTTTTTTGCCGGTTAAAATTTAACGCCGTTAAATAATTCCGTTACGCCCAGTAACGACTGTTAAGTGTCGGGTTCGAAATTACCAAGTTTTAAAAAACGATAGTTTTAAAAGGCAATCGAAACTAAATGAGGTATTTTTATTCCAAATTTAAAAACACAGGTATTAAACGGCCAAAAAAAAAATAGATGGCGGTTTTTTCGGGTTTTTTCCCGTTTCAAAGACAAACTTGACAATTCCAAAATTGCAAAAAACCTAATTTAGATGCATAATGTTTGCTAAAACCGAATTCAACCTTAAGATTTTAGCAAATTTTTTGATATATTAGCAAAATTAATGCCGTGATTAACTAAAGAAATGGTGTGCCGTGCGTAATTAAACAATAAATTTTTGGTTGGAAAATGGCGACATAGACAACGTGGCGAATTCTGATTAGCTAAGATTAGTCAAATGAAACCAAACCGAAACGGCTGAAGTAAATAATTCGCATATTTTTTTTTTTAATTTTCGTGTTTGGAGAAGAGGTCGGTTTCTTGGCCAGCTGTCTAATTTCGAGATAGACGGTGAGGATTAAAAGGTGTGAGAAAATAATTAGCTGACGTGGCTTTTACTATTCTTCTTCCCTTTATAAAACACCAATCATTGCTTCTCCTTCGCCTGCACAACTGATCTTCTCTCTCCTCTGCTCTCATTCTCTCTTCTTCATATATTTTTTCTTTCTTCTGAAACGAGAGATTCGAGTGATTTTTATGAACTACTAGTGTTTTTTTTTTCCGTGAAGTAAAAGAGAAAGGGTAACTTTTCAATTTGATTTCAAGAAAAGCCAAAGAAAAAAAAAAATCTTTAATATAATCTGTTTTGCAATGGTTTTGTTTTGTGAAATTTTTCTCGGAGAAGAAAGTAATTTAGAAGACGGAGAGTGGCAAAACGATAGATAAAAAAAAACAAATAGTATTCCAATTTCTTTTAAGAAAAAAAAAGTTTTTTTCTCTTTTTAAAAACCCTTCCTCTGTTTCAGAAACAGAGACAAAACAAGAAGATAGTAGATCAAAAACTAATCACAAGCTAATTGCGTTCTCTTCTCCTTCTACTGGTAATATTTCTCTTCTTGATTTCTTTATAGTTCTTTTTATGTCGAAGTTGGTATCGGATTGTTGATCAAAGTCTTTCAACAGGGTTTTAAATCAAGAAACCATGTCTGCAAGTGTACTAAGTGATCCAACAATGCTAATTTCAACACCGGAGGTAATAATCGTCTCTCCGACGCCGGCAACACAAATCTCCGGCGATGAGCCAGATTCGGTGACGTGTGACTGTTGCGGATTAACCGAGGAGTGTACACAATCGTACATAGAGATGATCAGAGAGCGTTACATGGGGAAATGGATCTGTGGACTTTGTTCTGAAGCTGTGAAGTATGAAGTCATACGAACAAAAAGATTGCTAACTACAGAGGAAGCCATGGCAAGACACATGAACATGTGTAATAAGTTCAAATCCTCAAGCCCACCTCCGAATCCGACCGGACATTTGATCTCTGCGATGAGACAGATCTTGAGAAGAAGCTTAGATTCACCAAGAATGCTTAGATCTATGCCTAATAGTCCTTCTAAAGATGACCAAGATTGTGTTTCTAATGTTTTGTCTAGGTCCGATAGCTGTTTCGCTAGTTTGACTTAAAAGCTCATAAACCGTCGGTTTAGGACCCACCTGGATAAAATCCGGTTTTCAGATTTGAACATTTCGTCGGTAAACCAAAATTTGGTCTCTGTATGTGTTTTTGCCGGATTTGTACTTGTGGAAAATTTTGGGCTAAAGGAATAATTTGGTGCTCTGTTTCTTTCTTTTATTCTTTCTCCAATTGCTAATTACTTTATAAGGGTTCGGAATTGTGTCGCTGTGAGCTGCTTAGTTAAACAAGAACAAAAAAAAAGGTTCTGTTTATACTATTATTCGATTATAATTAGATGATTAAAAAGGGAGATTCTTTAGAGATTTATCATTTAGAAAAGACATGTATGAACAAAAACCATCGAAGGTAGGGCCATGCTTATCTCTCTGATGATTCTCTATCACAAAATAGAAATGAAAAAGGTGCTTCTTTAAGCCAGTAAACATCACATTAATTTAAATTTATTTCTTAGCATTTAGTTATTTTTTATACTGTTCAAAAAAGTGATTTTAAATCAAATGACTATAATGTAACGCATGAATCTAGTAAGTAACATGCACAAACGTTTTGAAATGTGTTTTCTCGGTTAAAAACAAAAGATTAGATGGGTTGGTTGTCCAATATTCACTAACTCTCAATAGTTTATAAAAATTTGGAATTCTATTCTATTTCTGATAAAAACAAAATTTAGGGAATCATATTTGAGCATAATTGTAAAGTGTATGCACTCGCAAATTAACTATATTGATTCGACTTTTTCAAATAAAAGATTCATTCGACTACTTAACCAATAAATTTTCCTGCAACTTGCAATGTATCTCCTTAAAATATTATCAAAATGGAAAAAAGGACAAATTGTTATAAGAAGCTGGAAGTGTTAAGTTTAAGGGATCACATGCGAGATAGTATAAATATACGATATACATGAGACAAGTTTCGTTTATGTGTATTGAAAGTCTCAAGTTAACAATGAATTTAGCTACTAAGGAAATTTAACTTGAAGTTTCATTTTCTATGTTTCGTGGTTAGAAATATCAATATGCATACGTTGCGTATCGAGCACATATGCCAGGGGTCTGCCTTTACCACTCTTTTGCCTATTTTCAAATCGAGTCGATGTGTTGTTCTACTATAGGAGTTTTTGCTTCGGATAGGGTTTTTTTGCTTTACTGCGTTTTGTTACAGATTTTTGGAACTTAACACATACTTTTCACTTATCATAATTAGTTGTCACTACGTATAATCTGGTATGTGTGTTTGATGTAACTCGAAACATATATCTTTCAAGTGACTAGCCGTACGTATTAAGAAAGGAGGAGATTCAAAGAACTTGAATTGATGGTTCATGGTTACAACAGTTGGATCATTGATTGGCACAACAGCAGGAGAAAAGCGACATGATCTGAAGTTCGTGATCTACAAGAAGAACTTAGGATTAAGTGTTATATGCACATATGTATAAAAGAAGTGATTCGGTCTAGGTATGTCGAATGTTAGAAAAATGAGCACATAGGTTAATCTGATAGAGTTTGTCCAAAAAAGAAAAAAAAAAAAGAAAAAAAAAAAAAAGAGAGGCCAAGGACATTAGGAAATGAGCTAGCAAGCTGTTTCATTGATGCCATCATTGGTTTAAAGGAACAGAGATCATATCAAGACTGTTTACAAGGATCATTGGGTTATCAAATTCTTACCTAAATTAAGCCAAACCAAGAATTTGAACGTCATAGACGAAGTTGACAAAAGTCAATTTCCGATATAACTGAATAAAACGGGCTTTTTAATATGAGGCCCATCGTATAATTAGAGGAAATAGAATCAATCAATCGGACCAATGAAGACGATCGTCTTATATTGAAAGTTTTTAATATGAGGCCCATTGTATAATTAGTTCTTATATTTGTACTTTTGTGCATCTCTTCATACGTCGACCCACTACAATGGGAGCCGGAAAAAGTGGGGAAAATAATAATAATAGATGTGGAGATTTCGCAGATACGCTTCCATCATGTCTCACCGCTACACTCGCTCGGAAAAAGCAAAAGACACTGTGAGAGCAAGCACCCCACGTCGCCGCTCTCCTGTCCGTATCCCGGAAGGAGATAACTCCTCTCTCATAGAGGCAAACAAGCTTACTCTCATTGGTAGAGTTACCAACCCTTCGATTCAAAAACCTAGAGCAGTAGTAAACTACTTCCCTAACTTCTGGAATCTGGATACTGTTGTTACGGGAAGACCACTTGGCCTTGACCGTTTTCAGTTCAAGTTTGAAACAGAGGAAGCTCTTCACTCTGTTCTAAGGAAAGCTCCATACCACTACAAACAGTGGATGCTCATTCTCCAGCGCTGGGAGCCGATAGTAGCGGACAGCTTCCCTGCTCTCATTCCCTTCTGGATTAGAATTCATGGCTTACCCCCACACCACTGGTCAAGCCAGACTATCCGCACAATTGGATGTGAGTTAGGGCATATTACTGGCGCAGATACGGGAATAGATGTCACTGAAGGCCGTATAAGAGTCCAAGTCAATGGTCTTATCCCACTGGAAATGTCTCTCCCGATCTTGCTGCCTTCAGGAGAGGAGACAACAGTGGAGATAGAGTATGAAAAACTTGAGAAGCATTGCTTCAATTGCTTTTCCCTCTCCCATGAGGTTGTTGACTGCCCCACAAAGGAAAGTTTTTACAGGAACCCTTCCCGCCCTCTAGGCATCAATCAACAAAAAACTCTTTACAAGATTGAGGCTGATAAAAGACGTTCAAACCTTAGGAGAGAAAATCCTCAAAGGTCAAAGAGCCCTCCCACCCGTAGGGTTGCTGCAGTGGGACAACAGTCCAGGAGATGGACACCATATGGGGATAAACGCCAAGCTGGCCGCAACCATAGTTCCTCTCACCACCATAATCACTCTGCACATGCTACTACCAGCCACCATGGCTATAGGGACTCTCGCCGGAGCCTTCACAGAGCTTCTCGTCGCTCTCCCTCTGACGCTGGAGCTGGTATTTCGGTCTCCCTGTCCACACCAATGGCTGATCCCTGTAAAGGGGAGACTTCCAGAAAGGTCCCGGACCATAGCAACCCTCGAGACTCAAACAGACTCTCCTTTCCCAACCATCATGGAGAAAGAACTGACATCCCCACCCCTCCCCCAAGGAACAACCATCTCCTCTTGGCTAACTCAACAGGGGAAGTCGGGGAATCCTCCACTAGTAGCAGAAATAGGCGCCCTGCTTTAGAGAGATTATCCCATGACTCTCAAGGCATGCCCTCCCGGTCTAGTGGTAGAGGTAGCGCTGGTAGTGGAAAACTTCAAGATGTGGAAATCCAGTACACACCTGACATGATTGAAGAAGATCTAAGGCGTACCCTAAATATTTCGGGTTCCAGCTGTCGTGAACCAACTTCCAGAACACTCTTCTCCTCTGTTCAGAATCACTCTCCTACATTAGAAATGGAGGAACAAAGAATTCACACTTCCCTACGATTGGGACCAATTGAAACTACCCTTACTACTGAAGCTGAAGCAGACCAGTTTACCATCAGTCGTAACCTGGCTCAGAGAATTACAAGAAAAAGGAAGGGAGGTTCATCTTCCTCTGCTCCAAAACATGGCAAAAGCCCGATTCATGGAGTTAGTTTAAGACAACGAATTGTCTCTAAATCCCACCCTTCCCCTGGTAAGAGAATCTGTGTGGCTAAGACTCAAAATCAGAACAAGACTCAAGCTAGGAACAAGACAAAGAAAGGCAAAGGCCAAGAAGGCTCTGATCAACCTCCAATTTCACTCATTCCTGCGTCGTCTAAAGGAGTTGCGGATTTTCGGATCCCGCAATCTCCTCTTCCTTAGTCACTCTGGCTTGGAACTGTCAGGGGTTGAGGAGCCCCCCTACAGTTCGTCGGCTCCGGGAAATCAGGCGTAAAACTTTCCCGGACCTCTTGTTCCTCATGGAGACTAAAAATCAAGATGAAGCAGTGCATAAGGAGCTCCAATGGATGGGCTACAAACACACCTTCACTGTCCCACCTAATGGCCTAAGTGGCGGATTGGCACTGCTGTGGAAAGAGGATTTTGATCTGGAGATATTGAACTCCTCTCCAAGCTTTATTGACACTAAGCTTACAATCCACTCAAAACCTTCTTTCATCACCTTTGTGTATGGCCATCCCCAAACACAACAAAGACAGGACATTTGGGATCAAATCTCGGCTTTGGGTGCTTCAAGAAATGAGGCTTGGCTGCTAACAGGAGACCTTAATGAAATCTTAGATAATTCAGAGAAGAGAGGAGGGCCTGCCAGAGCAGAAGGCTCATTTATACGTTTCCGTAGCTTCATATCCCAAAATGGTCTTTGGAATGTCAATCACTCGGGTAATTCCCTCTCTTGGCGAGGTCAGAGAGGTGACCACTTCATACGAGCACGTCTCGATAGATCTCTCTCAAATAATTCTTGGCTAGAAGCCTTTCCTTCTGGCCGCTCTATATACCTGCGGTTTGAGGGCTCGGACCACAGACCATTAATCACTCATGTGGATTCTTCTTTGAAAAAAAAAAGAGGCAGTTTTCGCTTTGATAATCGGCTCAGATCCAATGAAGAGATTAGATCCCTCATTTCTGAGGTGTGGCAGGAAAATAGAGATAGCTCGGTGCTCTCAAAAACAGCTAGCTGTCGCAGAGCCATTATCCAATGGGCAAAAAACCAAAACCGAAATAGCGCACTCCTAATCTCAAGCACCCAAGCTGAGCTGGAGATGGCTCTCTCTACAGATCCCCCAGACACGACTCTAATCTCCCATCTGCAGTCTGTCTTGGAAAAAGCTTATTTAGCAGAGGAGCAGTTTTGGAAACAGAGGAGCAGAATCCAGTGGCTACAAGATGGGGATAAAAATACAGCTTTCTTTCATGCTGCTACTAGAAACCGTCGGACTTGCAACAGATTCACAACCCTCGAGAATGAAAATGGAGAAGCTTTCCACCAGGAAGAAGATTTTGTCAGAATCATCTCGTCCTACTATCAAAATATCTTTACCTCACAATCTGAGGGAAATCTTGACCTAGTTTCTGAAGTTCTCCAGCCCTGTATCTCAGAAGAGACAAACCAACAATTGATTGAAATCCCTGACTCAGAGGAGATCTTTCTAGCAGCTAAAGCCATTCACCCTGCAAAGGCCCCCGGACCTGATGGCTTCACGGCAGGCTTCTACCACTCCTACTGGAACACCATTGGCCCTGATGTAATACAAGAGATCCAAGACTTTTTCAGAACCAGCTGCTTCCCAAAGAAGCATAATGAAACATATGTCAGGCTCATCCCTAAAGTGACTGGTCCAAAAAGAGTTGCAGACTATAGGCCCATAGCTCTCTGTTCCGTGTACTACAAGATTGTGGCAAAGATACTTACTAAACGCCTCCAAAGTCTCCTTCCCGATATGAATTCGGAAAACCAGTCCGCCTTTGTTCCTTCACGCGCTATCTCTGACAATGTACTTATTACTCATGAGATTCTTCACACCCTAAGCCTGTCAAAAGCGAAAAAGAGAGGCTCCATGGCCGTCAAGACCGACATGAGCAAGGCCTATGATCGGATTGAATGGGATTTCTTGCGGGCAGTGCTAATGAGGTTAGGTTTCCACACAATGTGGATTGATTGGATCATGGAGTGTGTCTCCACAGTTTCATATTCCTTCCTAGTTAATGGTTCTCCGCAAGGTAAAGTCATTCCTTCAAGAGGAATCCGCCAAGGAGATCCGTTGTCTCCGTATCTCTTTATCCTTTGCACGGAAGTTCTGTCGGGACTTTGTCGAAGAGCACAAGAGGACCGTTCTTTACCAGGGGTCAGAGTTTCACCCAATAGCCCAGCAGTGAGCCACTTACTCTTCGCCGACGACACTATGTTCTTCTGCAAATCAAGTAAGAAGGCTTGCCATGCTTTGGCCAATATTCTCCGAGACTATGAGACTGTATCAGGCCAATGTATCAATCTAGGCAAATCCTCAATCACCTTCTCCAAGAAAACATCATCAACTCACAAACTTCAAGCTAAGAGTATCCTTCGTATCAACAAAGAAGGAGGTACTGGTAAGTACCTTGGCTTGCCTGAGAACTTTGGAAGACGCAAAAGAGACATTTTTGGAGGTATTGTAGACCGCATCCGCCAGCGCTCTCATTCATGGGCCTCTAGATTCCTCTCTACTGCTGGCAAGGAAACCCTCCTTAAAGCAGTCCTCACTTCTATGCCCTCATACACGATGTCATGCTTCAAATTACCATCGTCCCTCACCCAAAAAATCCAATCTTTGTTGACCCGATTCTGGTGGGATGCAAAACCCGATGAAAGGAAGATGTCCTGGGTTGCTTGGACTAAGCTCACAAGACCAAAAAACACAGGTGGCCTGGGCTTTCGGGATATAGAAGCCTTTAATGACGCTCTTTTGGCTAAACTAGGGTGGAGGCTGATAACTCACCCCACTTCTCTCTTCTCTAGAGTTTTTCTGGGCAAATATTGCCAAAACTCCTCCTTTATGGAGGCCACACAACTCCCAAAGTCCTCCCATGGCTGGAAAGGGATCCTAGCAGGCAGGCAAGTGTTAAAAGAAGGACTTGGCTGGCTAATTGGCAATGGGGAAAGTGTTCGAGTATGGTCTGACCCTTGGCTATCCAAACTTGAACCCCTCTGCCCAATGGGTCCTCCCAACGCTAACATGTCTTGGCTAAGAGTGTCAGACTTGTTGGATCCCATAACCAAGTCCTGGAATTGGATGGCAGTCAGAGAGACGATCCCTCTGTATGAGGAGAGTATTCGCAGGATCCATATCAGCTCTTCATCACAAAAAGATAGACTGGTCTGGCTCCCAGCAAAGAATGGTCAATATACTTCCAGGCAAGGATATGGTGTTACCATGGCTAAAACCATACCGCTAACTCACCTGCAGTTCAAATGGCAGTCCACTATTTGGAAAGCACATACTTCCCCGAAACTACGCAGCTTCGCATGGAAAATTGCAATGAATGCCCTGCCTGTTAACTCTAATCTGGCTTATAGAGGTTTACCAGTTGATCCAAGCTGCAAAAGGTGCAACCAGCCTGAAACTATCTCCCATGTTCTACGAGACTGTCCCTTTGCCAGGCGGGTCTGGTCTCTCACACCACTGAAGACTAGCCCTGCATCAATTCCTGGTCCCATGTTGGAATGGCTCTCAAAAGCAAAAGCTACATGTGCTCTGCCTCCAACGGGTATTTTTTCGGCTTCTCTTTTCCACTGGATTTGTTGGTTTTTGTGGAAAGCACGAAATGCCTTAACCTTCACGCCTTCCTCATTCTCTGAGGCTGAAATTGTATTGAAAGCACAATTGGAGGCAAAAAACTGGCAGGAGGCTCAGTCTTTGCGCTACTCCAGAGAACCCGCCCAGCCCCCTGTAAACCAATCGTCCTCGACCCCGGTTCTGGATCCTTCTCTGTCACCCACTCTGTCGTCTAGATTCCAATCACTGCCCATGGCCACTTTAGTCAGTTCGGATGCGGCGTGGGATGCTGTAACTCTAAGGGCTGGTTTGGGTTGGTCTTTCCGTTCAAATACGGATGTCACGACTATCAATGAGACTTGCGGTTCGACAACACGCACTCATGTCAACTCTGCATTGGAAGCAGAAGCTTGGGCAATCTGGGAGGCTCTTACTCAAGCAAAATCTGATGGCATACAGGAGATCCATGCGCTCTCCGACTGCCAAACCTTGGTCAAACTGTTGAACTCTTCGGCTCTCCATACCGAAATTCAATCAATTATCGATGACATCCGAGCTCTTCGCTCCTCCTTTAAACTTTTTATGTTTTCTTTCATTCCTAGATGTTCTAATAGCAAAGCTGATGCTTTAGCTAAAAACGCTCTTCAAGCGATTGTACCAAACCATGTTCCTTGAGTTTACTTAATGGAATCTCCTTCTGACAAAAAAAAAAAAAGATGTGGAGATTTAACAAAAGGACAAGAATATATTACATAATAATTCACTTAAGAAATGTCAAGTGCAATCAGTGAATTTTATACAAAATGATGGAATTAGAAGAGGGTTTAATATTTTCCATATATATGTGCCAACATGCTCATATTTAGTTGTGGTCCTTTTTTTTTTTGTTTCATCAAATTTAGTTGTGGTCCTTGTGGATGTTAAATTTTGTCGCAAATATTTAAAAATTCACGACATGGTTCATGCTGATAGTCATAGAAAACTACAATACAGATTTTTAGTTAAAGATATTTCATATATTCAGAGAATTCGACTTGTATTTATTTATTTTAGTATTTCTTAAATCCTTATATATTCGTGAGTATCAAGCCCTTAGTGTAAAGCAAAAAATCGCAAATTAGGATTTGATTACCGTAAGAATATTTATAACGGCAAAAGGATTTGATTACCGTAAGAATATTAGAATATACTCTATATTATCAACTCTGTAATTTTTGTGTTTCCATTTATTACAGAAGTTGGATTTGAGGTTCAACTCTTAATAACCGGCCGTAGTCCTAGATAAATGTGGCAGAAACAAATCTCTCCCAGTAGGAGACAACGTGTGGCTTTTAAGCATCTTGAAAGTTCTCATATATATCACCGTCGACGTCGAGGGTATATTGTCAATTTTGTAATTAGTTACTATTTGTGTTTCGGCTTGCTAGCTCCATTTTTTGGAGCATACTCTTCTTGGACGGTGCCACTGCCACTTAAAGCATTATGTTTTTTTTCAATCACTGGTCGGAGAAAAAATTAACACTTAGTTCTTTAAAACGTATCAGAAGAGAATAAACGGTAATTTTTTGTTGTCCCCTAACTGTTGTTAGATGTAGTTATACCAAGACGAAAATGATCGGTTTAATAGGGTTGATCCGGTTTAATTTTATTTTTTCCATTCACAAAATATTCGAAATAGTGTGCAGATCATCATATCAGACAATCTAAAATATTTTGTATAATATATGAGAATACAAATATTAATTATTCAAGCATTATATAAGACACAAAAATACTAGATCTTGCGTGGCCCATAAAGACGTCCACGAAAATGTGACGCATGAGTGTCTCACGCTCACAACTTTATATATAATATTTCACGTACTTGCTCTTTTGTGTGTTTTAAATTAATTTGAAAGTTCACAACAACAAAATTGGAAAAACTGAATACCAATGGTCTTTGCCGTTGAAACTTTTAGGTGTAAGAAGAGTTCAAATGTTTGTGCACAGAAAAAAACAAAAAAAGAAGAGTTCAAATGAAATATTATTCAAACGTGTCTTGATATAAATCAAAGGTAACCGGTACGTTGTCAAACTAGAGACAACGTACGTATTATATAAATTAAATATTGACATATACAGCTTTTTGTGTGTGTCAACTTACATCTTTCATATCTTTGGATAAGTTTGACTTTGACTGACTATTTGCGAACTGTGATTCCTTGAAGTCATATCGACTGAGTAGCATGGCGTTGTTCATGAAGCCGGAGACAAAGCCTTGAGACTTAACCAATATAATACGATCATGCCCCCTCTACATCTAACAAAACAATTGGTCAATATATAGGATTATAGAAATAAAAAATAACTATTAGATACACAAACAAAAACAAAAATGTCCGAAATAACAATTTCAAATATATTTTTAGCACTACTAGTTCAATGTTGTTTTAGTTATGTCGAATCTTTAGATGATAAAAGAATACAAGTTATATGTTGAATCTTTATGTAATTGGATCTAAGTTCTGTTGTAGGTTAAGTTTGATGAAAAACGATTTCATTACGACTTTTCGTACCAAATAATTTTGAAATCGGATGTTCATATACACGAATGCATTCCCTATACATAGTAAGCGTCTAAGACTATATACAACTTAATCTAGTTGTATACTAGTAAAAGTCTAAAAACTTTTACGATTTTCATAAAGTAGTAAACTAGTAATAACATAAAGCGACTAATCGGCCTAACCAAAGAGGCGGCGGGTGAGCAACTTGTTGTGCCAAAATGGTGGCTATAACGTCTTAAGGATGAATACTCTTCTTCGTGGGAACCTCTACAAAGAAAAGATGATCCCTTCTTAAAAGTATGAACATTAATTGATTAATAAAACAGAACATTAAAACTAAAATTTATGAATTAAGTTATGCATAGATATTGCATATATATGTGATTTGATACTTGATATGGAAGAATTTCGTACAAGAATCAGATACCGTGATAAGTTAAAATAAGAGGAAATATATACTAACCAAGGAGAAAAAGAGAGGAAAAAACGAGATATATATGAAAACGAACTGAAAGGTTTTTGGACTTTTGAAACGTCATCTTGCATGCACGCATGTATATCATCTTAATTAGTTTATTTATGATTTATGACGAATCTTGCATGCATGTATATCATCTTGTATACATCACCAATATAACTTTTGGTTCTGCTTAGTGCTTGCATTATATAACATCTCGAGACATTTTTATTGTTTTAAAATTTTCAGGGATAACATATAGATTAATTAAAAGGTGAGATCTTATTGGTTCGGAGAAAATTATGAAGTCAAATGGATAAAGAACGAAATTTACAAAAACATTAATTATTGTGTATTCTTAACCAAACGGTAAATGTATACTCATGTTTAAATAAATTCCGGTATAATTGATCTGATTATTTTAGATATATTCATATATATATATATATATATATATATATGAACCCTATTAATCAGCTTTTCTTTGTGATCAAGGACACAATTGATGATATCATAATGTATCAACCCTCATGTTATGTAATATAACTTGTTGTTTTCTTGATATCAATTTCGAATGTGTCCAAGCTTTTTTCTTATGAAACTGACGAGATTTCACGTGACCTTAGTCCGATATTTGTTACACTATTTTTAAATACTCAATAGTGTGATTATATACTGTCTCAGACATGATCAACTTTCTTTGACGAGCCTAAGATATAATCACCATTTCCGGAACTTTTTGAATTATTTTAAAGTTTTATCCGTAGATACCAAATGTACTGTTTTATTAAACTATCATCACAAACCGATCTTCAAAATCCGATGTTCGAATTATTAATTTACTTCACTTGTGGTGTTTTATTATTATAACGTAATAAAAGATCCAATGTCAACTTTATTTGACGATCACGGGATATAATCACCATATTCGGAAAGATTAGGGGTAATATTGTCATTCAACAATTATAAAAGAATCCGAGTCATTAAACACTTTCTCGTTTGCTTCCTTAACGTTTTTAGACGCGTTCGTGTCTGACTCGGAACTCAGTTTGACTCAAATGTTAGAATCTTTTGTTGGTAAAGACCTTTTTTAATTTTGGTTTGAACTTTTATAATTTTTATTTATTTGGTAAAAAATCTTCTAAATTTTCTGTTAAAACAAAATATCTGGTGATGCAAGTATTTCAAGGAATATATGTTTTCGAAGGTATTTATTTTGTTTTGAGTAAAAGTGTTGAAAGTTTACCTTTACGTTGAACATTAAAATGTCCGTATATATCATTCAGAAAATCTAACATGAAGATTTTGAAAAATTCGCTTTTTAATTTTTGTTACCTTAAGGAATTAAAATATGATTGACGAAAGAAAAACAAGTAATTACGAATATTCCAATTAAAAAAACGTGTGGACGGCGAAAAACTCTCTTTCATTTGCTCTCTCTCGCTCTCTTTAAGGCATATATAAATAGCTGTCACCTGCCGATTATTTGTAATCAGAACTCAAACCAAATAAAGAAAGCTCTCAAACTCATTCTTGAAGCTTTAACTTTTTATCTACCGTACCATCTCATCAACAAAACCCTCAGATTTTGATTAAAAATGGCTTTAGCTAATGAGATAATGGGTTCTCGTTTAATCTTCGAGAGATCATCATCACTTGCGTCTCCGTTTCAACCGCGTTTCTCCACCAAGAAGAGGACACAGAGAACGCAGTTCTCCATCAACCCTTTTGATCCGAGACCTATGAGAGCTGTTAACTCCAACGGCGTTGTAGCAGCCATCAGCGAGGAAACGCTGCGTATTAGCACCGTCGGTAGAAAACAGGAGGAAGAGGAGGAGAAGTCGGTGAAGTTCAAGGTGAGAGCGGTTGCGACGGTGAGGAACAAGAACAAGGAAGATTTTAAAGATACTCTGGTTAAGCATTTGGATGCTTTTACTGATCAAATCGGTAGAAACGTCGTCTTGGAGCTTATTAGTACCCAAGTTGATCCAAGTAAGTCATTTAACCAAAACACACAAAATTTCTTGGTGGGTAATTTTTAAGTCGTGTAATTTAACATGGGTTTTGGTCAAAGTTTGATTTTTATTTATTGGACTAATTTACCCGAATTTTTTTTGTCAAACTTTGTAACAGAAACGAATGAGCCAAAGAAGAGTAAAGCGGCGGTATTGAAAGACTGGTCAAAGAAATCGAAATTAAAGGCGGAAAGAGTTCATTACACGGCGGAGTTCACGGTGGATTCCGCCTTTGGTTCGCCTGGAGCCATCACGGTAACCAACAAACACCAAAAAGAGTTCTTCCTTGAGAGCATCACCATAGAGGGTTTCGCATGTGGCCCTGTTCACTTCCCCTGCAACTCTTGGGTCCAATCCCAAAAAGACCATCCATCCAAACGAATTTTCTTCACTAATCAGGTAATAAATTCAGTCTTAATCAAAACCATCTACAAATTAAATCCCATTAAATGTGAATTCATAAATATCATATAGTTATATCATAGTGGGTCCAAATGTCTAAATCTTGTCTTAATTAACAAACTTGACGTCCAACTATATATTTGGATTGAAAAATTAAATGTCGTTACAAAATTGCGCAGCCTTACTTGCCGAGCGAGACACCGTCCGGTCTAAGAACATTAAGGGAGAAAGAATTGGAGAATCTAAGAGGAAATGGGAAAGGAGAAAGAAAATTATCAGACAGAATCTACGATTTTGATGTCTACAACGACATAGGAAATCCGGACATATCACGGGAACTAGCCCGTCCCACATTTGGTGGTCCTAAATTTCCTTACCCTAGACGCTGTCGAACCGGCCGGTCTTCCACAGACACCGATATGATGTCTGAGAGGCGGGTGGAGAAACCATTACCGATGTATGTGCCAAAAGATGAGCAGTTCGAGGAGTCTAAGCAGAACACTTTTGCTGCATGTAGGCTTAAGGCGGTTTTACATAACCTCATACCTTCACTAAAAGCTAGCATTTTGGCTGAGGACTTCGCTAACTTCGGCGAGATCGATAGTCTTTACAAAGAAGGCTTGCTTCTCAAGTTAGGGTTTCAAGATGATATGTTCAAGAAGTTCCCTTTGCCTAAGATCGTCACTACCCTCCAAAAATCAAGCGAAGGCTTGCTTAGATACGACACTCCAAAAATAGTTTCAAGTAAGCACAACAATTACTCCTGACAGCTATTATATCTTTTAATTAATTCGTTTATCTTTATGATATTTCGAGTTTCATAAGTTTAACATATGTGCTATCACAACATGCCGTTTACGGACCAATCTTTAAAGAGAATCCTAATGATTCTCATCACCAATTTTGTACCTCTTATATTATGGTATGCTATAGTTCATGTCACTTCTGAGTATCTGTGTATTTGGAACCAACATTGAAACTTCCCCTTAGATTCTCTTCAATAAGGAAATATGATTCACGTGCTCTATTCATTTGTTTATTTGTTGTTTCCACTAAAAGATAAAATTTGCTATAGTGGTGGTAGTTGTAGTAGTTTGCTTTTATATAATTAAAAGCGTGTTTCTGTTTTATATTATCAGCTCTCTAAACTGCTTATTTAGCTCTTGTTATTATATAGTTTTAACTTATTTAATGAATCTTTTTTACTTTAATGTAGAGGATAAATACGCATGGCTTAGAGATGACGAGTTCGCACGCCAAGCCATAGCTGGGATCAACCCGGTCAACATAGAACGAGTCACGTCTTATCCACCGGTCAGCAATCTTGACCCCGAAATCTACGGTCCAGGTCTTCACTCCGCTCTCACCGAAGACCACATCATCGGTTACCTTGACGGCTTATCCGTACAACAAGTAAGAATATACATCATCTCATTAATTAACTTACACAAAGACAAAAAAAAAAAGAGTAAAATTATTAACTAATTAATCTTTTGATTGAATCCAGGCGTTAGAGACGAACCGTTTGTTTATGGTGGACTACCATGACATATACTTACCATTTCTAGATCGAATCAACGCTCTTGATGGACGCAAGGCTTACGCGACTCGAACCATATTGTTCTTGACCCGTCTAGGTACACTCAAGCCTATAGCGATCGAGCTAAGCCTCCCGTCTCAATCAAGCTCAAACCAAAAGTCCAAGCGCGTGGTCACACCTCCAGTAGACGCAACCTCCAACTGGATGTGGCAGCTAGCCAAGGCCCACGTTGGATCTAATGACGCTGGTGTCCACCAGCTTGTGAATCATTGGTTACGTACTCATGCGTGTTTAGAGCCGTTTATATTAGCTGCTCATAGACAATTAAGCGCAATGCATCCGATATTCAAATTATTAGACCCTCACATGAGGTACACTTTGGAGATCAATGCCGTGGCACGACAGACTTTGATTAGCGCGGACGGTGTGATCGAGTCGTGCTTCACTGCTGGTCAATACGGTTTAGAGATTAGTTCTGCTGCGTATAAGAACAAATGGCGGTTCGATATGGAAGGTCTCCCTGCTGATCTCATCCGAAGGTAATGTCTCTATACATTTTTAAATTTAAAAACTTAGTTTTAAACTAATCTGATGATACCGTAATTAAGTGTTAGAAAATTTTATGATTTAGAATTACAAGAAAGCTAGCTTCAACACTTTCTAATGGTTTCAATCATATATACTCATGTGATAATATAGTGGGCATAGCAATAGATTATTGTAGGGACTAGATAGATATTTTTTTGTCTGGTTAAATTCGGTTTCTTTTTCATATAATAACTATTGAATAGAAGAATCTAACTATTTTTTTTTTTAATTTCCAGAGGAATGGCTGTTCCAGACCCAACACAACCACATGGGCTTAAATTACTTGTCGAAGACTACCCATACGCCAACGACGGTCTCTTATTATGGTCCGCGATCCAAACCTGGGTCCGAACCTACGTGGAACGTTATTACCCAGACCCGAATCTAATCCAAACCGACATCGAACTCCAAGCCTGGTACTCCGAGTCAATCAACGTAGGTCACGCCGATCATCGCGACGCCGAGTGGTGGCCGGAGCTTTCCACCGTCGAAGATCTCGTCTCTGTCATCACCACCATCATCTGGCTCGCCTCCGCACAACACGCTGCACTCAACTTCGGACAATATCCTTACGGCGGCTATGTCCCAAACCGGCCACCGTTGATGCGGCGGTTGATTCCTGACGAGTCAGATTCCGAGTTCGCGAGTTTTATGGAAGATCCTCAAAAGTATTTTTTCTCGTCGATGCCAAGTTTATTGCAAACGACAAAGTTTATGGCGGTGGTTGATACATTGTCAACACATTCACCGGATGAGGAGTATATCGGAGAGAGACAACAACCGTCGATATGGACCGGAGATGCTGAGATTGTTGATGCGTTTTATGGATTTTCGGCGGAAATCGGACGGATAGAGAAGGAGATTGAGAAGAGGAATCGTGATCCTAGCCGTAGGAATCGGTGTGGCGCAGGAGTTTTACCGTACGAGTTGATGGCTCCAAGTTCTGAACCGGGTGTTACGTGTAGAGGCGTGCCTAATAGTGTATCCATTTAGAATTATTAAATTTGAGTTTAGAGAATTTTATAAGTAAATAAATAGATTTTTGAAGCAAATATTTTGTATAGTTTATTTACCGATGTTGTAAAATTCTTCGAGGATTTGATTATGTTAAATTTGTTTTTGTGTAGACGACATAAATAATTAAAAATTATATTCTCATAATAAACTAGAAATAAGATAAATTACGGGTGTGGCAGTGTCAAACTGAACTAATCAGAATTAGTTATACCAATTTTTTTCATTTAGTTACACATATTTAATCAAACTCAATCATATTATATAACAAAAATATTATTTGAATAATTGAAATTAAACCTCATTGAATCCAAAAAAACAAATTAAATTAAAAACGATATAGCATCAACTCAAATCAAAAACCAAAGTGATCATTATCAAATTACCGAATTGTTCCACGCCTAAGCAACAAATACAAAATAATCATTATCAAACTACCGAATTGTTAAGAAAGATAATTTATAGAAGTCTTACGCTTAAAACATAGTACCACTAGTACAAATTTTGAACATACTAACCACAAAATGGGAGATGAGTTTCTCCATTCGTCTTTTGAGCTCCATTAAGCCTAAGACATAAATAGCAAAATATCCTTATCAAATTAAATATTAAAAAGGATAATCTTATAATCAAGCAACGATTATGATTGTTAAGCTAAGATAATCTTAATTGAATATACCATTTTTAGAATTTCATGTGTTTAATAATTTTTACCTTCTTGGACCCTAACCAACAGAGAACAAAGTGTTCTAATCATATTTCAATTTCCCAATCAAATTACCCAATCGTGTGATGAAAAAAACACACTTACTTTGTTGCACCAAGCTTCAATCTTTTATATTTGTCCATTTCCCACGAATCATCTTCCATATTTTTGCGCAAACAAAGTAGAAGTGAAGTGCCATAACTTTTGTTAGTTTTATTTTTATTTTTTTAGTAACACCTATAGTAGTAGTCCTCCAAGTTTTGCACACGACCTTAGCATTGATGTTGGTGACTATATCAGCCTTTTCACCAATCAAGTCAAATATATCATCACTCAAAGTGTGCCATTCAGACACAACAACATGTTGTAATCCAGCTTTCCCTTCTTGGATCCTAACCAACAAGAGAGAATTCTAATCAGAATTCAGTTTCCAATCAATCAAATTTCTAAAGCAAATTACACATACAATGTTTCACACGAATGATCTACCATTGAATTGAAGCATTCAACAATTTCCACTTCTTCGACCCTAACCAACAACATATAATTCTAATCAGATTTCAATCCAATCAATCATCCCAATAAATTACCGAAAACGAAAACAACACTTAGTTTGCAAGATTCAACCTTGTCTTGCCCCTTTCTTCCATATTCGCGCAATAAAAGTTGACCACATGTGTGTGGGACTTAGTATAAAATCCTTTGAGTTAATACAATTGTAAGAAAAAGATTTGGAGTGTACACATTTTACTCAGTTAATTTTATTAAAGGTTTTCACTCTTTTTTTATTAATGGTTCCATTAATGTTTTTTATTTTTCTAACAATTTAGAGACTCTATTTTTTCATAGATTCGTTTTTTCTTCCAAAATTCTATTTGCAAATCTTTTTTTATGACTAGATCTAAAAAGATCTTAGTTTTTGGAATATGATATGCAAATCGAATAGCATATCAAACCAACACAAACAGTTTTCAGTGTTGTGTTATTCACTTATTTGGCATCAGCTCGTATAAAACCGAAAAATATCGGACCAAAACCAAACCAAAAATCGGTTTAAATAGTCTGAAAATAAAACGTAGAAAGAAAGCGAAACCTCTACCTCATTCGGAGGCTCTGACGTTTCATCGTTTAATGTCGGACCATTATCAATGGCGAGGATCATCAGAAGACCGTTAAATTTGACGGCGGCCGTCCGGTTCCGACTTGCTCCGTTATCTCCATTCTCCGGTAACTCTGGTTCCGTTAACTCGGGTACGACTCGTTGCTCTGAGTTAATTCGAGTATCGAGTTTAGTCGAGGGATGCGATTACAAGCACTGGCTGGTTCTCATGAAGCCTCCCAATCGATACCCAACTCGAAATCACATCGTCCAACGCTTTGTCGAAACCCTAGCCATGGCTCTAGGGAGGTAACACGGATCACACTCGAAATTTAGTTATATTGCAATCGAAAAGTTTCCATTTTTTCAATTTAAAAATCGAAGCTTTTTGGTATATGATTGAGGTTGCTTTGTTGTTTGCAGCGAAGAAGAAGCTAAAAAATCGATATACTCTGTATCTACAAAGTACTACTATGCATTTGGCTGCAGGGTTCATGAACCTTTGACTTACAAGATTAGATGTATGAACATAGATACTTTAAATTTCCTCTTCTTTCTTTGGATTTTTGGTTCATTTGTTCCTAGTTTTGTGGCAAATGTTGTAACTTTGGTTTGTATTTGATTACAGCTCTGCCTGATGTTAAATGGGTTTTACCAGATTCGTATATTGTGGATGGTGACAATAGATATGGAGGTTTGTTTTGCTGCTTAAAAGCGAAAAACTTGGTGCACCCATATATCTCAAAATTTTGAGATTGTGTGCTTATTCTCATATTGTTGGGTTTCTTTGGTGGACAAAAGGAGTTGTAGCTTTTAAATATATTACCTGCAGATCTTTTAAATTCATGTTTTTTTTTTTGCAGGAGAGCCGTTTGTCGATGGAGAGGTCGTTCCATATGATGAGAAGTATCATGCGGACTGGCTACGAGATCAAACTGATGATGATGCTAATAACCGAGTAGTCAAGAAGAAGCCTAGGAGGAAAACAAAGAAGAAGTTGATCTAATTGGAGATATTTGGTATTTAGAAGTCTTCTTGCTTCAGTGTGGCACTCAAGCCTAAAGATTTTCTGGAATTTCTTTTAGTATTACTAATATGAGCTGTTGTAAAGAATCCTAGGTGTAATGGCACTCAAGCCTAAAAATTCAATCAATCAATCAATCCTAGATATTGAGTAGATTCCACATCATTGTCTAGCTACTGAACTTAGAAGCTAACAGGAATGTGTCTTCTAGTTAAGATTTCAGAGAGTTTCTTGCATATATAGAAGCTTATGTTTCAGTGGATGATAGAACTTGAAATTATGTGATGATGCAAGCCAGTGCCAGTAGGAGATCTGTAATGTTTTACTGATCTCATGAAAATTGGATACTCACTTTAATGATTCATCACAGTTCCCTGTATTGCTTCAGTTTTCAGTAGTGACATAATCTGTTAGGTATTGAAGTCTCCATAGAAAAAGACTGGTCCACCAAATGGCTGCTTCTTATTGTTCGTTTGTCAATCAGGCCATATATAAATTAGAGGAGACGAAAGCAACCACAGAAGAGTTTTTCCTACACGTCTTTTTTGAGTGGGGTTTGGTAAGATTGAGAAGTCTTTCTTCATGACCAAGGTATGTAATCTAATCTTTGGCTTCATATGAAACTGTTTTGTCTGAAATTGAAACATGCTTGCGTATGTACCCAGATACTTAAACATTGACTAGGAACAACAAGCTTACCACTGAAATTCTTAGTTGGTGAACTACAGTCAATTCAGATTTGATGTGGAATCTTTGTGGTGAAAAAAGTTCCAAGTAATACTGTCCCTTTTGAACACGCATACAATTCAGACTTATACATCTGTGGTTACAAAATTGAAAATCGACTTCTAAATATCTATGTAGCTCACTTTTTAAGCTACGTTTCTATCACAACATGTGCAGAATTTCATGAAACCTTATGGTAACTTCATTTATCTAGCACAACATTTTTCTTATTTTCCCTGTATATTAACGTATCCTAATATCTATACCTGTATAAAAATTAAATAATTTTGCTTTTTGTGCATCAATTTAGTTGGCCGGGGTATATAAACTGGTTCCTAGACTCTTGTATAGAGCAGTGTCTGAATATACTGCACGAGACCTCATTGCCTTGTGTTTACGTCTGTTCCTTCGACCTGCTCGGTGTCGTGGGAAGACTTTTGCCTCCTTCTCTGTTTCAACTTTTACGACTTTGACATCATCCTTACTTTTGAGGTCATGAACTTCATTTGAACCTGCTACTGGAACGATGTACACAAACGGTCCGTTTTGGATGTCTTTGAGGTCTAGAATAGGCTCTAGGGTCTTAACCACAGTGGTCATAGTTGGTCGTGACTTAGGGTTGTGGCTCAGGCACTGGTAAGCCAAAGCAGCTGCCTTTCTGATGCCTTCAACCGAGTATTTTCCTTCGAGACTCGGGTCTATGATCCGTTCAAGCTTGTTGGGATCCTTTAACATGGGTCTTGCCCATTCCACTAGGTTCCTCCCTCTCTGTGCCCGGTACTTCTCCACTGCCTTTCTAGCTGTTAGCATCTCCAAAAGCACCACCCCGAAACTGAACACGTCGCTCATTGTCGTCAACTGACCTGAAATTCACCAAGAAACATTTAAGCCAAGGATGAAAAGGCTGTGTGCTTTATGACAAGTAGCCTTATTGTTATGTTTTTTAACCTGCTGAGATGTATTCTGGAGCTGCATAGCCTTCTGTGCCCATTACACTTTTGGTAAAGTTTGAGTCTTCTTCCTCTGATCCATCTGTGGCTAAGCCGAAATCTGAAAGCTTAGAGCTGAAGTCCTGAAAGTTTCAGATATTGAGATTTAAGTTATTTGACATGATAACAGATATTAGGAAATGCAAAATAGGAACAGAAGCATTCAGATTACCGAGCTCAAGAGGATGTTGGAAGGCTTAAAATCTCTGTATATGACAGGTTTCTCTTGTTTGTGAAGGAACTCAAGGCCTTTCGCAGCACCAAGTAGAATCTTCACTCTTGTTAACCAAGGCAAGGCTCCACCATACTCTGCATTTGCACCAAACAGTAATCATATTGTTAGTAATCTGCACCTCTATAACAATCACTTTTCGATTTTGTATGGTTTTGGTCTTTTAACCAACTCACTTTGGAATAAATGGTCTTCCAGATTGCCTCGTTCCATGTACTCGTATACTAGAAGCCTCTCATCGTCCTCACAGCAGTATCCGACCAAATTCACCAGATGCGGATGCTTCAACTGACCAAGGATTATAACTTCAGCCTGCAGAATCTCGAAGAGATGTTTTTTATTAGTTTTTATGATTCCATTCTGATATAAGCCAATATATAATTCTTGAAATGTGATTCGTCTATATGCTGATAGAGAAGAAATCATTACCAGCCACTCTCTATGGCCTTGTCCACCTTCTCGTTTCAATGCCTTAACAGCAACAGGCTGAGCTTTCAAACCAGTCTTGAAGCTATCATCAACAAAACCTTTGAAGACTTCCCCGAATCCTCCTTCACCGAGGAAATTATACTTTGAGAAGCCTTGTGTGATCGTTTTGAGCTCTTCGTAGGTGAAGATGTGAATGTTTATGAAGAAAGAGTTTGAGAAGTCGTTGAGTGAGATGGTTGAATTGCTGAAATCCGACATATAGACTCTGCTTGGAACAGAGGTTTGTCTGGAGAGAAGAAGAAGTTTTTCCTTTGATGGGTTTGTTGTTGTAGTCTTCTTCTGGTTTGTGTTTTTGATGCAGCTTATGGGAAGACATATATTCTTCCAAGAAAATCTCATTGGTTTCATCTGAAACTGAAACAATCTCTCTGTGTTTCTTTCAAGATTTTGTCTATATTTGATTTAATAGTTTTTATTTTTTTCTGAATGAATATATAGAGATTATATAAGAAACTTCTTTGAAAAAAGGGTTAGTGAGAAATTGGAGAGAGAGCGAAAGAGAGAGGTGAGAGATTGGTGAAGACTCCAAAAAGTAAGTCTGCAGTCTTATAGAGCCATCCAAGATGGCATTTGTCACTAAGTATAATCAAATGTGTGAATAAAATATGCAAATGAGTAAGATTTTTCTTAAACATTCTTTCATTATTTTTGCAATTTCACACTTTATTTTTTTTTGACACAAAACTCTCTATCTATGAAGCTATAGCATATAATAGCTTGCTAAACTACCAAAAATAAATTTTCTGTTTCTAATGTTATATACTTTACTTTATTTGTTTTCCAATTTCATTTCAAATAAATGTTTTAGTTAGTTATATATGATAATTTCGACCAAATTTCTGAGAAGAAGATAGCCTATAAGATGCATATTTGAATTAGACAATTCCAGATGCATATTTGGATCTATTAGAAAAATCTTTGACTATCTCAAGCCATCTCATACTTTGTTTTTGCTTACTGGCTACTATGATACACTTGTAAGTTGTTAATGAATTGGTTATATATATGTATCATATATTCATTTTCTTCTAGAAGAAATGGTTGCTTCTGCTAAATATATTATGTTACTTCTGTCAACAATAATATTTGATCAGTTGTATTAATTTAACAAACAAAATAATAAAGAGGTTGGATTATTTTTCTACCTTTTTGAAGTTGGAATGTGATCTCAATACCTTTGGCCACACCATTGACTTGAGACAACGGTAGCCTTTGTTTTCTTCGTTAGGCTGAGTTGTTAAAAGCAAATACAATATTTTAAAAAAATTTAAACTGAGTCTATTTGTATTTTTGTTTTCCTACGGCTGTGATTAAAAGATACAGATGTGATTAATGTATTCAAAATTTATAGAAATCTCATCTGATAGTGATCTGCCATTTTTGTTTAAATTCTTGTGGAGACTAATATAATTCAAGTTTTTCGTTTTTTTTCACTTTAGTTAAGAATTTCACTAAATTTGTATAACCAATTAAGAATTCCACTAAATCTGTTCGTGGCGTGTCATACATAAGTTATGTTGAAAGCGCAAGAAAATTTAGTTCGAAATTTGTTATGTATTTTATGATTTGAATCAATTACAAATATATTCTACGTGGTAGCCGTATGAGATGGTCGTGCACATAGTTTTTCAATAAATAGTAGTTAATACGAAGAGAATGGAGATTTTTGCTTTTCGTTAAGGTCAATTTGTTCATTATCATCAATGTACTTTTCAACATTTTAAATTTTTTTGAGAGCGACATGGCAACAAACTTTGTTGCCAAATATTAAAACCTCAATTGAAAAAAACTCGTTTTTCTATTTTTATTTTTGTTTGTGAACCTAATGTCTCATTTTTCTTCAATCCTATTATTATAGTATCATCATACGATCATAAAAATAGTATCAAATTAAAGAGCTTAGGAATCTGATTTTAAAGCTCTACATTAAAGTTACGTAGCTTTTTCATTATTTATTATTGGGAAAAAAGGAAAATATATAGTTTGGCAATTGTTAATAGTTTAATGAGAAAGTGATAAATCCTAGTGATCAAAGTCGGCTCAAACAAACTCGCCTGTGGTGGTGGGATATTGAGGTATTGGGTCTCTCATGGCTAAATTTGCATTTACGTTGAAGTTTCGATTTTGATTTTATTTCAAACAAAATTGTTGTACATGTAAGCCATTTTAGACTCTTAGAGATACTTACGAGTTTGATGAAAATTTCTGCCAAAAGACATGCTCATCTCCGGATTAGTGGGATTGTCCCAATAAATAAAAAAATGGGATACAACAAAGATGTGTTAGCACAGTCCAGTGACACAATTAGCACGTGGTGATGTGAAGTAGATAATTCTCCAAATTCCACAAATCTTCTTTTAGTCAGTTAAATCTTTGTATCATTTTATCATTTGACTTGGAATATCATGTTGCGCTAGACTTCATCATTACAGAAATATATTTGAATTTGAATGAGAATAATATGATGAGATCAATGCATTCAATTCAATCAAATCGGCTTAGTGATGATAGAAAGTTTTAAAAAAAAAACGACGGAAAAAAATATTCATATATTCTCAAAGTGTGAAACATATTAAAATTTGAATTAATGTAAAAAAAACTTTTTGACTTCTAATTTCCTTTTCTTACCATACGAAAGAACCAAATGAAGAAAAATTTGTGTACATAAAGATCAAGAAACGAAAAAGAGAGAAATGTAATCATGATTTCAGGTGTTTTCAATATCTATAAACGAATTTTGGATCGTATATTTGAAAAAAGGAACATACATAAACATAACATATAGTATTATTTTGTGGCAGCCGCGGAGTATGGCATCATCAGAGGTGGCTTTTGACCTTGGTCCATTTCTCATCGATATTTTATAAGGGCCAAGATATCGATGAGAAATGTTGTACTTGTATGTGTGTCTATACTCTATATATTTGAGCAAAGTACAACATAAATCACGTGCATTATGTTTTACTTTGCTCAAATATATAAATACTCTATAATCGAAAGAACTAAACTCGTCAAGTCCCTTACAAAAAACACTCGTTGTGAGTCCCTTTCTGGTTTACGTATACACACATACAAGTGCCATATTAATCTTCTACGCCTCATAGACTTTTTCAAGGGTGATTTAGGTGAATAACCAAAAAAAAAAGAAAAATTAGTTTTTTAGAAAGAAGGTAGAGAGAGATAGGGAGAGAAAGAGAGTGAATAGGAGGGTTAGAGGTTAGATATTTAATTTTGTTGTTTTTTTAGGTTATCTAGTGCAATTTCTCCTTTTTCAACGTCACTATAAAATAAACCACTTTTTTTTAGGTTTTATAGTTATAAATTTAGGGTTTATTGAGAACTTGGGATTTATAGGTGAGTGTTTAGATTCTTTTATTAGTTAAGAATCTAGTTTATTTGGCTATTAAAATTAGGGTACGTTATCAATTCTCCTTTGTGAGAAAAAACTTTCAGTTAAGTAAATAAAAATTCCAAAAGATTATAATAATCGAAAATAAAACTGAAAATTAGATTTTACAAATGGGGTCAAAAACAACTGAGCAGTTAAAATATTTGTAGTAATTCTCTCCACATGCGTATCTTAGATCCTCGAACCAAACAGAATCAAGAACTTCGATAATCAAGACAATGATAGTGCACAAAGACAAGAAGAACCAGAAGAAAACATTTTGGTTGGTTTCTTTTTCTATAAGAGAGCTTCGATGTCTATCTCCACGAAAGAGCATGGATCAGGGATGTCAAAGTTGTTCAAAACCTGAACGGAAACAAAAGCAAAAAACGATTTGAAATAATAAAACATTGCAGATATTTGGAGCAAAGAATGAAGACTTAAATGAGTGGTACCTGAGGATGCACGATTCCAAAGTTACCAATTTGTTTCCCTCTGACAACGATGCTAGCTTGCCTGCCCGGTAGAAACTCGGGCTCCTTTTGCAGAAGGTTAAAAAGAGATAGATTAGGATCTTGAGTTAGTTGATAATGAAAAACCTTTAGATGCTTGCGGATCGAAAGGAGAGCTTACTTGAGAGAGCTTTATATAGTATCCGTTATTGTCATTGATTTTTACAAATGGGATTGCCATCACTTCCATGATTCTATCGACGAGGCCATGGATAAGCTGAATCAAGAATTATACAGAGATCAGTTGATCAAGTTGCGAAAACATGAGAGAAAATAAGCTAATATAATGAAGATATTATAGTTGACAACGGAAATCCATACCTCAAATCCAGAAGTAGCACCACAGTGTAGTGCAGCGAGATGGCGACGATTGGATGCACCAACATCTTTGCTCTCGTCCAACATGGCCACATCACTGATTTCATAAATCTTTAACAGAAAGAAAAGAATTTATCAACCCTGCGACACTAAAATCTCAAATCTAGCTAACGGCACCAAAGATATGGTTTTACCTTAATTGGTTTAGGGTGGTCTTTGTTGGAACCAACAGTCTTCAATATCCCGGGCATCAGAGTCCTCCTCATGGCCTATTTACCAAATATAATGAAACAATTTTCGGCAATTAGCAAAGCATTACCATTGGAAAAGTTTACAAAGAGATGAACAAAGGATTTGAAAGGAACCTCAAAATCAGCAGACCGCGGGTTCCCAATTATGACGGCTGAGTTATCATCCACTCTATTTAGCATCGCAAAGTTCTCTTTATGCGAGCATAGTAGCCACGTTACCACCTCGGTGTACACATTCATCGCAATCTAAAATTCAAAATATAAAATAGATCATTTCCGTGATAAACAAATGCTTAAAAGTGATTTAACATGAAACCAAGACACAGATCACTGTGAGCTGATGCACCAGCAAAATGGAGGTGAAAATACCTCTATTCTTAGAAGATCAGTGAGCTCATTCAAAGGCAGTGGTTTTATCGAAGCAGGCTTTCTTGTTGGGATGTTATTGAAACCATAGGCAATGGCAACATCCTGGTGAAATACAAGCAAAGTGATTAGTTATATGGAGAAAGGAGAGTCATCATAATGGCATTATGTCACCAACACAGAAGGGTGTTAGTTATGAAGTATACCTCCATAACATCACAAGGGTGGAGAACGTCGCTCCTGCTGGGGGGTACATGTACTTTGATGCCACACTGGTTATCACTAGATTTTGCTTGCTCAGCATGCAACTGCATTCGGGTCAGCAGACTTGTAACCTGAAAGGTACAAAATCCATTTCACATAACAAATGATCAAAATCATTGCACAGTACCCTCTAAAATTTAATTGCACTGCAGCCTCTAAAATCGACATTTTCAACAAGGAAAATGAGGTTGGTTCAATCATAACAACTTGACAGCAGTGATGTCTCTATTACCTGTTCCACCTCCAAAGAGACTCCAATTGAGTCTGTAATGTAAGAGAGAGGAACTTCCATATCATAGACAGCTAAATCCGGATAGATGTATGACTTTCCATCGTTGTATGTAACTTCAACAGGCTCAATCTCAAATTTTCTCGCACAATATTCTGAAAAGGTTGTAACCTGGAAAACGTTGAATGATTAGTTAGATATTGATCAGCTAGCACTGTAGCTTTTATTTATTTACGACATACCATTGTATTCAAAACAATTTTGGCCTTCGTCAAATCAGTTGCTGTACATTCAATGAGGACATTCTTTGTCTGTAAGGTAATTGCTGAATGTGCACCATTGATAATAGGCGGCAATGACAGCACAGTTCTGCAAAAGTGAGCTTTCATTATTTTTCACTACATAATTCATTTATAATAAGAAAATTATTGTGATTGGTTTATGAAAGTATTTATCATAGATTGATAGACATCTGTACTTCTTCAACCCTTTAGGTAAAATTAACAGAACTAGGAAGAACAAATACCTCTTACTGTCGTATAAAACAGGGAAGACGGGTGAATTCTCGATTATGTGTAGAAATTTTTTGAGCTTCATATCTGACTGCAAACAAAAGTAATCTTTCACACATCAAGGAAAATCCTTCGGAAAGCCTAAGTAGTTATTCAGCGAGTAAATAATTATTTCATCTCATTATATACATATCCATATAATCTAAGTTCGGGGATATCTTTCTTTGATTGTTTGCTCCAAAAAATTTAGGATTTCACAAGAGTAACAAATGTCGTAACACAATAACCAGAAAGTAAAAGCTTCATTGTTTACCTTGTAGAATTCAATTAGTTCATCAGCCCTGAAGCTCTTTGTCTGCGACCAAGGTATTGGTATTAGGTACAAACATGAAACAAACTAGATTGTCACTAGTGAGAAATTGTACTAGTTGATGAACTCATAAGGATATTGACTTACTTGCTTCAAAGGTACAAAATTTATCTCCGTTGGCGGCAAAGCCTGAAAAAAAAAATATACCATAGAGTCAATGAGACATGGAAAAAGCTCAACTAAAGAAATTGTCAGCATAAATCAAAGGAAACAGAATGTATGAAAGTTTGATCAGCATTCTAGTTATAAGAATTACACTAAATAAGATCAGATACAAGAAATGGACAGGTAGAGGAAGACTACAGACACGAAAAAAGAAATAGGAAAAATGATAACACACAATTACCTCGTATGTGAATGGGCCCTGCAATGTATCAAGGTCATGAGTTCCAATTGCAACCAGGGATCTTCGCCTGAAATATGTAGCCAATATAGATGAAAATCACACAAATTGCAGAAATGGAACCTCATAAATCAATGGAAACTAATTTTTAATCCCAAAACGCAAGCCACACAATGATGGTAGCTAATAATTGAAATGATACAAGAGAGACCAAATGGATCCTATAACTAGCCATGTCATTTACCGGCAAATATTCTGATGTAGCTTATCCTGAAGATCAATGAAGCTGTTGTAACGAGCGTCGTCAAAGGTTACACCTCTTAAAACAGCACATACGACAAATGGGCGAATCTTCGATGTCTACAAAAGGAGAAAAGTTTCAATCATGAAGGAGCCAAATCAGAAGGTAGTTGGCAAACAACAGAAATAAACACGCACAGACCTCAGGTTTAACATTCATTTTAAGGAGCTTGTCTTTGCTAATGTCAGCAAGGGTATACGTTGGTATCTCCTGTTTCTTGTTGAAAACGCGAAGAGCTTGCGCAAGCCCTTCGAGGCAAAGCAAATCATATCTGCATTGATTAAGATACAAAAAGTACCAAATCAAGACCCTAATTATCTTTCTACTTAAACAATTCCCTAATTAGCAGAAGAACAGTAAACCTGTTGGCAGGAATTTCAATCTTGTAGATGATTTCTTCATCATCATCAGCTTCTTCATCGATGTGCTTCTCTTTTCTGATAATTGCCTTCTCAGTAGTCTGGTGGTCATGGATAAACGATTTCAAACAAAACCTTAATCAGGATTTAAAAAAAAAAAATCTAATCACAAAAGCAGAAGAAAAGCAAGTCACTGACCACATCGTCAAGCTCGATACCGAAACGAAAACACAGATCCTCGAATTCTTCCTGAGCTGCATTACAAAGAAGAAATTAGAAAACGATGAATCAGAGAAAGGAAGGAGAAGAGAAAGAGTTGAAGTTTGAATTACTGTAGGACTGTCCAAGAGCAGCGAACAAACGGTCTCTACCAACACTGATGGTTGGCATATTCTCGGATTTGTGAAATTAGCAGAAAGATAGAGAGATGACTTCTTCTTCTTAGTGTGGGCTGATTTTGGAACTAGGGTTTCTAAGGAACAAAGAAGAAGTAGATGGCGACTTTTTCACCGTTACAATATAACTCTTGATTTTATTTTTTTTAGTTTTTTTTTTTTACCTCTTTTTATTTTTTATTTTATTTAGGTCGTCTTTTCTTTCTTTTCATTTTATTTAAGGGTGATTTAGGTGAATAACCAAAAAAAAAGAAAAATTAGTTTTTTAGAAAGAAGGTAGAGAGAGATAGGAAGAGAAAAAGAGTGAATAGGGGGATTAGAGGTTAGTTTCTTAATTATAGTATTTTTGTTGGTTAGTTTTGCCAATTTCCCTTTATTTAATTTGTTTTTTTTTTTTTTAATTTCTCTGCCACTTCAAACAAAAGAACAATATGTGTTTTTCAAAGCAAATTTGTGTCTCAAATGACCAAAAGTTCAATACTCACAATAAGAAGAGAAGAGACCTCAATTTCGAATCAATAAAATAAAATAATACAATTTCATATTAATTAAATGAATAAAATAGGAAAACATAATTCAGCCAAAATTGTTTTGTCTCTGTCTTTTATGATCTCTCATAGTTTTCTAAGTATTTTCATGGACAAAGAAACAGAAAACATGGACTGCAGAAAAGTTGTAACATCATCAAAACTTGGGCGATAGGACAAAAAAAAATAAGGGCTGGCTTTATAGACACAATCTCACAACAAAGCGCAAAAAGAAATAACAGCAGATCTGCCTCAGAGAGTGTGTGCGCACTGGAACAACTTGCAAGGCCTTGGTTGAGTCGGAGAACATGATTATGTGTAAGGTGGTACAACTGCAGATTTGAGAAAGAACCACACAAGAATTCAACATCAGCAACAGTATGAAATCTTTATCAAGCTTTTAATCAAATTCCATCTGGATGGTGAAAGCCAACCTTGTTGCCTCTCAAGTAGACATTGACAATACTATATACATCTGGAGAAGCCTGCAAAGAGATGGAACATTATATTAAACACACGGATTCAAACCTTTCATGTAGATTATTCAGGATGAGGATTTTTTTTTTTGGTAAAACCTTTAGAGCTCGCAGCGGAATTGACCTGAGAGACATTTCTTTCTATGAAACTAGCTGTATTTCGAATGCTATCTGAAAACGTGACTCCCGTTTTGTTGAAGCCTGAGATTTTCTATAAGGGACTGGTAGTATGACTTGAGGCCCCGGATATCATTACCCTGGAATACCAAACAGGGAAAGGAGAGACTATGTTTAAGCACAAATACGAGATGATTTTTATCTAACATACAGTTGTTTTGAGGGAGTAAAACTTATCAAACCTGCAACTTTTGGCAATACTGCTCCGCCAAATCTTGTGGAATCTGTGCTGATGGAAAACTTTTCGACATAATATGCATGAGAAACGCATTACCAAATTTTTCATACATCACTTTCTGAGCTGTGATGATTTCTCCGAACAACGCGTGCTGTGTTAATAAAGCAGATGCATAGGGAAGGAAGAAATCCAGTCAGTTGTGGAAACAATTCAGAAGTTTATACAACTGCAACAGACAGAAGGAAAAAAAGAATTTAAGTTTCTTATGCTTACAGTATTTGCATCACTGAAATCGAAGGATTTATCTAGTACACTGTACAAACAACAGTTTGTTGCAAACGCTTCGATTACGAAATTCTGAAAACCTGGAACCTGAAAGCAAATAATTCTTGATTATGACATTTGTCATTCTTTCATGAAGAAAAGAAAGTTAATAAAAATTATTTACACGTAGACCTTCTCCTCGCTATATGGCTTGGCACACCAATCTTTAATTAGCTTAATAAATATCTGCACGCAGGCCTATTTATATGGCAAAAGAGTAAACCAAGAGGAAATAAGTAAGCAAAAAAGATCATCAAAAGTAAATGAATATGCAACAAAGGGAAAAGTGTTACAAACCTTACGTACGGTAATATCCTTGTGATTACAAGAAGTATTCAAAAGCAGCTGCATCATAGGATCTAGATACGCCGTACTTTTGGGCGTAAGAAATACAGAAGAGAGATCGTGTGTGGCTATCACATGAAGAAATGTATACAACATCCTTTGGAGCTCTATCAGTTCCCTCAATTCCTACACAAAAAAGGATATATGACTGGATGTAAAGGACGCTACGATATCATCAGGTTCTCAAGTTACAATTGCAAAATAGCCAGGAAATCATGCATGGAGATCATAAAATTGAGTTAGAAAGAAAATCAAACAAAATACCTCAGTAACAGCCCCAGGGCGTGAGGGGAGCCCATCTCTTGGAATTACTTTGAAAATCCTATCAGCAACCACGGGATATACTTCTTCCAGTATATCACGGAGAGCGCTGTTGAACTTGCAGATAAGCTGATTGAGTAATACCAGGAAACCAACCATTTCCTTTGGCTGCAACAATACACATACACAGTAAGAATTTTTGTTGAAGAAGTTATCAAATTAGTGTGCTCAACGCAGCATCATTGCACGAAATGAAGTATCTTGATTAGTAGATATTACTCCCAGATAAGAAAGTGCATCGTAGGAGTTCAACTAAATATTAATTTGAGGAAATGAAAACAGTGGAGCATTGAATAATATAACGGGAGCTCTGAAATTTTCGTTCTACCTCACTGTCAGCAAGTAGCTGTTCCAAAGCCTTGGGAAGATAAGGGAACACAGCGGAACCAAGGGTATCAACCATACGGTGTATGAATGATGTGACCTACAGAGAAGAGGAACAAGCTAATCACTGAGCTGTTAATCAATAACTTAATGGAGAAGAATATGCAACACTAGTGATTACAATAACATACAACTAAACTCATACCTTACTCCGCAAAGGCTCGACCTTTGGAAATTCAATTAGAACCCTTAGAAGCACATCCAGTGTCTACATTATGGAGAAGGTTACCAATTGTTAATAAAGAGTAAAGACAGAGCAGTTTCAATTACGAGTCAACAACTGAAGTTGCAAAAAGGACAAAGCATTGAAAAGACAGGTTGCAAAGCAATACATGATTCATAAGAGGGAAAAGAACCATCTATTATACAAACCTGCTTAAACATGAGACCAATTCCAGGACGACTCGCTGTAACAAGACGTTCACTGAAGCCCTAAATTGCAAGCAAAAGTATAAAGAAAAGCCCAGAAGGGGGTACAATTTGAAGTACCGAGTAACAAATCTCACATACAGAAACTAGAAAAACGGGCACAAACCTTGCTGAGAGCATTAATTGCCACAATAGCAAATTGGATATTTGCAATTTTCACAGGAAAATCTTCGGAACTTGCAGCTTTTGCCTGCACAAGTCCTGCCTCAATCTGGTACAATCATATCACATGGAAGGAGTGTGAGTACACCTGACCATAAATAATGCCAAAAAGTTTCATGAAACAAGAGAATGGTAGAAATGAAAACCTGTTGACAGAGAGGGGTAAGCAGTAAAGACAGATAATCTGACTGCTTTTCAGCCGGGACATCCTCCAACCCTATGATTATGCCAATAGCCTACAGAAAAACGTAATAGAAGTTAGAGATTTTATTTAAGGTACTGAAAATTTTTCTAGTTTTCCAAGTCAGAAGTACATATATGAAAACAGCAGCTTCAAGTGGCAGTCGAACCTCAAAAATGTGACTGCCATCTTCAGTTCCAGAAAGTTCTCTTGATGCAAAGTTCAAAGTCGTCAACTGGGACAACGTATCTTGAAGGTTCTGATTTCCCACAAAAAGATATAATTAGACAAAAATTAAACAAGCAAATACATCGGATTTACAGAAATGGATAACTGTCTTATGATCAAACGAGCTGCAGACAAGAGAAAATCAAATCCTTACCTGCAGGATCTTGTCAATGAATGGTACAAGCTTTGATTTTAACAATTTCACGACTCTCATGAACAAGTAACCTGCTCTACGGCTCACATGAACATTCTGGTGATGCAAACCCCTTTCATCAAGGAAAGCACCAAGAACATTGGGAATGTACTGGGAATTTTCCTGAATAAACTTCATGTACCTTGTTATGTTTTCTAAGTAAACTAGTGCAACAAGTCTATAAGACTGTCCAGGGAACTGTGTGGTCCAGAGCATCGGAATTAGTTCACTCAAACACCCAGATCCTGCTTTCATGGCCTCCTCGGTCATAGACTCTCCAAATGAATACAAAAGCGAGAGCGCAGCTTCCACTTCTTCAACATTGCTCTCGGATGAGGATCAACAGCATTTGCTAGTGCGTTACGAATAAAATGCTGAGTAACTTCAGGAGCAACACGGCCCACTGTACGTAACAAGACGAAGAGATCTTTTCTAAACTCGGACATTCTATCTTCCTCCTCCAATCCAATTTTATCCAGTAAATTAAGGTTATTACGATACATAGGATCATAGCAAATCTGAATTCTTATCACTTCGAGAATCTGTGTAATGTGGAGTAGCTGCTTCTCCTTTAATGCAGGGAGGCCTTTGAGAGTGGAAACGTAACCCAGGAGAAACTGGACGATGCTAAAAGTAGAATCCACCTCACAATTCCGCATGACATAAAAAACTGATGGCAGAACTTCGTTCAGCAAATCCATGGAGACTGCCTTGGTGTCCTCTGAGTTCAACCGCTTATGGCATTCTAGAACCTCAACAGCATAGCCAGTAAGCAAAGCAGATACTTTTGATACCAATTCAGAATCAACATCTCCGGATACTAAACCAAAAACACGACTTATTTGAAGGGTCTGCAGAAGGGGCAGTTTTGACTGGGGATCCATCCGCTTAGAAACCATGGCTAAAATACACCCAGCTGCTGCACCGCGAAAATGATCAGACAATCCATCAGACAAAATCAATTCAAACAGCAGTGGAACAAATGCATCATTGGCAACCAAACCAATGTCAATCCAAGAGACGAATCTTCTCATGCAATCTAACACAGTAGCAGAAAGATCAGGATCGGAATTCCTGTACAACGATACAATGTCATACCATGCTCTAGCAATCTGAGGGACACATTGTTGCCTCATAGCATCCTTGACTCGAGCAGCCACAGATATCTCTTCAGAAGTCCGGGGGTAATCCAAGCTAATCAACTCATCATCCAACGCATTCAAAACCCGACAAAACATGTCGATCACAACAGCCCCTTTGCTCAAATGAGGCATAAAATCAACAAACACCGAGGACCAAATCAAAGGGTAGTCAAAATAGATCAAAGTAACCAAAACCTGCGCAAGCTTGTTTTTAACAAATGGAGGTCCTTCGACAACTCTAACAGCATTCTCATTATCAATAACCTCCAAACAAGCCATTGAAAACACTGATTTCCTCACATAACTCTGCTCATCCACGCTCATAGATCCGTATCTAACCCTTAAAACATCCTGCAGCGTTTGCAAACACCAGAACTGAACTTGGACAAGCTTAGAAAACCATAACTTCTCAATACATATACTACAAATAGATGTAGTCTCTTTGATTTGCTGACAAAAAGTAACCGCTTGAGACTTTAACGCCGAATCAACAGCACCAGTTTCAAAGCTAATTACTATTGCCTGTTCAAGGTCATCCATAGTTAACCCCACTACAACAACCCTAGAACCGAGATTCAAAAGCCAGCCCTGGTTATAGCATACAAGTCAACAATGCCTTAAATTAGTATCGTCAGCTAGCTTCTCCTTCACCGTTCGTTCTCTTCCCGTATCAGATTTTGATGCGAAGAAGAAGAAGAAAAAGGCGAAACTTTTAGTGGGTTTCGCTTGAAAGCTTACCAGAAGTAAGGATCTTCACGATTATAGCGATCGGATTTATGGGAGTGACAGCTTTAGTAGAGAAAGGGATTTTGGAAACCCTAGCTCGAGTTTCTCTTTGAATTCAAAGAATTTTTTTTATGAGTTTTATAGAAAATTTCCCTTAAGGAAGGATTTATAAATATGGAGAAATTTGTGAGACTGGAGCCGTAGGGTTCTTTTTTTTATACACAGATTTTTATTAGCTTGCAGAAATTTTTCCAAAGAACTATAAATATTATTGCCAGCGAATTGAAAAATTAACCGTCAATAAATCGGCCCATGGGCTTGAATCTCATCTTACGAATTCTGTACTACATGTACAAGTCCTTTGTATTTCTCTTGCCAAATCGAATCCCTCACCCACATTCTTTGGAAACAAATCATTTTTTCAGCTCTCTTTGTTGATCAAGTCGAAATCACTCGCGTATTCACCATCTACAGACTTACAATACAACTTCTCTTGGATAAGCAAGGGTCGAAATCCACAAATTATTTGGATAATAAACTTCATTTACAAAATAAAATCTAACACTTTCAGTTAACGAAATCCTGTACTATTATTTGGGCAGTACAATTTATGGATTACCCTTAATTAACATTCTCATTTATAAGAATTTACTTAAGAATGCCACTAGAAATAAAATTTTATAGAGTAAATTAATTCAACTCATTAGAGATAAACAAGTCAAATACTATTTTATGCAATTTAATTAATTTAATTTAATTATAAAAACGAAAATCTATTATTAATTTCTTTAAAAGAATTACCAATCAAAATGAACATATAAGATTTGATATCTAACTTACCATATTAATTTGTTATTAATCATTATACTTCACCTCTCATCTTTATATGATTCTATTTCTATAAATAAATAAATCATTATATCATCTATATAATAATAAAAAAAAAGTAAATTTTTTTCTGCATATATCAAGATTTGAATTTTTAAAAACGAATATAAATTATTCAATGTATGAAATAACAAATTTAACGGGTCAAAAATTCATATTTGAGTAATTTATTCTTTTTTTTAATATCATCAATATTTAATAGATCAAAATTTTATGAAGTATAAATACTCTAATTTGATTTTTTGAAACAAATATTTATAATAGGCGGCGGGTTGAATATAATATATTATATGATGAAATGAGTTATGATCCTTATAACTATTTGAATATTTATATTTAATTTCATATCATTTTGTTTTTAAATTCATAATTTTACATAATACAATAAAAAAATTTAAAGATTTTAATTTGTAACATTTTAAAATAGTTTAATTTAATATATTAAAGAATATCATAAATATTTAATAGATTAAAAAGATAAAAAAATTATAAATACATTAATTTAAGGGAAATTGTTAAAAATACCCCTTTTGGTGTGCCCCTTTTCAAAAATGCCCCTTTTTAAATCTAAAATTTTTATAAAGTTTTATTAGGTTTATAAGGTACTTATGGATTGTAACTACTACTTGAAGACTCAATCCAAGTATTTATAAGGTTTTATAAGGTGTTTTTAAAGGTTTTACAAGTTATTTTAAAGGATTTTTAAGGTTTTTCAAAGGTTTTACAAGATATTTTAAAGGTTTTTAAAGGTATTTAAAATGCATTTATAAGGTATTTATAAAGTATTTATAAGATTTTAGATACATAGAAATGTAGTTTGTGTATGTTTTAATAATATTACATACATATTTGGGTAAATCTTATATTTTTAAGAGCATTTTTTATAAGGTTTTTTAAAAAGGGTATTTTTGAAAAGTGGCATTGAAAAAGTGGCATTTTTGCAAACCCCTTAATTTAATTTTCTAAAAAGATATGTTTAAAATATTTATAGTAGGCGGCAGGTTAAATGTAATGTATTATATGGTAGAAAGTTATGATCCTTATAACAGACGGCATTTTAAGATTTTATGATGAGATGAGTTAAATAAGGTTTGACACTTCTAAATACTTAAAAATTTGATTCTGCAAGCAATTTTGAAGATAATAAATAATAGATTGTGCCGCAATATTTTCATACGGATTGTAAAATGAAAATATAGACTCCACACACGGATTGAATTTGGTATTATTATATACAAAATATATGTTCATAATATATATGTGAATAATTGGTAAATTCCGTAATTAGCTCAAACAAATCTCTATTTCAACAACCAATGAATCAGAATTTGAAAAAATAATTTCCTAAATTAATTTAAAATAATAGCTAATTTTCTTAAGTAATTCAAAATAATCTACGTTTTAGATGCGATTCATTTATGATATTTTGAATTTTGATCTGACTAAATTATATGCACTCTCATTTTGTGGTTGTTAACATAAATTAATTCATTGTTCAAACAATATTAATTTTTTAAAAAAATAATTTTATTTTCGGTTTTCATATCTTAAAAAAATATCCATAATTGAATACTATAGAAAAAGGAAAATATATTCATTCTAATATTATATATAGGGACTGACAAAAAAATATTATTTTTTCACTTACTATTATAATATATCACAACTTTATTCTAAAACATAAAATTTATAAATTTTGTAATAAATGAAATTCAACCCGTACTGTAGTACGGGTGATGATCTAGTATCATGTATTTGGGTAACAAACTTCCATTAAAGAAATCTCATGTATTTTGGATGACAAATTTACATTTTAAGAAATAAAATCCAACAATTCTTTAAATATGCTAATATCTTATATATGATAAAACTTCTTATAAAAGTATATACTATATAGAAGATTTTCTTTAATATTTTAGAGGGGCTATTGTTTTACTTGGCTTTTAGAATATTTGTTACCATAAATTGTTTGTTATTTTCCAAATAAATATCTGTACCGAAAAGAATTTAAATTTTTCTCAGGAAGAAGAAAAAAAAAAAAAAAAAAAAAAGGAGGATAAATAGCTAGGCAAAAAGAAAATGCCCAAATAATAATTAAAGGTTTGAACTTTGAACCAAAAGAGGTAACTTTAAAATAGTAGACATGTATAAATGTTTGTGAGTTATATGTTATAGCAGATAGTGTTCTTAAAGTTTCTTAATCAAAAGTTTTATAAAAACAAATCTATATATATAATTAGAGAGTCTTCTCTCCATCTAAGGTGTCCACCTAAGCATCCACCTAAGCAATAATATTTATTTTACATTAAAATCAATTTAAAACATCCATTTAATGCATTTACTTGTAATTAATAGAAATAATAAATTTTAAATAAATAAAAAACGAATTATGTAAAATAAATAAAATGTTAAAATAAGAAAATAATACTATAAAAAGAGAAATTGTTAAAAATGCTCTTTTTTCAATACCCCTTTTCAAAAATGCCCCCTTTGATAGTCCATTTTTAAGTTTGCCCTCTTTTAATTTTTAATGACCATTTTACCCTTATTTGAAACAAAATTAGGTCCACAAAATACAAAATATTTTTTGGCGGGAAAAGTGATCCCGCAATTTTCCCGCCAAAACACTTGTAAAAACCTTTAAAATACCTTGTAAATTTTTCCCGCCAAAAATTTTCCCGCCAAAAAAATTTTGCAAAAAAAATTGCAGAGTATTTACAAGTGTTTTGTAAGGTTTTACAATGTATTTTAAAAGGTTTTACAAGGTACTTATAAGGTTTTATAAGGTATTTATAACTTGTAAAACCTTATAAAAAACTTGTAAAACCTTATAACTTGTAAAAACCTTATAAAATAGCTTGTAAAATCTTATAATATCTTATAAATACCTTGTAAATACGTTGTAAAACCTTTTAAAATACATTGTAAAACCTAATAAATACCTTGTAAAAAACCTTTAAAATACCTTGTAATTTTTTGGCGGGAAAAAGATATGTTTAAAATATTTATAGTAGGCGGCAGGTTAAATGTAATGTATTATATGGTAGAAAGTTATGATCCTTATAACAGACGGCATTTTAAGATTTTATGATGAGATGAGTTAAATAAGGTTTGACACTTCTAAATACTTAAAAATTTGATTCTGCAAGCAATTTTGAAGATAATAAATAATAGATTGTGCCGCAATATTTTCATACGGATTGTAAAATGAAAATATAGACTCCACACACGGATTGAATTTGGTATTATTATATACAAAATATATGTTCATAATATATATGTGAATAATTGGTAAATTCCGTAATTAGCTCAAACAAATCTCTATTTCAACAACCAATGAATCAGAATTTGAAAAAATAATTTCCTAAATTAATTCAAAATAATAGCTAATTTTCTTAAGTAATTCAAAATAATCTACGTTTTAGATGCAATTCATTTATGATATTTTGAATTTTGATCTGACTAAATTATATGCACTCTCATTTTGTGGTTGTTAACATAAATTAACTCATTGTTCAAACAATATTAATTTTCTTAAAAAATAATCTTATTTTCCGTTTTCATATCTTAAAAAAAATATCCTTAATTGAATACTATAGAAAAAGGAAAATATATTCATTCTAATATTATATATAGGGACTGACAAAAAAATATTATTTTTTCACTTACTATTATAATATATCACAACTTTATTCTAAAACATAAAATTTATAAATTTTGTAATAAATGAAATTCAACCCGTACTGTAGTACGGGTGATGATCTAGTATCATGTATTTGGGTAACAAACTTCCATTAAAGAAATCTCATGTATTTTGGATGACAAATTTACATTTAAAAAAATAAAATCCAACAATTCTTTAAATATGCTAATATCTTATATATGATAAAACTTCTTATAAAAGTATATACTATATAGAAGCTTTTCTTTAATATTTTAGAGGGGCTATTGTTTTACTTGGCTTTTAGAATATTTGTTACCATAAATTGTTTGTTATTTTCCAAATAAATATCTCTACCGAAAAGAATTTAAATTTTTCTCAGGAAGAAGAAAAAAAAAAAAAAAAAAAGAGGATAAATAGCTAGGCAAAAAGAAAATGCCCAAATAATAATTAAAGGTTTGAACTTTGAACCAAAAGAGGTAACTTTAAAATAGTAGACATGTATAAATGTTTGTGAGTTATATGTTATAGCAGATAGTGTTCTTAAAGTTTCTTAATCAAAAGTTTTATGAAAACAAATTGTCACATAACAACCCACCTAATTTTTGGCTGTCAGCTTGGAACACAATTTCCTTTTCTATCTATAAGCAACCTATGCATTATATTAAACGAAACAAGACATCACTTACTCTTTTGTGTTGTATCATATTTTGTGTCTCTGTTTTCAAAGGTTAAACTGTCACATTATCAGCTTCCATAAGGAATTTTACGAAATAGCTTCACAACGCATAGCCAAACACTCCAGCTATATCCTTTAGATTAATCCCCGCTTAAATTGTGATACATGTCTTGTGATGTGAGCGCAACATGCAAATCTTTTTATTAGTATGAGTCTAATTACCCACACTTAAAAACTAGCCCATAAGTGGAAGATTGCCACTAGAGCCGGCACTAGCCACAAGCTAGGGAGGCATGTGTTTGTGGCCCCAGATGTAGTTATTAATATATCGGCCCTCCTTTTACTAAAATTCTCTTATAGCTCAACTTGTTAAATGCTGGCCAGAAGGAAGTGCAAGGTTGAGGGTTCGATTCTCACACTTGCAGTAATGCTTTAACAATTTTTTTGAGAAGAAATTAGGCCTCTTTTTTTTTCTAAGCTTGTGGCCTTCAAAATGTTAGAGCCGGCTCTGATTGCCACACACTTATATATTACTCAGAAAATCATCTCATAATTTCATACTTAGATAATTTATACTTAAGCTTCTCCATCGCAGTTACAACCTTATTTAAACAGATGTTCAGTCTATTATTTATCTGAAGAAATATCCTTGCGAGTTGCGACGCATTGTTCTTTTTAGTTAAGTTTAGTAACAAATCCGAAACTATACTATTGAAAGAAAAACATACTAAAATAAATGTCTTATTGTCTAATTAACATATCGAAAATAAAAGATATCCGAAATTGGAGACTTTTAAACCGCTGTTATGTGATAATACTATGGAAAAGAGAATCAAATATATAATATCAAAGAACCAAAAGTCTCATTATTGTGTGTCATGTGTATCTCCCGATATATACATATAGATCAAAAAGATCTGAGGGAAAGTGGGCACAATACTCTATAGAAGTCAGATGCAAGTGCCCCAGAAAAGAAATGTGAAAGAGTGAAAGAGAGAGAAACTTCCTCTTCCTTTCTTTCATGCTTACGACAAAACTTCACCGCCACCTGTTTTGTCTCAAATCTTTTTCCACTTTTTTTAATAATATAATTTATTATACTAACTACACATGCAAGGTAACTCTAAATGTTTTAGACTTTGAAAAACATTAATGTATTCACATATAAAACATTATAAACATATAAAGCCCGAAACCCTATATATATATAAACTAAGAGCGAGAAAGAAAGAAAAAAGCTAGAGAGAGAGAGAGAGATGAACAAATGGTTGGGGTTTTCATTGACACCTCCTTTGAGAATCTGTGATAGTGAAGAAGAGCACGAAGAAGAACTCAGACATGACGGTTCCGATGGTTCTGATCCTCTCACACATCATCCCCGTGGTATATATAATATATATGTTGTTGGTGTGCCTTTTAATATTCTTAATTTGATTTCGATGTGTAGTTTGGGGATATGATATTAACCTTGATCATCATCATCATCATCAACATGATGAAGTGCCAAAGGTGGAAGATTTGCTCTCAAACTCTCATCAAACCGAGTATCCTTTGACCAATAACCAAACCAATGTCAACAGCACCACCGTGGTTAACAGATTAAACCCACCCGGTTACCTTCTCCACGAGCAAACCGTAGTTACACCACAATACCCGAACCTAGATCCAAACCTAACCCATGATTATGGAGGTTTTGAGAGGGTCGGTTCGGTCTCGGTTTTCAAATCTTGGTTAGGGCAAGGCACTCCAACATTTCAACTCTCGAGTACTTACGTCACTGAAGAGGGTGGTACGAGCAATAATATTAGTCATTTTAGTAACGAAGAGATTGGTTATAACACCAATGGCTCGATGCTATCATTGGCTTTGAGCCATGGGGCTTGTTCTGATTTGATCAACGAAACGAATGCATCTGTAGTGCCGGTAGAAGAACCGGTTAAAATAGATGAGAAGCGGAAGAGATTGACTGGCAAATCTCAGGTGAAGGATTTGGTTCCTCGGAAGTCGGTTGATAGTTTCGGACAAAGAACTTCTCAGTATCGTGGAGTTACAAGGTACGTACGTTATTAAATAATGATGTCTCAAACTAATTTTTTGTTTTGTTTTAAATGATGTCTCAAACTTACACGTAAGAAAAATGTGAATGCCACAATTATGTATATATGTCATTTTATCTTGTAGTTTATGCAATTGTGTCGACACATATTTAATCTGTGCGTGTATACAGGCATAGATGGACAGGGAGATATGAAGCTCACTTATGGGATAATAGCTGTAAGAAAGAGGGACAGACAAGGAAAGGAAGACAAGGTCAGAAAAAAACAAATACAAATAATTTTCCGATTCATAATGCTATCATCAATAATTTTACTAACAATTAATAATTTTGTTTCGTATGTACTTTCTCATTCGCTTCTTGATCAATGACAGTGTATCTTGGTAAGTGCAAAATTTTATTTCAACGACCCTTATTAATGTCGTGTTGCCCTAGTTTTGGTCTGAAGTATAATAAGCTCTTTATATATTTTCTTATGATATAATTAAGAAAAATAAATGTAATAGTAAAATTCATACTTAAAGAAATACTACAACAGGAGGGTATGATGATGAGAAGAAAGCAGCGAGGGCTTATGATTTAGCGGCTCTGAAGTATTGGGGTCCTACCACTCACTTAAATTTCCCTGTGAGTTTGATCTATCTGGTCCCGGACCTCCACTTCTTTAACTTCTTTATTACATGCAAGTGTGTTTTATCACTTTTGTATATGTACAACGTAACAGTCTTACTTAGTTTCCATATTTGGATCTTGAATGTAATTATGTTACGATTTTATTGACTTGATTTTGATGGAACTACATAGATTTTTTTTTTTTTTTTTTTGGTAAACTGAACTGCATAGAGTCGGCTTGTGATATCAGTTCTTTTGACGCTCCTTTATTCAGTTGAGTAATTACGAAAAGGAGATCGAGGAACTCAATAACATGAATAGGCAAGAATTTGTTGCCATGCTGAGGAGGTAACTATATATACTCAACAGTGGGATTGTAATGAAATTTATGGCCTCTGTAGTTACTTACTTAACCAATGCTTTGTAATGAAATTCTCATATCATAGGAACAGTAGCGGGTTTTCGAGGGGAGCTTCCATTTACAGAGGAGTTACAAGGTTTGCTTTGGAGATATATATATATATATATAAGGGAAACTTGTATATATATATATACTTATGGCATTTGAGCATACATGTACGTGGAATTAAGGATCATCATGATCATGCATGTATAACTCATGCAGGCATCATCAACATGGAAGATGGCAAGCTAGAATTGGAAGAGTTGCTGGAAACAAAGACTTGTACCTTGGCACATATAGTATGAACCACTCCACTACTTTATATATGGCTTAAATAACATTACATATCTCGTAGCTTTTGAATTGTTAAATATCACATTTTGTAACTATGATGAAGGCACGCAAGAAGAAGCAGCAGAGGCGTACGATATCGCGGCAATTAAATTCAGAGGCCTAAACGCTGTAACTAATTTCGATATTAACAGATATGACGTGAAGAGGATATGTTCAAGCTCTACGATTTTCAATAGCGACCAGGCCAACCGTTCTCCCACCAGCTCTGGCTCCGGCCAATAACGACCACCGACACCATGAAACTCCTCGCCGTAGAGACTATTCCCACGGTTGGTTTGAGGAACCTCTGATTTAAATATATATAAGTTCGTCGAGTCTGTTTAATAAACATTCCTAAGTAAGGCATATAATTATATACAACATTTTAGCAAATTAGGTTATCATACTACTTGAGTCTCGTATTTATTTACAATTGAAAAGTTAATGCATCCACTATTTACACTCCATGACAAAAGTGTTAATTAGTAGTATTTCCTAACTGGACCAAGTGAAGGAGAGACGATTCCTCAATTTGTGTGCCTTCTTCTGTCGTGGTCGTACTTAAAGAAAAAGCGTTACAAAGTGAAACCGTAACTTACTAAACTCACAATCGAATCCGTCAGGCCAAGCCTTTGATTTTGAACACGTATCAAGCTAGTTATAAATCACATATATAAGCAGCGTATAGTGGATCAAGGTTTTCGGATTTTTGTAGTCATGTCTGAATTGTTTCTTACATAACATAAATATTTGTTGAATCTTAACTAACTTACTTCACTCATAATCGAGTCCGTCCAACTTGGATACAATTACATAAATGCATGTACGTTGCATTGCATGCATATAAATACATGTATAATTCATAATAAGAATGAGAATACATGTTTTTTTTTTTTTATATATAACCCAGGTGTCCGGTTTTACCGAAGTGGCCCGACTAGCGTCGTGTCCAAGCGGAGCTGACGTGGTCCTGGAAGACTGCAACCGTCATGTGAATTCTGCAGTGACCAGAAATCGAACTCAGGTAGCGGTACCCCAGCTAGAGGCCCTTTACCACTAGGAGACAACTCCTTGTTAGAATACATGCTTTGCTCGAAACCAAATCCTAATTCCTCAATGCAACGCAATTTGGCCACATGCATGCATACATTCGAGTCTAGCTAGTAGTTTATATACATATGTCTGTGTATGTGAGTACATGGTATATCAAACTTTAAATATCTTTTTGATGACGAATGTGTAGCTTTAATTTATTAAATCGGTAAATGATTTCATCAGAATCCACTTTACTTGTGTTTTTTCCAGCGCAGCACATTTCGCTCAATTATTACTGTAAAGTTTAATGCAAGTGTCAATTAGACCATTCTTATTGGGAGGTCCTTAGCTTAGTTCTTAGCTCATGAGTGATTAAAATTAAAGGTTGAAATGTTGATTTTCTAAGGAATGGTTTTTAGTTAAGAGCAAAAAATTGGCTTAAGAACCAAAACTAAGGCCTCCCCAATAATGTTGCTCTTACAGCTTCTATAAACCCGCCATCAGTAACTTTTAAGAGCATCTTCATTAGACAATTCTTAATGGTTGTCTTTAGTATAAATTAATAATAAAATTAAAGACATTCCCCTTTTTGGGTATGTAAAATGTCTCTAGGAAGACACAAATCTATAATTAAAGACACTCTCTACTTTATTTTTATATTTTTATTAATTTTATATTTAAAGACACTCACAAATAAATGACCAATGTGGGTGCTCTAAGTTCTTTCATAGCTGTAAAATTAGTTTCAAAGCCAAAAAAAAAAGATAATCAATAATTATTTTTCTTCTAAAAGCTTCAATTCAACTGTTTTATTAGGATTTCATCATTTATTTTTTCAGTATGTATATTATAGATACAAAAATATGTGTATCTGAAAATATTAAGTTCGATATATTAATATACAATCACATATATATTATAGATTTAACAAAAACAATTTAAGTCATATATTTAATTTTTAGTTTCGGATCCAAAGACTACGCCAATCGAATCTAGCTTCTTGGTATGGAAGAGACACACGTAATGGTATAAAACTTAACATTCTTTATAAAAAAAAAACTTATTACTAACTTCAAAACACACAGAAATTGGAATCTCTCATCTGCAATCATAAAAGATGGGCCTAAACGAATAGATCCAAAACGGCCCGAATCAAACGACCCACCCGGATCCCTTAAAATAATAGTAACTCTTCGTTCCTAATTTAAAAACATGGATCTCTCCTTTCTTCTTCAATTCATTTTACGTTACTCGTTCGTTCTTCAGATTCGCTTCTCTTTCTTTGCAGTTCGCGAAAACCTAATTTCATAATTCTGAGATTTTGAACTCAATCCCAATTTCGAGATTACTCGAATCCACTTGAAATTTCTCAGCTTGTTCTTTAATTAGAGTTCTATTAATGGAAACGCCATTACAAAGTTTGAGACTTTTTCTTCTCTGCTTCGTCTTCTTCTTCATCTCTGCTTCTATCTTCGTCGACTCACAATCACAAGAGTCTTCCATTACTCCTCCTCCACCACCGCCTCCGCCATTCTTAAATCCACCGCCGCCTCCATTAAGGGTCGTTGAGAGTAACAAGGCGATTCACGAGAAGCGAAGAAAAAAATGGCGACAGAGAAGACACCATAAACACCCACCACCGCCGCAGCAGAAGCTGAACATGGGAAAGACGGTGGGGCTTTTCTTCGCCGCTGTAGCTGCAGCTTTGCAAGTAGTTGTTGCTGCTTTCTTGCTTTTCAAAAGAAGGCAGCTTCTCCTTAAGATCAATGATAGACACTGAGTGAGAGATTCCAAGCTTCTCCAATAGGCATCTTCTTCTTCCCGATCTAGAAAAGAGCTTCAAGTTGGAGTTAAGTCAATCTCAATTTTGTTCCTCTTAAATCTGTAAATTTATTATAGTCTTTGACTGCAACTCAAAATTTGTTCTTTAGATATGAGTGAATCCAGTGGAAAAACTGAATTTTGGGGATGATTGTTGATGAAAGTTCTCAAATTTGATGATACATTTGTTGAACAACTACCATTGTGTTGTTAATTCCCAGCTATAGATCTAACTTAGCCTACACATGAAGTCTCCTTTTTGTATGGTCCTTTAGGGTTAATAATGTCATACATATCATTTAGAATAATTGCAGAGGACCGATCTAAACTTATGCAGTTGGGACCACTGAAACCCATGTGAGAGTCTGGTCCTTAAAGTTTGCAATTTTTTTGGATTTTTTTCTAAATTGGAAGGTTCACAGAGGTCAATGCTTAGTTTTAGCTAGTGATATGAACGAACTCAGGATCTTAAATATGAAAAACTCACATACAATGTTACAATTTTGACAGGTTTTGAAGAATTACACGGCACACAAAACAGAGAAGACAAGAATCAATCAAAGAGAAAAGAAGAAGAAGAAACAGGTTTTGGTGTTTTAGTCAAGGAGTCCTAAGTCTTTTTTTAGCCAGTTCCTCCAAGTACACCCTTTAGCTTCTTGACTGTAGTAGCGTCAAGGAAAGTAGTACCCACCACAAGTTCAGTGGGAAGACTGTTAGCAAAGAGTGCGAAATCGAGAATCTGCAGACCCGGATTAGCGCTGTTGAAAGTCACAACGGCTGCTGCAGAGGATTTTCCTGCGTTGATCTGGAAATGAAGCAAGCCCTGTGGGAAAATCATGACCTGTCCTGGTTTAAGTGTCTGCACGTAGACTGCGTTTGCAGAGGAGACAAACCCAGCGGTAATGGAGCCGGAAAGGACATAGAGAACCTCAGATGCACCAGGGTGAGTGTGCATTGGAATCACACCTTTAGGAGCTAGGTCAAGTCTAGCTGTAGAGAGGCCTAGACCGTTCAGACCCGGGAACTGAGCGGCGAAAGCGGGTGTGACAGCGGCGTTGATGATGTTTGTAGTGTTTCCAGGAGTGCCTAAGCCGGAGAAGACAAAGTCTGTAGCTTTGACATGAATGGGACGAATGCACGGGTAACCCGCAGGGGTTTCAGCGCGTTTCAGGTTTGCGACACAGAAATCTTGAACAGAGGCATTGGATAGAGCAAAGAGAAGAGATAAGAGGAAGATAGTACGCATCATTTTTGAATGATTGGTTTAAGAACTAACTCTCTTCTTTTCTTTTCTTTTTTTCTCTACTCTTCTCGAGTGTTTATATAGAGAGGTGTTGGATAAACTGTGTGGTGAACATTCGAAAGACGGAGATAAGCTTTTGGAATCCATTATGGACGTCGAAGAACAAGGACCACTCTTAGAAACAAACAAAATGGCTCTTTTCTTTGCCTGCCTGTTCTGCATCATTTAGATCGCTGTATTGATGATGTAGACACTGAAATTTATTATTGGTCGAAGAAGATATTCCGATTTTTATCTTAGATTAAGCCGTTGATTTCGGACTGCGGGGTCAAGGGTTTTGAGAAGAACAGAGAGTAGACAAATTAAAATACATCAAGCTCAATTTTCTTTTCTTTCTTGCGGATTTAACTTGTTGCTTAAGTAAGTAGAAGAGAGCAACTCACGTCCATAAGACAGACACGTCTAACTACACTGGGTTGGGTAGTTAGAGACTTATTAGAGATATTATGAGTGAAGAAGAGCCAAAGATAAGATTTTGTAACAAGTTGGGTTAAAGTTGACGTAGAGAATACGAGGAGACGATGTGAATACGAATGTGTTGTTACGTAGTGTGGACCAGTGACACATGTGACGAACCATTAAAAGACACTATTTGACAGCCAGAAGAAGCTTAACAAAGATGTCGACAAAAAATACAAATTTAAGAAAGATTCTTATAAAGATCCGTTTTTTCTTTTTTTTTTTTGGCTAAACGTACAACAGTGGTATCTTTCTCTGTTAAACCATTGTGAATGAATATATTGACAATTATGGGCTAAAAGATACGACATTGACCCAAAAATTATAACAAATAAATAGGCTTTGGCCCATAACTGAGGTTTTGGCGGGAAAGATTAGTTATTTAGTTACAGTTTTGTGAAATATGTCAGTCTAGCTGTCGAAAGAATAACATGCATTTTGCCACACGTTAACTTTCACCAATGAAACCAACAACTGCAACGATTATTTTACTCAATTCAATCAGACCGGACTAAACCGAACTAGACCGGTAGAGATTTAAACGGCTCTGTTTTTCTAATTTTAATCATAACCGATTCTCTCTCAAAGACACACACACATGCACAAGCACCACCATATTTTGAGAAGATCATCACCACTGCAATGGCGTCAATGAAACTCGTTGTTCATATTCTCCGTCGATACATCTCCATCGCAATAACTCTCTTCTATAGCCTCATTTGGTGTTTATTCGACAATTTCGATTACCCGATCCTAATCAAACTCGCTGATACGTTCTTATCTTTATATTTCCTAATCTTCTGCGATCTCCGTCCAGTAACCGTCGATTTAAACGATGGAGAAACCACATTACATTTCTGGATCTCCGGCCACCGTAAAACCAACCGCCCAAACCTCCTCATGCTACACGGTTACGGAGGAAATTCGAAATGGCAATTTATTCATCAAGTTTCAGATCTATCGAAATCGTTTAATCTCTTTATCCCCGATCTCATGTTCTTCGGGAAATCGTACTCGAAAAATACCGATCGGAGCGTCGAGTTTCAGGCGAGGAGTATCGTCGGAGGTTTGAAGAGGTTAGGCTGTGGTGAAGGAGATTTGTCGGTTTACTCTATTAGTTACGGAGGATTCGTCGCGTATCGGATTGCGAAGATTTGGCCGGAGATGATTGAGAAACTGGTGATTGTGAGTAGTGGAGTTGGGTTTACACAACAACAAAAGATGACGGAGATGAAAAAACACGGCGGAGATGTATCGGAGATTCTTGTTCCGAGTAATCCGAGAGATCTCCGGTTGTTAGTTAGGGTTTCGATGAATACAGGTATCAGATTTCTTGACTGGGTTCCAGATTTCATCCTCTCCCAATTCATCGCTGTGAGTTCTGTTTTCTTTTGTTTATTACTGATTCTGCCCCGTAATTTAACTTTTGTTCAAACTTTGACCCTTACGTTAGCAAAATTGCATAATTAGTCCTTGAGTTTCAAAACTTATAGGTGATGTATGAGACAAATCGGCAAGAACTTGTTGATTTAGCTAAGAATTTGTTGGAAAGAGAAGAGGAGCCAGATTTTTTTGCAATATCACAGGTCATTTGATAATTTGTTATCCATAAAAATTGTTTAAACTGAATAATTGTAGTAATTGAATTATTTGTTTGGTGTTGTTAATATTCAGAAAACGTTAATCGTTTGGGGTGATAAGGATAATGTGTTTCCCTTGGAGCATGGACGGCGTCTACAAAGGTAAACATGATACTAACAAAATTCTATAACAATTTTTGTCATAGAAACTAAATCTCTCCTTTTTTGTATAAATGGTGACTTTATTATTAACATATTTTTTTGGCAGGAATTTACCAAATTCGAGTTTAGAGGTATTGAAGGAAATTGGACATGGTGTGAACATTGAAGCACCAACTACTCTTAATAATTTGATTATCTCGTTTGTTTTAGGTGCTCCTTAACTTCTATAGTTGTATATCTTTTAATTTATACTAGATTTTAACCCGCGGTACACCGCATGATGATTTAGTTTTAAAGTTAGTATAAAAATATTTTGTAAATTGTATATCTTTATAACATATTTATTTATATTATAGTTTACAATTGTTATTAAGTAACGGTATACCACGAGTCCACGAGACAATTATTAATAAACTGAGAATTTAACCCGTATTAAAGCGGTATATAAATATTAATTCAAATTCGTTCGTCATATAAATCTTTTCTGAAATATAACTCGTTCCGTAATTTCTTAACCCGTCCCGTAATTTGTTTTTATTTTAAAATTTAATGATTATTTATTATATATAAAAATTTATAAATCATATCATTCTCTAAGACATTTATATTTTAATAAACTAAAGATTTAATATGTATTAAAGCGGCATGTTAATGATATTTAAAATTTTATAAATATTGTTATTAAGTAACATTATACATGGGATAATTTTTGGTTTTATACAATCTTTTCTAAATTAGGCTGATTTAATATGTCTAATATTGGTGGTATTAAAAAAAATAAGGATTTAATCCGTATTGAAGCGGCGGATTAATGATATTTTAATCTTTTTATTATTGTTGATTCACAAACCCGTTCCGCCAAACCCGTCCGGCCAAAAAACTCATTTATTTTATTAATGTTGATCTTATTTATGATATGATTCTGAATCATTGTCTAAATATTTTAATCGATGTAGAACGTTGAACACACATTTTCGTCAATTAGATAATATATGTCCGTTTTTAAAATTTCGAATCACAGTATATACAGAAAAAAATTGATTTTTTTTTACTTTATGTATTATATTATTATTCAAAACACTTAAAAACAAATCAAACAAAGATGACAAGAGAATCATAATTCTAAATATTAATCAAATCTTCTAAATATCTAAATTATTAAATATAGAATATCCGGTGTATGAGTTGGGTTAAATATAACCCGACCCAACAGATTTTTTGTGAAAGATTTTAAAAAACGGGTCAGATATCCGATTAACCCAGAAGTATTTTTACCCACCCGTCACCAAAGTGTTGCAAAAATACTAGTATAGATATATTGTTTATACCAAAAGGAAATAATATATATAATGTATGATCCGAAAATATTCAACTGGCGCGAAACAACCGGTCAAAATCATAACAAACTACGCAATTACAGTGCATTGGGGTTGGGATAAGAAAAATTGTATTCCAAGGCACATTTCATGAGTCATGCATGAGTCATGACTGCTTGTCAAACTACCTCCGAGGACCTCAACCAGTTGCGGTACATTGGATCGTCTCGGGCTGGGTGGTTCTTATGAATAACGAAGACTTAACCATACGTCTCACCAACATGCTCCACCCCAACAAAGGCGACATCTATGATCTATCTGCCTCGGCTTCCTTCTCCTCTCAATCCTTGTTTTCCCCTGCCCGTAAGTAACATGGTGCAGAGATTCACTCTTCTATCTCACGCCTAACACCGAGTTTATTGAATATAATGTGACCGGTGACCCATCGTTGAAGAACACTGAGTCCCTTCCCCCAACTTATTTCCAGCAATCCGGACCTCTTGAACTACCTAATATGGCAGAGTTGGAGTTGTTTGCATGGTGCGTCCGAAGCAAGCAATTGGTAGAGTCACCTTCCCATGACTTCTTCCTCTTCACATGGTGCACTGAGTTCGAGTCTGAAGGGAAACCAATCCCTTTTTGGGAGTGTGAGAAGAAAAAAAAAAAAAGTTGAAAAACTATAACGTGAAAACCAAGGGGTTCATAGTGTATAGACGAGACATTGACAGAGGGGTGGAGTGTTACTCCGAGGACATTGGAGATCTTTGCAATTTTTTTTGGTATGAACGAGGGTTTTTGTGTCAAAGCGAGCAAGTACCGCAGCGTCAAACCCAAACTCTACTTCATCGACCACCATCGTGTTTATCGCTACAATATCTCGTCCCACAGGTCAGCCCAAGAAAAATACTCCTCGTGTTTGATGGCTTTAGAAACACTCATCTATCCAACCAAGCTTGGTCCGGTTCAGTGGGTGCGCTTGTGTAGTTGTGTGTTTATGCGTGAGTAGCTCTTTTTCCCTTGATACCACAGTCCCAAGACTTTTCGCTTAGACTTAAAAATTCCACATTATATTCTAGTGGACGTTTTTCTCCAATTTTCAATGAGGAACAAAATTACTTTTGTTAAATTTTGTGTATTTTATGCAACCAATTTTGGAGTCACTTATTTTTTTCATTTAAAAAAACTTCAATTTATCAAAATTGTTCTTTGTTTTCTCATTTTTTTCATAAGTATTTTGAACTACTTATAACTATCCGAAATACTCAAATCCCAATCCAACTTTTACCCGATCTAATAAAATTTTGAATAATTATATTCAAATTATCCATATTCTACATGTTATTCAAATTATCTGACCGAATTTCTTAAAATACACTTTCAATAATAACAAGATAATTATTTTAGATATATTAATTACGACCTCTAGTCACTATTACTTGAAATAAACAGTCCTAATAAGACGTAACGAATAAAACAAAAGATATGGGTCGAGTCACAATAATCCGGCTCCAGATGTCTGACAGTGCATGGCACAACTTTAACCTCCATAACTCTGCAAATTAAAGATGCAGAGAGTAAGTACAACCAAAAAAATCTTTATTTTTCCAAAAGAGTTATTAAAAAGAAAAAGAAAAAGATAAGAACATTTATATATATTCCCCTCAAATCTCTCTCTGTCTCAAACTGTTTGTCTACAGACGACAAGTAGATTCCTTTTTCTTTGCTTTCTCAGCATCCAATAATTGTCATGTTATTTCTCCATTTTAATTCTTGTTTGTTTATTTCCCGAGAAAATTATCTTGATTTCCTCATCCACTTCCTCTTCCCGGAGCTTGTTTTTTTTTTGAAGGTAAGAAAACTGAGTTTAGAGCAGAAAAATTCTCTCTTTTTTCTTTCTTACTTGTAGAAAAATCTTGCTTTGCTTTTTTGGGTTCATAGATATGATTCTTTTGGTTTCTGGGTCTTAAAAATTTATAGAATTTTATGAATCTTATGGAATCGGTTTCTACTTTTGTTGAGATTATCTCACTATAGGTGAAGGCTACTTATAGAAGAATCAGCTATTACTTCTCTTTTTTTTTTTTTTTTAATCTATATATAGATCTCTTTTTATCCTGAAAACGTGTTTGGTGTTTTGTCCGAAATTGAGGGTTCTTGAGATTGAAATGTAACTGAGAAAAAAAGAAAAAGAATTTTATCTTTTGCTTTGTGTTACTTTAAAAGTGAGATCAAGAGTTTATAGACAAGGTCAACGGAAGAAGAATAAAACACTTGTTTAATGTTAGTTTTGTTGCAATTGTAGAACAAGATCAATATTCAAGATTTGAGTTTGATGGAATCAAGAATGGAAGGAGATGTGTATTCTGGATTTGGAGAGAGATACCAAATGGATGGTAAATTGTTGCAGAATTTCCAGAAGAGCTTTGTTCAAGTTCAAGACATTCTTGATCAAAACCGGCTTTTGATCAACGAGATCAATCAGAACCACGAGTCCAAACAAGCTGATCACTTGGGAAGAAATGTGGGTTTGATAAGAGAGCTCAATAACAATATCAGAACAGTGGCAAGTCTTTATGGAGATCTCTCTCATTCTTTCGCTAGGTCGATTGATGCTTCATCTGAAGGAGAATCTACCGGGACATTGAAATCTGATGGCAAGGCCAACAACCAGAAGAGATTTAGATCCGGGTAATATAACCAATCTTGATTTTGTAGATTCAAAGCTAATTTGATTGTGGATTAAGGAGTGTGTCATGTTGTTGTTGTTGTGGTGGAACAGTTATGACATTAATATTGTGCTTTTCTTAAGGGTCTTCAATAGTTTTGCTTATGCAATTTCTCTTGAAATGTTATCTACATAATGTTTATGTCTTTGATTCTGAGATAATAAAAGAAGTTTTTCTTTTGTTAGATTTGACATATCTCTGAAATTCAAGTTCTGCCACCAACTGATATATTTATGACAAGTTAATAATTATACCCTTGGACTAATAAAATTCCTCTAATCATCCTGTGATTGCCTTGGTTCTAGAATTGACATGTAAACCATATTTTTGCAGTAACTCAAAATTTAGCAATGTTCATCTGAAACTTTATTAGCTTAAAATAAAGTAAAAAAACTCTACCAAAATAAGAAAAAGAAAAACATGAAAGTGTACTAAAGTCTGATCTAGCAAAAGAAGATGATTATCCTCGTTGCCTTTGTGCTTGCATGATCCTCTAAAGTCAAAAAGACAACAGAGACTTGTAGTTTTAACTTTAGTTAGGTACTTTTATTATTCCTTATCTTTTTTCTCCATTTTTACACAAGTTTCAAGTTGTTTTACAACACAAAACTTCTCTTTACCTTTCTTTATTTGTTTATTTGGCTTTTGGACAAAAGAATCCAGCCAACTTTTTGGTTCACTTCACCTTTAATAATCAATTTCTTGGCTCACATCCATTTTCCAATCAACTTTCTTTTGGATATTTTATGAAACTATGAAAGTGAAGGAATGTATATGGTCTTTGACAAAAAAAAAAAAAAAAAAAAAAAAAAAAAAAAAAAGGAATGTATATGGTAGGGTCTCCATACTAATAGAAAAACAAATTATTTGATGAGTTCAAGAGGAGAATAATTTAACTTTACAAGCATCTAGAGACCCATATCAAATATAAAGGAAGGAATTTTCTTATCTTCATCAACAAAAACATGTTGTTACATATAGACAATGATGTCTGACTAAAGAAAATGAAGAAACATGTAGACAATGATGATGTATAATGTGATTGTTCTGTTCATCTCAGCTTTGAAGCTTACTTCTTGTCACTCTGTCTCTGCATCACTTTCATCAACTGTCCTTCCCAGTCAGATACAACTTCTTCTCCATTCGTAACCTGACCGAATCAGAAGCCTCATCTCATCAGTAACAAATGCTTCTTTGTATAGGAAGCAGCATCAATAAAATGTTATAATTCTACCTCAAATATCAACCCTGTTGGTGGGATCACACTTAGCGCTTCAACGCATATACGAGCAGCATCTTCCTTGCTTATGCTTCCTTTAGCTGCAGCACCCTGTTTCATTCATAACAATGTTGTCTAAAGTTTAAACCCAAGCGGTGGAGTCAACACATATTTTGTCTTCTCTATTATAAGATGAATTTACCGCGTTAAAGTTGAAGCCTTGATTCCCTCCAGGACTGTTCTCCAGCTTGCCTGTTCTTATGATTGTATAAGGGACATTCGAAGATATAACAGCGTTTTCATCTTGCTCGGCCAGTTTTTTGGCTTTGTTATTCATCATAGCTTGAATACCGCCGCTGCTTTCATAAACAGACAACTGCAGCTTCATTAAACCATGATCTCACAGCCACACAAAAAAAAACAATTCCAACTTCCAAGCCTTGCAAGATTGTTGCTAGTACATCACCAATAACTGTCTAATCCTCATTATTGGAATTGAGTACGACAAGGACAAAAGTCATGGAGATTGTATTCTTACCTGAGACAGGAGAACTGCATGTTTTACACCTCTAAAACTCTTGACATTCGGTAAGAAACCTTCCTGCCAAGGAAAGAACCTCATGTTTTAGATCAATGTACAATTCGATCTATAAGAATGATGAAGGGTTTGGTTAAACATACAGTCGGGGATATGACTGCACCAACGCCCTTAAAAGCTTTCTTTAAGAAACGCTCGTCGCTTGCATCTCCAGAGGTCAACTGAATGTTTGCCAAAGTGAAGCTAAACAACAGATAGAACCAAGAGTATACATGTATTCAGTGAACCAACCTCAACATAAGATCCAAAAGCTTCCAAAGCCTTTCTTTTGTCCTTGACAAGTGCTTTAACCCGAGTCCCTTTCACAATCAGTTGCAGTATAATCATCTACATCAGCTAAGAATTAACACTTCTCAGTTTCATTTTTTAATAACTTTCATCTTGTTGCATCCAATGTATGATGATTCTGTGAAAGCAAACACACCTGACCCAAATCACTGTCTCCATCGGTTACAAAAACAACGTCATTTTCTCCATCAAGATCATCTTTTGCTTCCTCTGCTTCATAGGTTCCAAATGAGATAGAAATAAGAGTTATGGGTAAGTCCTGGCTTCTGAGATTCCAATTCAACCATTCTAAGTATCTTGCATATTGTTTTTAATGATACCTTCAAATTCATCGTCGTCTCCACTTAAAGATCCATCCTTTGGCCGAAGTTCAGGCGCTCCATACCATTTCCTAAGCTTAGGACCGCCTTAAAACAAGAAAAAACACAGACAAAGTCTCAATTTTTATTCGGACATAGTCTTCACATTTGATACCCAAATTTCAAATTTCTATGAACTTGAGAATACCTTCGATATAATCGAGAATCTGATCTACAAAACTGATTTTCTTCTTAGCCAAACAACGAACACGACAACGTTTTCCAGATGATATCCCAATTCGACATTTAGTTTCTGAGACCTGATTCGAAGAACAGAAGAGTAACGAAGGTCCTTGACTGAGGAGACACGAAGGTAGAGAAGTACCCGCCATGTCTGCAACTACAAAGATAAGGTTTCGTCCTCACTCTTCACCTTGCTACCGTAATCTCCCAAGAGTCCACTGTAACCCTCTATATGAGAAAGAGGTTTCTCTAAACCGGGATAATTACAAAAATACCTGCTGTTGGATTGGATAAGATTGTTGTGCAAGGTGTCCAGAGCAAGGCCTTTTATTTTGCAACCTTATCTCAACGTTCTGCTGCTGATAAAGATTGAGACTTTCTTCTAAAAATATTTCCTTTCTAGTTTCTAATTTTGTTCTCTCTTAGGTTTTATCTTCTATGACTCTATGAGTCTCTTTATTCATAGATGTATTCGTTTGATTCTATCTATATATATACCTTACTGATTAGTTATGTTATGAATTTATGATGTAGCTTGTTGAACTAGTAGTCATAGTTCTTGCTTAATGATATATAAATCTTGATTTAAACTCCTTCTGGATATTCTTTTCATTTCTATGATGATTTACTGTTGTTGTTACGTGTTTCCTTGGCATTGATCCATCTCTACTCAATCCTTACACCAGATTTTGATGGTATAAGAGGATCCAATGACAATGCTTATATTAAAAATGGAGTTTATAGTCTCTCTGAACTATCTATGTCCAAGTTCTTGGGAGTTCGGAAGCACCTTACATCGGCGACATTTGTTCTACTCTTTCTAAGTTTTCCTATGACAATTCTTTTCGTTTGCACATGCAGAGTTCAGTTGATGTGGTCTGATACTTGCTTCTTAGTTCCTTAACATTGTTCAATTTAATCGCAATGATAATGGGTTTGTGTTTAGATTTTTTCTTTTCTTTTCAAGTTTCCATTGTTGCAGGAGAAACAGGTCTACTCATGCATGCAACTTCCATTCCATGATGCAGCAAAAGGATCGTTGTTGCAAGAGAAGAAAAGTCCACAATGAGGTCCTGAAGGATCAAGGACATTGTTTAGCAACAAATGTTTGTACTGTGTATATATTGTTGGTTTTGTCTGAAAAGAACCAGACTTGTTTTTGAAACTATCATGTACTACTCTCTTCTTTTCAAATTATTATTTGCAGTTTCACACATTTGTTGTTATTTTTATTTATTTATAAAACAATGGTAAGGGTAAATTAAAAATAAATTAATAATTACAATTTTGTGAGACAGGAAAAAAAATAAAAAACATCCAACAGTTTGAGATATAATATAAAAAGTAAAAATTTAGCTACAAATTACTCCCTCTGTTTTTTAAAAGTTGTCGTTTTATCTGTATTTGGACAAATTAAGAAAAGGTATACAATTACTATATCAACCTCATAAAAATGACAAGTAATTATTTACAAATAATTTGTGTTCAATAAAATGAGGGTAATTTGGGTAGTTATTGGCATAAATTATATTATTACCTTAAAACGACAACTAATTTAAAACAAAAAAAAAGCTCCAAAACGACAACTATTCGAAAACGGAGGGAGTAACAAATAACAAATGCTCTGGAGTGGAGTCTGGACTAACCAATATAGTGAAACACCTAACCAAATTCACAGACGGCGTACAATCCTAGTGTAGATAGAGCAGACGACACGGCGTTCTTGCACACGTGACCTAAAAAACGGAACGTAGTTTACTCTGATTTCGCATATTAAGCTATTTACTGACGTGGCAATGTTTCGATATCGGACCAAAGCTGCATAAGTAATATACGGATTCCAAATCACAAAATAAAGAATTTTGAGTTGATAAAACGCTTTGGAGTCCGGGACCTGTTAATTTGCTCTAAGCACTGGAAAAAGAAAAGCCTAAAGAGAGCCAAACATAAAAAGCAGTACCAAAATTTTCCAAATTTCTTTTAACCCTTTTTGCTTATCTAAGAAGTTTCTCGTCTGAAATCATCGAAGATTAATCTATTCTTAGATATGACTTTGTCTCCGACGCTTTGAGGTCACCTGAAAGTGTAATCAATCGCTTTTCTGCTATAATTGTCACTCTCCGGCGACAAAACTTGGTTTCCGGTGGTAAGCATTAGAAATTCAATTATTTTGATTCGTTTCTGTATTTTCAAGCTCTGATTGCGTTCTTTCTTGGCTGTTTTTATGTGTTATATTCGTAATTCGATGGAATAATAATACCGAAAGTTTTCAAATTGATTGTGAGAATTCAAGGGCTTTGTTTGTCAATTGTGAAACTTGTGAATTCTTTGGAATTTCAAGATGGGGAATTTAAATTTGTAGTCTTTCTTAATTTTGTATACTTTCCTCTTCAAAGTCCTTACTTTTGTTTGATTATAGATACTTCTCACTTTGGGACTGCTTTGTTTTCGTCTGATGGTTATTATTTGAATGAGAATCCGTTTTGTGTTTAGGTTTTTGGTTTGAAATTGTGCAGAGATGCTGTCAATTTGTATATCCAAATTTGCAAATAGTAAAAGATTGTTTTCTTTCTTTGGTAGAGTAAGTTATATTGGACTGCAGCATCCTTTGGTGGATTGTTTTTTAGTTCTTACTTGAAGAGTATATTGAGCATTTATCAATTTGTTTTGCCTGTTTGGGATTTCAGATTGTGTATGTTTTAAGTTGGATTTGCGATGGGAACTGTGGTTGGAACTGTTGAGGACCGCAGAGATATGTTTGAGGGCAGTGCTCAGACAAGGATCACACCGTTTTCTTCAACAAATCAGATTGGAAATCCTGTTGCCTACAAGCTTGTCCGGGTATGGCTATAAATGTGTTCTTTTCGATGTCTTTCTTATAGTTGATCTTGTTGTTTGATATAGTTTCTAAGATTTCTTTATGTGGATTCTGTCGTCCGAGTTAGAACAGGAAAAAGAAATTCTAATAGCGTTACTCTTCTCTTGGAATTGAGAATCTATCTACTATGATTATAGATGTTAGCCTTTCAAAATCTTATTTTGGGTGGTTTATGAAAATGGTTAGGTTTCAGGAGATGGGAGTCTAGTGCCTGCAACCGATGAAGAAATTTTGGAGGTCAATGAGACGGATATGCATATTGCATCAGATGCATGTCAGACTGTAGGCTACCTTGCAACAGATGAAGAAAATTCGGAGATCAATGAGACGGTTATGCATATTGCATCAGATGCTTGGCAGACTGTAGGCTACCTTCCAGCTGAAGGGATACCTTCTCGGTTGTCCCAGCTTGAAAGCTCAGAAGGTTTGGTGCCCATAGGCCTTTACATGTTGAACCATTCTTGCTTAAAAGCCTATGATAGTTTAGCCCTAAGTATGTTCCTTTTCTTAAGGGACATTTGTTTCTATGGTCAGGAATGCCTTGTATACCCAATTGCACTTCTTTAAACATTTTCTATAGTTACACAGAGTGGTTATGCTAGATGTAAATGAGAGAGAGAGTTAAATTTTTGGGTTTCTTAACCAAACTATAGATGAGTATCAATCTATTGCACATTTATACCAATCTCTATTATTGATATATCCCCATATATGCTTATGTCTCTGTGGCTTTCTCTATCTTATGTTGAGGATTCAGATAGAATTGGACAATTAATGATAAAAATTTCTTATTCTTTCAGCTATCGGTTCAGGTTTATTGCAGTCTGATAGTGTGCAACCATATACAGACCAGGTAAAGTCTCCACCTGAGGTTAGTCCCAGTTCAGAAATATTAAAAATAGAATTTAAATTTATGGCATTGTATCATTTCCACAATTAGATTCTTAATGTTTTAATGTATAAGAACTCTATCAAAGACCAGATGGCCTTACTCCTAAGATTTTGCTCCATCTTTGAGATTTTTGCAGTCCAATGAGAAGATGTTGCAAAAGGTTGAACAGGAAGAGAGGCTTGGCAATATACATGGATCTCAGATGCCTTCTACTCCTCGAGATGCCAATATCCAGTGTTCTGATGAAAACAACTTTTTTGAGGAGGATCAAGTCCACCATGAAGATTTGCTGCAAGAACCCATACCTCTCTCATTGAATGTTCAGAATGAATGCAATATGAATCAATCTGATAAGATTGAACCATGCTCAAACGCAGCAGCTAGTCCCAAAGAAACTGCATTGTCTGGTGCTGCTCAAAAACCTGATTTTTCTAGAGTTAGAGGCGAGATCTGCTTGGATAATTTACCGATTAAAGCACTGCAAGAAACATTCAGGGCAACGTTTGGCCGTGAGACGACTGTTAAGGACAAGACGTGGCTCAAAAGGAGGATTGCAATGGGACTTATTAACTCTTGTGATGTACCAGCAACTAACCTGAGAGTGAAGGATAAAATGTTAGTTGGAAATCAAGAGAAGACCAACGATGTGACTAATGCTATTAGCAAGGATATGGGTGATGACGTAAGAGCTACTAAAATGAAAGATGCACCATCGAGTACTGATCATGTGAATGGACATTCAAATGCAGCTGGCCAAATTCTCGGTGGTGACCACTATTATGCTAGTGAGGATTATTCCAGTGAACAGAGGGCTGCAAAACGAGTTAGGAAGCCTACACGAAGATATATTGAAGAACTTTCAGAAACAGATGAAAAACAGCAAAATGACAAGTCAATGATTCCTTCTAAAGATCAGAAGCTGTCCGAAAAATCTGAGGTCAGGTCTATCAGTGTCTCCTCGGGGAAGAGAGTTACCGTCACCAGGATGGTATCCCTTGCTGGATCTGAAATTGAGGTTCCTTATGTTTCTCATGTCCGGAGAAGCCGTCCAAGAGAGAACATTATGGCTCTTATGGTATGTCTTTTGGTTACTCATTCTCCTCAATATAGTAATTAATGTCATACCTTTCCTTTGAACCGAAAAAGCTTCCAATCATCTGGCTCCTGTTACATCTGTGCCTTGTATCACGTGCCAAATTCTATCTCAAGAAGCAAAGATACAAAAATAATAAAACGAGTGATCATCTTCTTTGCCATTATTTGACTTTGCTGTTATGTGTAATTAAGGATCTTACAACATTGTGTAGGGATGTCATTCCAGTTACTTGGAAGATAAAGCTAGTGCAACAGAGAGTAACCTCAATCTGAGTCCATCTCAGTTAAGCAGTGAGGTTGTGAACCGAGATTTGGTGGAAAAGTCTGCTTCTAGACTGGTCCAAAAAGAAGTAAGACATCTATTGCTTAAGTTACCTTTGTCTCGTTATTCTCATTTCGTACTTTGTAGATAGTAGAAATGGTATAGGGTTCGATTGCATTTACCATCTACATGATATTTTAGATGAATTTGGTGTTCCAGGTATGACATAGTTTCTTATTGCTTTATTGCTTTGCAAATGCAGTTTGCTACAAGTGAAGAGAACAATGAGGAGCATATTCTCTCTGAGGTTGATCAAGACATGGAGCCAGAGCACATAGACTCATCTGGAAATAGCTCGGATGACAATAATAACATTGGCGTGCCAATCATGCAAGGTGGTGCACTTAGAAGAAAGCATCATCGAGCTTGGACTCTGTCTGAGGTTACAAAACTAGTTGAAGGTGTATCAAAATATGGAGCCGGCAAGTGGTCTGAAATCAAAAAGCATTCCTTTTCGTCCTACTCATATCGTACCTCTGTAGATCTCAAGGTAATTCAACTTTTGAACCCTCTTTGCATATCCTATCAATCAAGGCTTTAGTTTAACCATATTGTTGTTTTGTAGGACAAATGGCGAAATCTTCTAAAATCAAGCTTTGCTCAGAGTCCCTCAAACAGCGTGGTTCCTCCCTCTGTCTCTCTCTCTCTCTCTCTCTCTCTCTCTCTCTCTCTCTCTCTCTCTCTCTATCCCTTTAGCTTCTAACTGCAGTTTCTTTTGCTCAAGTTGTAATAACGAGAGCTTATGAGTATACTGTCGTGTTTCCAGGGAAATCTCAAGAAACATGGGTCAATGCATATTCCTACGCAGATTCTGTTAAGGGTAAGGGAGCTCGCGGAGAAGCAATCTCAGTAAGCAAGTTTGTTGGAGATAGGAACAGAAAGGAAAAGGAAACAAGATCCGACTTCTAGTAGCTGAGTTTTTGTAAAATAGCAACTCAAGTAAGGGAGACGAGAAATGTGAGATAACAGTTTCTTTAGACTTGTAACTTTCTAAGGAAGCTTTGTGGGTTATATATATATGAGAAAAGTATTAAGCAGTGTCTGTGTCTTGAATTGGTATGAATGGGTTCTCTATAATATCCATGGAAGCATGCTGATCTCGTGCGAACTGTGTTTCACTCGGACTTGAATTGGGCCTTTTTTTGTATTCGATCCATTATTTATTGGAGATGGTTCTCGACCCACACATGTGTCCTTCTCGCTTTCTCTAGAACCATCCCCTAATCACACTCATCAAAGTTCCCTTCTTTTCATGCAAAAACTTCACTTTTTTATGTTGTTTTCCGCTAAATTTTCGAACACATAGCTCTGTTACTACCAAGAGTCATATGTAAGGGTAAGTTGCATAGTTTCGTATGTAATCTGAATTTCAAACTTTTTTGATGGGTAGATAATCAACGCCAAAGAGGTGAGAGGTTACTTCTTTCAGAATTTTAGTTAATTAAAAGCTTGATCCTTCAGATGATACATCTCCCTTTTGCATTAGTTTAAAGATTGTGTCTTTTTGAGTTAATGATTAATTGGTGATTTCATGATTTTGCCTTTTAAATATTTGTCTGATTGTTGTTGGTTTTTTTTTTTAATGCTGAAACTGAAACTAGTGAAGATACCTCAGTCCTCACCTATCTCCAGAAATCGAGTAGTAAAGTCTGAAAGAAAAATGGGAATCGTGGAAAGGATTAAAGAGATTGAGGCCGAGATGGCTCGGACGCAGAAGAATAAAGCTACAGGTTTCTTTTTACATTATATAACGTATAGATGTATAGACATGAGAGTCATCATTGATTTTCATATATTTTTGAAACAAAAGCAGAAGAAATGAAAATATTGTTACATTTGATGGACAGAGTATCATCTTGGTCAGCTCAAGGCAAAGATTGCAAAGCTCAGAACACAACTCTTAGAGCCTCCAAAAGTAATGCAACTTACTTCTTATGAAATAGTTTGTCAACCACTATTGTCTGTGTGCATTATGTTTGGATCCTGTTACTAGGCATGTTTAGGATGGCTATAGCTATAGTGTACAAACTTCTATATTCTTTTTCATTTCTGATTTTCTTGTAAATGTATTCCAATCTACCTAACAGGGTTCTAGTGGAGGTGGGGATGGTTTTGAAGTTACAAAGTATGGTCATGGACGTGTTGCACTTATAGGCTTTCCAAGGTCCATCTTGAAATGCTCTACTCAGCACAAATTCATGTATCTGTATTTTAGAGTCCTCACTTGGGTAAATTTGGGTTTGTGGCTGTGATTTGCAGTGTTGGAAAGTCCACGCTTTTGACAATGTTAACCGGCACACATTCTGAAGCAGCCTCATATGAATTTACAACGCTTACATGCATCCCTGGAGTAATTCACTACAATGACACCAAAATTCAGTTGCTTGATCTTCCTGGAATTATTGAAGGTGCTTCAGAAGGAAAGGGACGAGGAAGGCAGGTTTAAATCCAATTGATTCTTATCCTTCTTACTCCTTTGTACCCTTTTTTTCCTCAAAACGTTAAGGAATGCTATGAAATGAACTTAGATGGAACCTGTATGTATCTCAGGTTATTGCTGTTGCAAAGTCTTCAGACCTTGTGTTGATGGTTCTTGATGCCTCAAAAGTAAGAGCTATGGTTTAGATTTCCATAGTGTGCTGGTTCTGTCTTTTTTTCGCTTTGCTATTTTAATCTCACTATTTCTTCTTCCAAAATCGTTTTAGAGTCAAGGTCACAGGCAAATACTGACTAAGGAGCTTGAAGCAGTGGGTCTGCGTCTAAACAAAAGACCTCCACAGGTAAAGCTCATATTTATCAATGGTATCCCTTTCTAAACTCTTAATTCTCTTTTACTTTATCTGCTTGCTTTCTGTTTTATATCTTAACTCTTAAAACCCACAATCCATCTTCTGTTATTCAGCAAAGGCTTGCCTTTTTAGAAACTGCTACACCAGGTCCAGCTTGATGTAATCCCATTTAGTGGTGTTTTGCTTTCTTTATTGTAACAGATATACTTTAAGAAGAAGAAGACTGGTGGGATTTCTTTTAACACTACCGCACCCTTGACTCGCATTGATGAGAAGCTCTGTTATCAAATTCTGCATGAATACAAGATTCACAATGCTGAGGTACTTAAGTCCATCTTTAATCTTGTTTTTATTCAGCCTTGAAAAAGAGTCATTCCGTGTCTCTCTTGTCCGCAAGTTAGAAGTAGAACTATAAAAACTTTAAATCATTTTATTTTGCTGCTTTGTTGAGAGATATGTAATGGGTTTAGTAATATAAAAATTGCAGGTTCTATTTCGTGAGGATGCTACGGTGGATGACTTTATTGATGTCATTGAAGGCAACCGCAAATACATCAAATGTGTATATGTCTACAACAAAATAGATGTTGTTGGAATCGATGATGTTGATAGGCTAGCACGGCAGCCAAATTCTATTGTTATTAGCTGCAATCTAAAGGCAAGTTCTTTAATTTTGAAGAGTATTGTCTAAATAAAAATCCTATCCAGTGCAGTTCTAGCTTCTTCATAATGGTTTGATTCCTGTATAGACTGAAACTTGTGAATATATATACTGGAAGACTCTGGTCTATTAATGGTAAATGATGGTGTTACTTGAAACAGCTAAACTTAGACAGACTACTTGCAAGAATGTGGGACGAAATGGGACTTGTGAGAGTTTACTCAAAGCCTCAAAGCCAACAACCAGATTTCGATGAACCCTTTGTCCTCTCAGCTGTAAGTATAATACCCTCAACACTTTTCTTGCTGATTTTTAGGCTTCTTTTGTATAAATAAGAATTTACAGATATGATTTTTCATGTTTGTACTTCACAATAACATCTGTGGCAGTAATATTTGATTTCCATGTGTTACTCCTCAGGATAGAGGTGGCTGCACAGTTGAAGATTTCTGTAACCACGTCCACAGAACTCTGGTGAAGGATATGAAGTATGCACTGGTTTGGGGCACAAGCGCTAGGCACTACCCTCAACACTGTGGTCTTTCTCATCATCTTGAGGATGAAGATGTTGTTCAAATCGTCAAGAAGAAGGTACAGAAGCGTAAACTATTGTCTGATCTCTGTCTCATGATGAGAATGCTACATCAAATGTTGATGCTTGTCGGAATTTCAGGTGAGAGAAGAAGGAGGAAGGGGACGGTTCAAGTCACACTCAAACGCGCCTGCTAGAATTGCAGACCGTGAGAAGAAAGCTCCACTAAAGCAATAAGACAGTTGCTCATCCTGAATTTTCCCAAGTAAGACAGACCTTATGTGTATTAAAACCATAACTAGAAGAATAAATGGAAAGCGATACTTGTTAGTGCCAATATCTACTGTAAACTCTGTTATTAGTCTATAAAAAGGCATTCCTGTCTTGATTTCATGTTGACAAGAGCTAGGAACAGATTGTTTCAGGAAATATGAGAAGTAAACGATTGATGATCCAAGTGCCAAATAACGACATTTGTAGTCTCGAAACTAATTCCTTAACATTCATATGTAAAAAGATACACAGAAGTTGCTTCTGTATCTATATTCCGGGTATGTGTTTCATGGGACCAACAAGCTGTTGAGATGATTGAAGGCATGATTACTTAGCCTCTCTGGCTCTTTGCCCACATATGTCTACCTGTTACTTGAGCTGGTGGGTATAAATCAGTACACTGGTTGCTCAATGGATCCGAACCAGCACTACGCCTTACATTTACATCTCCGTTGTAAGACATTGACTGTTTCTTCTCAAACGGTGTTTTGGAACAAGAGGATGAAGACCCTGATCGTCTCTGCTTAGCTTTAATAGATTGTGTCAGGCTCATGTAGCTCGGCTTTCTGTAGTACCCTCCTTCCTCAAGGAAACTTCCCGAGAAGGGAACTGGGGATTGAGATGTTGACGAAGACTCAGAACTCGTAGCAGACGATGACATTGGAGGAGGTCTAACCAAAACTCTGGTTGTTAGATTGTTCTTCCTGACCTGAACTGTGTCATGTTCAGACACACTGCTCTCACTTTTCCTTGCATTCTCTGATGAGTTCGTAGGACCTTCCATCAACCGACCTTCCCATGGCCTGTCTGCAACCCATCGGTCAAGCCAATTCCAACCTGGACTGCTCTTGCACGACCCATTACTCTTTTTAACACTCCCTTGCTTGTTCGCCTTGGCCGGACTTGGACACGTCCTCGGCTGTCAAAATATGAGAAACTCAATGAACACAAATGCTCTGAGAGAGTAAATCCTCAAAAATTTGATTCTAGTTATGAATCCCATTACCTGATGTGTCAAGGCATATACCATAGCTCTCTCCCTCTTGATTGCTCCTTCTTGCCTCATTTGCAGCTTTGTTCTCACTTCATTTATACTTCCCGGGCTATCACACCAACCCTTCTGAACAACACATCATTGCAAAATATTTACATTTAGTCACCCACGAGTCCCATTTTATCCCAATTCATATCTGATAATCATTACCTCAGCCTGTTTGGCCGGATCATCTTTTTGTTGATCAGATGGCTTCTGCAACTCCAGTCCATCTGAAGGCCCCCTATTGCAATGAGCTCGTACCCGAGCTTGGACTCGAACAAGAGCTTGCATACACCTTAGTGTCACATCTGCTTGTTTCCGGACTTGTCTACCACGGAATATCGCCTGAATCCTCACCACCGCCTTCAGAGCTCTCAGCGCTTGTCTTGCCTGTAAAATGCATCCATTAAAAGATTGACCACAAAAAGCTACAGGGAAGAAATCAAACGAAGTGCTCAAATGAATTGACTTAGTTTAAGGATCCATTAATTGTTGAAGGTTGATCCTTTAGTACTTTTATGTTCCATATACAATCATATCTCTAAATCTAATGTTAAAACCAATGAATAGTTCACTAAACCAAAGAGCTTATCAGTAATAGTGGTTAAAGTCGCAAACCAGGAAAGCTCGAAAAGCAGCCTGAATCCGTGTAGCAGCCCATTCTCGTTTAACAAGAAAGAAATCTTTCGGCGGAGCTCTGATGACTGCAGCAACAGCCGCCGTGAAAGACTCGTCAGCAGAGAAAGACGGCGGGTCTGAACCCAACGAAGGAGTTCCATAACTACCACCACGGCTCTTGAAACCTTTTGAAGAAGAAATCAAGCCTTCTGATGAAGTCCTCCATAGTTTCCATTTCTTCTTGATATTCTTCTCCTGCGACCAAAAGAATCAGTTACTGAGAGATGAACAGAGATCACTGAGAGATGAACAGAGATCGATCAAGTGTAAAGAAGAGAGCTTTTTCGAGATTTACTTGATCATCAGTGATGGGTTTTTTGTTACTTATCAGAGATTTAATCCAATTTCCAGAGCCACCCATTTGCTCAAATTTGAAACCTTTGTTCTTCAAAAACCGTAATAAAGTTGGAGACTTTCACTGGTTTTGGAATCAGATCCGGCGGAGAAAGGTCGATTCGAGAATTTATAAGTAAAAAATCTCGAGAGGGGAAGAAGAAGAAGAAAAAGAGAGAGAAAGTTTCTGGGAATTTTGGTGGCCTGAAGAATGATGCAGACAAAAAAGGTTTGCAATTGTTAAAAGAAGCGAAGCGTTTGAAATTTGAAATTTTGGTGAAGCAAGGAATATAAAACATTTAATATTTTTTTTAATTTAACGGTAACATTATTCATTGACATTTCGCTTTCGTCGTCATAAATAAATGACTCATAAAACATTGGAAAAAGAAATAATTCATCTCTCATGCCTCGCGTGATTATAATCTTCCTTAATTTGCGTTAGGTACATTTATATAAATAATTATGAAATGACCACCTTATTTCTTGTTTCTTAGTTTTCCACCCCGTAACTCTTTGTAAGCAATTAAAAAGTCCATTTGGGAATTTTTAATGTAGAACTCTCCATAGGGTCTTCTTATTACCAAGTTTATGAGTAACTTATTCTCAGTAATCTTCATTTATTTACTTTACTAATGAAAAAAAGGACAAGAGAACAAATAAAGATTGTAGCAGTGTGTATTATTCTATTACAGGCTCAAAGATACAAGTTTTTTAGTTATTAGATTTATTGACTTTCAGAGATGCCTCTAAATGAGACAAGGATTCGTCATTTCTTCGCAGCTCATTCAGTTCAGGGAGTTCTTGATGTCAATCACGAAACGATACTTGATGTCCTTCTTCACCACTCTTTCGAGAGCTTCGTTTATATTCTGAATAGGAATTACCTCTATGTTTGGGTAAATCTTATGAGCTGCACAGAAATCTATCATTTCCTGTGTTATTTTGGTACCCCCGGTTACACTTCCCGCGAGCATTCTCATACCTGTCCAAACATCTTTGGTTTCAGTATCTTAGAGTATGTAAGAAATGGCAGGACTGATTATAAGACTTTTTGAGTTGCATACCAAGATTGAGATTGGCAGGACTGATTTTAATTTCACTTGGGAAACCAACCAGGACATAAGTTCCAGCAATCTTCAAGAGAGACATGTAAGGATCAAACGCGTGATCACCAGATGCTGTATCAATGATAAAGTCTAGAGATTTCGCTAGTGCCTGCAAGTAAAAATGTAGATTCACAAGTTAAGTTTCTGGTTCCATTCCTGACGATCACAAAGATATTAAAACTTATTTTACTACCTTCATCTGATCATGGTCAGACGAGATAACAAAATTCTCAGCTCCCAGCAGATTCAAAGCTTCCTCTTTCTTGGAAATGCTGGTGCTAAAAACCGTAACACTAAGTCCAAAAGCCTTGCCAAATTTAACTGCCATGTGCCCAAGACCACCTAGCCCAATCACCCCAAGAGATTTACCAGGTTGATTCATATTGTGACGCATCATAGGCGCAAAAACCGTGATTCCAGCACAGAGTAATGGTGCAGCTGATTCCAAGGGATAGTCCACAGGTATCTTGTAGCAGTACCTATTGTAATCAATAATTAAAACACAGGAAAAAAACTAGTACTCAGAAATCATTTGCTTCCCTTCAATACTTAAAAACTCATTCACAAGTTTCAAAAGTATGAAATGGAAAGAGAGGAAAGCAGATACTAACCTCTCATGAACAACAATGTGGCTGGAGTAGCCTCCTTTAGTAACAGAGCCATCATGATCGATACCATTGAAAGTAAAAACTCCTTTTGCACAATTAACTTCTTGTCCGTCGTTACAATATTCACACTCCCTGCAGGAGTTAACATACGTTCCAACACCAACATGGTCTCCAACTTTGAATCGTTGAACATTAGGCCCAACCTTAGTCACTATTCCAGCAATCTCATGCCTTAAGAGGAAAACAAATGAATATCAATTCCACTAGTAAGGTGTAAAGTTTGGTTTTTTAAAACATACCCAGGAACCAAAGGGTACTTAGAGTCTCCATGTTGGTTTCTAGTCCAGATAACATCAGCGTAACACACTCCACAATGAGTGATTTTGAGTGAAACATCGTCACTTGTAACAGACCTGCGAGTGAATTTGTGAGGAGAAAGAAGACCAGATGGATCTTTTGCCGCCCAACACATGCACTCGTTTTCCCCAGTCTCTGAAGAACTCATTGGCGATTTTCAATTTCTCGATTACCTAATCAAGAGTCGTGTATCGTTTTTGATTTGTGTTGATTGATCTGATCCAAAACCAAAACAGAGCAATCTTTTTGCTTTTGTAGTGACTCAATTCCCAAACTGGTCATGGGGGGTTTTGGTTTTTTTTTTTTTGTTGGACTCACTTACAAACAAAGAAGCCCATTATAACCCAAAAAGGCCCATTTAAAGTCCAATAAGTTGAATTCGATTTTGGTTTATTATATTGTAAAGACTCCTTTTACATCTTACGCAAACGCCACCGAATCAGGAACCAAAAATAGAAGAAAGCTGCAAGATCGAGAACAAGAACCATCGATGGCGGATCAAAACCGATCAGGTACTCACAATCAACGATCATGGGTTTACGCATTTCTTTAATTTCACCGCGCTTCTCGTGTGAAAAGGAAGATTTTTTGTTCAAAATTATGTTTGTTTCCTCAAATTCACTATCAAATTTACGCGTCTATTATTGGATGGTTTTGATCGGAAAATTTTCTAAAGAAACAATATAGGTCCGTTTTTGATTCGTTGCTCTGTTTTTTCTCTTATGGAATAACGAATCCAAACCCTTTTTCTATTGTTGGGTTTCATAGAGGAGAAGAAGGTGAAATCGCCTAAAGTGTTTGAACGAGTCAAAGAAGAAACAGAAGCAATGGGTCATCATGAAAAGTCGAAGAGTCGTCACCATCACAAAGAGACTCATGGAACAAGTGACGATATTGATCAGAACACTCCAATTGATTTTGTGAAGGGACCTGGTTTCTTTCAACGAGTCAAAGAAGAGATCGAAGCCATCTTTAATGCTGTTACTCCCAAGCGTTCTTCAAAGAAGTGAACTTTCATTATATCTGTGTTTGAGTGTATATATGTTCATGCACAAGTGAGAAGAAGATCTAGATAAACCCAGTTTCGTGTAATGAATCGTATCAGAATGTTGGACCTCTAATAATCTTCATTAGTTCATGACATTTGCAAATGTCATAATTTCTGTGAATTCGAATTGAGATCGTTATAAGTCGTTGGTCTAACAGATGGTCAATAAGGTGAAGTCTGGTTTAGGACTTATAAGGAAAGAGGAGTTTTGCCGGTTTGAAGTAAACCGAGTTTCTTAGTCATTGTACTCTGTTTTGTAACTTTATTTGAATTGATGTCTCTCACGGGTTTGTGAGGTGGTGGTGAACCAAGTTTATAATCTCCCTCGAAGATCATAGTGATAAACTAGTATAGATCTTGTGAAGATGTGGACATTTTCATTACAAACTTATAAACTCGTGAGTACGCTCGGTTTGATTCGGAAAGTTTTGGTGGTTTAATCGATTCTTATGTTTGGGAGGGTTTCTATAGAAGAATGTGAAACCAATTATTTTTAAACCAGAAGATATTTATCTATTGAAGAATACCATATAGCGTTGCAGAGACGTTAATAAAAGTATCTAAGGACACTAAGATTGTTTCTTGACACGATCTTGTTGGAGTCCATAGACAAAATAGTATCATTAGCTTCTTCTTTTTTTCTTTTTAACTTTATTTGTTTGTTGTAATGGGAGGAAAAAAAAAAGAAAGAAATAGACTTAACGATTGGTAAAATAGCACACCGAACGAAACAACTCTTTTGGTTTCATGAGAGTTGTCTTGTACTCTTATGAATGTGATGTGCCTAACTTTTAATTTTCCCAATGATTTTGGAAATCGAACTACTCCGATAAGAAAGTTACAATCGTCACCACTATCCCATTTATGGTTTTTAATTCTTCTTTTGACACTTTTTCTCCCATCTTTGATATATTTGAATCCTCTTTATTAAAGATAATTTTCGGATACATACATTATCTTGAAACTAAATATATAATTTAAATCAAGTTTTGATTAATGCAATGAAAGATATAATTGGAAACTATCAAACTGTAAACCTGATGAAATTTGAACTATAGTCGAAATGGTTATTTGATTTTTCTAATGAATTTACATACTCAGTTTTATACTCGATATATAACGTGTCCACTATTGATTATATTTGGCTTGATTTGTCGCATAAATACGGCGGGACCAAAAATAAATTATATGATTTCGAGATTCTTATGTCCTATTAAGAAAAAGAATGTACGTAATAAATAGCATACGACACCTGTTTATCATCCGGTGGATATTAAATTTAAAACGTTTATTATTAGGAAAAATATTGGGGATTGAGAGTTTAATTTATATATAAAAATATAAACACTATCAATCAAATTAAACATTTTCTAATCTCTAAAGTCTTCAAAAGTTCATTACTATATCACTCTTTCTATAAAATATTTGTCGCATTAAACCCCGACAAGCCCATATGATACTTAAATATATTTACAAACGTAATACTACAATAATACAAACAAAATGTATAGTAGTAATAAATTACATACTTACAATTTAGAATTTAAATTTAATTTGGCGGATTGGTTTCACCAAGCCGTGTTGGGTTGCACGTAAAGAGGACCACCACGTTGATTAGTGTTTTAAATGAACCCAAACGATTTAAATTCCGTTGTGGGACTCCTCTTTGTGGGTCCTAATCCCTCCCTCCACGTTTCGAGTTTTAGTCGTCCGATTTGTGTTCGATCAGAATATTAGTATTCCGGTTGAAAAAGTCATATAAACCAACGGATACGATGAGCTGTTGGCTGAACTAATCAATAGTAAGGACTTTGACCACGACATTACAACGGCTTGTCCTAATCATTTGCTTATTTTTCCACAATGTATTAGAGTAAGTTTTGGTTTCGGTCTAATTTGATGATTTGTACCAGTGGAGGACTTCTCTGAAGTCTACTCACAAAATAAAATAAAAAATGAAAAGGAAAAATGGGGACCTAGCGGCTAGCAGTAACAAATACGATAGGGTCCATAAAAGTCAGTGAAAATAGTTAAAAAAAAAGTGGTCAATATCGTGTGCAGGGGAAAAAAGAAAGTACAAAACTCGAAAAAAGGACTATAGAATCATGAACGTGGACCGATCCCATGTGATTATCCTTCGAACCAAAGTTAACTTGAAAGCTTTTCTGAATGAAAAATAAAACAATACCTTAAAATATTCCACGTTGACATACAAATAAAAATCCTAACACAACAACAAAAAAACGCGAAAAAGTAAAATTCGTTTTTGGTTCAGTGTGTTTTTCTTAATAAAATACGTCAAATCGTATCCAAATTTAAATTCGATTGTTTACCATTTCTAATGTTTAAAATTGAAATAATACTAATTATTCGCATGGTAACGAGGATTATTTATTCAGTTAAACTTTGATTTTGGCTAGTGACAGTCTTTGTACTATTTACTCACTCATTATGTCGACAAATATGCTTTATTGAAAGGTCAACACCAAACTAAAAACGTCCCTTTCTCCAAAACTCTAATCCACCTATATAGTTATCCTATCTATAATTACATCTAATTGAAATACTCGTAAGGAAGACTGTAACATCTACGTTGTTATTCAATTTCATATACATTCACAGATTTGTTTTGTTCATCACGTCTTTTTCTCTTAAGCGGTGTGTCATTCGAGTTGTTGATATTAGAAAACAATCTCCACTATACGAATTTATCACGTATGTATATATGATCGTTGTTTCTGGATCTTATCCGATTAGTGTAAACAATTAATTCTAAATATTTATTCCATTATATCTCGATCTATAAGTTATAACTAACATGAATTTTAAATATTTATTCCGTAATTATGTCTTGATGTATCACTAACTTAATTCATCTACACGGAAGAAGTTTTCCGTAGATAGTTTGTACATTTCATGTTCTTATGAGTCAACCAAAACCAACCCAGCTATCTCAAAACTTGTAAATATAGAATGTTTTAAAAATTTATTTAATTAATTAAATGAGTGATTGGTTGGACTATAGAATGTAATTATAAATTATTTATTGTAAGATTTTTGCTGTGAAGGATTTTTTGTGTAGTTCTGTTGGTTGTATATGTAGAATTTGTTTTCGGTTATATACTTATATGTATTTTATAATAAAAATAATTGATAAATATAAGACCTGTGTTAAATATTTTAATAAAAAATGGTGCATATAATATCATTTTTATGCTATTTGTTTCCGTGGATAATCTCCTGATTTTTAAAACTCATATTTTTTTCATTTCATTTTATCATATTTTTAATCTAATATTGGTGTGAATGTTTTTAATCTACATATTTTACAGCAAAAAAAAGGCTTTGGGATTTTTACCTGTTATAGGATTTTTTTTTTGAACTATAACTTTTAAAATAAAGCTACAACATAATTGATACAAATTTGTGGTAGAGAAAAGGCTGTAAAAAAGTTTTACAGTTGAGCCAATCACACCCTAAATTTTGCATATATATATATATATATATAACCATATGAAAAAATTAGCCCAAAATTCAATTGATTAAATATAACAACTTTTGTAATTAGTTAATAGCAAAATATATTTTGATCAGTGCATGGGTTATTCTAAAAAATAAAAAATACTTCTTTTTTTTCCCCCCAAATAAAAAATACTTCTAGAAGCTAATTTTCAGTATAATCTATTTCTTATTAAATATTTAGATTATGGAAATTCTGATTTAAATTTATAATTGGAGTCCCATATATTTGATGGTGTAACAAGAAAAAGAAACGGTGGGGATTGGTTGAACCACTCCCTGGAAAATTTGCTTCGTTCGCAGATGAGAATAAGGTTGTGACAACGTCACCACCATCTCTCTCTCCTATGTATTGCTAATTTTTTTTTTGTTGAATATATTATTATCTCCTAAGTTTCTGAATCAGATACCCTTTTTTCTTTTTCAGCAAATCATAGACCTACGAATACGATTTTTTTTCCTTTTTTGTCGGGACAAAACTAGAACTTTGTTTTCCTCTTAAGAAAGTGAAATTCAGAAAAAAAACGTCTTTCTAGTTATGGACCTTTTACCAAAATCAGTGTTCAAGAAAGCGCTAGGCGCTAAGCGGGCGGTGACTCAGTGCCTAGCGCCTAGAACGCCTAATCGGGGCCTAGGCGATTTTTTAAGCGGTTTAGACGTTTATAACATAATACATTATAAATATGATATTATATATAAAAGTTATATAAAATATTAATATAAAACTAAAAATTATGAAATTATAAACAAAAACTAGATAAAATATTTATTTATATTTATATTAAACAATATATGAATATTTATAACTATATATATATATATATATAAATAAAACTCTAATTGAAATTGAAAAAATACATTAAACAAGATCTATGTAATTTTAGGCGGTCAAGGCGTTTATCTAGGCGTCGAATGAGAGCCTAGCGCCTAGTCGGGGCCTAGGCGACCGCCTAGACCGCTTTTTAGAACAGAGACCAAAATACTCCAAGATTTATACATTTTTTCTTTTGTTTCTTACTATAGTCCTTTACACAGAACAGAAAATTCATTAGAAGACATGCTATCTATATTTTTAATAGGATGTTAATTTTTAAAAATTCTTTACTTTTGACCACATTTTTTTAAATAACAGTTTGTTCATTATTTTGTAGTTATATGTTATATAAGGGTAATTAAAACTAGGGTTTACCTTAGATTTTCCTTTTGAGTAATGTAATAGTACTATACAAAACAACATAATTAGGAGAATAAAATTCTAATGTTAAGGAATATAATAAATATACATTTGGTGATATGCCTTTAGTCAAGTGGTTAAGTCCATCTGACTCCGCCTTCCCCACCGGAGTTCGACTCCACTAAGTCGCGTTTCCCCGCGTAGTAGGGATTAGTTATGGATCGGGCTTTGTCGATCCAAAGATATCAAAAAATAAATAAATATACATTTAAAAAATCAAGACATCAAAAAAGCAGAGACAAGTTTTGTTTTTGAGGAAAATAACAATTATTCAACAGTCACGCCTTGTAGAAAATTTAAAATCTGAAATTCCAATGAAACGCGGTTTAATTACATTTTTTCTTCTTTTGATAAGTACAGCTGGATCATAAATACCTTATATATTTTCCAGATTTTGTATTTGATTTGTTTTCTTTACTTGCAAAGCTCTCTCTCACAAGTCACAAGTTAAAAACCCTCTTTTTTTTGGTAATGGCATACGTATATTGATAATAACGTATCTACCAATTAGACTATTTTTATAATTTAAAATACTTGTTAATTCAAGTTTAATTAGATTATTGTTGAAGAGAGAGAGAAAAGACGTAGAAGAAGAAGAAGAAGAAGAAGAAGAAGAGGAAGCAGACCAGAAAGTGCCTGCACTGGTTCAGATTTGCAGAGTCCCTATGATATAGAAAAGAAAAAAAAAACGAGTGAAATTCGGACATAAGAAAACAAATCTCTGTCTTTCTCTAAAACCCTTTCTCTAATTTTTTTTGAGTCTCCTGAGAAAACAAGAGAAGAAAAAGACAGCAGATAGAGAGAGAGAGAGAGAAAAAAAAAGCTGCATTTTTTTTGCTTTGTGCTCTTGCTTCTTGATCTACACCATTGCCGACAAATTCTAGGCGAATCAATCAGCTTCTTCACTGAAATGGGTTTATGTTAGTTTGTCAAGAGAATCTATCTCTCTGGTGTGATTCCTGGTTTGTCTCCTGATTCTCTACTTCTCCGACAAATCTCCACTAAACCTGTCTGAAATTTTCTCTTCGTTCTGGGGTTTTCCAATGTGCTTGACTTGTTGTTGGGTTCAGGGATCTTGTCTCAGCTTTTGTTTATTTTTTTACAGCTGTCAAATTACGTTTGCGTGTTGTTCATCACCTCCTGCTTAATCTGAATTTAAGAATCAATTTGGGATTTCAAATAATCTTCGTTTTTTTTTTTGTTTCTTGTAACAAGAAGGCAAATGTGTTTGAAATAATTGGTGTTTGGTAATTTTTTTTTTCTTCTCTGGGTTTTGTAAAGTCAACATCTTTGATAGATTTGCAATTTTATATTTTTATCGATTCAAATATGCTAATGATATCATTCTGATTCGAGTCTGTTGACCAATTTTGAGTATGTTTTGTGTTTAATATTTTTTTTCGTTTTAAATTGTGTGACGAGCTTCCGAAATTGAAGCTCTTATTCCGTTTATAGTCTTCTCAAGTTTTGTTGTTTGGGTTGTTTCAGTAGTAGTCTTCTCTGCCATTTTGATTATGTCTAGAAAGATCAAAACTTTGTATATTCTAATAATGGGTTTGGTTCATCTTTCTACAGGGTTAATTCACTAGGATTATGAGAAATGAAGCACTAATCTGATTCTTGAGGAAATTAACTGCTGGATCCTGTTGAAAGATCATTATTGGCTTCTTGTTCTCTTGAGTAAAAAAAGGTTCTTGAGGAATGGCTCGAGGGAGAATAAGATCGAAGCTGCGACTAAGCAGTCTTTATACATTTGGATGTCTTAGGCCTAGCACCCTTGAAGGTCAAGACTCTCAACCAATCCAAGGTCCTGGTTTTAGCCGGACAGTGTTCTGTAATCAGCCTCATATGCACAAGAAGAAGCCTTTGAGATATCGTTCTAATTATGTCTCTACGACGAGGTACAATTTGATCACTTTCTTTCCCAAGTCGTTGTACGAGCAGTTCCACCGTGCTGCGAATCTCTACTTCTTGGTAGCTGCGATTCTCTCGGTGTTTCCTCTCTCACCATTCAACAAATGGAGCATGATTGCTCCCTTGGTCTTTGTTGTTGGGCTTAGTATGTTAAAAGAGGCTCTAGAAGATTGGCGTAGGTTTATGCAAGACGTGAAGATTAATGCGCGGAAAACTTGTGTTCATAAAAGTGACGGTGTGTTTCGTCAGAGAAAGTGGAAGAAGGTTAGCGTTGGGGATATTGTGAAAGTGGAGAAGGATGAGTTTTTCCCTGCTGATTTGCTTCTTTTGTCATCGAGTTACGAGGATGGGATTTGCTACGTTGAGACTATGAACTTAGACGGTGAAACAAATTTGAAAGTGAAAAGATCTTTGGAAGTGTCATTGCCACTAGATGATGATGATTCTTTCAAGAATTTCATGGCGACGATAAGATGTGAAGATCCAAACCCGAATCTCTATACCTTTGTTGGCAATCTAGAGTTTGAGAGGCAAACATTTCCTCTGGATCCAAGTCAGATTCTCTTAAGAGACTCAAAGCTTAGGAATACAACCTATGTTTATGGAGTCGTGGTATTTACTGGTTTTGATACCAAAGTTATGCAGAATTCAACAAAATCGCCTTCCAAGAGAAGCAGAATCGAAAGGACAATGGACTACATCATTTACACTCTTCTTGTCCTACTTATTTTAATCTCTTGCATCAGCTCATCAGGATTTGCTTGGGAGACAGAGTTTCACATGCCAAAAATGTGGTACTTGCGACCTGGCGAGCCTATAGACTTTACAAATCCGATCAATCCAATCTACGCTGGGGTTGTTCATCTGATCACTGCTCTATTGCTTTATGGATATTTGATTCCAATCTCTCTTTATGTTTCGATCGAGGTTGTCAAAGTCTGGCAAGCAAGTTTCATCAATCAAGACTTACACATGTATGATGATGAGAGTGGAGTCCCTGCACAAGCGCGCACATCGAATCTAAACGAAGAGCTTGGTCAGGTTCATACTATCCTCTCTGACAAAACAGGAACTTTGACGTGTAATCAGATGGATTTCTTGAAATGCTCCATTGCTGGCACTTCTTATGGTGTGCGTTCCAGCGAAGTAGAACTTGCTGCTGCAAAGCAGATGGCTGTGGATCTTGAAGAGCACGGAGAGATATCGAGTACTCCTCAGTCTCAGACTAAAGTGTATGGCACATGGGACAGTAGCCGTACGCAAGAAATCGAGGTGGAAGGGGATAATAACTATAATATTCCTAGAGCTCCTATAAAGGGATTTGGTTTTGAGGATAGCAGACTTATGAATGGTAATTGGTTGAGGGAATCACAACCAAATGACATTTTGCAGTTCTTCCGCATATTAGCTATTTGTCACACAGCTATTCCCGAGCTGAACGAGGAGACTGGCAAGTACACCTATGAAGCAGAGTCACCTGATGAGGCTTCTTTTCTTGCTGCTGCTAGAGAGTTTGGTTTTGAGTTCTTCAAGAGAACCCAGTCAAGCGTTTTTATCCGCGAGAGGTTCTCTGGTTCAGGGCAAATAATCGAAAGGTGAGAATAGTGAAGATGTTTTACGTGTAAATCTCTGATTATCAGTTTAGCTTTTTTTTTTTTTTTTTTTGCGAGCATCCTGAGTAAGTACCAAAAACATTGCAGGGAGTATAAAGTTCTGACTTTGTTGGAATTTACGAGCAAAAGAAAGCGAATGACAGTAATTGTACGCGATGAGGAAGGGCAGATTCTTCTACTATGCAAAGGAGCTGACAGGTTAGCAAGCAATTTGTCACATTGACCATATGAAGTAGCTTATACAGTCAACCTTTACTGGTATCAACTGTTTTTTTCCTGAATTTTACAGCATCATCTTTGAGCGGTTGGCGAAGAATGGAAAGACATACTTGGGACCTACCACTAGGCATTTAACTGAATATGGAGAAGCCGGACTCCGTACACTCGCACTTGCCTACAGAAAGCTTGACGAGGATGAATATGCAGCTTGGAACTCTGAGTTTCTTAAGGCCAAAACTTCAATAGGATCTGATAGAGATGAGCTGCTTGAGACGGGAGCGGATATGATTGAAAAAGAACTTATCCTAATAGGTGCTACTGCTGTGGAGGACAAACTCCAGAAAGGGGTATGTATTATTGCACAGACACACTAATGCCATATTTTATCTTGCTATGTAAACTGAGTTCCTTTTCCCTTTCATCTGACTTAGGTGCCCCAATGCATAGATAAACTTGCTCAAGCTGGGCTCAAGTTATGGGTTTTAACTGGGGACAAAATGGAAACAGCAATCAACATTGGGTTAGAATCTCTGATTTACCTTGAATATAAACTAGAAATTTAGATTTGTAATCTGCTTTTACCTAGTGATTTTTATGAACAAATTACCTTTTATGAACTGCAGATTCGCGTGTAGTTTACTTCGACAAGGCATGAGACAGATCTGCATAACATCAATGAATTCAGAAGGAGGATCCCAAGATTCAAAAAGGGTATGTCTAAAGGAGTTGCATGATGGCATATTGCTAAAGCATTAATTAAGAGTTCCTACAACTACAATTTCGAACCTGACTTTTATATCTCTGTTGATGTGTCAGGTTGTGAAAGAGAACATTCTGAATCAACTCACAAAAGCTGTACAAATGGTGAAGCTTGAGAAGGATCCGCATGCTGCGTTTGCTTTGATTATTGACGGGAAAACTCTAACTTATGCCTTGGAAGATGATATGAAGTATCAATTCTTGGCTTTGGCAGTGGATTGTGCATCAGTCATTTGCTGTCGCGTGTCTCCCAAGCAGAAGGCTTTGGTATATTTATATATCTTCCTTCCCTTATTCGTTTCATAGCATTTTTCCTTGACTATGCAACTCTCGAAACTTCATACAAAAAGAGAATCCTAAATATGTGTTTTGCTTTTTCCAAAAACAAGGTTGTTAGGTTGGTTAAAGAGGGAACAGGAAAAACCACATTGGCAATAGGTGATGGTGCAAATGATGTTGGGATGATTCAAGAAGCTGACATTGGTGTAGGAATTAGTGGGGTTGAAGGAATGCAGGTTCAGTGTTTCTCTCAACACCATGCTTTTTCAAGCCATGTTTTCTGTTTCTTGACTAGTAGAAAGTGCATAGAAAATCAATCCATGTCGAAATTTTTGCTGATCCTTTTTACTTTTGCAGGCTGTTATGGCTAGTGACTTTTCGATTGCCCAGTTCCGGTTTTTGGAACGATTACTCGTCGTCCATGGACACTGGTGCTACAAAAGGATAGCTCAAATGGTAATATGTAGTTCTTGTGGCCATTTTAATTACTCTTACGCCTAGTTTGTTTCTAACTTTATGTTGTTCTACATACAGATTTGCTATTTCTTCTACAAAAACATAGCATTTGGTCTCACTCTCTTCTACTTTGAGGCTTTCACCGGGTTTTCCGGGCAATCAGTTTACAATGACTACTACTTGTTGCTCTTCAATGTTGTTCTTACCTCATTGCCAGTGATTGCTCTTGGTGTCTTTGAACAGGATGTTTCCTCGGAGATCTGCTTACAGGTGAGCTTTATAAATCATCCTTAAGAACTAAATCTTGAAAAGCTATTTCGGATCTCTGCTGATCATCAACAAAAATTAATGTATTTTTCGCTTGTGTTGTGTAGTTCCCAGCTTTATACCAACAAGGCACAAAGAACCTCTTCTTTGATTGGTCAAGAATACTTGGATGGATGTGCAATGGCGTCTACGCATCTCTTGTCATATTCTTCCTCAACATCGGAATCATTTATTCTCAAGCTTTCAGAGACAACGGCCAAACAGCTGACATGGATGCTGTTGGCACAACCATGTTCACTTGCATAATCTGGGCAGCCAATGTCCAAATCGCATTAACCATGTCCCATTTCACTTGGATCCAACACGTTTTGATCTGGGGAAGCATCGGTATGTGGTATCTGTTTGTGGCGATCTACAGTATGATGCCTCCGAGTTATTCTGGAAACATATACAGGATTCTTGATGAGATTCTTGCTCCTGCACCTATTTACTGGATGGCTACATTGTTGGTCACAGTGGCTGCAGTTCTTCCTTACGTTGCTCACATTGCTTTCCAGAGATTCTTGAATCCACTGGATCATCATATCATCCAAGAGATCAAATACTATGGAAGAGATATTGAAGACGCGAGATTGTGGACCCGAGAGCGTACAAAAGCCCGAGAAAAGACAAAAATCGGGTTCACAGCTAGAGTGGATGCAAAAATCAGGCATCTACGGTCGAAACTGAACAAGAAACAGTCAAATCTCTCTCATTTTTCAGCTCAAGACGCAATGTCACCTAGATCATTGTAGCCTTGTATAGGTTTGTTTTTTCTGCAGGTCCAAATCTCTGATGCATTAGACTCTGGAGACAGGTCTTGATGCTGTTTTTTGTTGAGAGTTTATTATAGAGTGATGTCATGTAAAGAGTAGCTCTGATGTTTTTCTACTTGTTGGTTCGAATTTTTCTCTCTTTTGTACACATTATACTTAGGTTTTGTGTATACTTAGGACAGAATGCAAAAAACATAACAAAGAATCTTCCTTTGTGCCTCTAATCATTTAATTGAGAAACACAGTCACATATTGACTTTAGAGAAAATTGAGAAATAAACCCTCAATAGCAATGACTGAAATGAAATGAATTTATGTGACTATTCCATTTGTATAAGTACCATTTCATAAATGTCCACAGAGAAATAATACTATATAAATAGTTGCTTTAGTAAATGGTTTCGTATCCACCAATTGGCTTTTTAGGTAATGAAATCCCCAAATTATTTGCGTGTCTGTTACTTTCTAGTTTCTAGTGACTTTAATAGAGTTGAAGTGGTTGGCGAATAAACTAACTTATTATATTGATGATATTTATTTATAAATCATTATTCTGGGCCGGGATATGGATTGGGCACGGCCCAACTACTCCGCAATTATAATTATTATTATTATCCTTGGAGAATAATTAGAGTAGCATCATCTCTCTGTGTCTATCCCTTCCCTTTTGGGATATTTTCGCCGCGTGGATTTGATATGTCGACTCTCTTTCGCCGGAAGTCAATCGGAATCCATCGCTACTTCTTCCTTCTATCCTTTTGATTTTTTTTTTGGCTCTACTTATTATCTCAGACTTCTCAAATCTTCAGGTCCAATCTCGTTTTTGTTCTTCCTTCTGTTTGTTTTTTTTTTTTTTTTTTTTTTTTCCGGCGAAAGGTAAAGCTACTGGATTCTAGTGGTGGATATTAATCGCGTTTCGGTAGTTTAGAAGAAGTTGTAGGTTTTATCAGCTTTCGATTTGATGGAGCCGCGAGTCGGAAACAAGTTTCGGCTCGGAAGGAAGATCGGCGGTGGATCATTCGGAGAGATCTATCTTGGTATGTCTTTGATTCAGATTCACCTCTCGTTTGTGATTTTCTATGATTATAAGTATTTGGTTTTGACATGGGTTTGAATTGATTTTAGGTACCAATATACAGACGAATGAAGAAGTGGCTATTAAACTTGTAAGTATTCCTACTCAAAAGTGAAATTTTTACCAATTTCAGCGTTTGATTGATGTACAGAGATCATTGAAGTCTGTACGTATATCTTCATTAAATAAAGAGTGAATTTTCTCGGATAGTAGGAAGAAAGCTTTGATTGTTGTGGCATATGTGTAGAAAGATTTACTATTTTATTGCTTGGTCTTACTTAGCTTGGAGCTTCTCCTTTTACATGATAAAACCGCTTAGAATGAAAACATTGGTATACATACTGTGTTTAGACGAAAAAGGAAAAGAATTTATTTAGTAGGCTACACACAGCTCTAACCAGGTTACTGCTCTTTTGTATGGGATTGTAGCAATTTATTTAGTTGAGTTCTTCCTTAACTTCATCTTGATTATCTATAACTGTTTTCACTCAGTATTCAACATGATCAAACCAATTTCTTTGTAGTTTAAATCTGGGTTCAGCCTGACTTTTCGTAAGAACTGAGAGCTAATTATTGATTCTTGAGAAGATAGTCTAATCAATGCTGAATCAATTCTTAGAGTCCACGACAAAATTACCTGCAACTGGTGGGACCATCCTATTGAAAATTTTGTTGTGGCCTACAAATGGAGAATTATGAGGCTGACAGCTGTACATATTACTGTATTGAAACATTGGCTGTTGCTTTTCTTTTGTTACCTGTTTGTACTGCTTCTGACTGTTGAGTATGTTAAATCAAATCCTCATGTTTGTTTCACATTTCTTTGTCGTTCTGAATTGTAACAGATTTATCTGCTGTGTTTGTTGTATAGTATGTTCTGACGGCATCTTTTCTTCTTCTTTCAGGAAAATGTGAAAACTAAGCATCCTCAGTTGCTCTATGAATCAAAATTGTACAAAGTACTTCAAGGAGGAAGTAAGGACCTAGTTCTGTACTTGTTTACATTTGTAGTTTGTGATTTCTTATTTCTTATCCAAGAGGGTTGCTTTCCTTTCCTTGATTTTAGCTGGCGTTCCAAACGTTAAATGGTATGGTGTTGAAGGGGACTATAATGTCCTCGTGATAGACTTGTTGGGGCCTAGCCTTGAAGATCTATTCAATTTCTGTAGTAGGAAACTCTCACTAAAGACTGTACTAATGCTTGCAGATCAAATGGTAGGATCCTGTCTATAGCCTGAAAATAGTTTTCTCACGTTGAATAAACATTTAGGATATTTTGTTCCGCTTTTCAGATCAATCGCATTGAGTTTGTCCATCAGAAGTCATTTCTACATCGGGACATCAAGCCTGACAACTTTCTGATGGGTCTTGGGAGGCGCGCAAATCAGGTAGCTGTTGAAAAGGGCTGTTTGTAAGATTTCTTTATTCTCCACAATTATTTGCTCAACGATGTGTTGGGCTGAATACAGGTATATGTTATCGACTTTGGTCTGGCAAAGAAGTATAGAGACTCAAATCATCAGCATATTCCTTACAGGTTGGCCATAACCCTATGATTTTTCTTGTGTCTGTTACTAATGTACGCCTATGTAGGCTTTGCTTTTATCTAGCTTGTGTGACTATTATCTAACTTAAGATTCTTCTATGTAATACATCACTGTAAAAGGGTGGAGTTATCTTTATCCTCGATTTAAAGGGTATTTTAGGGACATTTAATGCTTACAATAGGCTTTGCAGTGTGGTTATTTAAATATTTTCGCCTGTCTCACGTCTTTTACCTGTTTGTTTGTAGAGCTTTACCCTTTCTAGAAAAGTGGATCTAAGTTTCCTTGGCTTTGTAATGATTGCTTCTCCTGTGTTGTCGTGTTTATAAGTGTTTATAGACAAAATAAGAGTCTTTTTTAGGTTTTCTTTCTTTTGGAATAAGGTCTTTACAGGATTACTGTCGTTTTAGTATTTGGATAGCCTCTTACTCAGATAGTTAGCTTACTTTCCCAGTTTTTACAAAGATGCATTAGTATATGAGAAAATCATTTTAATGTATTGCTCCTAAGTAGCAACATTTTCGATGATTGCAGTATATGATGTATCTGCGTTGCAATTATAATTTTAATATTTTGTGTATCACAGGGAAAACAAAAACTTGACTGGAACTGCTAGATACGCTAGCATGAACACTCACCTTGGCATTGGTAATACCAGTTCATTTAGTTTCTAAGTTTTTAATTTAAAGAACGTAATCCTAGATAGTTAATGGTCTATTTTATTACAGAACAAAGTCGTAGAGATGATTTGGAGTCACTTGGATTTGTTCTCATGTACTTCTTAAAAGGAAGGTATGTACCTCTCTTACCGTAAATGTTGGCATGTTGCTATTGGTTCTTTATAGGGCGGTCTTTGCTAACTTATCCACTTAAATGCAGTCTTCCTTGGCAAGGACTGAAAGCTGGAAATAAGAAGCAGAAGTATGAGAAAATCAGTGAAAAGAAAGTATCGACATCTATTGAGGTAAAATAATGTTCCGATGCCTGTGTTGGTGACACTTATTACTTAATACTGAATAAATATTCTATTCTTCTTTTAGGCTTTATGCCGAGGTTATCCATCTGAATTTGCATCTTATTTCCATTATTGCCGTTCCCTGAGATTCGACGACAAGCCAGACTATGCCTACCTGAAACGGCTTTTCCGTGACCTGTTTATTCGTGAAGGTTTGGTCTCCTCAATCACTTATGTTAATCCTAGTCTTGTGAAGCAAATATAACTTGGACAGTCAATCAACATGTTAATTTGAGTTTACGTCCTCTACTTATATTTTAGGCTTCCAGTTTGATTATGTATTTGATTGGACGATCTTGAAGTATCAGCAATCACAGATTTCTACACCTCCTCCTCGTCATCATGTAAGAATCAGTTTTTTTCTTTTTCTTTTCCGAATGTCATCGTCCCACTTCTGCTGAATACATACCTTTCTTCCAGGGTCCTGTAGTTGGGCCAAGCTCTGGCCTCCCCCCTGCCATTACTAGTGCTGAGAGGCCATCAGGTAGTTCTATCTTTTCAAGTAGTTTCTTTCCATATTTCATTAGGCATTTGGCTCTGATACTCTGTTCTACGGCGACATCTGATACTCTGTTCTACGGCGACATGGTTTTCACCCATCTGATGTGTTCTTTGGTTCCACTGCAGGTGGCGACGAAGCTAGACCTTCTGGCTGGTCATCCGGAATCCCTAGACGAAGTTCTGGACAAATTTTTAATTCAGGAAGCTTAGCTAAACAAAAAGCACCAGTTTCAAGTGATCCTGCAATATCTAAAGATGTAGTGGTGAGTACATAAATTGCCCCTATATTACAGGTATCCAATTCTTTAGCCCCTGATTTGAAGAAATAAACATAAGGTTCTGAGTTGAAAAAAAAAAAAACATAATGTTCTGTAAGTTGTTGAGACTCAGCCACGGGTTGTATACACAAGGATTTGCAGCTGAATTTTTTTTGGATTCTTGTTCTTTATATTAATGGTAACTGAGCTGTTTTTCTTGTGACAGTTATCGAGCTCTAGCTTTCTCCGCGCAACTGGGTCATCAAGACGTGCTGCTGTATCCAGTAGTCGCGAGGCTGCAGTTCTGGGAACTGATTCTGAGCCATCAAACCCTCAAATCATTGAAGCTGGATCAGGCTCCAATTCAAAGATCCCTGTTGGTCGAAGCTCCCCTATTGTCTCCTCTGAGATCAACAAGCTATCCTCACCTTCAAGGGCGACTACTTCAGTCATGAAGAACTATGAGGCTAATCTTAAAGGGATCGAGAGTCTGCATTTTTAGTCGCTGGGGCCAGTGAATGATCTTGAAACCCCGGGACAAGTGTAAATTAAAAGACAAAAGAAAACCTCTCTTAGGCCCTCCCCATGTTTTGCGTGCATTTGTGTTCACAGGGAGGGAGACTTTACTTGTGCCTGTAAGCACACACTCAAATAACAAAGATAAGGAAAAGACTCTGAAGAAGTGATTCCAGAGAAAGACAAACTCAAAGAGGGTGAGATCAAAGAGTCTTAAGACTCTTTAACACTTTTAGTCCCCATTTGATATATACTGTCTCTGTTTTGTTTGTCTTGTTTAGTACCGCAAAGCTAAAATCGTTTGTTCCTCAAAAAGGTTTAAAGTTCCTAGAACTTTTCCTCAGGCTGCCAAAAAAAAGTACAAAAGAAAAGTTTTTCTTTTTTATTGTGCATCTTCTCATGTTTCAAAAGGGCATCTTCTCATGTTTCAGCATATGGTGTGGGTAAAAAAGGTCGTTTTTGTTGGTAAAAATTGAGTGAAAGGAGAAAACTATAATTAATGTACCGAAGCAATAATTGTACTGTTTTTCCTTAAAAGAGGATCTGAGAGTAGCAGCTTCTGGTTATGTCATTTGTCAAGTTGAGCCTTGAGATGACCTGCGAGATGGCAGGTTAGGTCATACTTCATCCTTGGTGTCTACGAATGAAGTATAATGTAAAAGCAATTTAAGGCTCAAAAATATATTTATCGTAGCTTAAGATATTACAACAATCATCATACTTGGAACAAGAATGAAAAAACAGACAGAGCAATGCGGCAACAAGAGAAGAAGATTGAGAAGATTTGTGGTTGGATCACCACAAACCATAGACAGCATTTGAACAAGTCTCCTTGAACCATTTGAAGCTTTTCTTCATAGATCCCTTCACTCTCCCTTCAACACCATACACATTATAAGAAGCCACTCTCTTCTTTCTCTGAATCTCTGCCTCACACAAACCCGTGAACCCTTTCTTCTTCACCTTATTGCTTCTCTTGGATTTACTGTTGGAATCGTCTCTCACAATTGTTGGATTCTTGTAAGTTGATGTGCTGTATGATCTCATCATCACTGGTGGCTGCTGGTTTGTGTTTGTTGGGCTTGGTGCTGCTTCTGCTTCTGATTTTCCTCCATGACTGAAGCAATGGTACTTGTGGGTGATGCTGCTACTTCTGATCTCTTCTCTGCATGACTTGGATCTGAACATCTTCACTTGCAAACAAACCACAAAAAAGATGGCTCTGCTTTTTTAGGAAGAAAAAAAGGAGAGTTGTTGCTTTTGGGTTTTATCTCCAACCTCTTTCTCTTCTGCTTTTTGTCTCTTGTGACTTTTGACATATTTATAGAATGGGACATCAAGTGTAGTTTTTTTCATTATTTAGTGCAGTAATTACAACCTCAATATCTATTTAGTTAATCGAAGTTTTTTTTTGTATATTCGTTAAGATGAGATATGTTTGTTACATTAATTAAAAAAAACAGTGCTAGAGATTAATTACCACTGCACCTAGTACAGTTTTGTATGATTATTTTTCCTAAGAAAATTTTGTAATACCTCATGTCCTTTGGAATTTACACATGGCCGCTTCTCACTTCATGAATTCGAGGGAAGTTTTTTGGGGTTTGTCCCCAACCTTATGTTTTTTTTTATTGTAAATTCAAAGGTAGAAAACAAAAAGTAGCTAATGAAATGGAGAATATAGTAGAGAGAAGTCATAGAGTATCCTTCCTTGTAAGTCACGTTAACAAAAAGATAAATAATGCCGAAATTTTTTGATGGCAAAAGGCAAAATCATGTAATGAGTTCTGTTCTCTTTTTGCCAAGAACTATTAATCTAAGTAGTAGCCTGAAAACAAAAATCAAAGCATAGAAAAGCTGCCAAAAAAGGGGTAAGAACCGCACTTTCTCAGTAAAAAACAAAGAAAAAAATTACCCGGCCGCCGCAACAGAAAAAAAAAGGGCTTCAGAGAAGATCAGCAACATTGCTTGGCAACTCCTCAACGACCACATTGTAAAACCTCTGAATATCAGCCAACATTCTCTCATCCTCCGTTGTCATGAAATTGATTGCCACTCCCTTTCTTCCAAACCTTCCACTTCTTCCAATACGGTGAAGGTAATTCTCCGGTTGGGTTGGGAGGTCAAAGTTTATGACAAGAGAGACTTGCTGAACATCGATACCACGAGCAAGAAGGTCAGTGGTTATGAGGACACGGGAAGATCCAGAGCGGAATTCCCGCATGATGATGTCTCTTGTGTTCTGGTCCATGTCTCCGTGTGTGGCTGAGACAGTGTGGTCACGGCTTCTCATTTTGTCGGTTAGCCAATCAACCTTACGCCTTGTGTTCACAAAGATGACACTTTGCGTGATGGCTAGTGTCTCGTAGAGATCGCATAGTGTCTCGAGTTTCCACTCTTCCTTGTCTACATTGACATAAAACTGCTTTATACCTTCAAGAGTCAGCTCGTCACGCTTGACCAGAATCCTGACTGGTTTGTTCATAAACTTCCTTGTGATCTCAAGGGCTTCGGGTGGCATTGTAGCAGAGAAAACACCGACCTGAACCTTGGAAGGAAGAAGCTGGAAGATGTCGTATATCTGACAGAGAAATCAAAGTGTAAGAACAGAGAATTTCATTTTATCAGAAAGAAAATGGAATTGAGATTAAACAAGCTTAAAACCTGATCCTTGAAACCACGAGAGAGCATTTCATCAGCTTCATCAAGAACAAACATTTTGATTGCATCAGCGCGGAGGGATTGTCTACGCAACAAGTCAAAGACACGACCAGGGGTTCCAACAACAACATGAACACCAGACTGAAGAACGCGTTGATCCTCACGAACACTAGTTCCACCAACACAAGCCTGAGCCTTGACGCCAAGATAGTCACCAAGTGCCCTCATAACCTTTTCAATTTGCTGGGCAAGTTCTCGGGTAGGAGCCAAAACAAGAGCTTGGCATTGAACCAAACTAATATCTAGCTGCTGTAAAACACCAGAGCAAAAGGTAGCGGTCTTTCCAGTTCCAGATTGAGCTTGCTGGATGACATCAAGACCCTTGCAGAATGGAATAATTCCTCTCTGCTGAATAGCAGAAGGCTTCTCAAAACCTAATGATAAGAAGAATACATCAAAGCTTTGAAACAATCAAAAAGGAAAACAAACACTTAACAGATACAATGAAAGGTATAGTTGTGTTCTCAAAGGAAAAACCTCACTTACCATAAGCATAAATACCCCTAAGAAGATCTGGTTTCAGTTCCATTGCATCAAAGCTATCGCAAACTTCGTCATAGTTAGTGTAGAATGTTTCCTCTCCTTCCTCGCCGAGTCTGAAAAGTATTACACAACTCAGTTCTTGGTTGTTATCCAGTAATTTAGATATTAGATACTAAAATTGAACTTACACGGCATTCATCTTAGTATCAAACTGACGAGGATCATATTGTGTTCCATCCGACGTCATTCCTGCCATGACTGTAGAAGCATAACAAAAAAAAGAAACCGACATTGTAAAAAACAGATTTCAAGAGAGCAAGAATTACCCAAAAACATTCAATTTACAATCAAACTCGTTGTCTCAGATCCCATAACAAAATTGTACAAAGACAAAAAGTGATATGATACAAGCACCATGAGAGAACAGAAGCAAATCAAGCATAAAAAAGTTTCATGATGTAACTACAAATTCATCTTCGTAAAGTCAACTGTTGTACAATCCAAAGGATTCAATTATTGTAAACATAACCTAACCAAGGCGCACTAATAAAACATCTAAATCATCCCTTGTACAAAAATCGATCCTTTACGAATCAGCATTGTATAGGATGATGAATCAAACAACACAAACAAAAAACTAAAATTTCTATAAAAGCACAATGACAATCCAAACACAAAACATATAAAAGAAGAGAGATTCGAACAAACCTGCTGTTAGCAAATTGAGAGAGATTGAAAAAAGACAAGACCAAACTCTTCGGATCTGCGCCGTGGAGTTGGAGAAGAAAAAGACTGCTCTTTTATACCTCCACCATTCTAACTACTTACGGTCGTGTTCTCTTTTTTTTTTTTTTTAGGTTTTGCTTTACTTTTCAAAGTAAGAAAAGGAAAACATCTTCTTTCCCGATTTGCCCTCTTAACTTTTTATATATTACCACTTTTTTCACTCTCTGTTGCCTTCAAAAGAAGAAACTTTCTTATTTTATTTTACTACTCCAGTGTCCAATTAATGTTTTGGTCCCATTATTCGATATAGAGGAATTTAAAGAAAATTATACGAAAGTAATTCTGCCAATAAGTCCAAGTAATATGTATTATAGGTTCCGGAATTCAAAACAAAAAGGAGACTCTGAAATTACTCACAAACAGAGCCAACGTCTACTAAATTAATTTTGTTTATATATTAACGGAGAGACTGGTGAGCTACAAGGAATGTCCCATAGACTCAAGCCAAGAGCATAGGCTCGCCACCAGAACCTGCAAAACAGACATATAATACCAAAGTTAAGACATTGAAACCCGGCAGACGTTTTGTTTTGTTTGCTAAGAAATGAGAAAACAGTCTGGCTTTTTACATTGTTCATGCATCTCATTAGCTATCAACAGGAGTTTTCCGGTTTCTTCGGCAAGTTTAGTCATCTTCTCAAACTCTTCTGCTGCTAGTTTGGCTACGTCTATTTTATTCTCTGCCTCTACGACTTTACAGGCAGCGGTTATTGCAGCTTCCTCGATCATCTGTAGTGAAATAGCAGAAGCCTGATTGTTTGCTTGGCGCAGCTTCGTATGTGTCTCCTTTGTTTTTGGGGCAGGTTTTTTCGTTCCTGATGGATCCGGTATCTTATAGAAATTCTGCAACTGTTATGTGTTGGATTGAACAACACAGAAAAAAAAAAGCATGAGAAGGCTTTAAAGAACAATGTCACTGAACACTGATTCTGTTACTAATTCAGTGGATTCTTTATGTTGAACCATGCTTCATTGGCTCAGACAGATATGGGCCACTGATTTGTCAACGCCATTTGATGAAGATGGTTTTGTTCGAGAATTTAAAAAGGAAATGCGAACTCAAAAAAAAAAAAACACAAGAAAAGTGAGCTTCAAGACTTACAGATTTGAAGGTGCTAACCTTTTCAAGTTTGCTCTGAGCTGCAAGCCTCCTCAGTCTTGTACTAAGGATTCTTCTAAAATTTGGCGGTACTTCATGCCTAGGCTGCTCTTTCCACAGTAAACCATTATCAGCACTCGGTCGAAAGGTCCAAAACAAAGGCTATTATATATCCAGATGGGGTAAAAGAATAACAGAGAGTGACCCAAATTTAAGTAAATTCAAGAGCTATAACATTTTTTCAGATAGGCATAGTGGACAGCTTCACGTCAACTATCATCATACTATAAACGTCAAAGTAAAGATGATTAGTAGCATAAGACTTGACATTCAGAATTAGGTGTTCTCATTTGCGAAGGACAATCCTAGGAAGATTGTTGATAGTAGTAATAAGCCATTTGCACAAGTCAATGTAGATACAGTTTACAATTGCCAATAACATAACTACACGTCCCCCATATATAAGATGATGTCTCTAATAATCTGTTAAGTAGTTTACAAATCGAGCACAAATAACATTCTGATCTGTGCATAATAAAGAGCAGAGAGAAATTGTCTAACCTCAATGAAATGAAAAATGGAACTGACGTCAGATCCATTACCATCCGCTAAAGCAGAGAGAGCTTCAAATATCATCCCGTCATACCTGAAAATAAGGACATATCAGAAGTTTAGCAACACATGATGAAGATTATTACTCAGAGTTGATAGGCTAGCATTTATGGAACTGGTCTCTCAGCATACTTTCTGGGCATTTCAAGCATAAGAAACAGAGAACAAAGAAAGACAAACCTGGGAACATTCTTTGCATCCACCACAATGTTACTCTTTTCATCAGGGATCAACTCAGAAGGTAAAATACGCCGATTGGGAGGAGGTGGAATAGTAGGGATAGTATTAGGAGGTGGATTAGTGATATCATCAGTTGCAACTGCAGGGCCTTCCTCTTTGACTTTTGTCGGTCGTGCCTTATTAGTTGAACCTTGAGTACCAGGGGCAACACTCAAGTTACGCCACTTATCCTATAAAGGATTGAAACACAAATAATTACAGATTCATCTTCACAAGGCTACCAAGTAAAAGAGAAAATCCATTGCAAAATGAAGGAAAGTCCTGCTCTTTCCACCTTAAATCTCCAACTCAACAAGCTTGCTTTATTTATTGTACACTTGAATCAATAAAAAAACAACTTATAGGGTTCATATCTATTCCAAGTATCAACTAATCCTATGAACAATGATAAGAGATAACATTAATAAGATTGTTTATAATCTGGTCTAAAACATATTTCCAAAAGTTTAAATTTTTATGGATCTTAAACTAAGCAGATATGAGCAAGTACATAATGCAGTCTCGGGTTAGTCTCAACTTGGATGTTTTAGGTTTTATATAGGGTTCAAAGAGAGTGATTTTAAAGAGGAAAAGAGAAACCTTTAGGTCAATATTGGAGCGATGGATGAGCTGATCAGCGAATTCGGGATCCCGGAGAATATTCTTCCACTTACCAGGACCGTGCTTCCCAATTCCGGCGAGTAACGCCTCCTCTTCCTCTCCCGTCCACTTTAATTTCTGGTTTCCCATCTAACCCTTGTTTAATTTGCCTTGTAATCGGAGTTAGACGACGTTTCTTCGCCGTAACCGGAGGATTCGTTTTTTTTCTGGCTCTGCGCAGTTGTGTGACTGCGGGAGGTTTTTAGTTTGCAAATTTATGCTTTTATTTTGTCTTCCGAATAATTCTATTTACGCTCTCGAAATTAAAACGAATTAGTTTTATTTATTTCCCTTTTGACTCAAATTAAAAACAAATAAACTTTGGATTAGAATCCTTAATTATTTTATTTTAGTATCTTCAGTAAATCTTGCTACATTTCATATCATCTAGTCCAACAATGACCATATATTGCTATTTACCTAAATTTTTAATTTGATGCATCTATGGGTGTTTGTCTATTGGATCTGAATGATAACACAAAACAATCAAAAAAATTTAGCGCGTAGTTAGCGATACGTAAATAGTTAAAAACGGTACAAAATAACGGATAGAAGAAACAGTATATAAAGTATTACACTTTGAACCGCAACAATACATAATTACCAACTAGATAATATCCTGCACTATGTGCAGGATAAAACGATTATTAAATATATTTTAATATATTGATAATATTGAAAGTGTTCGAATTTTATATTATTAAATAAATGGTAGTGTATTAATGATTATCAAGATTAGTGAAAATTTTCGTTTATGTATTAAATTATATGTTTATCATGATTTATGATATATATCTTGTTATATTAATAGATACACAATATATTAGGTACTCCATTTTGTATAGATTTGTATCTCTTAATTACATACTATTTTAATTATATTTTCGTTTTAAATAATTGAAAAAAATAAAAAGCATAAATCAATTAGAAAAAATAAACATAAGTAAAACTAATGGCAAAATCTATAAATATCCTAATAAATGTTAGGTCTTTAACTAAATAGATTAAGAAGCTCTCTGAAAACGACACGTCAGCATGATATTTTCGTTAATCACACATGATGGTAAGATTATTTAAAAAAAAATGATTCTCAATTAATATATAAGAGATAACAACCATTATAATGAAAATAAACCTATTCATTATAAATATAATACAAATATAAATGTGAACTGTTTCTAGTGAATAATATTTTTGACATTATAAGAAACACATGAAAATTCGAGAATGGTTGGTTGTTGTCACGATGGATTGCAATTTGCAAGTACTGTAAGTAAATGTGATTTTGAAAAGTCCAATGTTAAAGAGGTTAATTTTGTAAAAACAAAACTTCTGGGGTCAATAAAATTCGAAATAGGAAGCAAGAGAAAACCGATTTGGGTATAAAAAAGAGTAAACAAAACATAGTGGGCTAAATTCGAATAAATTGCAAACGCGAGTATTAAGCGAATCTGGAAACAACTGGACTGAGTCTTTCCCTAAAAACCCTAAACAGAGATTTTTTGTTTTGCTTTGTTTCATTTCTCATTTCGGCAACCAACCAAACAAACATTCAGAGAGATCCACAACACAGCACAACACAACACATCATCACACGTTTCTCTTCTCTTTCCTCTCCGTCGTCTCTCTCTCTATAGCCACCATCAAAATCCATAAAACCTAGACTTTTCTCACCAATCCATGGCGGCTAATAACAGATCCGATCATGGGTCAGACGAAAACACAAGACTTTACAATCCTTACCAAAACTACGAAGTACCAATCAACAAATCTCAGTACCTTTACAAGCTTCCAACATCTCCTGAGTTTCTCTTCACAGAGGAGTCTTTAAGGCAACGTAGATCTTGGGGTGAGAACCTCACTTTCTACACCGGAACAGCTTACCTCGGTGGCTCCGTTGCCGGAGCTTCTGTTGGAGTTATCACTGGAGTCAAAAGCTTCGAATCTGGCGACACGACTAAGCTCAAAATCAACAGGATCTTGAACTCTTCTGGTCAAACGGGTCGAACTTGGGGTAACAGGATTGGTATCATTGGGTTGGTTTACGCAGGGATCGAGAGTGGTGTTGTGGCTGCCACGGATAGAGATGATGTTTGGACCAGTGTGGTGGCTGGTCTTGGGACCGGAGCTGTTTGTAGAGCGGCCAGAGGAGTGAGATCTGCGGCTGTGGCTGGTGCTCTTGGTGGACTTGCGGCTGGAGCTGTTGTAGCTGGGAAGCAAATTGTGAGGCGGTATGTGCCCATTTGAAGACTGCAATAGTCTAATTGGAAGACTCTGTTTCGTCGTTGTTGGAATTTTTGATAGGGGAAATGGTGAGAATTTGATAGGTTTGGTATGTCTTGGAATCATAAAAATGAAAACTTTATTTGGTTTCTAGAGGTACAACAAGTCTGTATGTCTGTCAGTCATAATGCAGTTTCACTTTGAAGAATAACCTGCAAACCTTTTTTCTTATATTCATACTGATAAAATGTTTTACCAATTGGTAATTTAATTTGTCATGAGTGTGTTTCTTCTAGTTAGTTGTTTTATGTTTCTGTTTTTGATCAATGTTACCTCTTTCTTGATTCGTTGAGAAACGGATGTGTTGTATTACATTTGTAATGAAGCTCTTCTCTCAAGTTTTTTTCTTATCATTTTGTTAATTGGGATGGTTTAGTGTGTTCATATAATTATATACCTCTGTTTATCTCATTGAGTGCTAACCTGATATTTGATGGTCCTATTTGTTTCCTATTTTTCCCTTTGGTTCTATTTATCTGGACTGTTCTCTGCTCTTAGCTATTCATTTTTTCTTTAAGATTTCACAAGCTATGATGAGGGATCAGTCACCTTTTGTTTTGTGGCTTTTGGCTCTCATGTCTCAGTCATATTGTGTAATAAACCTTCCTAAGCTCTTTGCTATTGCTGAAACAAACAATGTCTATTTTCTAAGCTCGTTGCTATTGCTGAAACAAACAATATCCTCATATATTAAGTCTTAAACTTTCAGTTTTGCAGTTTGCTTGAAAATATTTTTGTTACAGAAGATCATGTTGCTGCAAAACGACATTTGATTTGATTTTCTTGATTCGAACGAGGGTCTTTAGATTAATAAGCAAGTCTTCTTTAAAACTGTAGCATTTGACATGAACAAAACAAAAAAAAATTTCATATACAAAGATAAGGGAACTCCCACACATTATGGGAGATCACCCCACTGAACTCTGGATGGAGAACAACTCATGAAAGACCAACCCTTGCCTTTGTACTGGCTTGTATGTGATCTTGGAGGTCGACTTCTTCTTGGTACGGGATGGTTACGGGTCTTAGACGGATCAAGATAGTCGTGGATCTCAGGTACTGCCACTTTCAGCTTCTGGTTGATCTACGTCGAATTTCCATGTTTTTTTATCAATACTCAATATGATTTTCTCAATTGATCCTCTCTCTACATGGCAGAGAAATTATTCATGAACTGAGAAAGTTCTGCAGTAAACATCTTTACCTACTTTTGACAAAATATGATTCTCTCTGATCTAAAACCCTTCTTGGTGTGATACATTGCAAGTGTGCAGAACAAAACAAAAAGTGTCCTCTTGATAAACTAAGATCTAAATCCGTTTTCAGCTATGTTCATAAATTGAAAGGTTTAGTTAATATTGATATGCTTATTGTGAGTAAATCTTTTGTTGCAGGTTCTTAATGTGTGTGGAATTTCCTAAAGTTCGATTTGCAGCTAAGATCCCTTAAAAAGAACGGTTCTAAGAAACTAACCTGAGAGGAAGGAATCGGGGAAAGTGGAACTGAATTGTGTTCATGTGACACATGAGATGTTCTATCCTGAATACGTTCATGATCCTCTGTAGCAAACTCTTTAAGCCTGTTCAGAGCTGGTAACAGAACTAAGGCAAGATCAGGTCTATCCTTTTTCCTCAGTTCACAACACTGCAAAGCCAATTTAGCCAACTCCAGAGTCTCTTCTTCAGGCCATTCTGATACAGTTGGATCCAAAATTTCTCTCAGATTATTATTTTCAATAGCCATCTCTACTTTATGGCCTAACCCCATTGCTGGTTGGGCTGTTATGATTTGCAGAAGCACCACACCAAAAGAGTAGACGTCAGATTTCACTCCAAGCATTCCGGTTTGCTGATACTCAGGGTCAATGTAACAAAATGTACCTGTTCCCGTACGCCAAATGGGAAACATACATCAACATTGGTTCGATGTTAAGACATTGAAAAGAGATGGAAGATAAGTCTCTTACCGGCTGCAGAGGTCATGTGATAGTTACTGTAGCTATCAGACACAGAGGGAGGTACCAAGCGAGCTAGACCGACATCACTGATTTTGCTAGTGAGATGTTTATCAAGTAGAATGTTTGCTGGCTTCAGATCACGATGAACTAAGGGCTCAGGTTTTGCCTGGTGAAGGAAAAGAAGTCCTGTGGCAATCTCAGAAGCGATTCTGAATCTTGCTCTCCATGAAAGTGGGGGTGTATTGTTTTTGCAGAAGAGGCGATCTTCAAGTGTTCCATTTTCCATATACTCATATACAAGACAACCATACTCGGGACATGCACCGAGAAGGATCACCATATTAGGGTGCCTCATGCTACTCAGAACCTCAATCTAGTGAAGAAACATATGTATGAGTCAGAAGAAGAAGAAAAGAAAAAAGTAAAATAAGGATTTCACAATATAACTAACACACTACCTCTTGTCGGAACTGTTTTAGTCCCTCTGTGATACCCGACTTCAAGATTTTAATGGCGACAGGAGTGTAATCGAGAACAGCTTTGTAAACAGGTCCATAACCTCCTTCCCCAATCTTTAGAGCATCAGAAAAACCATAGGTTGCACCTTCAACATCTTTGATACTATAACGTCTGTAAGACACCGTAGTGACCATCTTCTGTTTGTCCAAATTGGCTTGCATCTCTAGTAATCTTATCTTTTGGCTCTCCATTTTCGCTATGCGCTTTGCTATTTCAGCGGCTTGGATTGCAGACTGCTTTTTCTGCTTTTCCCTCTCAGACAATGCTCTAGGCAGCTCTATTTTTTCATCTGACCTTGGGCTTTCTTGGGACTACATAATGTAATATCTAATGATTATTATTCACAACAACAATTGTCATCAACATGGAAGGTAGTGATATCTTACGTTTTCGTTTTGGTTTGTAGTGTCTTTGTCCATCTTAAACTGCTTCAATTCCAGTCTCAGTTTCCTCACCTCTGCTTCAAGATTTTGATTCTGGCAAAGAAGATAGTCCATATCAGTACCATGTTGACATTCTGCAAATCCTGGAGCAAATTTATGTTCCTGACAAACTTTACCTGTTGTTCCACGAAATTTCCCGCATGTGGACTTTCCTGTGCACCAGTTATCCAAGAAGGAAATGTCAGAACACTAAGAAACTGAACGTTTAGTAGAAAGTGATGATATACTACTAACCGTTGACGTTGAAGAGATCGAGCTTCCGATGGTAGTGGAACTTTCAGAGACGGTGTAAGAACTCACAGTTGATACCATATCACTACTGCCATTATCAGTCTCTGACTGAGAGATCTCACTCATAGATGGCGGTGGTGATATGCGAGGTGAATTGGGTTGGAAGAAATCTGAATTTGGTTTGTTGGTTTGTGTAGATACAGGTGATGATAATGATTCCCTGTAAAAAATGTAAACCAAAACTTGTCTTGTTGAGAAGAAAACCATGGCCAAAAGTTGGAAGAGAGTTGAGATTACCTATCAGAGTCATTGGAAACGGAGCTTGTTGAGTTATACAACAAAGAAGAGAGATTTTGTTGTCTGGAAAGTTTATGAGGGTGACTCGCGGATCTGCTTTTTAAAAGCCTACCTTTGGTCACAACAAAGACAGCACAAGTCTCTGGAGTCGTCGTAAGCAGAGTGGTTGGTACATCTGGACTCTTAAACTTTCTGATCACAAAGAAAGATTTGAATGTTAGCATTTTGTGTAACCAAAGTTGAAATGGTACCAAGCATGAAACAGAGAAGAGGAGAGACTTGAGGAAGGAATTGCGTGCAGATGCGCCAACAACAAGATTTGCAATGTAATAATTGTTGGTGATGTAGTTGACAATAGCATTGGAGATGTCAATATCATGAAGAATAACCTCCTTTGCTATGATCTGAAAAGCGTGTATACATATATAATGTCATGATATGTGATCATTATAAGTGATCTGTTGTTGAATGAAGATTGGAAATGATCGATCACTAACTCCTTTTCGAGCGCAGAATCCTCTGAAAGGAAGAAAGAATTGATGCGCCTCGTCCTGATTGTCCTGATGAAAATGTCCTCCTGTGTTTCCCACTGCAAAACAGATTCCTAATTAGGGCTCTTTGACGCTGTAGTTTCGATGATGAAGAGAAGAGCGAGAGATGCTTACGTTGAACGTGGAGAAGGACACATTGTGGAGTATCAACAACGATATTTTCAACGGCCCATTTCAAGGCGTGTTGGCTGTTCTTGTCCTTATCAATGGCAATCGCCGTGATTGTGCCATAGTCCGCCGAGGTCCCTCTTACTCTTCTTGCATACATGTTAGAGACTTGCTTCCCAAGAAATCTGAATAACCTGCTCCACAAGCAAACTATAATACTCATGAATCATCTCATGTCTTTATCATTTACGCCCAAAAACCATAATCGATTGCGTTGTTTTTCTTTTGTCTGGCTCCGAAACTTCTGAGAAGAAACAATGAACGATAAAAAGAAACAGAATTTTGTATTGTGAATGATGAAGCTTCGAGTGGTTTTACATTTTTGCTAATTTTGGAGGGTTTATTCCTCAAACAACTCTCAACAGTCTTGTGAAACAAAACAAACAAAAAGGAAATTTTCAATTTATCTTTAGAGAGTGATTTTTGGGAAGTTGCTGGTGAGATCTAGCTTACATTAATGTACGCGTTTCGATTAAAATGAAATTCAATTATACATCATCAAAATATTAAGTTGCTTTAATTTTTTTATCTTAATTTATTGAAACTAGTTTTTTTTAAGATAAAATGATTAGTATATGATTTAGACTTTTACTGCCCCTATCCCCTCACGTCAATCCCACGAGCACACATTTACTGAATTCGAGTTTAGATAATAATGCAACAGCAATATATCTACGAATTTTATTATTTTCGTCGCTGATCAATCAGACAGCCGCGTGGGCGGGTGGTAGAAAAAGAAATTATTGCGATTATTGACTTGCGAAAAAACAAACACACGTTGCATTTTCTGATTTACGTATCCAAAAAGAACAAAGAAAAAAAAAGGTAACGATCAAATTTTCTCGGCCTGTCGTCTTCCATCTTTATTTCTTCTTCGCGAAACACCATATCTTATACGTCTCTCGAAAGATTATTACTTTTAAGACGATTCCATTATAAACACGATTGTGAGAACTATATACTTTTACGTTGTCGAAAAGAAAACATAAGACCAGTTCTTATTGAGAGTTCTATAGACAAGTTCGTAATAAGAATCCTTCAACAATAAACATAAAACCAATCCAAAAAAAAAAAAACATAAAACCAATCTTGAACAAAAAAAAATAAACATAGAAAAAAACCTTTTTTTTGAATCACTCATATCTTTTAAAACTAAAATTTAATCATTTGGAATAAAAACAATATATGGAAAAATTTTGAATTCTCTGAACCAAATATATCACACGTCAAGATTTCATTCATCCATATCTCATTCACTAATATGCAATTTACAGTTATATTATTTACAATTACAAATCAGATACACATGACACCTACAAGTCAAATTGTATTATATGCCACACATTTATATTTCACTTATCTATATCTCATTTTCGTGGTTAATATTACATGTCAAAAATTTTTGGAAACATTTATATATTTTCTATCTTGTATAATAAGATTTCTGTTTAAAAAAAGTGAGGAATCAATTTCCATTGAAAACATATTGGTTTAGAGAAACAAAAGTTAAATTGGGAAAAAAAAAAGGAACATCTGTTGTTAGCTGATCGACAGGTGTTGCCTGAAGGGACCTTAGAAAAAAGAAAAAGGACAAAAAAAAAAAAGGACAAAGTTCTCAAAATGATGCAAGAATTGTGTATACGTGTCCTTCTATTAATCCTCTTTTGTAATAAATACTCTTTTTTTTGTTTTTTTATTAATTTACAAAACCAACGAAGAAAAAGGAATAAAAAAAGAGAGAGAAAAAGCAAACCACACAATATTCTCTTCTCTCTCTTTGTTTCGCTGATAGAGAGAGCCTCTCTCTTAGCAATTTAGCTCGAGCGAGAAATAATCCTGAAGGAAGAAAAAGAAAAGAAGAACATCTTTACTTTGTTCTTTGATTTTCTTTAAAAAAATTTGTAGATGCGAATATCTTAAGATTCATCAACTGGTTAGTTCTCTCTTCTTTTTTCTTCTTTCCTGATTTTTTATGTTGTTTTCTCTGTTTTGTTGTTTTTGTCAAGTGTATAGTTAGCTTTTTCATCGGAGGATTTGTGTTATTATGAATCGAATCTCTCTTGTTTTTTTCTTCTTTATCTTGTTGGTTTGAGCTTTGTGTTTAGTTTTCTTAAGAGCAAAGTTTTTAATTCATCTTTCTATTTCTAGGTAAAGCTAAAGCTTGTTTTTTTAATTTAGATCCAGGAGAACCCATGTTCTACTTTGATTCTGGTTGTTAATGGTTCTATTTTTTTAGGGTTTTCTTGTGATTGATTTCGCTGATTTTCCCTCTCTTTTTTTTTTTTAGTTTTTGACATGACCGTTTGGATAATGAATGATTCGTGAGTTTTTGATTAGTGCTTTGTGATCTCTCAATAGGGTCGAAATCAAGATAAAGATTTGTGCGAAGATCAACCAAGTTTTTGGGATTTGGGATCAGGACAGTGATAAAATCCGTCAGATCTGTTTATCTCCGCTACCCAATTCTCGTTGATTCGTCTTTTAACTATGCTAAGTTAGTGTATGAATATAGCGGCATTTGGGTCGCTGACATATACTTTAATGGAGCAAGGATTCTTCAACATCATGAAACCATTGAAGAAGATGAATACAATTGAATACTCCTAAGTTCATCTTTGAAATTAAAGCTTTTTTGTGGTGTGGTGTGGTGTGGAAATCTCTTATTTTTGAGAGCTCATGGAGGAGATGACTCCGGCAGTTGCAATGACTCTGAGCTTAGCAGCTAACACCATTTGTGAACCATCGCCTGTGGAGATCACTCAGCTTAAGAACGTTACTGATGCAGCTGACTTGTTATCTGATCAAGAAAATCAAAGCTTTTGCAACGGAGGGACTGAATGCGCTACGGAAGAGGTAGGCGAACCGGATTTGTTGAAAACTTTATCCGATACGAGAAGCGGGTCTTCTAATGTTTTTGATGAAGACGAGGTATTGTCTGTTGTGGAGGATAATAGTGCTGTCATAAGTGAGGGCTTGTTAGTTGTTGATGCAGGCTCCGAATTAAGCTTGTCTGATACAGCTATGGAAATAGATAATGGGCGAGTGCTTGCAACAGCGATTATCGTAGGCGAATCAAGCATCGAGCAGGTTCCCACTGCGCAAGTACTTATTGCGGGTGTGAATCAGGATACAAATAGAGAAGATGGTTCAGCTGTAACGGCTTCGGAGGTTGTCATTCGATTGCCAGAAGAAAATAGTAATCATCTGGTGAAAGGGAGAAGTGTTTATGAATTAGATTGTATACCGCTTTGGGGCACGGTTTCCATTCAAGGTAATAGATCTGAGATGGAGGATGCTTTTGCCGTGTTACCTCATTTTCTGAAATTACCCATCAAAATGCTAATGGGGGACCATGAGGGTATGAGTCCAAGCCTCACACACCTCACAAGCCATTTTTTCGGTGTTTATGATGGTCACGGAGGCCATAAGGTATGCTATATTCACATTTTCTATAAGTTATTTTAGCAACGGAGTTTGTTACACCTCTCTGAATCCAGAATACCTTAATTCATAGATTTTAAATCTACGATGGGTTGCAGGTTGCTGACTATTGCCGAGATAGACTCCATTTTGCTTTGGCTGAAGAAATAGAACGTATAAAAGACGAATTATGCAAGAGGAACACAGGAGAGGGTAGGCAGGTCCAGTGGGAGAAAGTCTTCACTAGTTGTTTTCTAACCGTTGATGGTGAGATTGAAGGAAAAATTGGCAGAGCTGTTGTTGGTTCTTCTGATAAGGTTCTTGAGGCTGTTGCCTCTGAGACAGTAGGATCAACTGCTGTTGTTGCTTTGGTTTGTTCATCACACATAGTAGTTTCTAACTGCGGTGATTCAAGGGCGGTTTTATTCCGTGGCAAAGAAGCCATGCCCTTATCAGTTGATCACAAAGTAATTTTTTCCTTATATCCAAGATTCTACCCAGTCTAACGTACATAGTTGATGAAGTGTTTTCTTACCTCTTTCCATTTTTCTGCAGCCAGATAGAGAGGATGAATACGCAAGAATAGAAAATGCTGGAGGCAAAGTCATACAATGGCAAGGCGCACGTGTTTTTGGTGTTCTCGCCATGTCTAGGTCCATCGGTAAGCAATGCTTCTTTCGATGACTAGAAATGCATCTATGAATGTCTTAAGGTGGCTTCACATGCACATCACAAAAACGTAGCTTGATAATGTATTTACTGCCCTTCATCATGAAACATTAGATCATCTGCGGTTTTTTCCTCCCCTGGACCAATGCAGGTGACAGATATCTGAAGCCATATGTGATCCCAGAACCGGAAGTGACATTCATGCCTCGGTCAAGAGAAGACGAGTGTCTGATACTAGCCAGTGACGGTCTTTGGGATGTAATGAACAACCAAGAAGTTTGCGAAATAGCAAGGAGACGGATCTTGATGTGGCACAAAAAGAATGGAGCACTGCCTCTAGCAGAGAGAGGCAAAGGAACAGACCCAGCTTGCCAAGCCGCGGCTGACTACCTCTCAATGCTTGCTCTACAAAAAGGAAGTAAAGACAACATCTCCATCATTGTGATTGACTTGAAAGCTCAAAGAAAGTTCAAGACCAGAACCTGAAGCTTAATTACAAACAGTACGCTTACTTACTTTTTTTTAGTGGGGGTAAGTTTCGATTTTTCGTATATTTTAGATCGTTACGGATCTAATTTCGACAGGTTTTTACATATTAATTACTCAATATTGTTAGAGGGAAGGAAAAAAAAAGAAAAAAAAAATGGAAATGCGGGTTGGGGGAGGAGAAGTAAAGACTGGAGATTAAGAAGATGATGCATAGCTAATTATATAAGTTCATTCCTGTTTTTTCTCATGGAACTTGGAATTCGTATGTATAAGAAGTAGTCAAAGAAATGCTTTTTTTTTTGGGTATTGAAGTAGCTGAATGAATATGTTGTAATAGTTTGAGAGATGTGGCAGATGAAATTGTAATTGAAACTATGTCACATTAACCTTCTTGCATTTCTCTTTTCTTTTTACTATCCTTTTCTATTCATTAACTTAACATTGATTGAGATGAGAGTTCTGGATCCTAGAGATTCGATGTTGTTTCTAAGTACTAAATAACCATAACATTAATCAAAAGGTGGACGTGCCGGAGTGGTTATCGGGCATGACTAGAAATCATGTGGGCTTTGCCCGCGCAGGTTCGAATCCTGCCGTTCACGTTTCTTTTTTTCCCAGTTATCATCCATATTTTCCATAACTTACCTTAATCATCTTACATACATACCGTGAGTCTTTACGAAATGTTAATCTTTTTTTTTCCTTAATTGAGTATAAATAGAGATCAACCTCTATCTACAAATGTGGAAGTGACGTGTGAAACCGTAAGTGTATTTAAATCAAACTTAGAAAGCTATTAATCATTGGCAATGGCACCGCATAAGATCTAGCTTGTGAAAGAAAGTTTATCATTTTTAGATAAGTTTATCAAGATGACAAGACTTGGTTAGATATATTGTAAAAGCCACGACAACAACACCGGCTCTCCTCCATTGACCCAAATCCTAGTTTACTTATTTTGATAATATAAATATTAAATTAAAAGACTAATTACAGCCTCGACTTCACATAGAAAACGTGTTTAATTAACACGTTAGACATATATGATTCCTTTGAACAATTTGATTATCTGACGTACCAGTATGTATTTGCTATTTTGCTTCATGTAATCCAGCTGTACGTAGGCCTTTGAATTTCAGTTTCCAACTTTTTTTTTTTAATTGAAAAATGCAGAATTTTTTTTTTCTGTTTATAACTTTCACAAACAAATACCACCATTTTCCAGCTTATCTAACAAGTCACTAAAACTTTCAAAAATTTCCCCACAAAAACTTAAGTGTCAATTGACCCCCTTTTTTTTTAGGTATGACCAAAGTTTGGTTCGAATTTTAAAGATTGAAATATGACAATTTTTTTTTTTTTTTGTTGCCGAGAGACAAACTCAAGAACTGGTCAGATCTACCGAGTTAAGTTGTGTATAGTCAACTAGTACTAATTTGAACATTATACAATTTATTCAGATATCCTCTACGTAAAATGCGAAATGTATTTCCATGTATTGATGAATTTGCATATATTCAACAAAAATACGTCAATTATCCGATTACTTGTCTCCTATAAAATATGTCTAAAATACTCCAAGACAGGGACATATTTTTTTGTTGTAACAAAAGGTGTAAATTAAAGTAGGAATCCACAAAAAAAAATCGATATAAAAATGACCAAACCCAAGTCCCCAAGCATTTAAAAAGAAATATCAAATATCAATCCAAGCAAAGCATAAAAGCAACACATTACAGCATCGTAAGCCAACCACTCCCAAGCTAAAAAGTTTTCTTCTAAAAGACAAATAATAGACAAACAAGAAAGAGTATGGAAGAAGAAGATGGAGACGCGTCTACGCCGTTTTGGCTTCAATCACGCCGCAATAACACTTACTTCCGCCGCACTGCAAGTCTCGGCGGCCGTGCAACCACCGTCGCCACTCAAATATTCTTCGCCGGGACAGCTGCAATCCTTATAGTCTTCTTCATTATCCCTCCTCTCTTTTCCTCTGTTTCACAAGTTTTCCGACCTCATTTAGTCCGTAAAAGCTGGGATTATCTCAACTTCGTTCTCGTCCTTTTCGCCGTCCTTTGCGGCTTCCTCAGCCGCAACACCAATAATGACGAAACCAATCATAACAAAGAAGAAGACATTAGTAACAAATTCTCGAACTCACCTTCGATCATCGATCGAGGAGGTCGTGTATCTAACAGTGCCACGCCTCGTTATTGGATCGATGATCGCGGTGGTGGCGGCGGTGATCAGACGGTGTACAAGAGGTTTAGTAGATTACGGAGTGTTAGCTCGTATCCAGATCTGAGACTCCGGGAATACGAAGCCGATGAACGGTGGAGATTTTACGATGATACACGTGTAAGTCAATGTCGTTACGAAGATGTAGATCCGATCTATCCAAATCAAAGTTACAGAAACTGGCAGGAGGAAGTTAAACCACCGCCGGAAGATTTAGATCAAACAGAGGACGGTGGTAATGAAGGAGGAGGAAAGGTCCATAGCGGCGGTTCCGAAACTGAGAAAGTTGAGGTCTTTGAGACGGCGGAAGCTGAAGTAGTAGAGGAGCTAACAGTGCCTTCTGCTCCGCCGTATATTCCGTCTCCTCCGCCGTCTCCGCCACGTCCTCCACCACCTAAGCAAGCGAAGAGGAAGACTAAAAGAGTGTACCAAGATGTTCCTCCAAAGGAAGAGAATAATGAGAGAAGTGATTTTGTAGCGGCGACGCCGATGACTCCGATTCCACCTCCGGCGACTGTGTATCAAAAGAGCAATAAACAGGAAAAGAAGAAAGGCGGAGCAACTAAGGATTTTCTGATTGCGTTACGGAGAAAGAAAAAGAAGCAGAGACAACAGAGCATCGATGGACTCGATTTACTCTTCGGATCCGATCCTCCATTGGTCTATTCACCACCACCGCCGCCTCCGCCTCCACCACCTTTCTTCCAAGGGCTATTCTCATCCAAAAAAGGTAAAGGCAAAAAAAACAATTCAAATCCACCGCCTCCTCCTCCTCCGCCACCACCTGAACGGAGATATGAATCACGCGCATCAATGACGTCGATTCGCAAAGCTCCGGTGGAATCACGGACATCTAAACCAAATCCGCCAGCTAGAGTAACTCAATTCGTAGGCACAGGAAGCGAATCGCCATTGATGCCGATCCCGCCGCCGCCTCCTCCTCCGCCGTTTAAAATGCCGGCTTGGAAATTCGTGAAGCGTGGAGATTACGTCAGGATGGCTAGTGACATCAGCATAAGCTCCGACGAACCCGATGATCCCGACGTAGCTCAATCAGCTGAAGGTAAGGTCGCCGCCGGGAGTATGTTCTGTCCAAGCCCCGACGTAGATACCAAAGCCGATGATTTCATCGCGAGATTCAGAGCTGGACTCAAATTGGAGAAGATGAACTCTGTGAAAAGAGGGAGATCCAATTTAGGACCCGAACCCGGACTTAATGAATCCGGGTCTTAATAAACGGGTAGTGGTTATAGGCCTAGCCCAAGCGTATAGTGGTTATTACTTTTGGATTTTGGAACATCGATCTTTCTTTTTGTTGCATTTTTGGATTACACTGTGTTGGGTTTTTCCTACTTTTGTTTAATTTTCTTATACGTAATTTTGTGGATTACACTATACGTTTTTTATAGATTTTAGCCCATCTTAGGATTAAGATTAACCAAAAAAAGCTTTATACTTGAAATGCAACTAGTTTTTCTTGTAATATTCTCCATTTTTATGTTTGGATAGTAGAGAACATATAGCTTTGAAAAATATATTTAAGACTTTTAGAAACAAAAGAAAAAATACTATAGCTTTAATTTTATATCGTCAAACAATTAACAAATTGACAGTTGTTTATAAATATTTAATTTGATTAAGTTAACTTTTTAATCAAAAATAAATAATCAAGCAAATCAACACAAACAATTGGAAAAGCCACTTCGTTCTTTGCCTTTCTTTAGTTGATTAACAAAATCTTTAACAATTAAATATATTAATTAAAAAGCAATTAAAAGGACATATAAAAAAAATTTAATATGGCGGCTACAAAGCTTACAAATGACGATGGACCATCACCGCGTCTTAACTGTGTTGCGTTACAAAAACGCCATCTTTTATTTAACCTAATATATATATATATATATATCTTAAACAACAGTCAAGGGTTATTGTCTCTCGAAAACCTAGAATCGTTCTTTCTCTTTTCTTGTCAATATTCTCCATGGCTGGGTCTAGCAAGAAATCCGACACCAAAAGTGAAGCAGCAGCTCCTGCTGTGATTAAGGCCACGAAGTCTCAGGATTCAAGGACCAAAGTACATCTGAAGAAGCCGAAGAAAGTCGTGATTGCTCCTGCCGAGAAGAAAAAGATCACGAAAGGATTCGTCAGGAAAAACTTTGAGAAGAAGGAGATGATCAAAGAATTCGCTGATCGTCTTCAGCGTCTCGAAGCAAAGGTGGATTTGTTGGTAACAAAGGCGGATTTGTTGGCAACAAAGGCGGATATACAGGAGCTTTTCATCCCAGCCAAGTGTGAGAAAGTTCCTGCCATGAAACCACTTGCTAAGGCTGCTTCTGACAGCGATGACTCATACATGGACACCTCTTCGGAGGATGAATCATCTTCTGGTGAGGAACTTGCAAAGAAACCTGCTGCAAGTGCCGCCAAGCCAGCTGCTAATAATTCTTTATTCTCTGTTGGTGGCAATGGTCAATCGTTCTCTGTTACGGGATTTGACTCTTCCCTTCCTGTGGATGATATCAAGAGCGCATTGAGTATATATTTCAGTTATTTTGGGGAGATCACACGCGTATTTGTTCCCCCAAGCCACGGAACCGGTGGTTCCTTAGGATATGCTTACATTGATCTGATAGAAGGAGCAGACAAGGCGTTGGAACTTGGTACACATGACGTGGGAGGATGGAATCTTGTAGTTGGTAAGGCTGAACCAATACGCAGTGGAAGTACTTGGCCTTTTCCTGGCCGTTGTGGCAATCAGGGCCGTTGTACCTTCTGTTGAAGGCTTGAAGCTTTGGTGGTAATTTACCACTGGTAAAGTTAGACACTGCTCGTGGAAATAGACCTAGTTTTACTCCCTCCCTAAAGTAAGAAGACTAACTAGAAGCAGAGGAAGATATGTGGTGTTTTAATTTGTGATACAATGCAACATTTTTATTACTTGTGAGTTTTTTCTTTAGGTTCTAGTTAAGTTTTTGTCCAATGTTAATGTAAACTCAATTTTGAGTTCTATTGGTTTTAAAGAAGAAATAAAAACTCAGGTCGCGAGTACTTGTTAACTGGTGACTGTAGAGGAAAAGACAGGCCGTGAGAACTTGGTAGAGCACATGTAAAAGTCAGTTGTACTTTGATGTGGGCGAGCATCACGACTAACCGTACCAGTCCTTGTATCTTTATTTTCACAAGTCCAAAGAAACGCAAATTCATTACTTCCTCTAATGACAAGCAACAATATTATTATAGGACCTCAAGATACAATATTCGTTTCAGAAGAGACACAAACAAAACAAAGCTTATTTAATAACTAATACTTAGATTCATTGCTCTTCAAATACTCCTTGAGAAAATCCATAACTGAACCAAACTTTGGTATATCGGATATCTAATATACAAGATTGATTGATTGTAATTGTTGAGGATTCTTGGAATTAGAATAATACTTGAATGGATATTTCTGCAACAAGCAAAATCTTCTCAAGGTAATATTCTTTTTGGGAATAATATTTTTAAAATCACATTACCAAATTTTACATGTTCCAACCTAAAATTTTCCAAAACTATTAGGAAGGCTGAAAGTAAAACAAGATACTCATGGCTTCCAAATTGATAAAAGTGACATATGCGAGATTCACATGGAAGCTGAAAGAGCACAAGGCAAGGCACAAAGAAAAGAAGAGAGGCCAAACTACTTAACTGCTAAAACTAACAACCAAATCTCTGCTAACCCGAAAAGGATTTTAAAAGAAGATGAGCAAAAGGGTAGTCAATGAAAAAACTTTGTTTTTTTTTTTGTCGTCTAGATTTATTATTAATTGCAAATTATGAGAACTGTTACAGTTACGATTTTATAATAATTGTACATCGCTGGAGATCTCTTGCACATTTGCTCCATTAATCTGCAAATTTGTTAATAAATCGCAATATCTGGGACTCGAACCCCAGACCTCCTCCATTAATCTGCAAATTTGTTAATAAATCGCAATATCATGGACTCGAACCTCAGACCTCTTGGTGTAGAAGCATTAATCAACCAATGGGCCAAGGGCTTCTACATAAAAAAAACTTTGTTAACAAAACCATTAACAATAAAAACAATTATTTATTTTTTTCCTTTTTTTTCTCCTAAACAAGTTGCGTTACGAAGACGCCATCTTTTATTTAACCTAATATATATGCTCTTAAACAACAGTCTAGGGTTATTGTCTCCCGAAAACCTAGAATCGTTCTTTCTCTTTTCTTGTCATCTTCTCCATGGCCGGCTCTAGCAAGAAATCCGTCACCAAAAGTGAAGCAACTCCTGCTGTTATTAAGGCCACAAAGTCTTTGAAGAAAGGTAAGAGGGAGCCGAAAGATGATTCGGAGACCAAAGTAAATCTGAAGAAGCCGAAGAAAGACGTGATTGCTTCTTTCGAGAAGAAGAAAAAATCTGAGACAAAGGCTATCATGAAAGGAATCGCTGATAGTCTTCAGCGGCTCGAAGCAAAGGTGGATTTGTTGGCAACAAAGGCGGAAATAGAGGCGATTTTGATCTCAGCGAAGGGTAAGAAAATTCCTGCCATGAAGCCTCCTACTAAGGCTGCTTATGACAGCGAGGACGAAGAATAAATTCTTGCGAGATGTGCAACATTATTTTTGGGATGAGACAATCATGGAGTTTACGTTCAGCCAATCCTCTTCCTTTTTTCTCATACATGGACACATCTTCGGAGGATGAATCATCTTCTGATGAGGAACCTGAAAAGAAACCAGCTGCTAAAGGTTCTTCATCCTCTGTTGGTGGCAATGTTCAAACGATCTCTATTAGGGGATTTGACTCTTCACTTCCTCTTTATGATATCAAGAGTGCATTGAGTAAGTATTTCAGTTCTATTGGGGAGATCACACGCGTATTTGTTCCCCCAAGCCACGGAACCGGTGGTTCCTTATGATATGCTTACATTGATCTGAAAGATGGAGCAGAAAAGGCGTTGGAACTTGGTACACATGTCGTGGGAGGATGGAATCTTGTAGTTGGTAAGGCTGAACCGATACGCAGTGGAAGTACTTGGCCTTTTCCCGGCCGCTGTGGCAATCAAGGCCGTTGTAGGTACTGTTGAGGCTTTGATGGCGCAGAAAGAGACTGCTCGTACCTAAGTTTTACTCCCTCAAGTAAGAAGACTACATAGAAGAAGAGGAAGCTCTGTGGTTTCTTTCTCGTTAAGTTTACTAGATGAATATCCACGCTACGCGTGGGTTTTTTTTGAAAATTGTGAAGAAAAAATTATTGATTGTTCTTGCTAATTTATGTTTATTTTTTATTTGTTATTATGTAGGTAATAAAACTAAATCTTTCTTATGTAGTTACAATTTTTAAGATAATATCTATTTTTTTACTTGAAATATAACCCAGGAAAAAGACTTACTTGTCAGTTGAGACCTCTTGCTTGTTCCCGTAATATCCTTCATCGTCCTGATGGCTCTGCTAGTTGGTCAGAAGGTACTTTATCAGCTTTCTTAATATCTATTATGGGTACAAAGTTTTTTTTATCATTTTTGAATGAGATTCATTGAACTCTCTCGTTTATATTTTCAGGGATACAAAAATTATAGCTACAGAATACGGACCTAAAGCAGGAACGAAGAAGAACGAAAATGCTGAGAAGGCTTGTTTTGAAGTCATATGGAAACCTTAGACCGGATAGATTGGTAATCGGAAATGCGCTTAGTTGTTCAAAAGGAGGCTTGTTTTGTTGCTTGAGTATGTCGTACAGGTGATTCTTGGTTTTTAGATCTGAATTACTTTTGCTTTGAATATTGATAGGAAAAGATGAAAAGGAGTATGAAACGATACTGAAAAGGACGCTACAGAGTATTTGTGTTTTGACAGTTGTTTCAAATACCACCACCTCAGTGATAATTCAGGTGAGTAGCTATTCAATGTTGTGTATATCGATATTGTCAACTTGAGTTGTATCTGATGTTTTCATTTTGTAATTCCCATATAGGTTGTACATGATGGTGGTTCTGTATCGTTTTTATGTTCCTTACACCTTGGTAAACATTTACTGATGTTGTCTGAAACACATATAATCTGGTATAAACAATGTCTGTTTGAGTATTTATAGAGTTTATAGTAGTGAAAGTTTGTAATCCCATAAGCTGAGAGTGTGAATATCTTTTTGTGTAACTTCTACCGTGGCCTCCATTATGGCAGTTAAAAGGTAGAAAATGTTTGTTCTAAAGAAATATGATGTACATAAAGGGAGACTATGAAGGATGGAATTTACGATGTCGAGAAATTTGCCTTGAGATCCTTCTTCTTTCATATTGAATGATCGAGCAGAGAGTGGGAGAGAATTATTTTGTTAAAGTCTTGTGGAGAATTAGAATATTTGTTGGGTTTAGAAGCATTAAGCCTTTTTTTTTTAATGGGCTCAACTCATAAATATTACACTCTAATAGATTCTAAAACACATATGGTCCATCTCTCATGGGCTATTTTGTTTTTCCATTTGACACTTATAATTAGAAGCTGATGTGTATTAATGAAATGTTTTGATTGGACGAATAAAAAACTAATGTGTCATCTCCAGAAGAGCCAAAAATGCTGACGTGGCGGAAGGATTGAGAGAGATAGCCTCCTTTCATATATATGATTTTCTAGTTAAGTTTTTGAATGTTAATGTAAACTCAATTTTGAGTTCTTTGGGTTTCAAAGAAGATTAAATAAATTCTTCTGTTCTAGTTAAGTTTATTTTCTAGATAAGTTTATGATTTCTTGAATGATCCGAAAAAGACAGGTCGTGAGTACTTTTGTTAGCACATGTTAAAGTCAGTTTTGTGCTTTTTGATGTGAAGCAACTAGCAAGCATCACAGAACCAACCAGTCCTTTAATTCCACAAGTCCAAAGAAACGCAATTTTATTACTTCCTCTAATAACAAGCCAACAATATCATCATAGGACCTGAAGAGCTTTAGAAGAAATAAACAAAACAAAGCTTATTTATCATTGCTCTTCAAATACTCCTTGAGAACATCCATAACTGAACCAAACTTTGCCTTGACCTTCACTGGTGGATTCGCCAATCTACAAGCCATCTCTTTTATGTTCTTAGAATGATAATCAATCTTACTCTGTGTAAACTTCAATCCATGAGCTGTACTCACCACCACAGTCCGATCATTCGCTTCGATAACTCCAGACTTCCTCAGCTTCATCAACGCCGTCAATGCAACACCTGTATGTGGACATATAAACATACCAGTAGAATCAGCAAGAGCTGTTGCATCCATCAACTCTTCTTCTGTAGCTTCCTCAACAATTCCATTAGATTTCTTCAACGCATAAACAGCTCTATCAATCGAAACAGGGTCGCCGATCTGAATCGCAGAAGCAAATGTAGTGTTTGCTTTCAATGGATTGAAGTCTTCTTTAAACCCAGATTTGTAGTGCAAGTAAAGTGGATTAGCGTTAGCAGCTTGAGCACACACAAGTCTAGGGATTCTATCAACAAGACCTAACTCTTTACACATATCAAACCCTTTGTAAAACGCATAGATGTTACCAAGATTGCCTCCAGGAACAATGACCCAATCAGGAACTTGCCAATTAAACTGCTGCAAAATCTCAATCGCCGCTGTCTTTTGTCCTTCGAGACGGAGGCTGTTGAGAGAGTTGGCTAAGTAAATCGGAAGCTCCGCCGTTACTTCTCTGATCAAATGCATACATCCATCGAAATCAGTATCAATACTAAGCACAAAAGCCCCATTAGCAATCGGCTGAACAAGCTGAGCCATGGAGATTTTATCCGCTGGTAAGAAAACGATCGACGGGATTCCAGCGGAAGCACAGTAAGCAGAGAGAGCAGCGGAGGTATCTCCAGTAGAAGCGCATCCAACTCCGATGACTGGTTTGTTCATTTTCCGGAGACGATTCACCTGAGAAACAAGAACCATCATATATAGAGTAAAGTCGTGAACTTTATCAAAGATAATTATAAAGTTGTAAACTTTATGAAAGATGACTAACCTGAGAAACAAGAACAGTCATGCCCAGATCTTTAAAGGAACCAGTGTGGGTGATTCCACAATGTTTCACCCAAAGATCGTTCATTTGCAGATACTGTTTACCAAATCTCTCAGCCCAGAAGAGATTTGAGTTTCCTTCGAAAGCAGAAACGATGTCGTCATCGTCAATCTCAGGAAGAACCCACTCTTTCTTCGACCAAACGCCTGATCCGTACGGCCAATTGGTTTTACCGACGCGAGAATCGAAGAGGTTACGCCAGAATTCTCCGTCGTAGCGTTTCAAGGCGGCGAAATCGTGTTGGACGTCGAGGAGACCACCGGATTGTGAACGGTAGACGATCTCGTCGAGGGAGTAGGATTCGGTTGAAGAAGGTGGAGCGTTGAAAGGGACGTAGCGTGCGGAGAGGTTTTGGAGTTGATGAGGACGGCGACGAGCTTCGTCTCGAATGTTCTCATCAGGGGAACGGCGGTGTTTCTCCGGAGTTTGTGGAGGAACGGCGGGAGAGGCGGAGGCGGAGGAGGTGCAGCGGACGGTGAAGGAAGCGGCGGAGTAAGGTTTAAGTGAGGTTTCAGAGTGGGAAGGAAAGTAGGTGGCGGAGTGGAGAAGAGAGAATGAGGCCATTATGAGAGAGAGAGAGAGAGAGAGAGAGAGAGAGAGAGAAGAGTTTGGCGATATTGATTGGAGAGAAGAATGTTGACACCTTTAGAGCAAGATTATTGGTGGGACTGGTCCAAACCATATTTATAATTGTAAAAAAATGTAAAATTTGAAATTTACACTTATTTGGTTCTCCCTAATAACTTTCCACCAATAAAATTTACCTATGCGAGTCCAAAACATTACAAAAAATTCATTGTTGGATACGAGTCTATTGTTTTTTGGTATTTGTGATTAAATTTTTGAATTTTTTGGCTTTGGATATACACTTGGATATGCCGTTAAGGATGGTCTTAGTCACAAGTAGACATGTCAATTAGGGCCAAAGCTCGTATGCTGGCTCGGTCCAGCCCTGAAAAACAGCGGGCTCGGACTTAAAAATATACGTCCAGAAAAAAATCGGGCCTTTCGGACTAAGCCCGTTGGGCTAAAGGGTTTTTAGGGCTTAGCCCGGCCGGGTTCGGGCCGGCCCGAAAAGCCCTTAAAAAGAGATTTTAACTTCCTTTTTTATAAATATTATTGTTTAATTAAGAGATTTGTTTAAAGATTTTTTTAATAGAGTTAAAAACTCTAAACCTAATTTTCTAATTGTGTCTTACTATAAGTGTTATGATTTTATATTTTATTTAATGTGGGTTTAAACAATTTATTTGGATTATTTATTTGATTTTAAACTTTTTTTAAAACTAGATTGATTTTAGTGGGTTATTTAAGTTTCGTTTGATTCATTTTATACATAGATTTTTTTTTTCAAGAGGTATTATATATTAGAAGAGTTTATTTTTCTCGAAAGAAAAGCCCTAAAAAGCCCGTAAAAGCCCTGTAGCCCTGTTAGGGCCGGGCCGGGCTTCAAAATCTAGGCTCGGAATTTTTACGGGCCGGGATCAAACATATGCGGGTTTTGCGGGCTTCGGGCCGGACCGGGTCGGGCTAGCCCGATTGACATGTCTAGTCACAAGTCACAACAAATTTATTTTTATAACCTAAAAAATATTGGGACGAAAGTATTCATTTATTGTTTTTCATTGTCATTCCAAATTCCCAATAAATAACGTGTGTATGTGTGAATGTAAGTCACAAGTCATGATAAATAATGGGAGAATAACTAGACAATAAATAAATAGTAAGTCACAAGTCATGATTTTTCTTTTGGTGGTAGAGAATGCACTATGGAGAAATGAATCTTTGACATTCATAAATCATGTGTGAATACTTATATCTTAGACAATGTGTTTAGATATCAAATTATGCAAAAATAAAAAAGAATGTATGGATTCAGCCATCATCATTCTATTGACTAAAGTAGTGTTTTTCTTACGAGATGCACAAGGGTTAAGCATGTGTGATGTCTCTCACATGAAGTATATATATTCTTATGAGTGAAATGTTATTATTTGAAATTAATAAAAAAAGAAAAGAAATGTTATTATTTGTATGGATTGTTCTTCTAATAATCTGTGATTTCGTCTCATTTTTATTAATCAAATAATCATATTACAAGCCGCCAAAACAAAATCTAATTAAGTGTTAAATTTTGTCCTTTTAACATAAGTGTGTTACAAACATGGTCTAAGAATTTTAATGATAAAACTAAATAATGAGAGACCTTCATAAAGTAGAGGACACTTCATAATGTATGTATGGAGTTATGATCTTTTTTTGAGTTGGAAAAAAAGAAAGAAGGTAAAGGACACCACTTTATGGACCCTCTTTTTTCTTCACAGAATCTTTAATACGGATTGGGTCAAGAAATACAGTAAATGGATGAGCAATGTGAAAAACCAGCCCAATAAGCTTACTTAAAGACTTCAATTAGCCTTGAATCAAGATGAATACATCAACAATTAACCGCTATGTCTTCCTCTAAATTTTGGGAATAGTGTTTTTGGCTTTTGGGAGAAAACGACACAAGAAACAAATAAATGAGAAGGGGTCCATTTTCAGTGATTTTAAGCTTTTTTTTATAGGGATAACTTGAGAAACTCGATTTCATGAGGGTCCTTTTCGAGTACTTTTTTGTTATGTGACTCGTGATCTTTTGCTCGATAAAACGCTTTCCATAGGTCTTGTTGGTTTTTAGTCTGCGGAAACTGCTAATTTGGCTCTTTATCTACAAGTTGTGTATCTTGTTTGCTCGTAAACATAAATGCAATCCACTGCCATTCTCTTAGTTATTGCATCTCTAATGACTAAGGTACGTTTTTCAATTACAGCCACAAATTCACTTCTCTGTTACATGTCTAAAATGTTCGGACGGGTATACATTCTTGAATCTTGATTTTTGATGCTTATTTCTCTGTTCTCATGCTGTTATGTACCTAGAGAAAATATTCATTACACCATCTCTTTTTTATGCCTGGATACTTCTATCTTAGCAATGTACGTTAATACTATCATCAAGTAGTTCACCAAATATTACATCATTGTTTAATTTGTTGAAACCTAACATGAAATGTGATACAAATGAGATCAAGCATGTATGCAGGTTATGATGACAATTTGAGAATTCAAACATTACACACAAGGATATCAATTCATCAACATTGGCCTTAAATAAGCATTAATTGTTCTATTGAAAGCTAAAAAACAAACTTGTCATTATTAATGTTCTTTGTGAAGTTAAGATTATTAGATTGGTGCGTATTTCCCACTTCTAATCACTTTTTTTTTTTTTTTTTTGATCCAATTTTTCTTTGAAAAACGGCTTCTTGGCGACTAAACATGGAGACTATTCTGAACCAACCAAAGTGGACCTATAAATAGACAAATTGTGGTGGGCTGAAATAATGGTCATTATCAGTTCATACAAAACCAACATTGTTGTTGGTCACTCAAGCCCATCACAGTTATAATGTTCTTTTTGGAATCAAATCACATGGATGGATTCAGTCTAAGCTTGTCTACTCACTTTAACATCTAATCTGTTGAAGATAAGGATTAACGATGTAACTAAACGTGCACCGAAAAACAAATGTATATATGTGTTGGGTAGTGGGCGTTTCCAAATACTATAGTATTTGATTTGATACTAAAAAAATATGTGAAACTCCCAAAGCTAATCAACATTTTTTATTCAAGTTATGTCAGTAAATGATACAACGACAGAAAATTGATTTCTGTTGGTGTTTGGTATCATCTTGTCCAAGGACCACCACTGTTCCTAGAAATTTAGCATCTCTAGGAACTCTGATAACTTGTACTATAAATTTATAAAAAGAAAACCTCAAGCCGATAGTGGAAGTGGAACTGTAAAAAGAATCGGATGTCACGTGACAGATCACGTGCCTCTCACACTGATTTCTGCTCTCTTCTTCTCTGCCCAACGGCCCAAGGATATGGACGCCACGTCATCTTATCCAAATCACAAAAGCGGATCCATTTTCTCTCTCCTTTGTTGGGTCTGATCCGAGAACAAGATCTCAGCCGCTACTTTTTAACTTTTTCCTATCTCTGCCGTCGATTTCTTCTTCTAAGAGTGCTACCATTTTGTCGTTTTCTTTTATCCTTAGTCATGATTGACACGTGTCACCTGCCAGCATCTGATTTTACCAGATCTTCCTTATTTCCTTAATAAATCCTTTAATATTCGATCAAAATCTGTAATTCAATCTTAAATATAAGCAAACAAATTTGTACATCGTGATCAATTTCTGATTACATTTTGCACAATATGAAAACAATATCCCATTGATTATACATCGTTGAATCAAAAACTAAACAATTTCCACTTTATTTGTTTTCGGTTAGGTCAATTAACCGGTAAATTTGGGTGAAAACTGTAAATGGCATTGAGTTACATAGAGAAATTAGCTAATCGAATCGGAAAATACAAGCCGGTTTATAATCTATACCGGTATCTCAATTTGGTTTATTTACAGGAATAAAAAACCGGAACCCTAGACTCGCTCGTAACAGTATAACTGTATAAGGTCTCATTTGCGTGTGCTCTCGTCGCGATTACTCTCTCCAGCTCTCTCCTTTTTTTCACATCGATCTCGTATTGGTGCTTATTGGATATCTCCGGCGAAGGAAACGGGTTTCGCGGTTAGAGTTTCTTTATCGCTTACCGGCGACGATGATCGTATCTTCGGTAAGGTCGATTAATCGGTTCTGTTTTCGAAGATGTTGTTGTTAGAGTTAGATCCGCATGGTTTTGGTGATCGTTTTGGATCGAAGACGTGGTTCCACAGACGCAAAAAATGCCGTCGTCTCTTGGTTTGAGATTTGTCTTCTGAAATCTTTCCTCTTTTGTGCTCGTTGAATCCTTTTTTTAGAAATTTTTGGTCTTCGAATCCTGGGGATAGGTTACAGTCTCCGATTGTAAATAGAAATTTGCGGCGTCGTGACTTTTAGGTTAGGAAAAGTTGTACAGATAGAGATTGAGCTCTGAAACACATCTCAGGAACATTTTTTGTTTCTTGTATAAAAAAGGGTTTTTTTTTTTTTTTTTTTTTTTTTGTTTTGTTTCTCTGTGTTGGTTAGAAAGTGGCGAAGATGAATCTGGGTGCGGCCGAGGAAGAATCGGCTCAGGAGATTCATTTACCAGCTGATATCAATTGGGAGATGCTTGATAAATCCAAGTTTTTCGTTTTAGGCGCTGCTTTGTTTTCAGGGGTATCTGGAGCTCTGTATCCTGCGGTTTTGATGAAAACTCGGCAACAAGTTTGTCATTCGCAAGGTTCTTGTATCAGAACTGCGTTTACCCTTGTAAGACATGAAGGATTAAGGGGATTGTACAGAGGATTTGGTACTTCTTTGATGGGAACTATCCCTGCTCGTGCTTTGTACATGACTGCCTTGGAGGTTACTAAGAGTAACGTTGGCTCTGCTGCTGTCAGCTTGGGGTTGACAGAGGCTAAAGCTGCTGCAGTTGCTAATGCGGTTGGAGGTTTGAGTGCTGCCATGGCTGCACAGCTTGTTTGGACTCCTGTTGATGTGGTTAGCCAAAGGCTTATGGTTCAAGGAAGTGCTGGTCTTGTCAATGCATCAAGGTGTAATTATGTTAACGGGTTTGATGCATTTAGAAAGATTGTTCGCGCTGATGGACCAAAGGGATTATACAGAGGGTTTGGGATATCGATTCTGACTTATGCACCGTCTAATGCGGTTTGGTGGGCTTCTTACTCTGTTGCACAACGAATGGTTTGGGGTGGAATTGGGTGTTATGTCTGTAAGAAAGACGAAGAAAGTGGGAACAATAGTACCACGATGAAACCAGACTCTAAAACGATAATGGCTGTTCAAGGAGTTAGTGCTGCCATTGCTGGAAGTGTTTCTGCTTTGATTACAATGCCACTCGACACAATCAAGACGAGATTGCAGGTTCTTGATGGGGAAGATAGTAGTAACAACGGGAAGCGTGGACCGAGTATTGGACAGACTGTAAGAAACTTGGTTAGAGAAGGTGGATGGACAGCTTGTTATAGAGGATTGGGACCAAGATGTGCGTCAATGTCAATGTCTGCAACAACTATGATCACTACCTACGAGTTCTTGAAACGGCTTTCTGCTAAGAACCATGACGGGTTTTATTCTAAATCATAGTGATAACAACTGAGAATCCACATAGAAGAATCTTTTATGGAAATGTCTCTAGTTTTCTTACTTATCTTGTTCTCTGTCTAGCTGTTCTGCTATTTCATTTGTTTCCAGTCATATGTAAGGAATGTGTTAAATTCAGTTGTTTCTGAATAAATAAATGTTATTTCCTCATTCGCTTGGATTCGGTTTCCTGGTTTGGATTGGTTCACCATAACCGCGCTACTAAACCGACATGGTATTTGCGATGTTAAAAGATGACTTGTAACTTTGTAAGACTGCAATCTTACATCAATAAGCACACACGACAAGATTTGATTTGGCAACATGTTATATTTAGTAATTCATGAATCACTTAGAAAGTGATTTACAGGATTGTGACTTTATATATTTCACAATGCTGTCTTTTTCTTTACAGAAGTTAAATTATGATCATTTGTTAGTATCTCAGGAACACAAGTGTGTGTATCTGTCACATAAGTCAACGTTTCTTGGAGCAGAAATTTACGTTTCTTCTTACCTTATCAAAATAAATTATGATTTCTTAAATAGGATATAATGCATAGAGACGGCCTTGATATTTTGACAAAAATATTCATGAACGTGTGGAAGAAATGGTAGTATTTTCAAGTATCTTAAAGTGTATGACATCTTCTCAGACAGATAAATGAGACTCAAAGTAGAATCTTTCAACCTCTTTTCTTAATTATTAGAAGTGTATCAAGAATAAGACATAATCTAATATATACTGGATTCTTCATTAAATATTTCTCAATCATTGTCAACGAAATTGTAAAATACTACAAGAATCCGAATGTGTCTCTTCACATAGATCAATGGAGTGGAAGCAGAATCTGTATTTTTCTTCATCTTTTCAAACAGAATAAGGAGACTTCTTCATTGCCGACACGACACAAATGAAGCAAAAACAAACATATATAAATCATGAAAAAAGAAAGAGGAATTGAAAGTTTATTAAAGCAATCATATTACTAGTTTACACAAGAGATACATGGTCACAGAAGATAAAAATGCGATAGAGTGTTCGAAATGAAGATCTTGGTCGTTCTTGTGATGTCTAACACAGACATAATGTGGAATAAAAACACTAAGTTACAACAATCGAAAGAACTAGTAGTAGCCAAGGATGACTTCCCCTTTTGGTGGGAACATGAACACAGCACCAAGATACAATGTCTCAGATATGGACAGAGAAATGGTGCATGTCTCCACCTCCATGCATGTCATTAGACTGACCATGAACAAGCATGGCTCGGTTTGTCTGAGTTGAGAAACCTGAAAACTGGAATTCAGTGTGTCCAAAGAGATCTGCACCGTCGGAAATAGAGGTGATGTCAGAGCCAGAAGTGGTTGAACCAAGGTCTTTGCTGTGCAGCATATGAGCTTCGAATCTAGACATGTTTGTCTTTCTGTTTTCCTGTTGGTCCGACTTGTCATTTTCTTGTTCTCTAGCAGCTTGTTCGGCTTCTTGAAGAAGTTTTTTGGTGTTTAGGAATCTTCCACCGGATCCTCTTGGCCTTTTAAGAGCATGAACATGTCGAGATTCATGAAGATACGGCTGTTGCAATAAGGAAAACAGATATGAGCAAAGCAATTTTAAATGAGATGTTTTTGTTTCTGTTGCCTCAAAAGGTAAAGAGATACATACTTTACGGGCTCTGATTAGTTTGTTTTGAGCCTCGAGCTTAGCACGTTGCTGTCTCCTCCTCATAATTGCGTGGTATTGCTTTGCATTGACAAAGACTGGCTCAGTTTCAGTGAGCTCCGCTGGTAAAGGAACACGACCAGGAATCATACTCACCATTTGAGGATTGCATGTCTGCAAAAGAGAATAAGAGAATTGAGATCTGATGGACAGATAAAACTGAAAGATAATGACCCACTTGGGATTTGCATTTCTATGCAAGGGAACTGTTTATATCTGAAACGAAGGGTGTACTTACCGGTGCCTGTGGTAGGTAAGTAGCAGCTAATAAACCACCATAATGTGGATCAGCATAGTGAAATGAGAAATTAGCCTGCACCATGTATAAACATAAGAATATCAGTCCCCCATCAGAAGTTTTGCTATGATTACTGACTCATAGTCATAGATTAACAAAAATACCTGTGCAGGAGCAAAGTGAATATTCGGAAATCCTGTCATCAAGCCTGGTTTAGGATTACTTGCAAACCCCTTCCGTTGAGTTGCTTCAGATCCTAGACAAACAACTGACAAAGTAAGAGAGAGTATAACATCTTTTATGGCAAAAGGACGAGTCTTTTGTCAATGACACAAGAAGTAAAACATATATACCAACAATCTAACCTGATTTAGCAGAAAACGAGATTTGCCTGGAAGGATTATCATCTTCACTAGTAGCAACTTCAGTATAAGATTGGCCAGTGGACTGCGTTGAAGATGAATCCTGGTCCTGAAAACTGATTTGCTTAGTGGTTTGTAAAAGTTCAGGCCTTGCATCCATCTTCAAGCTTAGTGATGATTCAGTAGTAGTAACGCGACGATTAACAATGGAATCAGTTGGAACCACTCCCCATGAGATGCTAGTATTAAGGTATGGCAAAGTGGAATGAGTAGCTGAATCTTTCTTATTCATCATTTGATGCATCAGAACCTCTTCCTTAACAAGCTAATTCTCACAATCAGCAACCTAAATAACAAGCAGAGATGACTCAAAGATTAGATTTTTAAAGCTAATAATCCAAGTGGGTGAAAAAACCCAGAATAGAAATAAAAGAGAAGTTGGAAGTTTCTAAAACTGTGTAAAATTTTTAATCATCTAAACGATTTCTGATTCGATCGTACTATCTTGGGTAACCAAATCAATTGCAGAGATCGCTACGATTGGCTAAAATTAGTAATTTTCCGACCAAGAAAAAATTTATGTTCCCGTCATCACTTTTGGGCAAAAAGTCGTTGACTTGAAGATGAATTTTTTAGCAAGAATTTTCCAAAATCAGTAATCGCACGCCACAAGACAGATACACCAAAAATCGAACAAAGAAAAAAGGGGAAAATTAAACATCTTTCGAACAAAGAGTCTACAGATGCAACAAGGAAAGAGATAAGAGATAGAGAAAGAAACCTTTGAGTAATCGATGAAGCAACGAAGAAGAAGAAGAACTAGGGACAGAGATTTATTTTTGCATGTCTCCTTGTCCGAAACAGAACCAAAGTAAACCCGATTGTTTCTCTCACAGTGAATCACAGAGTGGTCTTCGTATGTAAGATCTTCTTTCTTTTGGTTCGTCTCCGTCTCTTTTACCTGTCCTGGGAAATCAACATCGCCATGAGAACCACCACCACACCAGCTTCTCCTTCTGGGTTAATTATTGTCTTAAGTGCCCTTAATTATTCATTTAATGTCTTAATTTATTGGTTTCACCTTTACCCAAAACACAGAATAAGGCTCTCTGGCTATCCCACCTCACCTTATAGCATCAATTACCCCCAAATAAAAATTAGAGAAGACTCTTTTGTTAAAAATTCTTCTTTATTATATAAAATCGTCTATTATTAGATTCCTAAATTCCCTAACACAGTTTTTAAATTTTTAATTTGGGGAAAAAACCAAAATGATTAACAATTAAAAGCCAAAAATATAATGTAATTATGGAAAGGTAAACGTACAATTCAAGATTTTTTTTTCTCTCTAAATTAATGATTCCTATCTCTACAAATCCGTTAAGCACTTTACTTTTTTTGTTTGTTTTATCACATTTAGGTATTATACTATAAGGTTTGTTTTATATTAACTTTTCCCCCATATTTTGTTTCGAATATAACTAAGGTTGTTTTGGCTGTATGATTTCTTAATTTCCATTATCTCTAATAATGATTCCAAAAAGTATTAGCTATCTTGGCCACGTTAGCTTTTGTTTAATTAAAAATATTGTGTGAAGCTTTTAAAATGTTACTTAGCTTTTTGTCCAAAGTGTGTTGTCGTTTCCAGACTAAAATATTTCTGAACTCTGAACCGTCCTTAATTTCCCCTTATGTCTTTACTCGTTAGTCTTTAGCCGCCCCCTCCCCATATTAATGTCTCAGACGCTCTCCTAATCTCGTGATTCACACGCTCTTTCGAATAAACTTACAATTTTCTTATGGGAATAACATTTAACAATTTTAATCTACAAGTTATAGACTGGCAACCATTTTCCTTGGGTATAGTAGTTTAAGGAAAGTGTAAGCATGTAAAATGAGATGGGAATACAAGGATTGTATAATACTAAAACTTAGGTTGGGTTCTTAATCAAGTACCTAACCTTTTTTGCAATCAAATAAAGCTTTAGTGCAAGTCAAGCATAGTCATCCATCCTCCTTTATCCTTGGAAGTAACAACCAAAACATAATAATTGCTACTTGATGTTTTCTTAATTCGTTTTTAACATTCTTTTATTCCCTATGTTTATGGGCTTTTTAAGCCCTTGATTGATCCATGAGAATTAGGACACGTAGGTACTGGGTACTCAATACTCATCATCCCCTATGGACCAAAATCAAAAGTTATTCACCTTTCTTTTGGGTTTGTCCAAAATTTTCCTGTCTCCATCTATAGCCTAAACTAATGAGGCGCACGTTTCATGGAAACGCCATACACAAACAGAAGCACAATCTGGTAAACTTTTGTTTAGTAAAAGCAGAGCACAGAGTATAATAAGCCGAGGATTTTCTGGTAATTCTTTGAAAAACAAGTGATCTGATGTTACTCTTTGGACGATGAATGAAATCTGGGTTCAGGTTTTAATAATTGAAGATGACAATTGACAAGAATTGCAGATGCAAGTCGCAAGTAAATATGAAAAATCTAGCAATTTTTGTTGCAGACCAAAATATATGAGATCAGCCGGTTGTTTGAGAATTTCCTCGCAGCTGGTTTATTTTGGTTATAATTCGTACACCAAATTAAACCGGAATTCAATACTAAACCGGGCCGAAGTTATCTTCAGTATGATTTGGGTTAATGAGTTGACTCGGGAATAAAAAACTCTCCATCAGGAGACGGCTGCAGGCAAATCTAGAGAAGAAGTCGAATTTAGAGGCGGCAGATTACTGGGAACTTGGGAAGAACCTCGGTGGCTTGATCGTTTGATGTGGAAAGCAAAGCGCGTCGTGATGAAACCCTACAAGAATTTTGGTGGTCTCATGGCATAGAGGGATCAAGGAAAGCGAAACTTTTTTACCCACCGTTATTCAGCATCAAACGAAAGCAGTGGTCAACTTCTAAAGCATGAAATGAAGAACCGGAAAAAGTTTCCAGCTTCGGTAACCCATTTTTGCGGTAGGCTGATCCTCGTACATGTCTCTGGGACTTCATCATCAATATGGCTGCGCATTCCAGTTTCCGGTAAGCAAACACATCTCCGTGAATCCTACGAAAAGGGGAATAATATATTCATAATGTCCAAAATATAACCAGACTGATTGGAAGAAAAAACAGGTCGATGGTAGTAAGCTTACCTCTTGACTATGTCCGTCATATAAAAACAGATCCATTAGATGCTTGTGTTCTTCTTGGTTCAGGCGGGGGCAATGGCCAAGATCGAAGTGTTTGATTGAATGATTTGGGGAAAGGGAAACAGTCTCCAGGGAATCGCAGCCATGTGCATAGAGATGCTTGAGGCTCAGTGGAAGCTCTTCCACTGATATGAGTCTCTTGCAATTATTGAGGCAGAGAGTTTCCAAGGATAAAAGCTCTCTGATGCTTGAAGGCACTGTCATAATATCATGGCTGCTGAGGTTTAAATATGTTAAATTGGTGAATAAATCCGAAATAATATAACTCAAAGTACACATCCTTGCAGTTATCAAGCCAAAGCTCAAGCAAGCAGTATGTGTCCAGTTCGTCCAGCAACCATGAGAGGTTCACACTGTCAGAAAGTATGAGCGTCTCCACCTGAGTAAGTTGTGGCAGTTCCCTAAGTTGGCGACAGTTTCGAAGGCTGAGATACTTCAACTTGGGCAGTTGTCCCAAGGTTTGTGGTAGATACTTGACATCATTTCCTTCGAGGTCAAGTGTCTCTAAGAATTGCAAGTGGCTTATGTCTTTCGAGATGTAGTGGATGTTTAAGTTTATCAGCTTTAGCTCTGTCAAACAGGGAACATTTTGAAAGTTGGAACAACGGAAAGGAGCACGATTCTCATTGTAACTAAACTGCTTGATCTCAAGCGATTTTGAACTGTTAGAATCTGACATGAGCTGAGGCATTCCTGGTTCCTCTTCTATCGTCATAGACTGATCAGGGATCTGTTGCTTGGAACCAAAAGAGAGGTGCTCTGTTTTTCCGTTAAGGCCCAACAACTCTATATATAGTTTGCCTTCGATTGATAGATTTTTAAGAAACGGGAACATCATTGCGTTTTTCGGAAACGACAAGGAAGTTCCGGAGCTGCCTCCACATATGTAGTTGTTACTTAACTCAACACTGAACTCGACACCCCTAAGGAAGCAGTCGATTGCATTGAGTTTTTTGAGAGTATGTAATCTTCTTATGGACTCTGGGATATTCCGTAGCCTCTTGCAGCCTTGTATTATCAACTCCTCAAAGTTCACGGCTGTTGAAAGATCTGGAAGCTCTCTCAGATTCTTCGAGCCTGTCAAATCCAGTCTTCGTAATTTCCTAAGGTTCTGAACCAGTACCGCCAAAGCGGAAGACATTATTATTCATTTGTATATAAAGAGTGATCAAATATATGATTTATAAAATTAGCTTACCACCGTGCTATCCCAGAGGCTCTCGAGGTTGCTCCGTTGGAGATTGAGTTCGACAAGGTGGTGGTGTCGGAACGTGTGGATGGCAAGGTTTTCATTGGATAGTCATCCCAATGTAGTAGCCTAATATTACGGGGAAAATAGAAACCATCTTCGCTGAGCTGCACGTTGGACTCTGCATCACCCAAGTGCTTGAAGAACTTGAGAAATTTGATGCTATGCATAATGTTGAATACTGTAATACTCATAGGTAACTTATCAGGCATCTCACACATGTGCAGTGTCACACCTTCAATTTCGTCTGTACCCTGTTGATAGAAACGTCAAAGTCACTGTCATAAAGGTTAGAGAAATACATATCCAGATCAGCGAAAGGATCGGAAACAAACTTACTATGTTGTTATCTAGGACATCATAGATCTCTTTATGATCCCATAGAAACCTTTGCCTGGAAGGCCTATTCCTGGATTCTTGGCGCACAATTGCCTTTCCTGTTTGTACGACCAAGAAATGCATGTTTATACATCCATCCATCGATATGCTGATAAGAGCCTTTGCAGTTAAATGATTCATCCTAGGACGGCCGTCATCAAGAAGGGAAGTGACATGGTTGAAAGGGTAGCCGTTAAGGAGACATGCAACATAAAGGAAAGCTGTCTTGTCTTGCTCATCTAAGTCGTCGTAGCTATTTCTCAGAATCTCCTTGACATTCTTGTGAGGACTTGTTTCAAGTAAACCTAATTCCTCTTCCCACTTCTTTATGGTTGTGTTTTGTCTGAGATATGTGGCATAAGTCACAAGGGCAGAGGGAAGACCGTGTGCCAGCCGAGAAGCTCTGATGAAGAGTTGCTCAAATCCATCTGAAGGTGGCGGGCTTCCTCTCAAAGCTGAAATTTTAAATACCTGGAGGGCATCCTTATCATCCAAGCACTTAACCTCATATACATTGTTTACTCCACAGGAATTGAGCAGGCCCCTGTCTCGTGTGGTTATGATGATTCGGCTCCCTGGACCAAACCAGCTCGTGTCTTTTGCCAGTGCATCTACCTGCTCTGCTTTATCCACACCATCAAGCACAATAAGTATTTTTTGGTGCCCGAGTCTTGCGATTATCTCCTGCGATCTTGCTTCATGGCTTCGAAAACCAATATCTAAACCACCACAAATTCTGGAGAGGAATCTTTCCTGTAAGTACGCAGGACTCTTGTCCTTACAAATATTCTTAATGTCTTCAATGAAATAACGAGCTGAGAATTGACTTGAAAATCGGTCATATAGACAATTGGCAATGGTGGTTTTGCCTATGCCTCCCATACCCCATATTCCTATAAAGAGAACCTGGTTTTCAGATCCCATATTGAAAATGAGATTCATTTTAACCATGTGTGCTTCCATCCCAACTAAACTGTTCAAAACAGTTGACTCCATCCTTAGCAGCAGGTGCCTTGAGATGCTTACAACTACTTCGTCTATCATCGCTGAGTCATCATCCCTAATATGGAAAACAAGTAAGTTAATCCTCTCCAAAACAAGAAAAGGTATACATCAAGCATGTATTTCTTGCAGCATCGCTTTTTTTTTTTCATTCATTGGAGTTTTTGTTGTGGAGAAAAAATTCACATCACAACTTACAATAGTATATGTGCGAGTAAACCAACTTACAATAGTATAAGTGTGAGTAGAACAACCCACACAAGTACACCGGAAAGTGGAAGTCAATAGAGGTTCAAAAAAGTCGATTTCTTTTATTAATGTCAAGACTGAACTCAAATATATTACAAGAGATTTCTAACAAGCTTGAGGAACAAGTTAGGGGTTTCTTTGCAAGTAACAAATGTAGGGTTCTTGAGGTGTCAATTTGCGATCCTTTGTTCGATGGCCGAACTCCCTATTTATACCGAGGGTATCCTAGTTTTCGGATATGTTTTTTTCCTTATTCTTTGGGAGAGAATCTTTCCTTTCTCCGATTATTTCATTATTCAAGTAGATCTTTGAGTTAATCCTTCCATTTTTGTTTAGGTCGGTTGGAGTTAGTTATTGCCGAGTTAATCGTGCTTTTGACGTAAAGCCGATCCAACCACTGGACCAAATCGGTGGGATACTTGGTTTATTTTTGGTTTAAATCGGGTTAATCGGATGGTGCTAAACTACAATATCCTACAATATATAAGGGATATGAGCCAGTATACTATTGTCAACTGGTTTTGAGTTGGAAATGTAAGAAACTTAACAGCTTCAACCGGTAACCATTAAAAGAACAAATAGAAAATGAATAAAAAAAACAATACAAATAGAGAAGCACGGACTCGCACTCGGGCACAGAGATCACAATGGAATCGACCAAGCAGGAATTTTCTCAAGTGTAATTATGATTGCAAATATGCTCAGGGAGGGAACGCTATTCAAGCAGGCTGGATATTCCGTGATTCCGATGGTTTTTTTGTGAGAGCAGAGATAAGTAAGGGTGATCATTGTTCCTTGGTAGTAGAAGCAGAACTCCAAAGTTTACTCATGGCGATGCAACACGCGTAGATACAAGGTTATAGGAGAGTCATCTTCGAAGGGGATAATATTACTGTCTTTAGACTAATCACAGGAGAAACAAGAAACTTTCGATTACATAATTGGATTAGAGAGATTATTTCATGGAAATCAAGGTTTGTCACTGCAGATTTCCAGTGGACAAGAAGACACAACAATCAAGCTACAGATAGATTGGCAAAAGAAACTTTAAGAGATACTTCAAGCTTTATATCCTATTTCTATGTTCCAAGCTTTATTGTAAACATCCTCCATGAGGATCACATTTCGAGTTAATGAAAAGCAGATGTTAAAAAAAAAAAAAAAAAAAAAAAAAAAAAAACAAAACAATACGTAATGGAACAAACAATTTTTGAGGAACGAAAAGAAAAATATGCAGAAAAGGAATAAAAAGTACCATTATGATGAATGATAACTAAACAATAAAAATATTTTTAAAAATACTGGGAGACTCACAAAAATGTCTCTTTTTCAATACCCCTTTTCAAAAATGCCCCATTTGGCTGTCCATTTTTAAAAATACCCTTTTTTATGTACAAAATGACTAAATTACCCTTCTTTTAATAAAAGATATCACAAATATATAAGAAAAACATGAGAATGTGCACACATCAAAATTACAAATTTGAATTTGTAAAAACTTGTAAAATTTTCCCGTAAAAATTTTTTCCACCAAAAAATTTTCTCGCCAAAAAACTTTTTTTTGCGGGAAAAGTGATTCCGCAATTTTTTTGGCGGGAAAAATTTACAAGGTATTTAAAGGTTTTTTACAGGGTATTTATAAGGTTTTACAATGTATTTTAAAAGGTTTTACAACGTATTTATAAGATATTATAAGATTTTACAAGCTATTTTATAAGGTTTTACAAGTTATAAGGTTTTACAAGTTTTTTAGAAGGTTTTACAAGTTATAAATACTTTATAAAACCTTATAAGTACCTTGTAAAACCTTTTAAAATATATTGTAAAACCTTACAAAACAGTTGTAAATACTCTGTAAAACCTTTAAAATACCTTGTAAATTTTCCCCACCAAAAAATTGCAGAATCACTTTTCCCGAAAAAAAAAATTTTGGCGGGAAAATTGCGGGATCATTTCCCGCCAAAAATTTCCGGGATCACTTTTCCCGCCAAAAAAATATTTTGTATTTTGTGGACCTAATTTTGTTTCAAATAAGGGTAAAATGGTCATTAAAATTAAAAAAGGGCAAACTTAAAAATGGACTCTCAAAGGGGGCATTTTTGAAAAGGGGTATTGAAAAAGGGGCATTTTAAACAATTTCTCAAAAATATATTTAATAGTAAATAAATCAAATTCAATGAAAAATACTAATATTTTTATATTTAATTTTAAATTAAAATTTGTGAACTAAATTTAGAAATATCATGTTAAATAATAATAGTTAATATTAACATAAAATAGAATTGTAATAGTGATTTAAAAGATATTATTCTTTTATAATAAAAACATTTTTAAATTTATTTTATTTATATAATTTTCAAATAAAGTGTTAAGAGTAGTTTAGCATAAAATTCTTTTCAAAAATATTTTCCCTGTTAATATTGCGAAGATATGCAAATTAGTATATACTAAAATACAAATATTATTGATAAACATTATTTTTTTATTTATTTTAAAATAAAAACCCAATTTTAATATTTGTTTTTTTTTGTTCTTTTTTGTTCCTCATCAATTTTGGGAAAAAAAAATTTTGTTCTATTGTTCCTCATTCGGTGAGGAATGTAGAGGAATGATGATGTGAAAAAAACATTATTTGTAAATTGTAAAAATATTGGGGAACAAAGAAGAATATTCTAGATTTACTATTGTGATAAAGATTAAGAGATTTAGAATATTTACTTATTATGTTTATATTTATTTTCTAATCTAATTAGATTAAACGTAAGTTAGTCTACATACATTGTACCAACTCTCTTGACATCAATAACTTCTTCTCATTCTTTTCTTAAATCATGGTTACCAATTGAAACCATCATATATTTATTTATTTCTTGATTCCCTTCACTTGATAACTTGATTTTCAATTCTAGGATCAATACTATTCGGCGAAGTTAATTAAAGACTAACAATGGAGAATTGCAAAGGTTGTAAATGGCTTAAAATTGACTTTTAAGGTGTTGTCTTCTCTTTAAGAATAACTATTATTGGAGATACCTTGGGGAGCAAGATGCTATCTTGGGGTTATGGACAGTCAAAATCCGTTCATGAAATGAACCCGTGAAGCCCAAACCGAAGAATATTCTAGTACTATTGTGATAAAGATTAAGAGATTTAGAATATTTACTTGTTATGTTTATATTTATTTTCTAATCTAATTAGATTAGTTAGTCTATATACCTCTTGACATCAATAACACATAATAAATAGTCCCCTCCCTCCCGGAAAATTCTTCTCTAGTTTCTTCAACTATTTTGATCCTCAACCAAAAGAAAAACATGTCTAGGGGTTACCTCTAAAAACAAAGTAATGTTTCCAATCCAAGCGCTCAAAAGATATAGATATTGAATTTCTTTCGTGGGCCATTTAGCATACTGAATTCAAATAGAGAGCTATTGTCTTTAACTTGTTTTAAGAAAATTCATGAAGCAGTTGAAGATAAATAAAGAAAGTATAAGATTATGTACCGGTTTACTAAACCGAGTTAATTACAGTTTGTACCGGTAAACCGGATGTATAAATACTCTATCCCTTGTAACAGATCATTTAGTGAGAATAACAACCTTTTATCGATTCTTTCGTTTTCTCACGAACACTAACATGGTATCAGAGCACAATTGCTCCGTTTTTCGTCGCAAATCTCGCTGATTCTTCGAGTTTTCTCGTAGATCGCTTCATTTTCATCATCTCCATCTTCGATTTCATCCATTTCCATCAATTTTTCTTCGTTTTCTTTAAATTTTCACTTCTCCGATCAAAATCCGGTGAATACGATGGTTTCCGTTTATAATTTACGGCGTCGTACGGTGCGATCACGTCGTTCAGCTGAAAGAACTTCTCCGATTCGATCAACAACTCCGATTTCATCACCAATTGCTCCGATTTTCACTCAAATGGCTTCCGATCCTCCGATTGATTACACGGATTTGTACTCGCCTTATTCTTTGACGAATGGAGACAATCCGGGGAATGTTATCATCACTGAGGTACTAGATGGAACCAATTACTCTTCTTGGACTATTGCTATGTCTGTTGCACTCGATGCGAAGAACAAAATGGCTTTTATCGATGGGATCTCTTCCTCGACCTCTTGCTACAGCCACTAGTTTTCGTTATTGGTCTAGATGTAACAGCATGGTAAAGTCTTGGATCTTGAACACGGTTAATAAGCAGATCTATAAAAGTATTCTTCGATTTGATGATGCGTCTGCAATTTGGAAAGATTTGATGACCAGATTTCACATTACTAATCTTCCTCGGTCATACCAACTTACTCAACAAATTTGGTCGCTACAACAAGGTTCGATGAATCTCTCTGATTACTATACTACTTTGAAAACTTTATGGGATGATCTTGTTGGTGCCAGTTGCATTGGAACTTGTCATAACTGTAAATGTTGCAAGATTGTTGATACGAGTAATGAACATGCCAAGATTATCAAGTTTCTTGCTGGTTTGAATGAGAGTTATGCAACAGTTAGAAGTCAGATTATCATGAAGAAGACTGTACCTGAGCTTGCAGAGATTTACAATTTATTGGATCAAGATCATAGTCAACGCAGTATTGGCTCAACTTCTCATGTTTCGAATGCTTCTGCTTTCAATGTTTCTGTGTCACAACCGGCTTCTGTTAATGCTGCTCAATCATCCTATCACACTAATCCACGACAGCCTAAGGTTCAATGCTCTCACTGTGGTTATTTGGGTCATACTGTGGATAAGTGTTACAAAGTTCATGGATATCCATTGGGTTTTAAACATAAACAAAAGTTTGGATCTGCTCAGAACACCACTACTCAGCCTGCTAAACCAGTAGTTGCCAGTCTTACTTTGAATGGTCAAGATACTACTATTGGTTCTACTGATATTGCTGATCTTGTTGGAGGAATGTCTAAGAGTCAGATACAAGATGTTATTGCCTACTTTAGCACACAGCTTCAACCTAATGCACAGCCAATTACAGTTGATTCAAGTTCAACTAGTAATATTAATGGTTCTGCAAATGCTGTTGCTTCCACTTCTACTGGTGTCACTGGTCCTGCCCCCACTGGTATTTCATTCTATTTTTCCACACTTTGTTTTATTGGTATTTTGACAGCCTCTAGGAGTGTACTAAGTTCTCAAACTTGGATAATGGATAGTGGAGCAACCCATCATGTTTCTCATGATAAGGATTTGTTTACCACTCTATCTTTAGCTTTGAGTTCTTCAGTTACACTTCCTACTGGTAATAATGTCAAGATTGCAGGTGTTGGGATTATTCAGCTCAATGAGCACATTATTCTCAAGAATGTATTATATATCCCTGAGTTTAGACTCAATATCTTGAGTATCAGCCAATTGACCAGAGATATGGGTTCACGGGTATATTTTGATGAAGATGATTGTGTGATACAGGATCGTATCAAGGGATGGAAGATTGGCAAAGGTAAGCAAGTTGCGGGTCTCTATGTGCTGGACATTGATGCATCTTTGCTGGATACTCCTATTAATGTCAATCAATCCTTTTGTTCTTCTGTTGTTGTTGATGCTGCCATGTGGCATAGTAGACTAGGACATCCATCCTATTCTAAGATTGATCTACTTCACAGTGTACTTGGTTTACATAAAAGTAATAAAGAAAGTTCTCCACATTGTGAGATTTGTCACCTTGCTAAACAAAAGCGTTTACCATTTGTCTCACACAACAATATGTCTTCTGCTCCTTTTGACTTGATTCATATCGACACTTGGGGACCGTTTTCTGTTCCTTCTATTGATGGTTACAGATACTTCTTGACGATTGTTGATGATCATAGTCGAGCAACATGGGTGTATATGATGAAGACTAAAGATGAAGTACTAAGAGTTTTCCCGGAGTTTCTGCAAATGATAGAAACACAGTTTCAGAAACAAGTTAAGTCTGTGAGATCAGACAATGCTCCGGAGCTCAAGTTTGTGGAATTATACAAAAAGAGAGGTATTATTTCATATCACTCTTTTCCAGAAACACCAGAGCAAAACTCTGTAGTAGAAAGGAAACATGGTCATATACTGAATGTGGCAAGGTCTCTGCTATTTCAATCACATATTCCACTTGAATACTGGTCAGATTGTATTCTCTCTGCTGTCTTTCTCATCAACAGATTGCCTTCTCCACTACTATCTGATAAATCACCATTTGAGCTTCTATATGGTAAATCTCCTGACTACAGTTCTCTGAAAGTTGTTGGTTTTTTGTGTTACAAATCTACATCAACTCATCAAAGACATAAATTTGAACCAAGATCAAGAGCCTGTGTCTTCTTGGGATATCCTGCGGGCTACAAAGGGTATAAGCTTCTGGATTTAGAATCACATCAGATTTCTATATCACGACATGTGGTTTTCTGTGAAACTTTGTTTCCCTTTGCTAATAATCCCATTCCAGAAGATTTGTTTGATATTCCTACTAAAGCTCAGATTGATGAAGTGATTAATGCTGAAGAAGAAGCAGTTGTTCTTAATGAAAGGAAAAGCTTAGCAGATACAGTGGATCTAGAATATGTTGAAAGAGAAGAAGAAGAAGAGACAGAGATTTTACCACTGGTAAAACGAGCATCTTCTAAGAGAACAAGTAAGCTTCCTATGCATCTTAGAGATTATTACTGCAACAATGTTTCTGATGTGAGATATCCTATTAATGCTTACATAAATCTCTGTCAAATATCCTTGGATCATCAAGCTTTTGTGTGTGCTATAGATGCTTATTCTGAACCAAGTAGTTATACACAAGCTAAGAAGATTAAAGAATGGATTGATGCCATGGGTTTTGAAGTAGATGCTCTTAAGGAGACAAACACGTGGTCTGTTTGTTCTCTTCCTGAAGGTAAAATTCCCATTGGTTGTAAATGGGTCTACAAGGTCAAGCTTAATGCTGATGGTTCTCTGGAACGTTTTAAGGCTAGACTTGTAGCAAAAGGCTATACTCAGATTGAGGGAATTGATTTTGTGGATACTTTCTCTCCAGTTGCTAAGATGACAACTGTCAGAACACTTTTAGCAGTCTCTTCTGCTAAGAATTGGTTTCTGCATCAGTTGGATATCTCTAATGCCTTCCTTAATGGCGATCTTGATGAAGAGATCTATATGAAGTTGCCTCCAGGTTATTCACCAAAAGAGGGGGAATCATTGCCTGAGAATGCTGTGTTACGACTACACAAGTCCTTATATGGTTTAAAACAAGCCTCTGGGCAATGGTTCTTAAAGTTCAGTTCTACATTGATTTCTATGGGTTTTACTAAGTCACATGCAGATAATACATTGTTCATTCGCCATACAAAGGAGAATTACATTGCCTTACTAGTGTATGTCGATGACATTGTCATTGCAAGTAGCAGTGAAGATGCTCTGCAACAGCTGAAATCAGATTTGGCAAGCTGCTTCAAACTTAGAGACTTAGGCCCTCTGAAATATTTCCTTGGATTGGAGATTGCACGGAACAGTACAGGGATTTCAATATGCCAAAGACGATATGTTCTAGAACTTCTTGAAGAGACTGGAATGCTTGGTTGTCGACCTTCTTCTATTCCAATGGAGCCAAGTCAGAAGCTTACTGCTTATAGTGATGAACCACCAATTGATACTCCAGAGGTCTATAGAAAGATGGTAGGTAAATTGATGTACCTCACTATTACCAGACCAGATATAAGCTTCGCAGTCAATAAACTTTGTCAGTTTTCTTCTACTCCTAAGAAGTCTCACCTTAATGCCGCATACAAGGTGCTTGCTTATCTCAAAGGAACAGTTGGCTTGGGTCTTTTTTATCCTTCTGACTCAGATCTTCAGCTCAAGTCCTACACTGATGCAGATTGGTCTAAATGTCCAGATACAAGTCGCTCAACTTCTGGCTACTGCAACTTTCTGGGAAATTCTTTAATCTCTTGGAAATCTAAAAAGCAGGAAGTCGTTTCTCGTTCATCAGCGGAGTCTGAATATCGTGCAATGGCCTTAGCAGGATGTGAGATTTCTTGGCTGGTCAATCTCTTAACAGAGCTACAGGTACCTCAACATAATCCTGTTCCTTTGTTCTGTGATTCTACCGCAGCTATATACATTGCAAACAATTCGGTCTATCATGAAAGAACCAAACACATAGAACGAGATTGTCACACCATCAGAGAATGTATTGAAAGTGGCTTGATCAAGACTCTGCATGTGCGCACACATCATCAGCTAGCAGATGCTTTTACAAAGCCTTTATTTCCGACTCTGTTCAGGGATCTCATTGGCAAGATGAGCTTACTTTCTATCTTTGGCTCATCTTGAGGGGGAATATAAGATTATGTACCGGTTTACTAAACCGAGTTAATTAGAGTTTGTACCGGTAAACCGGATGTATAAATACTTTGTCCCTTGTAACAGATCATTTAGTGAGAATAACAACCTTTTATCGATTCTTTCGTTTTCTCACGAACACTAACAGAAAGATTACCATTCCGTGGAATGAATGCCTGATATATGACTAATTTGGTTGAGAGCTCTTCTCCATTGGGAAGCCCTATTCGGCTCCCTATCTTCGTGCTTTTGAAAGGCAGCCGCGAATCTTCCTTTCTGGTGTCTCACGTCAGAAGGATCGACTCTGTAGAAGATGGGAACCACATGAATCCGATTCACGCTATGAAGCTCCATTATCAATCGGAGCTCCTCCAAGCACCATTGCGAGGTAGCATAGTTCTCCGAGATGAAGACAACAGCGACCTGTGAAGTTTTTATGGCTTCGATGAGCCTTTCCTTAATTTCGGATCCTGCCCCGATCCCCTGATCGTCTTTATAAGTAAGAATTCCCTGGCGTATAAGATCTTTATACAAAAAGCTGACTACGGTGCGCCGAGTGTCTTTCCCTCTGAAACTGAGGAAGACATCATAGTTGCTCCTAACAAGAGTTGACAAGGACGAGGAAGCCATCACCGAATATTATGGCGTTTGAGACTTATAAGAGAGCTATCTATCTGAAAAATTGGAAAATTATTTGTACTCTTCTATATATGTTAGAATTACTGGGGGTTGGATTCTAGCTAGCCCAGGAAAGAGTGCCAAGGTCAGCGTTTACTTTCACATTAATCCAACTTGACCACTTCCCTTTTATGTTTTAATGTACCCAATTGAACTGCCTTGCACGTTCAACATAAGAAATTGTATTTTGACGCAGCAATTTCATATTTAAAAAAATCCATCGTTTACTATGTCCAAGTAGGGGATCTTCTTCTGTTCCGAAGTGTGTATCTCCCCGTCGTAGTCTCTGAAATTCTCATCTCTTCAGCGAAAGACAATCTACACAACCTTTCTTAATGTCTTCCTCTTCTTCATCTCTTATCCCCAAGTTTGATGTCTTCCTAAGTTTCAAAGCAGAAGACACCACCAACATATTTGTATCAGATCTTCACCGTTCGTTGTCAGAAAAAGGCATTACAACTTATCAAAAAGATGAAAAACAGGAGGAGAAAGACTCCTCCGTTGTTTCTGACCTAAAGAAATGTATCATAGAGTCAAAACTCGCCGTTGTAGTGGTCTCAAAGAGCTATCCAACTTCTGTTCTATGCCTCAACCAGCTTCAAACAATCATAAACTTTCACGATGAAGGTCAACTCTCTGTCCTACCCATCTTCTACGGAGTTGATTTGTCGAATATAAGAAATCAGACTGGAGAATACACAGAAGCTTTTAGAAACCTTGCTGAAGAATTTTCACCTGAGAAGGTTCAAGCATGGAGGAGTGCTCTTGCCAAACTCACCAGTGTATCTAGCCTGGATTCACGTTTTTGGTAACTATGTTTCATAACATGATTAAAACCACATGAATAGAGTGATTACTTTAGGACTTAGTTGTACGCTAACACTTTGTTACATATATGGTACTTTTTTATTTCAATCACAGGAGCAAAGAAGAGACGATGGTAGATTTGGTTACGAATGAAATCTTGCTTATGGTTTCAAATAAGCCGAATAGTCCATCAACAACCAAAGCAGATGGACATGTCGCATTGGATCGTCATATGCAAGCGATATATTAGTTACTGGATTTAAAATCTAACAAGGAAGTTCGTTTGGTCGGCCTTTGGGGTCCCGGAGGCGTTGGCAAGACGACACTAGCGAGATACGCGTACGAAGAACTGTCTACCAATTTCCATGTCCGTATGTTTTTAGACAACACCGAAAAGATCTATCACCAAGACAATCGGGAAACATTCACATCAAGAGAGACTCGAGAGGGGTTTCAAAAGCTGACAAGGGGAATAAATGAGAAAAGTACTGCAGGTGTGATCAAATCAGCAGTTAGACACCGAAAAGGTCTACTTGTGGTTGACTGTGTGGATAATATCGAACAGTTAAAGGACATAGCAGAGATCGTTCGTTGGTGTGGTTCAGGAAGTAGAATCATCCTTATCGCACAGGACGAGAATTTGTTAGATAAATTTGGTATGGAGCATGTCTATGAAGTGTCCCTGAGATACGACGAAGCCCTTCAAATCTTCTCTCAATCTGCCTTCAAACAGCAACACCCTCCTACCAGTTTTGAATCACTCTCCCTTCGTGCTATCCAGATTGCCAGTTTCCTTCCTCTGACTCTTAAAATTCTCGGTTCGTTTTTACATGGCAAGGATGAAAAGAGTTGGGAGGAGGAGCTGCAAAATCTTGAAGGAGACCAAGAGAAAACTATAATGAAAGTTATGAAGAAAAGCTACAAAATCGAAAATGAGAAGGAGCAAATCTCTTCATTTAGTGATGATTATAAGGAAAAATTCACCTGAAAAGAAAAGGTGTTTGCTTTTTCAAATGTGAACATGTGATAGATGTATTTTCATAATGTTTGATGTAGCATTTTCACTATAAAAGCGAACTCTTCTGGGCTTGTCTAATCTAATCAATAAAGACGCCCATGGTACAAAGAGGTAGCAACTTGGTCAAACTTGCTCAATAGAAGGCAAAATACTGCATAGAGTGACTTTCGTAAAGTTAAGAATCTAAAAGTACTCACGTCAATCAAAAAGTTAGATTCTGAAACGAAAATCAAAGGTAGTAGTAAGTAGTAACATACCAAAACAAGAATTTTGCGATGTTATTAGGAAAAGGAAAAAAAAATCAAGGCCGTCATGCTCTGTTTGTTGTAAAACCCGGTTGTTTAGGAATGATGTCCCATCGCTGGTTAATTTTTGGTTTTAGTTAGAAAACACAATAGAACCAAAAACAACCAAACCGATTATAAACATAAACCTCAAATTGACCCAAACCAAGCCGAAGTCACACCGGATTTGCTTCGTCAATAATGCGAATTCCACAAGCTCTTATCTCGCCTAGTGGAAACTGAAACTCCTCCTCTGGAAATTGAAGATGGGATTCGAGTCGCAACTCTTCGATTTTCTCGGTGTTTAAGCTACTCGGGACGTGGATGATAACCAGGTGATGTGATGCAACAGTTTCTTCTTCCTCAATCTCCGATGAATGATTGAGATTTGGTTTGAGGTTAATCCAAATTACTTCATCAGCTTCGCTGTTCCAGTCATAACTAAACGCTGGGAATTGGAGATTGAAGGACCTCTCACAAGAAATCAAGATACAAGCAGCAAAACCCAGAAGGGTCGGTGTAAACAGGCTGATCTTCGTAGATGTTCCATGGGATTGATTATCGAAATTTCTGGGCACTTCATTTCCGGGTAAGCAAAGAAATCGTTGTGAAACCTAGAAAGAATTAAAAGCGAATTGTTTCATAACAGAGGATTAGAAGAATCGAAAATAGCAATTAACGATAGCAGGAAGCTTACCTCTTGGCTACATTTGTCGTTTAGAAACAATGTAATCAGTTGCTCATCTTGTTGCAAACCGAAGCAATGGCTAAGATCGAGGTGTTTGATTGAATGATTTCGGGAAAGGGATACATTTTCCAGGGAATCGCAGCCGTGTGCGTAGAGATGCTTGAGGCTTTGTGGAAGCTCTTCCACTGATTTGAGTTTCTTGCAGTTATTGAGGCACATAGTTTCCAAAGATGACAGCTCCTTGATGCTTTCAGGGATTGCGTCAAAGTCGTGGCTGCTTAGGTCCAAGTGTATTAAATTGGTGAAACGGCTAAGCTGTTCTGACAATGCTTGGAGATTCTTGCAGTTATCAAGCTCAAGCTCTAGCAAACGGAATCTGCCTTCATCTTGAACTGCACAAGGAAGTTCCAGCAGTGATTCGAGGTTGGAACAGCCGGAAAGCTTGAGCGTCTGCAACTCAGTCAGCTCTGGAAATGTCTTGAGTTTGATGCAATTAGAGAGCCTCGCGTATTTCAACTTCGAAAGGTTCTTCGTTGATGCGGGTAAACTCCTGAAATCATTTCCGCTGAGGTCCAGTTTCTCTAGTGACTGCATTAGACCAATGTCGACTGGGATTTTCTGGATATTTAAGTTGATTAGATTCAACTCTACCAAGCACGGGAAAGCTGAGAAGCTAATGCATCGGAAGGGGACACCATCTGCGCTGTAGCTAACTCGCTTGATACTTAGCGATTTAAAATCATAGAAGCTTGAGATGAACGGAAGTCTTTCCTTTGGAATTACCATATATTCCTCAGGAATTTGTTGCTCGGAAATAAAGGAGAGATGCTCTGCATTGCCCATGATATCCCACAACCCGATGTTTATTTTCCCCTCTATGGATAGGTTTGCCAAAGAATTTAGTTTCTTTACTGCTCTGGGAAGTCTCAATATTATTTGCCGCCGTCGCCTGAGTCCAGGTTCTCGGAGGACAATCTTTTCTGATATATGAATCTGAAGATTCGTTAAGCCATCACAATTGGATAAATCGAGTTTCCGCAGGCAAGATAAGCTTCCAATGGACTCTGGAGTTTGCTTCAGTCTTGTACAGCCTTTCATTATTAAATCCTTCAGCAGTGCGGCCCTTGAAAGATCTGGAATTTCGGTCAGATTCTTTGAGCCAGTAACATCTAGTCTCTTCAACTGACCGAGGTCCTGAATATAAGACAAAAAAAGAAGAAGGTGAAATCTTAGATACTTTTTAGTAAATCGTGACACCTTTTAGTTGCTATAACAGACTCAACACCAACGTGTTTCGATAGCTTACCAGGGTTCCATCCCATAGATGCACAAGACTGCTGTAACGCAAATTGAGTTCAACCAGACAATGCGGATAGTATCCAGGAGGCAAAGTTGTCATAGGATAGGAATCCCAATGTAGTAACTTGAGTGTGTTGGGAAGCATATCTGTGCCTGGAAGGAACTTCAGTTTGGACTCTTTGTCATTCAAATGCATGAAGGCTTTGAAGAATTTGAGATTGTTGATCGCGTTAAGAACGTTTCCCTCGATAGACAACGCTTGAAGCATCTCACACATGTGTAGTGCTACACCTTCAGTCGTTGTTGTACCCTGATGAGAGAATTGGAGTCAGCTGAAATGAAGACAATACAAATATGACCAAAACCAGGGAATTTTTTTAATCTAAATGTGTTTTAACACTTACTGTGTTGTTTTGTAGCACAAAGATGATTGGATCAGTTTTCCACAAAATTCTTTGTCTCCAAGGCATGGAGCCAGATTCTTGGCGCACAATTTCTCTTGCTGCTTGTTCTATCAAGACATGCATGGTGATGCATCCATCAGGTGATATTTCTATGAGAGACTTCGCTTCTAAAGCTTTTGTCCTTATGTCACCATCATCGATAAGGGCATTTACACGCTGGACAGAGGTTCCATTGAAGAGGCATGCAACGTGAAGGAACGCAGCCTGTTCTTGCTCATCTAAACCGTCATAGCTAGTTTTCAAAATATCCATGATACTTTGATGGGGAACTGTTTCAAGAATACCCAATGCCTTTTCCCACCCTTCTATCCAGGTAATCCGGCGGAGATATGTGCCAAAAGCTTCGAGGGCTGAAGGAAGGCCTTGAGCGAGCCTAGAAGCACGGATTGAGAATTGCTGGTAGACATCAGAAGGAGCTTGCCCTCCTTCAAAAGCAACCTGTTTAAAGACCTGGATAGCATCACCGATGTCCAAAAAGCTGACATGGTATAATAATCTCACTCCAAAGGAGTAGAGCAAGCCAAAGTCTCGTGTAGTTATGATGATTCGGCTCCCTGGTCCAAACCAGCCAGTATTTTTTGCCAGGGCATGCAGCTGGTCCACGTTGTCCACATCGTCAAGGACAAGGAAAATTTTATCCTTAAGCTTTGACTTGATACAACTGCATCCTTTCTCCACGCACCATAGGGTCTCTTGTTTCTTTCCTCTGATATTGGAAAGGAGCTTTTTCTGCAAATACGGGAGGCCATTCTTTGCAGCAATCCTAACGTTTTCTATGAAACAGTAATGAGCAAATCGACGTGAATATTTTTCATAGAGACACTTGGCTATGGTGGTTTTCCCGATGCCTCCCATTCCCCAGATTCCTATCATACGAACCTCATCCTCCGATTCAATACTCAATAGAGGATTCAGTCGTTCCATGTGAACTTTCATCCCTACAATATCACTGAAGTCTAGTGGCTCCATTGAGAACACTTGTTTTGAAATTTGCCCAACAATATCGGCAACCATCGTGGCCTCGTCCTTACTAATGTGGAGGACATACAAAAAAAGAAAGAAAAAGATGTCGCTTTAGATAGGTAACTTCAAATATAGTAGTTCACAAAGCAGCATGCAGAGGAAGAGGCCAATGAAGGAAGGGACCAATGAAAAAGAAGGTAGCAAGCACAATAATGGCTGCATTTGTCTACATCACCCTAATAAGCATCGGAATATTTTTATTAGACTATGTTAACAGCTTAGCAAGGATGAATATGGATATATTATGTAGAAGACAATGCCATGACTCAAGGAAGAACCAAGATGGAGGTGGCATGCATATATAAGCTAATGGGCACGGGTACGATGAAGTATAGACGACAGTAAGGCTCATTCAGAGGACTGTGGGAAAGGTTTGATATTCTTCATCCGCTTTCATGGTCATTTCTCATGACTCATCCTTTATTATATAAAAGAGAAGTCAGTCGGCGATTTTCGTTGCGACACGTGTATCTTCATTTTTCATAACTAACAACTTATTCTATATCATCTTTGTTTGGTTCCACTATAGAGGATGCTTAGTAATAGTGATTTACATGGAAAATGCAGCTGAAAAGTGAAAACTCACCAAGTACTCAAATCTTTGCCTGATGTTCCTGCGACCTCCCTGAGAGCTTCTCTCCATTTCTGAATCTTTGCCGCCATTGCTCTTTTCTTGCTTGAAAATAGTAGCATAACTCTTGAACATTCGTACCTTTCTAAGGCAAAGGTTCCTCTCTGGTGTCGTACATCGGAGGGATCAACGTTGTAGAAGATTGGAACGGCAGTGAGTTGCTTTTCCTTGTGAAGCTCCATTATCATTTGGAGCTCGTCTAGACACCAAGTCGAGGAAGCATAGTTCATTGAGATAACTAGGATTGCAAATTTCGAATTATGTATAGCTTCCTTGATTTCTTCTGAAATGGAGTCGCCAATCTCAAGTGTTTGATCATCTTTGAAGATTTTGTCAATACCCCTGGCAAGAAATGCTCTGTGCAAATGGCTGACTATGCCTTTGCGAGTATCTTCCCCTCGGAAGCTGAGGAACACATCGTACTGCTTCACAACACGAGGTAACTCCATCGGTACAATGTGTATCTGTGCAGATTATATTTTTGTCTTGGGCCTTAATAAGCAGTTAGGCCGTTGTTTTTTTTAATGTTGATCGAAGAATGTTCATGAAGATAAATGGAGGTCAACGTGTTTAGTTACACACTGCCATGTTGTACATAGGCGCGACACGCCTGAAACTGTGATTTGAATCTTTCAAGCTTGTGACAGATTGGCTTATATTATAAAATCATCAGTGGCAACATAATATAGCTCTTGAATTTCAATCATACGCCTGGCCATTCTCTGTATTATTTTTTACTAGATACTCGGGAAAAAATTTCCAAAAAATATTGTGTGATAGAACTCTTTTTTTTTTTTTTTTTTTTGGTATCGGTGTGATAGAACTTTAGAATTCTTTTGCGTTGTTTGACCATACGCAGATAAAATACGAGATATACAGATTAAGCAACTTGATTTCTAAATACCTGAGTCAAATGGAATTCTGACATATACTCGTATATTCCACTACTTTAAAAAGTGTCATGTCAATATCATTCTGATGTAAGAATCTATCTTCTTATCTCAAAGAAGGGAATGTTTCGCGTGTGTTTGTAATAGAGATGTGCAAGCGACGACTTCATCAGTTGCTTTATAATCTTTCCAAGGAACTGTAGAACTTTCTTTGCAAAAAATTCAAAAAGAAGGAAAGAAGAACTTAGCTTCCTTAATTTTGCCTTTCTCCTAATCATGACGCACGACGTGTTCCTGAATTTCCGAGGAAAGGAGATGCGCAAAACTTTTGTGAGCCATCTTCTTAGCTCGTTCACGACCAAAAACATCACAAGTTTCATAGTCTCTGATCCTTTCGAGGACCCGGATCTGAAGGCTATGGAACAGTCGCTAGTTGCGATCCCCGTGATATCAAAGAACTACGTGATTTCTAACTTGTGGATGGATGATTTGAGAAAGATAATAGAGTGTGAGAAGATAGGAACTTTGACGGCAATTCCTATATTCTTCCAAGTTAGTCCTTTGGACATCTTACACGCAACAGAAAAATACGCGGACACGCAGGATGAGACCTTGGAGATGGTGAGGAAGTGGTTGTACGCTCAGGTGTCCCGTAAACCTAGCTTCCATTCCAATGACTGGTACACTCTTTGCTATTATATATTGCTCTCCTTTTTTTGGGTTACTCAGCAAATATTGTTTTGATGTGATATACTGGCTATAAACTAGAATTGTTCCTGGTCTCAAGACTTAGTAAACAAAACAAAAAAAAAAACAACTTATTTGACATGAATGATAGGGACGACGACTCCGAGCTGGTGGATAAAATTACGAGTTTCGTTTCTGATATCCTGGAATCTTCCACATCAAGCTATCAAAGTACTGGTTTAAGTCCGGCTCCGAGTTTGAAGCTAGAAAGTGCGTTCAGGGTAAGCAAGTTTATGCACTGGAGATCTCTGTCGCTACCAAGCTCAGCTTTTACACCGATCTCACTGTCTGCATTCAGTCAATTCCCCCTCCTAGACATGAAGGGTCGCTTAGAAAATCTGCGCGCTATGATATTGCGCGTAGAGTCTAGAGCAATTGGTATTTGTGGAATGGAAGGAGTTGGGAAGACAACTCTTGCTAGGCACCTTTACGAGGAGATGGCACCACGATTTCAGCACCATATATATATAAAGAATGTCATTAACAGGTCCCAGTGCCCATTCAGTTTACTAGATATGCTTGCTAGTGAAACTTTCAAGGAAAGTAGCTTCCGCGGGAGCTCTGATAGTGCCATCAGAGAAATGATTGGGCACCGGAAGGTTCTGCTTGTTGCTGATGGTGTTGATGACATTAAGCAGCTTAAAGGTATAACCAAAGACGCAAGTTGGTTTGGTCCAGGAAGTCGGGTCATTGTAATCACTCAAGAAAGGTCTTTGCTTACTGAATGTGGAGTGAAACACATCTACGAGGTTGAGTGTCCGAGATACGAGGAAGCTCTTGCTTTCTTCTCAGAATTTGCATTCAAGCAGAGCAGCCCTCTCCCTGTTTTCGAAAGTCTCTCTTTTCGGGCTGTCCATGTCGCTAATCGTCTTCCTCTGGCCCTGAAAGTGTTGGGATCGTATTTACGCGATAGGGAAATAGATGAATGGGAAAGTACATTGCGTAAACTCGAAGCATCACGTGATAACTATGCTTCAGAGGTTAAGAGTTACATCGGAGCAGATGACTATGCACCGAGACGTCCGATCAAAGTGGATCGACACATTGGAGTGGATGAAGCAAATTGTTTCCCGTTATATTGCTTGGCTCTTGAATGATCATTGGTCTTGTTCATGAGTCTACTTCACTTGGATTTGTTTGAAAAGTAATGTTGTGCATTTAGTGGTTGAATAAGACGAACAAGGACATCTGCTCGTCACTAAACTCTTTTGTGTATTGGTTATTTATTATGTGTGTGTGTGTTTTTTATTTTCTCTTTTGTGTTTTTATGATGGATGGATTCAGCTAAGTCTCGTCAACACTCGTTGGATTCAGAAGACGGAAGGCATTAGAACTTTCGTGCTTGAAAAACCGAATCAAACCGAAAGCCTAGCTTTCTTTTCTTGTTTCATACGCTTTAGCGATCTGTTTTCTTATCCTTCCACCGAACTTGGTTGAAACAGTTTCAACACCTTCTCGTTTGCTTGTTATTCAATTCTTTCAAACTAAGTATTCCTTGATCAGTTTTACCAGCAACACCAACCGATTCAATCTCCACAATACTCTTCTTCTGAGTGGTAAATCGATGAGCTTTCCCTGAGATTGCCAGATATCTAAACATCATAGTCGAATTTACTAATCTTGGACCTTCTGAACCAGCAACTAATATAAAAACAGCAAAGTCGAGGTATAAAACTCCTAAATAGGGAATAAACTCAGAGCAGCTCTGCCAAGCAGGCGAAGCTGAGCTCCTAGACTTGATTGATTGGACATGAAATACCCAGCACCCGGTCACGATGAGCTGAAACAGCTTGCCAACTAAGACTCTGCCTCCACATGTTTTGTTTTGTCACCTTGAAACACTATTCATATGTAGACAAAATGTCAACTTCCCTAAATCATTGAACACTGAGGCTCAGATTTCACCATCACAGAATATCATCACCACAGCACTGCATATATCATGTTCTTCGCATACAAAAGTCAATACCACAAAACCAGATTCTGAGACTGAGTTTTATTAGAAATACCGACCTTGTTATATGAGGGTGATGTTGGAATTTCCATGTTAAGAGAGCAGTCTTTAGGGAAACCTTCTTTCTCTAAGTCTCTGATAGTTGCGTTTATCAGAGGTAAGCAGACACCAGTAGCATCCTTAAACACACTTTCTTGGCTTTCATCATTCTTCCTATAATCGATGTGCCGGGTACAATAAAAGTGATGTTTCTGTCATCTATGTTGATAGTTCGTTACACTAATGTTGTTCAGTGTTCAATAAGACTAGCAGGAGAAAAAGGTGGTGTTGTCCCTGTTGTATAACCTGGATAGGGAAAATGTGCAACCATCAATGCAAAAGTTGTAATTTACGTTTATAATTCTTGTATCCATATGTGATTTGTAGGTCATGTCATTAAGGACTGAGATTGAAGAAGATAAAATCTGAGACAAGACGCTTACCAGAGATTTGACTATTTGAGATTAAAATCAGTGACATGATTCAATATTATTCTACTCAGATTTAACCGATAGCCACATAATTCATTCACATTCCAAAGAGATGCGTTTGATGAAAAAACTGGCAAAATTCAAAGGTAGTTCATGTATCGGCAGAGCCGCAGAGGCAATAGTATCAGCCATAGTATTTTGGGTAAAAGATCGTTCTTCTCAATCAAAAGGTATACAAAAAAAATACAAATTGTATGAATTCGAAATAGAGAAAAAGCAGACCGACCTTTTTTCCAATTACAAAGGTAAAAAAGCTACTGACAAACAAACAAGCCAACAAGAGCAACCCATACTTGTAGGGAGATCAAATAAATAAAATAAACAACTGGGTTAAATGACAACAAGACCACAAGAACAAACAAATTCAGAATCCAGTAATCAGATTTGTTGGGAGAGTTTTAGCCAAATCATGTAACATAATTTACGATTATGACCTTTTTCATTGATCAGAGTTAAAGGGCTTTGGAGATCCATTCCGATACTGCGGCTTGAGTGTCCGAATCAATATTTGGAAGTAGAGACAATGGAGTCACAGAAACCTGCCATTGCCAAAAGGAAGTAATTTAGAATCCAGGTATATTTTCCTTAGAAATATCTAGAGACTTAAGACTTTAACCAAACAAAATGTTTCATGATGAGCGCAAGTTTTGATTCAGAAAAGAGCAGGATGCAGAAAAGGAGAATGAATGAATGATACAAAAAAGAGTATGATCATGCCAACTTACGAAACCATCTTCTAGAGCCTTGACATCCAAATCTTCATCTGTGTGTTCTTGTTCTTTAGCAAGTAACTGCAAATATATATAAGTCGGAATCAAAAACACAGTGGTAGACACTGATTATCCAAAGGATTTGTGAAGAGAACGGTTCAAGTTTTCTTTACCTCTAGACGAAAGAATTTCTTAACACGGGTATCAGTTTTACCAGCAACACCAACCGATTCAATCTCCACAATACTCTTCTTCTGAGTGGTAAAACGACGAGCTGCCCCCTGAGATTGCCAGATATCTTAATATCAGAGTCGAATATACTAATCTTGGACCTTCTGAACCAACAATTAATATAAAAACAACAAAGTCAGAGGTTTGAAACTCCTGAACAGGAAATAAACTCACAGCAGCTGAAGCATCCCTGCCAAGCTGGGCAAGCTGAGCACCTAGACTTTGTTGGTTGGACATGAAATTCCCAGCACCAGGGTGACGGTTAGCTGAAACAGCTTGCCAACTAGGACTCTGCCTCCACATGCTTTGTTTTGTTACCTTGAAACCCTGTTCATATGTACACGAAGCATCAACTTCCCTATACCATTGCCTAGTGGAGTGTTGTTAGAGATACAAACCTTGTTTGATGAGGGTGATGTTGGAATTTCTATATTGAGAGAGCAATCTTTAGGGAAAACGCCTTTTGCAATGTCTCTGATAGTTGCGTTTATCAAAGGTAAGCAGACACCAACAGCATCCTTAAAGTGACTTTCTTGGCTTTCATCTTTCTTCCTATAATCGATATGAAACATTATGGCCAACAATTCCAAATATGTATCAGCACACATTCGCATGATATACTCACCAGTTCAACGATATTGACAAAGAGGGTACTCCAGAAATCAAAGCCTCCCTGGCTCCAGCAACTGCACCTGAATAGAACCTGGAGAATTCTCAAATCAGGAAACACAGCGGAGACGGCCAGACAAGGAATAACCATTTATATACAAGACAAATGCACTTACATTTGATGGCCACAGCTTGAACCCTGATTGATTCCACTAATTACCTGAAGAAAATAAGCAAAGGCACAGATACAAAAATTACAAAATACCAAAATGTCATACAGTCAAATGATGAGACTGTCAAAATGCTAACCAGTAATGGTTTTGACCAAGCAAAAAGCGCTCCAGATAATCCTAATGAGATGCAGTCCACAGAAGTCCCTGAGACAAAAGAATAATTTCAAATCCTATGAACAAAAACAGTACTCACACCACATGTATTAAAAAAACAAGATCAATCAATCTTCTTGTTTCAACAAAGACTCCAACTTTCACATTCGATATACTTATTCGTCAAGCTTATAGATGTTGTGAACTTCAGAAAACTGTACTAATAATCATTTCAATCAAATCCGCATACCTGAAACTTCAAAGGCTGTGGCACCTTTGATACTAACAGAGCTTACAGCGATTGTTTCTCCAGGAGTCGTAGAATGAGCAGAAGCTGATTTATCCCTGCAAATTCCAATTCACAGGCCTTGAGACTCACCAAAAGTTCAGAAATTTAACAAAAAAGATTAACCAAAACTAAATATAAACAAATCAAAATCAAATTAACAATCAAAAGGAGAAACCTTACGTTTGAGGAGCACAAACATGAACATTGTAAATCCCTTCAAGAACCAAAGCCTCAACGAGAGAAACAAGCCCTGGCGAATCAATCCCATCACCATTCGTAACTAAAACAATAGGTCTAGAGTCATCGATCTCTTCCTCCACCGCCGCAACATCAACGGAATCAGATGTAGACGGAGCCTCCTCCGCCGATCCATCGCTCCCAACTTTTTCCTCGTTCCCTACTTTTCTCTTCGAAAGCACATCTTGGAGATTCGAAACAAGCGCGGCAGACAAACCATTGTTCTTCGAGGTCATCGTAGACAACGAGAGAAGAAACGAAGATTGATTTGGGTTTGTGTTGAAAGAATCAAAAACCCTAACGAGAACACGAAGAAGAAGAATAACAAAATTAGAACAGAGAACGGGTCTAAAGGAGTTTTCGTAGAGAGAGAGAAAGAAGAAAAGAGAGATACTTTAATTGGTAGAGAGAGAAAGCTTGAAGAAGAGATTACTTGTGAACTGTAACAATTTGAGTTTCCTCCGCTTAGATAGAAGAAGAAGAACAGTGACGCGCAATTTATTTTCAGACAAAAAAAACAATATATTATTAAAATTCAATCCGAAAACATCCAATAGGAAATTAGGAAATGCTTTTTTTTGCTATGTAAATAGTTAATTATGCATTAAGACATATACTCTAGATCTTGAAAAATTAAAATATTTTTATGTATATTAATTGTTTTAAAATTAAAATATTTTTATGTATATTAATTGTTTTACTCTTACTATGGTCAAAAAGATGAAACATGTTATAAATGGTCCACATCTAATAATTATACAGTTATCAGATGTAATAAGAAGAATTATGACATACATTTAAAGATATTGGAAAAAAATAGTTTGAACCGACAACATTATAGTACCATGTTGGTTGAAAATTTTAAAATGTTAATTGTTGCTAGATCATATGCTAGTTAAATATTTTTTATTTTTGTCAAAAATAGCCTTTTGACTTAATTAAGTTTAGATGCACTATGTCATCAATTTGCTTTATTACTGAATTAGGATATACTAGTAAATTCAAATTTATAGTTGAAGGATAAAATTAGCATTTATAAGTTTGTCTATTTGGTAGCTTACTCCAACTAATAATTAATTTTCTTAGTTTATTGTTGCATATTAATGATTGATGATTTAAACCTTTATTAAGAATGGTAAACTATATTGTAGGATCTGAAAGTCAACAAACGAATTGGAAAATGTCAAAACGAGAGATGTGGAGTCATTGTGATAATTGTCTTCGTAATCATAAATGTCAAAGGTTTAGCTCCTTTAGTTTTGAACTTTTGATAATTGAAGTGATCGTCACGTCGTGATAATTATTCGAGTATTCGATAATTTTTTACATTCATTGTTTAAAGGAAAACATAAACATTGACCCAAAAAAAGAGGAAGACACATCTTATCAAAAAAAAAGGAATGCATAAACCGTTGTAAAGTGAAACGAATTGGAGTATTTATTTGTTTTCACCTTATCCATAGTCCGCTTAACGAATTCAAAATACTTTTTTGGTTGTCTGATTATTTGGGCTCTCTTTTGCTTTTAGTGTTTAGATCTTTTAACAGTTGGCTACAAACACTTCTAGAACTTTACAGATATAAAATAATAATTGAACAAAATGTAATTCAAAGTTAAGAATGGTTCATTTGTTTTCTTTCATATTTGGATAGACTCTTATGCATTGCTAGGAAAAGTGTTGGGCCAAACTTAAGTAGCCCATAAGGATGATGCAAAGTTGCAAACCAAGAATAAAAAGTCTGCCTATACGGAGTTACGGACGCCAAACAATATTGAATATTCCATAATACACTGCTTTGACCAAAGAATTTAAATTTGTTATTATCTAATAAGTAATAACCAATTCACCTTCACTCGTTCGAAAAATACTAAGTATTTTTCGAACAACTTTATATTATTTGGATGGCTCAAATAAACCAATCCAAGAAAACATTATTTACATTCGGTTATTAAATAGCATTGGAATCGCCAAAATCATTTTATATTTTTATCCGCTAGTATTTTTCATGTTCAGTTATTCGTCAAAATCTTATCAAACTTGTATTTCACATTTTGCCATTTTAATTTTTTAAAATACTTACGAAAACTTTTGTAACATTTTTTATATATCAATATTAAATATTTATACCATTTTCCAAATTTACTTTTATAACTTGTCTACTTAATTACTCTAGTTTGAATTTTTCCCTGTTTCCGTCTACACGTCTACAAAAGTAAATTAGTAAATTTACAGAGATATTTTACAACTTTATCGACATTTCAAACTAAAAATCAGATCAAATGTTTAGCTTATGACTCTTTCTTCTTTTGAGTTGGTAATAGCTCCGACTCTTGCCCTTGAATAAGAAAACAATATATCCAACGAAAAAAATTGTATTTGACTTATTGAAAAAGCAAGAAGAAATTGGTCATGGCACTTTAAATTGAACTGATAATAGTATAGATAATGAAAAATATATATGGTCGAGATTAATTACTGTCAGGCCCGGCTCACTCATCAGTAAGACCCGGTGCCATACAAAAAAAAATCCTATCTTTAATAAAAAATTTATATATATATATTTACAAAAAGTTATATTTCATAAATTATTTTGTATTTTATAGCTATTTGGACATGTTATTTTTGTTTATTAATTTTGGGCCTCAATATTACCTTTTAAAATAAAATTTTGGGACCTTTACATATGAATATTTTATAAAATTTCAGCATAATTAAATAATTAAATAATAGAAAAACTATGAATTTGGACCTTAAATTTGTTGGACCCGGTGCAAATGCACCACTTGCACATGCCAATAACCGGCCCTGATTACTGTTCGTACGGTCGACGAACATTTGACTCGGGAAAGTATAGTAGCATACGTTACGTACGTTGCGAACTCGATGACTACATGTCTACATTGTCTACAACGACAAAACGTATAAAATATGTTAGAATCTTTCAACGGCGAATATTTTCAGCAAACAAAACGTTTTTATTAAGAGAAATTGTTAAAAATGCTTCTTTTTCAATACCGTTTTCAAAAATACCTCTTTTGAGAGTCCATTTTTAAGTTTGCCCTTTTTTAATTTTTAATGACCATTTTACCCTTATTTGAAACAAAATTAGGTCCACAAAATACAAAATATTTTTTGGAAGGAAAAGTGATCCCGCAATTTTCCCGCTAAAACACTTGTAAAAGCCTTTAAAATATCTTGTAAAATTTTCCCGCCAAAAATTTAACGCCAAAAAAATTGCGGAATCACTTTTCCCGCAAAAAAATTTTTTGGCGGGAAAAAATTTTACGGAAAAATTTTACAAGGTATTTTAAAGGTTTTACAAGTTTTTACAAGTGTTTTGGCTGGAAAAATTGCGGGATCAATTTTCCCGCCAAAAATATTTTGTATCTTGTGGACCTAATTTTGTTATATTTTCTTATATATTTGTGATATCTTTTATTAAAAGAAAGGTAATTTAGTCATTTTATACATAAAAAGGGGTATTTTTAAAAATGGACAGCCAAATGGGGCATTTTTGAAAAAAGTATTGATAAAGGAGCATTTTTGTGAGTCTCCCTTTTATTAATTCTAAGATACAAATCAAGGTACACAAATCTTCAGAATCTGTGACGTTGCATGCATGTGTTATACAAAAAAATTAAATAATCACTTTAGAATATATGATTGCAACAAAAACAATTCCAAGATTTTATCCAAAATTATTTTTTCAACTTTAGGATGGTTATTATATTGGCGTTTACACGTAAACATGTCTCCAGAGGTAGAACAATTCGCTGGTGAATTAAAAGATAAACTCGGTTTATAAGCGTAAATTTCCCGTGATCTAGCAGGATGTACGATGCGTCATGGACTGCGTCATGGACCATGCCTTCAAAAATATCTTTTTTTTTTTTTTTTTTTTTAATTTTTTTTTTTTAAATTTATTATTATAAAGAAAACTGTTACAAGACAGTATGATAGTAATCGTACAATTCAACAAAGCGGCAATGAGTAACAAAGCACAACAAAAGATGCCAAAGCATGACAACTATCGAGACAATAAACGATTAGAAACATGAATCGATTAAATGGGTTCAGCCAAACCCACCTCGTCGACCCCGATTCCCTCGACCGCGTCTTCCCCCTCCTCTTCCTCCACGACCCATATTTATTGCCTTGATCGGCAATTGCAACGGTCTGTCATGTAGATATTTTTCTGAAAATGATGACTTAAGATTCAAAATGAGATCCTCATCTGAATCATCCGACCCGGAAGAAAAATCTCCTTCTGAATCATCTGGCAGTACCACATCCGATGCTAAATCGAGCACTGCAAATTTATTTGAACTAGAAGCTTTGCGAAAAGAATTAGCACTAGATTGGACAACTGAAGCCGAGGTAGTGATAATTGAAAAAACCTTTGCGGGAGTAGCCATCACATTCGTGTCTGAAGAAGGCAGCTCCTTCGCTTCTGAATAATGAACGACATCCACATTCTTACTTGCATCAATAACTGCTACTGAACCCAAGTCAATGGCAGCTCCTTCATTCGGGATTGAAGAGGAGAGAAACTCGGTGTTAGGTTCTACTACATCAGTAATCCACTGAGATTTGCCTTTGCTCTTTGCGTGTCCAGAGGATTTTTTTTTCCTGGGACAATTTTCTGAAGAGTGGGAAGAAGACTTACAATCCAGACAAGTGATGGGTGCAGTGGGACACCGGCGGATGTTGTGACCAACTTGGTTGCAATGGGAGCAAATCGGAGGGAGCCAAGGGCAAGAGACATCCACCCTATGGATTTTTCCAGACTCAAACTGGACATTCACAGCTTTAGGGAGAGGCTTAGTAGGGTCAATAATAGTAAAGACCTTACCCACTTCCAAGTTAGTCATGTTGACAGTAGATGGATGGCAGAAGAGGGGATGGCCAAGCATACCAGCGACGTGTTCGAAACCTTCTTCAGAAAAGAAATGAGGGGGAACTCCACGGAATTCCAACCAAACAGGAGCTTCTGTAAGTTCTGGCATTTCAGGATTAAGGCCAGGTTCCCATTCAGCAACAAACATACTTTGTCCCTCAATGTGCCAAATCCCTTGACTAAGAACGCGTTTTCGAGTCGTTGGGCAAGGAATTCTGATAAGGACCGACTTTGCACCTAAACGGGAAACAGTGATATCACGGTACCGATTACTCCAAATTCCGTTGAAGATAGCATGAAGAGCACCCCCAGAGGGAAGGTTACCATTGAATTGACCAATAATGAAAGATTCCCATCTTTTGAGGTTACGAGTGATTAATTCATTAGGGATCTGAACACAAAGTTCACCAGATTCAAGCAGAAACGGAGACCCTTTCTTTACCATCTTACTCGAAGAAGGTCCTTTCACAACGTCAACCCAGGGACTTTTGAGAATAGGTGAAGCTGAGTCAACCGGTGAGGAAGAGTCAATATCCAGAAGCTGGGCTTTGGATCCAGGTTCAGGGATCTTAGAGTTAGTAGCCGAACTCGCAGCAACATTTGTTTCAACAACAAAAACAGGAGCAGTCACAGATCCCGTGATTGGAGGACCCAACGTTACCGTAGTAGAAACCACAGGAGAAGCCGGAGGAATCGCAGACGAACCAGAGGCCACCGGAGAAGCCACAAGCGAAGCCGGAGGATTCGAACCAGAATCCACCGGAGACGCAGAGGAAACAGAAGGCGGCGGAGGAACACGAGAAGGAATCGAAGTTGGAACAGCGGTGGGAGGGAGCTTAGGAGGAGGTTTCTTCGGCGGGGACCGCTGAGACTTCCCCATCGGAAAGAGAGAAAGCCGCCGCCGGGAACGGCAACGGTGGATTCGAAGCTATTAGGTTTTGCTTTAATCGCCCTTTAATCGCCCATTAATCGCCCTTCTTTTCTGCCTTCAAAAATATCTTATGCCATGCAAATATAATGGACATTTAATTTATTTAATTGTATTTTATTTTAATATGTGGTTTGCATTTTTTATTTTTGAAAACAAAAACAACAATATACATATATATATATATATATATATAATATAATTGTTAAATTTCCATGAAATGATTAAGCAATACATACACCACAGAAAACTAAACTCAACTTCTTCTTAGCTAAGCAGCATAGAACTCAGAGTGGGCGGCTGGACTTATCTATAATAAAAATTTGAGTACCTCTAACGAATAAATTGGAGATATTCTTATAGTTTTACCCTAATTATGATCATCAAACAATTAGAAAAGTTTCTTGGAAATGTAATGGTAATTTCATTACCGTAAATTGTTTTTCTTTCTTCCTCACTTTTTTTTTTTTGTCAAACTTCTTTAGAAGTTATTAGAATCCTCCTCTATAAAAAGCAAACTTAAGTACTTAACTCGTTGCTCCCTTTTAATACACTTGCTAAATGCTCTCAAACTCAAAAGCCCAATAAAGAGAGTAAAACAAAACAAAACAAAAAAGCATGAACACGATCTTAAAAAACTTATCGTGTTTTAAGAAAAAGGTTAAATCTTTACGAATATTCGAATCCAGGTCACTATCTTCTTCGTCTTCTTCCTCATTCACTCCTCAAATATTCGACGTTTTTCTAAGCTTCAGAGGCAAAGATACTCGCAAGAACTTCATCAGTTTTCTCCACAAGGAGCTAGAATCAAAAGGGATTCGAACTTTCAAAGACGACACGGAACTAGAGAGAGGCCGTCCGATTTCGCCGGAGCTTCTCCAAGCAATCAAAGGGTCGAGAATCGCCGTCGTTGTGGTCTCTGTGAATTACCCTGATTCATTCTGGTGTCTCGAAGAACTCAAGGAGATTTTGAAACTTGAGAATCAGGGTTTGCTCACTGTGATACCCATTTTTTATGAGATTGATCCTTCAGCCGTGAGGAGACAGATCGGAGTAGTCGCGAAACAGTTCAAGAAGCATGAGAAGAGAGAAAGCAAAGAAAGAGTCAAATCGTGGAAGGAAGCCTTGAACAAATTGGCTAACCTCTCCGGCGAATGTTCAAAGGATTGGTAAAATCTCCTAAACCTTACAGATTTATGAACCAGGTCGAGAATTTCAGATCTATATCTGTTGAATCGTTTCTCAAAGTTACGATTTTTGTCTCTGTTTCTCAAAGTTTCGAGTTTTATCTCTGTTTCTCAAAGTTAGGATCTTTGTCTCTGTTTCTCAAAGTTAGGGTCTTTGTCTCTGTTTCTCGAAGTTTCGATTTTTGTCTCTGTTCCTCAATGTTAGGATCTTTGTCTCTGTTTCTCAAAGTTAGGATCTTTGTCTCTGTTTCTCAAAGTTAGGGTCTTTGTCTCTGTTTCTCAAAGTTTCGATTTTTGTCTCTGTTTCTCAATGTTAGGATCTTTGTCTCTGTTTCTCAAAGTTAGGATCTTTGTCTCTGTTTCTCAAAGTTAGGGTATTTGTCTCTGTTTCTCAAAGTTAGAGTCTTTGTCTCTGTTTCTCAAAGTTTCGATTTTTATCTGTTTTTCAAAGTTAGGGTCTTTGTCTCTGTTTCTCATGGTTAGGATCTTTGTCTCTGTTTCTGTTTTAGGGAAGATGACTCGAAGCTGGTCGACGGAATTACTGAGAAGATATCAAAAAAGTTGTTCTCGGAAAAACCAAGGAATGATAATATCCTAATTGGGATCGACCAACACATGGAGGAATTGTATCCACTACTTAATCTGAATTCCAATGAAGATGTTCGTGTAATTGGGATTTGGGGAAGAGGAAGTATTGGTAGATCAGCACTAGCAAACCACGTTTACCAAAACATCAAACATCACTTCGAAGCTCATTGTTTTCTCGAAGACGTGAGACGGATTTCACTACATTGCCGCAAATCTCATTTACAAGATGAGCTTCTTTCGAAGATGCAAGGAGAAGGTTTGACAACAAAGAGCTGCCGTAGGTGTCTTAAGACGATTAAAGCAAGGCTCAGGAACAAGAAGGTTCTTCTTGTGGCGAACGATGTAGACAAGCTCGAACAATTCGATGCACTAGCTGAAGAATTTAGCTGGTTTGGTCCTGGGAGCAGAATCATCATTACCACACAAGACAGGCAATTGCTTGTTTCATCAGTGGTGAGGAGTGTCTACGAAGTTGAGCTGTTGAGATGCTACGAAGTTCGTCAGCTCTTTAGGTCAGATGCCTTCAAAGAAAGAGACGATCCTGTTGGTTTCGAGCAGTCTACATATCGAGCCATGTATATTTCAGGTCATGTTCTTTTGACCTTGAGATATATTTTCACTTTGTTGTGTGACAGAGATCAACTCAGAGAAAGAATAAATGCAATAGTACATAGTCTTTAGATTCATTTGATTTTAAATACAAAGTGTAGATTTAGAGGTCAAATAAGATAGTGTTTAGATTCAGGAATATTAAATTGAAGTGTTTATTTGTTCCTTAGTTCTTAACATGTTAAGCCATTTTGTACATCTTGTATGTAATACAGTTCTCCCTTAAAAGAAATAAAGAAAACACCATTTTTTATAGATTTGTCTGTACAATTGGGGTCTTTAAAATTTAGAACAGGAGACACAAAGTTACAGGTCTAAAGCAGACAGGAAAAAGCTTTGCTTTTGCCCTTTACATGATTTGTCCTCTAATACTACTTACAGTAATACTGGTCAAAGCCACTGACAAATTTCTCGCCTCTTTCCTCATAATGAGAAACTCTCATCTGCTTTTCTGATTTATGCTTTTTGGGGGTACTTGGAAAGTTGGAAGATTCACTCACAGGCAGACACTAATGAAAATGTGAGCCTTTTATTTTTGGTCAACTGATGGATTTTTATATAAGTTAGAACTTAGAACATTAAAAACAAACTTGAGAAAAGTCTCCAAAAAGTCATGACCAAGGAGTATAGAACTCACTAAGCTACTAGTCGACCCACTAAACTATGAGTCAACTGGCCTTCACAAAAGAAAGAACCTCCTAACTGAGCCATACACTAGAAACAAACCAGCATAAAGAGGAAAACAATCTCTCATCAAGAAAGAGACCTGCAAGCCAAAAAGGATAGCTACAAGCAACATAAGAATTAAGACGAGAATCCTTAGTGACACTTTGTGCGATGAGAGAAGCTTCTTTATTCGATGTCTCGGAGTTTCCACAGCCATTCTCCATTCCAAAATAAAACTCAATATCGACAATATTTGAGATGACTGAAACCTGAAAGCAGGCCCTTCTCAAAATTGTAATGGACCTTCTGCCCAAACCTAAAAAAAATTCAAATCTTAGCTAGAAATTAAAAAATATGGACTCTTTTTACAGAATTTTAAAAATTTAGGACTTTTTTATCTAAAGAAAATTTAGAAAGAAAAAAAAAAAAAGACCCCAGCACATGCCCTATGACGGGCCTGCGTGAAAGATGGGCAAGCTTGAGGCCAACTAGAACTACATTCTCTACAACGAAGACAACTCATTTTACTCTGTGGCTAACCATATTCTCCCCCGCCTAGACAATGCAAAGAAAATGGGCTTCCGATTTAGTTTTAAAGTTTGTGAACGCCCGACGACTATATATGCTACAAAACATGTCATGATTCCTCTCTTAGATGTAATAACCTTGATGTAATCTATTCGTTTAAACTTGTAATTGTTTTTTAAATTATCCACATCAATCATCTTTGACTCAGTTGTAACCATTCGTTTGATCGATAATACAAAAAACAGTTGAATCTTCAACCAATCACCACTAAATTGCAAAACACCAGAAAAGTAAGAGGATGATTTTTGTTCGTTAATATTTTATCCATGTTCATTTTCTTATTTTGGCGGCCCATCTTATCTTTCTGAGTAGTCGAGTGAAACAGAAGCTGACAGAAGAAAAAAAATAGAGAAAATGCGAGGAAATATACATTTAGCAGGAAGACTCATTAGGTCAACTCCTCTAGTGTTAGTGTGCCTATAAATATCATTTTGAGTTATTATTCATAGAGAATCAGAAATCAAAATGACTTCTGCTACTGCGACTAAGTACGATGTTTTTCTGAGTTTCAGAGGACTCGACACTCGCCGCACCTTCATCAGCTTTCTCTACCAAGAACTGGCTCGAAGGAACATTCGAACTTTCAAAGACGACAAAGACCTGGAGAATGGCCAGAGGATTTCGCCGGAGCTCAAACGAGCCATCGAGGAGTCGAGATTCGCCGTCGTTGTTTTCTCCGAGAACTACGCTGCGTCTCCTTGGTGTCTCGAAGAGCTCGTGAAGATCATGGATTTCGAGAACAAGGGTTCCATCACCGTGATGCCCATCTTCTACGGCGATACCTGTAGAATGTGAATATGTAAAGGGTAGATTAGTCTTTGTTTAATCCCTAATTAGCTTATGATTCTCCTTATATATATTGTAACATGTAAATCTAAATCAATAAGACATTCTCAAACCTATATGGTATCAGAGCTACGATTCTCTTAACAATAGCCGTCACACTTTCAAATCTCATTTCTCTTTCAAATCGCCATGGCTTCCTCTCCGGCCTCCTCCTCCGACACTGTGATCACGACGGCCGACTCGCACACTGTCCTCAATGTCAATATGACAAACGTCACCAAACTCACCGATCTCAATTTTCTAATGTGGAGCCGTCAAGTTCACGCGATGCTCGATGGCCATGGTCTCGCCGGATATGTTGATGGCTCCATCGTCGCACCACAGCCTACCATCACCACAGATGGTACCACCACCGTTAATCGTGAGTTTACTAAATGGAAGAGACAAGATAAGCTCATCTACGGTGCCTTACTTGGTGCGATCTCCGTCAATGTCCAGCCAATTCTCTCTACGGTTGACACATCTGCTGCGGCTTGGGAGAAGCTAGTGGATACATACGCTAAGCCTAGCCGGACTCACATTCTCCAACTGCGACAACAAATCAAACACTGGAAGAAAGGTTCCATGTCGATCAGCGAGTACGTACGGGGCTTTACCACACGATTTGATCAGTTGGCATTACTCGGTGCTCCCTACACCCACGAAGACCAGATTGATTTTGTTCTTGAGGGTCTCCCGGATGAATTTAGGCAGGTGCAGGATCAGATTGCAAGCCGTGAGAGAGCTCCATCGATCACGGAGCTTCATGAGAAGTTGATTAACCATGAGCTTAAACTTCAAGCACAAGCATCCGTTGACTCATCCTCTCTACCAATCACAGCAAATGCTGTTAACTATCGAGGCAACGGTGGCAACAAGAACAACAATGGCAACAACTATCGCCAACAGCAACAACGTTTTAACAACAAGCCGAATCAGCCTTGGCAACAAAACCAACAATACCGACCACGCAATGATCAGCAGTCGCGTGGCTATCAAGGTAAATGTCAAATTTGCGGTGTGTTTGGTCATAGTGCTCGCCGTTGTTCGCAACTTCAAATTTCTGGTGGTACTATGTCATCTTCGAGTCACTACTCATCGCCTCCCAACCAATATTCGCCGTCTCCTGTTCCGTGGCAGCCTCGTGCTAACATGGCCATGGCGTCATCATCCTCATACAATCCCAATCCTTGGATTCTTGACAGTGGAGCAACTCATCATCTCACCACGGATTTGAATAATCTCGCTCTACATCAGCCTTACAATGGTGGAGAAGAAGTCACCATTGCTGATGGCTCTAGTCTTCCGATCTCGCACACTGGTTCATCTAATCTCTCTACCCCTACTCGTTCCCTATCCTTGACTGATATACTTTATGTGTCAAATATTCATAAAAATCTTATCTCCGTTTATCGCTTGTGTAATACTAATAGAGTATCTGTTGAATTCTTTCCTGCGCATTTTCAGGTGAAGGATCTCAGCACGGGGGCCCGATTACTCCAAGGCCGAACTAAGGATGAGCTTTACGAGTGGCCCGTCAATCCAAACACTCCCATCTCATTTTTCGTCTCTACAACTCTAAAAACATCTCTACCATCGTGGCATTCTCGACTTGGTCACCCGTCTTTTTCTATTTTGCAATCTCTTGTTTCTCAATTTTCTTTACCGCTTTCTCATTCTTCACAAAAACAGTTTCCTTGTTCTCATTGTTTCATCAATAAAAGCCATAAACTACCATTTTATTCAAACACAATTACTTCTCAAAAACCTCTTCAATACATTTATACCGATGTGTGGACGTCACCAATAATCTCTGTGGATAATTTCAAATATTATCTCATTCTTGTTGATCATTACACGCGATACACATGGTATTATCCGTTGCGACAGAAATCACAAGTACGGGAGACGTTTATTGCGTTTAAGAGTCTGGTGGAAAATCGATTTCAATGCAAGATCCAAACACTCTATTCCGATAATGGTGGTGAGTTTGTTGCTCTCCGACAAGTACTAGCGGCTCATGGCATTTCCCATTTGACGTCACCTCCACATACACCGGAGCACAACGGTATTTCGGAACGCAAGCATCGTCATATCGTGGAGACTGGGCTCACATTGCTCCATCAAGCTTCCATTCCTACGACGTATTGGACTTACGCATTTGCAACGGCGGTGTATCTTATCAATCGTCTACCAAGTCCGGTGATCAACAACACCTCTCCGTATGCAAGGTTATTTCAACAACCACCAAATTATCTAAAACTCCGAGTGTTTGGGTGCTTGTGTTTTCCATGGCTTCGCCCGTATACGAGTCATAAATTGGAGAGCCGCTCCCTGCCGTGTGCGTTTCTAGGCTACTCCATCACTCAAAGCGCTTACTTGTGTCTTGATCAACGAACTGGCTGCATCTACACCTCTCGCCATGTAAGGTTTATGGAAGATCAATTTCCGTTCTCGTCAGCCACCAATCAAATAGCCTCCTCGTCCGAACCAGAAAATCTTTCACCACAAAGTCACTCACCTCCAACATACATTACACTCCCTCATCCGCCACTCGTAATAGCCCCTTCGCCCCCGAGCACGGATCCTCACCCTCCGCCACCGCCACCTGCTCCGGTCCCAGCGCCGGACTTCACTCTTGAGTCACCAAGGCAAGAATCATCTTCGTCTTTGTCACTCTCGGGTGAAGCTGCAGGTTCAGGTAATGTAAATTTGGGCTCAGGAATTAATTCAACAAATACTCATGGTATTTCGCAGGCCCAAACGGACTCAGAGGCCCAACAGTCACCAAACCATTCACACAGCCCAACCCGATCCAACAACTCTTCCTCCTCAAATCCAGCAGCTTCATCATCGTCATCTTCCTCCGAAAACCTGCAACCACACCCAAATTCACCGCAACCTGCATTCACAAATCAACACCCAATGAGAACCCGAGCCAAGAATCATATCACAAAGCCAAAACAAAAGCTCTCTCTCACAGCCACCAAAATCCCGACCAAACCTTATATCCCTAATACCGTGAATCAGGCCTTGCGAGATCAGAAGTGGCGTGATGCGATGAGTGAAGAGATGAATGCACAAATTCGCAACAATACATTCGAATTGGTGCCACCAAGTCCACACCAGAATGTCATATCCACAAAATGGATTTTTACTCTAAAGTATCTTTCTTCTGGTGTCCTTGACAGGTATAAAGCTCGGTTGGTGGCGCGAGGCTTCAATCAACAATATGGGATCGACTATGCAGAAACATTTAGTCCTGTTGTGAAATCGCTCACAATTCGCCTAGTGCTACAACTTGCAGTCTCTCGTTCGTGGGATATCAAGCAATTGGACATAAACAATGCATTCCTTCAAGGAACTCTCACTGATGAAGTCTATGTTTCTCAACCACCCGGGTTCATTGACAAAGACCGTCCACATTATGTATGCAAGCTGAAGAAAGCTCTTTACGGATTGAAACAAGCTCCGCGCGCGTGGTATCAAGAACTCAAGACTTTTCTTTGTACCACGGGATTCTCTAATTCACTTGCTGATACTTCGGTGTTTATTTATATCCAAGGAGCTGACATTGTCTACATTTTGGTATACGTTGACGATATTATCGTCACGGGTTCAAGACAAAGTCTCATCTCTCAATTCATCACCAACTTGGCCAACCGGTTTTCGTTGAAGGATCCAAAGAATTTGTCTTATTTCTTGGGTATTGAAGCTACTCGAACAACACATGGCCTACATTTAATGCAGCGGAGGTATGTCTTTGATTTGCTGGTCAAAATGAATATGATTGATGCCAATCCTGTTTCTACTCCAATGGCGCCAACTCCATCATTGACTCTAATGTCGGGAACATTACTTGATGATCCCAAAGAGTATCGAACAGTGGTAGGCAGCCTTCAATATTTGGCTTTCACACGGCCTGATATAGCGTACGTTGTCAATCGCTTGTCGCAGTTCATGCATCGCCCCACTGATTTACATTGGAACGCGGTAAAACGGGTATTAAGATATCTCGCTGGAACAACGTCTCATGGGATTTATCTGAATGCTGCTTCACCACTTACTCTTCATGCGTTCTCGGATGCGGATTGGGCACGAAATACCGATGATTTCGTCTCCACCAATGCTTACATCCTCTATCTCGGAAAATCACCAATCGCGTGGTCGTCAAAGAAACAAAAGGGTGTAGCTCGCTCCTCTACCGAGGCTGAATATCGCGCCGTCGCTAATACTGCTTCCGAGATCATATGGGTCTGCTCTCTTTTATCCGAGCTTGGTGTCATCCTATCATCTGTTCCAATCATCTATTGCGATAATATTGGCGCCACATATCTCAGCGCAAACCCGGTCTTTCACTCAAGAATGAAGCACTTGGCGTTGGACTATCACTTCATCAGAGATAATGTTCAATCCGGAGCTTTACGGGTAGCTCATGTCTCTACCAAGGACCAGTTAGCGGACGCTCTTACGAAGCCGTTAGCACGATCTCGATTCCATGAACTATTTGACAAGATTGGAGTGACTAAACCCCCTCCATCTTGCGGGGGCGTGTAGAATGTGAATATGTAAAGGGTAGATTAGTCTTTGTTTAATCCCTAATTAGCTTATGATTCTCCTTATATATATTGTAACATGTAAATCTAAATCAATAAGACATTCTCAAACCTATAATACCATCCTATCCTTTTATTACCTTGTTTTCCTTTACAATCGTGTAGAAGCGAGCTTCTTGGCAAAGAGTTTTGTGCTTAATTTTGTGGAATCTTCTGAACATTGGCCTTTAAAAAGAGAGACATTTCTGCTGCGTTGGCAAAGAGTGGGCTTCTTGGCAAAGAGTGGGTTTTGTGTAGAACAACGAATTTTGCCACGGAATGTTTTGGTTGTCAAAGTAGTAGAATCAGTTTAATAAGTTAATATCCTGCCCTTAGTCATATGCATTAAGTTAACTAAACTTAATAAGATGTATGGCTTAGAAATAAGATGTTTTTGTCTATTTTTGGAGTTGCTTAGTGTGTAGAAAAATATCACTCTTCATTGGATTAAAAATATACAATTTTGTATTTTATAAATCAAATCTGTGTATTTAGTTATAACCTAAATGTTGTGTTTCTCTTTCTAGTCTCTTAAGAAAGCAAGTCTATTTTTTTTCTTAAAAACAAAGTTTGTATAATTTCTTGGGATTCCCATGACCATATGTTCTTTGAATACCCGAATTCTCAAAGGCAGTTTGGTTGTCCCTCGCATCTCATGTTTTCCATAGCCCTCCTCTGCACTTGCTGAAGAAGTTAAATGGTTTAGTTTTGGAAGCAGAATCATCATAACACAAGACATGCAATTGCTTATTTCATCAGTAGTGACGAGTGTCTACGAAGTTGAGCTCTTGAGATGTTACGAAGTTCGACAGCTCTTTAGGTCAGATGCCTTCAAACATAGAGATGAATGATGATCATGTATGTTTCGAGCAGTCTACATATCGAGCCTTGAATCTTTTAGGTCATGTTTATTTGACTTTGAGAAATATATTCACTTTGTTGTGTGAAAGAGGTCAACTTTAAGAAAGAATAAATGCAATAGTATATAGTCTTTAGATTCATTTGATTTATTTAGGTCTAATCAGTTGTTTAGATTCAGGAATATTAACTTGATGTGTTTGTTTGTTCCTTAGTTTTTAAGAATCTTAGCATCTCCAATGGTGTATCTTAGGTGATTCTTAGCAAAAAATCTTAGATTAAAATACTTGAAAATAAAACAAAACTCTGTAAATTGCTAAGAAGTGCTAAGAAGTATATCTAAGCTAAGATTTTTTTGGTGTGTTAAGAAGTGATGACGTGTCGAGTGGTGGTTTGTCTGAGAAATGAACAAAATGAAAAAAAACAAAATCCCGTGTTTTTGTTTCTTCTCTGACTCCGTCGACTCTCTCTCTATGTCTCTCTATTCTTCGACTCCTCCGACAGCGAAATCTCTCCGATGCTTTTGATCCGCCTCAGATCTCTCGCTCTTTCGTCTTCTTCTTCTTTCCGATTTGCACATCGTCCTCTGTCATCGATTTCACCGATAAAGTTACCGAATTTTCGTGCTTTCTTTGGTACCGCAATGACAGATACTAAAGATGCTGGTAAGGATGCTGTTCAGAGACGTCTCATGTTTGAAGACGAGTAAGTCTTTTCTTTGATTTCTTATTCTCTCTACTTTGATTTCAATTTTTGGGTGTTGCCAAAATTTTACATTTTTCTTTTAAGTCGTATTCACGAACCTGGTTTGTCTTCATCGTTGGGTCACTGGGAAAATGGAAAGAAAATTGACCAAGTTAGGTAACTGGATTTGGAGTTTTTTCGATTAACAATGATTTAGGAACTTGGGTCTGTTGATTTGTCGACTTTGATGTAATAAAAAATGAGTTTTGGATTTAGTACTTGTTAGGGCCATCTTTTATGGTATCTTCTGTGAAAGGTGTCATTGTTTTTAGGAGGAACATAGTCATGTTTAGCTATGTTCACAGGTTTTTGGCCAACAATAGATTCTTCGGATATATATTTTTGTATCTCTCCTTTTAGACAATTTTCTGATCATAATGATTGATTTTTTTGCTATGATGGAAGTGTTTCCTCTAAGATTTTTAGGTTTCTTGATGCATAGTACAAGAATCTATACGATCTCTCCACCTTAATTTAGTGATTTGATTCTTCGTTTTCAATCTTGCTTGCAGATGCATTCTTGTTTATCGTTCTCCTATGACTGAAGTCATTGAACTTAGCTACAGTTGGGGGATCAAGAATTGATATAGCGTGGGTGATTTGATTTAATGTTGATCTAGCTAGCACCTTTGAGTGTCCATGAAATGTCTTAGGTCTCTCCGTGAATGTGAACATACTAAAATGATAGGAGGGCTGTTTAATCTCTGTCTATTCCCTTGTTCAAGATACTGATACCTTTTCAAATTTGCAGGTCATCTGATGGCTGTTCTCCTCTGTTTCTCTCTGTGACATCTTCCCCTCTGTTTCAATGATGATACTAGCAATTCTTTAAATTCTCCTTTGTAATGTGTTTTACTCATTGTTACTTGTATTGTAAGACAATGTTTTACAACACTTTGAATTTTTTTTTTCTTAAGAACCCCTTGATTCTTAACCATTGGAGTAGTAATTTGTTAAGATCTTCTCTAACTTTTCTTAGCTCCAAAACAGTGAAATTTTAATTTAAAATAAGGCTAAGATTCAAGGTTAAGGTTAAGAAGAAAGAACCTTCTAAGAACATATGCAATGCAAGTCTCTCAACTACAAAAATAATAAAATAACAAATAATAATATTAAATTATATGAGTCTCTCTAAAGAGAAGAGCGAGTCTCTCATAGTCTCTCCCATCCATACACTAGAAACAAACCATTATAAAGAGGAAAACAATCTCTCATCACTAAAGAGACCTGCAAGCCAAAAAGAATAGCTACAAGCAACATAAGAATTAAGACGAGAATCCCTTAGTGACATTTTGTGCGATGAGAGAAGCTCATGTATTTGATGTCAGAGTTTCCACAACCATTCTCCATTCCAAAATTAAATTCAGCATTGACAATATATGTGATGACTAAGACCTAAAAGATGGCCAAGCTTGAGACCAATTAACCACTCCAACTAGAACCACATCCTCCACAACAAAGACAACTCTGTTTACTATGTGGCTAACCATACTCTCCACCGCCCAGACAATGCTAAGAAAATGTGTTTCCAATTTAGTGGAGTTGTAACTGTTATGCATCAGAAGATAAGAGGTAAAACTCCACTAGAATCTTCGAAAGGAAAACCTTAATTTTTGGTTCAGTCTTGAGCTTCCAAACTTTATGTTTTAACTCGTTGGTTGAAGGTTGCACATTGCTTCATAGATCACACCACTCTTATAAAGCTGAGTAGCCAACCAATAACCCGATTTCACGTAGAAATCTCCACATTTAATTTGTTGTTTTTCAAGACTACAAAATCATCCATTGACACCACTAGTTTGTTGCGATCTTATAAAGCTGAGTAGCCAAACCAATAACCCGATTTAATTTAGAAAACGTACGTGAGTCAAGCCGAATAAACTAGATGCAACCTATTCGTTTTAAACTTGTAATTGTTTTTTAAATTATCCATATCAATCGTCTTTCTCGTCGACAGTTGACTCAGTTGTAACCATTCGTTTGATCGATAATCAAACAAACAGTTGAATCTTCAACCAATCAAAACCACTAAATGCCAAAACACCAGAAAAGTAAGAGGATGGTTTTTGTTCGTTAATATTTTATCCATGCTCATTTTCTTATTTTGGCGGCCCATCTTTTCTCTACCCTCTTTCGGAGTAGCTTAGTGAAACAGAAGCTGACAGAAAAATAGAAAATGCCAGGAAATGCACACTTAGCAGCATAAAGACTCTTTATAGTCAACTCCTCTAGTGGTAGTGGCTATATATATCCTTGAGAGTTATTCATAGAAGAATCAGAAATCAAAATGTCTTGTGCTACTGCGACTAAGTACGATGTTTTTCTGACTTTCAGAGGACTTGACACTCGCCGCAACTTCATCAGCTTTCTCTACCAAGAACTGGTTCGAAGGAAGATTCGAACCTTCAAAGACGACAAAGAGCTGAAGAATGGCCAGAGGATTTCGCCGGAGCTCAAACGCGCCATCGAAGAGTCGAGATTCGCCGTCGTTGTTGTCTCCCAGAACTACGCTGCGTCTCGTTGGTGTCTCAAAGAGCTCGTGAAGATCATGGATTTCGAAAACAAGGATTCGATCACCGTGATACCCATCTTCTACGGCGTGGAACCGGCCGGTCATGTGAGATGGCAGACCGGAGTTGTCGCTGAACATTTTAAGAAGCATGAGAGTAGAGAAAAGCATGAGAAAGTGCTTCAATGGAAGCAAGCGTTGGCCGCTTTTGCGCAACTATCCGGCGATTGTTCAGGGTAACTTGCTGATAAAGATTGAATTTTTTTTATTGTTAAGACTTATTTGAATCGATGCTAAACTTTCCTTTTTTTTTTGTCTCTGTAGGGATGATGACTCGAAGCTGGTCGCTCACGAGATATCAAAAAAGATGAAGATTTTTGCAACAATAAGCAATGGGAGGAACCTAGTTGGGATTGATACACACATGAAGGAACTTAACAAAAAATTGGATTTGAATTCCAACAAAGGTGTGAGAATGGTTGGGATTTGGGCAAGAGGAGGCGAAGGTAGATCGGCTCTAGCTAAATATGTTTATCAGGACATGTGTCAACAGTTTGAGAGCCATTGTTTTCTGGGAAACGTGAAAACGGTTTCTCAGGGTCGACACTCAGCGCATCTACACCACGAGTTTCTGCAAAATATTCAAAGAGAAAACCCTAGCAAACAAACTCTCAAGAACCAAAAGGTTCTGCTTGTGGCAGACGACGTCGATAAGCTTGAACAGTTAGAAGCTCTTGCAGGGGATTTCAGCAGTTTTGGTCCGGGGAGTGTTGTTATCATCACCACACAAGACAAGCAGTTGTTGACTTCTTATGGTATAAAGGATGTCTACGAAGTAGAGTATTTGACATTCCAGAAAGTTTGTCAACTCTTCCGACGACAATTCGCCTTTAAAAAGAGAGACTTTTTTGCTGCGTTCCAGTGGGCTTTGTGTAGAGCAACGAATTTTGCCACGGAATGTTTTTTTAGTACATCTGGTTATGGGAAAGTGACAGATCAAATTTAATAAGTTAAATCCTTCTTAGTCATATGCATTAAGTTAATAAGCTGTGTGGCTTAGAGATAAGATTGTTTTGTTTCTTTTTGGAGTGGGTTGCTTGGGGTGTAGGAGAATATCATTCTTCATTGGATTCAATAATATACAATTTTTTTATAAAAAAATTCAAATCTGTGTATTATAGTTATAAATGTAAAATATACTTTAGAGATAAATGTAAATATTCCATACTAATATATGATAATCTTCTAGATCCTTCTTGATCTTCATGATTTCCTTATTCTTGGGCTTCTCATCTCGACCGTCGATTTCGGTTGATCTCCGGTTCAACCAATACCCCCCGGCAAGCTCATACGTGGTAACACGTGTGAGATTGGACAAATCTTAAAAATAGCGGCTTTATACCCGGCCATCGGGTCATCATCGACGTTTATACCCGGTCGTAGGGTCAAAGCGGCTACAAAACCCAGCCGTTAGGTCATTGACGTTTATACCTGGTCGTGGGGTCATCAACGGCGTGTATACCCGGCCGTAGGGTCAAAGTTGTGGTCACCATCATGTTCGTAGTTAATGGAGAACCACATGGAAAAATACATCACCATCGTAGTTATGTATCTCCATCGGTTTTAAATCACAAGTCTTGGTCGCTCTTCGAACCTTTTGTTCATAAAGAAACTTGTGTTATATTCAAATTCATCACCACCGGATCAGCATCGTATCTATTGGAGTCCTAGTCATCAACTCCACAGCATCGTTGGAGTAGTTTCATCACCATCACCATAAGCAATCATCGGAGGTGTTCATCAATACGGCATCACCATATATAATCACGTGACTTAAGATATCTTTTTCTCCAAGGTACTAGCAAGTATGCTAGTCAATAGAAAAAAAAAAAAAAAAACATCAATCGTGACCAATAACTTGACCAAACCAACAACGTATACAATATCACGTCGTCTCCATTCTTCTTCTTTTTTTTTTTCTCGATACACCAAAAGTAAACAGAAATTGAAATCAAAGGAGCATGTTTGATTTTCCAAAGATGAAAAGTAGTAAATCAAAGAGACGAATCTCGAATCAACATTTTTTTTTTTTTTTTCATAGTTGCGGAAGCAAAGAAAACCTTAACCCATATAAATAGGATCAAGGCTCTGATACCATGATAAATTGATGAGAGTAAGAATACAAAAAGTGTTTAGAAAGAATTATAATTAGACTCTCATAAGATTCATGTTCTAAAATACATCGATATATATAGAGAAAGACTAAACTTAATTTCCTAAATTAAAATAAAGATAAATGTAAAATATACTTTAGAGATAAATGTAAATATTCCAAACTAATATATGATAATCTTTGATGTGTTGCGTTTTTAACGGTTTCGAGTCTTGGTTTAGTTCATGTTTTGAGTCATCTATCGTGTCAAAGTCCGTCTTTTGCGCCTTTTCGGTTGTGTCTTGAGTCCTTTGCAGGCTATAGGTGCTCGAGCTGGATTCGGAGCATCTTGTGCATGATTGAGCCTATTCGGAGCTAAAACAATGGAGAAACGGTACAAGAGATCACCAGGAGCTGGGGATCGATCGATCCAAGGCGTGGATCGATCGATCCCAATTGTGACGATGAAGCCAAAAGTTCCAGTCGCTCGAGATCGATCGATCCCAGGAGGGGATCGATCGATCCAACCTCATTCGTCCAAGACCAATTGATTCAGCATTTCTGGATCGATCGATCCACCCATGGGATCGATCGATCCAACCTCATCCGTCCAAGACCAATTGATTCAGCATATCTGGATCGATCGATCCACCCATGAGATCGATCGATCCGAGCCTCGACGCCCCGAGACGGTTTTCCTAAACCGGGTTTTGTCTTTCTTTTTTGTACTTGGATATAAAAACCGCAGAAACCTAATTTTCTTTTTACGTTCTTTTCTCTGCAACTTTTGAGACTTCTCTTTGTAAGCTTTTTGGGATTCTAGAGATTCATCCTCTTTGACACTTTGGAGAAGATTTCTAAACCCTTATTTCTTATTTATCAATTCAATTATGCTTTCTTTTCAATCTATTTCTCTTGTTTCTGTTGTTATGTGTGAGTAGTTTTTTAATTGGGATTTAGGGTTCTAATTAGGAGATTCAATGGATTAATGGATTGATTGTTATTAGGAATTTCATTCTTTAGGTTCTTTGATTCACATGTTCTTAATGCTAGAATAGGATTGATCACCCTGTTGTAGAACCTAGGTTTTTCTATGCATCAAAAGTATTCGATAGAATGCCTGAAAGAATGTGAATTGAGCAATGTATTTCTAGCCAACGAAAGTTGACGTTAGGACGCATTGTGAACTTAATGAACTTGTTTGGTAATGCGAATTTGACTAGGAAATTGCATGCGAAAGTTTAGTAATCGAATAGTCAAATTTAGTGATTAATGTCTTGAAAGGGAATTGGTCTAAATGTGTTCATGTTCAAGAACGGGTCGTAATTGTTGAATTCCTTGTCTCATGTTTCCATTGTTCGTTGATCTCTGAAATACCCTAACGCCCAATGTCTTTAAATCTTGAAGTTAAATCGTTTAATTAATTTGCATTTTTATTTTACAAACTGAAAACCCGAACAAGCAATCTTTTTAGTTTTAGCTAAGAACAAGTCTCGGAAATCCTTAGAGTATCTTTGGTCCTTGTGGATCGACCTCGAATATACTGCTTAACGGTTAAGTGTATTGAGTAATTACTCGAGCAATCAAGTTGGCGCCGTTGCCGGGGACCAATTGCGTTACCTAAGGATTTAGGATTAGCTTTTAGTCTAAAGCATTTTTTATTTTCTGCTACTAATTTTCGTTTTCGTTTTCTCTTTGGTGTTTTCAGGTGTATGACCCGCAGCCAAGGCTCGTCACATCTAGCGGATTACCAAGAGGATATCGGAAAATTTGAAAGAGCGAATAAGAAAAAGAAGAAGATAGCCGAGCAGAGAGAAGCTGAAATGGCTGAATTTGATGCTGCAGGAAATCTTCAGAATAGGGATGAACTTCCACTTGGAGGTGATCATCAAGGAGTGTTTCAGGATCCTCCACCGCCTAGAAACAATAATGCTCCTGCTGCTGGTGAACGTGATGCTGCTGCTAATGCCGCCCGTGTAGCTGTAGCAAATGCTAGGCCCGTGCCTGCTCGACAGACTTTGAGAGATCATGATGCTCCTAATGTTGTGCATTTTCGAGACAGGAACCAACAGCTGCCAATCAATAGGAATGATTTTGAGATCAAGACAGGGTTGCTATCTTTGGTGAAGCAGAATCAGTTCCATGGTCTCACCTCAGAGAATCCAGTCTACCACTTGGATAACTTCGAGGATATATGCAGTACAACAAGAATGAATGGAGTACCTGATGATATCATCAAATGCAGACTTTTCACCTTCTCCTTGGCTGACAAAGCCCATCGCTGGTTGAAGTCTTTGGACACTGAGAATTTAAGAAGCTGGGAAGACTACAAGGCTGCATTTCTGTCACAGTATTTTACACAGTCTAGGACAGCCATTCTGAGGAACAAGATCTCTTCTTTTCAGCAGCATGGTACAGAATCGTTCCATGATGCTTGGGAGCGGTTCAAAGACTACTACAGAGAATGCCCTCATCACGGGTTTCCATATGCCACTTTGATCAATACTTTCTACAGGGGAGTCGATAAGGACTACAAGATGGCTTTGGATACTGCTAGTAATGGGGATTTCATGACCAAGACTGAGGATGAAGCTACAGAGCTTATTGAGAATTTGGCAACCAGCAACAGTAACCACAATGTTGACTATGACAGGTCGAACAAAGGTGGAGGAGGAGAGTCGAAACAGATTGCTGAGTTGACAGCTAAGGTAGAGCAACTCCTCAAGAGAGATCAGCGGGTTGTTAATTTCTGTGACGATAGTGGTGAAGCTCAGGTGTATCAAGAGTTCGTCGGGGACGGTTCAGAGGATGTTCAGGCTGAGTTAAACTACATCAACGGTCAGGGCAATTACCAGAACAGGGGATTCAATCAGAACTACAGGAACCACCCTAACCTTTCCTACAGGAGTACCAATGTAGAGAATCCGCAGGATCAGGTATACCCAGCGCAGACGGGATCACAAGGTCAGCAATTTCAGTCCAAGCCTTTTGTACCTGGACAGGGAAATTTCAACAATAAGGTGTTTGTACCTAAGCCACAGATGCAGGGCAATGGGTACAATCAGGGAGGTTTCCAGCAGAAATCTCAGTTTAACAACTTCCAGGGAAGTTACCAAGCACCTACAGGTAATAATTCTGCATCTTCTTCAGGAGACAATGAGATGAAGCTCATGATGCAGCAAATTCTTGAGGGACAGAAAAAGAACGCTGCAGATATTAATGTCAAGGTTGATAGCATGTACAGTGATCTTCATGGGAAATTCGAGTCACTAGCTTCACATGTTAAGACACTTGAGAATCAAGTAGCTCAAACAGCTTCTGCATCTACAAGACCAATGGGGGTTCTTCCTGGAAAGCCGATCACGAACCCGAAAGACTACAACAATGGTAAGGAGTATGTTAATGCTATCTCACTGAGGAGTGGCAAAGAGCTCAACCCAATCCTGAAGAAGGAAAAGGCTAAGGCCATTTCTGATGACTCGGGAAAGGATGATGTTGAGAAGAAGTCGGATGATGAGCCATTGGTTGAGAAAGTTGAAGCTGAGAAAACAGTCCCTGAGAAGGAGCAGGTTGAGAAAGTTGTACCACCACCTTATGTGCCTAAGCTACCATTTCCGGGCCGCTTGAGGAAGATTCAGAGAGAAAAAGAGTATGCTCAGTGTGATGAGATCATGAAACAACTTCACGTTAGACTTCCATTTCTCGAGTTAGTCCAGAATGCCCCGGTCTACAGGAAACATCTGAAGGACATTTTGACTAACAAGAGGACTCTTGAAGAAGGAGCTGTATTAATAAGTCATGAGTGTAGTGCCATTCTCCAGAACATTGTACCTGTGAAGAGAGAGGATCCAGGTAGTTTTGTGTTGCCTGGTACGATTAGAGAATTTTCTTTCGGTAGATGTCTCTGCGATTTGGGAGCAGGAGTGAGCTTGATGCCTCTTTCAGTCTCTAAGAAGCTTGGTATCACCAAATTCACTCCAACGAAGATGTCGTTGATACTTGCGGATCGTTCTGTTCGATTTCCTGTTGGAGTAGCTGAGGATGTGTACATTCGCGTTGGGAACTTCCATATCCCGACCGACTTTGTCATCATTGAGCTTGACGATGAGCCAAGAGATCCGCTCATTCTTGGTAGACCATTCCTGAATACTGCAGGTGCATTGATAGATGTGAGGAGAAGTAAGATCAAGCTGCAAATTGGTGATATTGTTCAGGAGTTTAACATGGAGAGAGTGATGTCTAAACCCACCATTGAGGGTCAGACATTTTGGGTAGACATCATGGATGAGCTAGCTGATGAGCTCTTAGAAGAGTTGAACACCGAGGATCCTCTTCAGATTGCCTTGATTACGGAAGAGAGTGAGTTTGGGTACCTTGGAGAGGCAACTACTGGGTTTGCTAGGATGCTGGATTCTAGTTCACCAATGACAAAAGTGGTAGCAGTCGCTGAGTTTACAGAGAATGAGGTAGAGAGAGCTATGGTTGTTTCTACTACAGAGGACTGCGATGTTTGGAGCGAGCTGAAAGCTCCAAAAATTGAACTCAAACCACTTCCTGCCGGGCTAAGGTACGCGTTTCTTGGTCCTAACTCCACATACCCTGTGATAATTAATGCTGAGCTGAACAATGTGGAGAGCGCCCTGTTGTTATGTGAGTTGAGAAAGTACAGAAAAGCCTTGGGCTACTCTCTTGATGATATCACAGGCATCTCTCCAACTTTATGTATGCACAGGATATATCTAGAGGATGAATCAATGACTTCTGTAGAACATCAGAGACGGTTAAACCCGAATCTTCGAGATGTTGTAAAGAAAGAGATAATGAAACTTCTAGATGCGGGTATCATCTATCCTATCTCTGATAGTACTTGGGTGAGCCCGGTCCATGTTGTGCCTAAGAAGGGTGGTGTCACTATGATTAAAAACGAAAAGAATGAATTAATCCCAACAAGAACTGTCACAGGACACCGAATGTGCATTGATTACCGAAAACTTAACTCTGCCACCCGTAAGGACCATTTCCCACTACCCTTCATTGACCAAATGCTTGAAAGACTGTCAAACCATCCTTATTACTGCTTTCTTGACGGGTACTCGGGATTCTTTCAAATCCCGATTCATCCCGATGATCAAGAGAAAACCACCTTTACTTGTCCCTATGGTACATTTGCTTATCGTAGGATGCCCTTTGGTTTATGTAATGCCCCTGCCACGTTTCAACGTTGCATGATGTCTATCTTTAGTGATATGATTGAGGATTTTATGGAGGTTTTTATGGATGATTTTTCTGTGCATGGCACGTCTTTCGCTACTTGTTTGTCTAACTTGTGCAGGGTACTTCAGCGCTGCGAGGACAAACACTTGGTTTTAAACTGGGAGAAATGTCACTTTATGGTGAGGGATGGCATTGTACTTGGGCACAAGATTTCGGAGAAGGGTATTGAGGTTGACAAAGCCAAGATTGAGGTGATGATGAGTATGCAGCCGCCGAATTCTGTGAAAGGAATCAGGAGTTTTCTGGGACATGCTGGTTTCTACAGGCGGTTCATCAAGGACTTCTCCAAGATTGCTAGACCGCTCACACAGTTACTCTGCAAGGAACAGAAGTTTGAGTTTGATGAGAGTTGTTTGCAGGCATTCACGTTAATCAAGAACTCTTTGGTGAGTGCTCCTATTGTTCAGCCACCTGATTGGGAGCTACCTTTTGAGGTAATGTGTGATGCCAGTGACTACGCTGTGGGTGCTGTTCTGGGACAGCGGAAAGATAAGAAGTTGCATGTTATCTACTATGCTAGTCGCACTCTTGATGGAGCACAGGTGAATTATGCAACAACAGAAAAAGAACTCCTCGCGATCGTGTTTACTTTTGAGAAGTTTAGATCCTATCTGGTTGGGTCTAAGGTTATTGTTCACACGGATCATGCTGCATTGAGATACCTGCTGTCTAAGAAAGATGCCAAGCCGAGACTATTGAGATGGATACTTCTGTTGCAGGAGTTTGACTTGGAGATTAAAGACAAGAAAGGTATTGAGAATGGTGTTGTGGATAACTTGTCTAGATTGAGAGTTGAGGAAGATATTCCAATGAGAGACGCTCTTCCAGGTGAAGAGCTTGCTTTAATCGCAGACCGCTACATTAGTGAGATGGAGAGAGCACGCGTCAACGCTCTTGAGCTTATGACGTTACACACTGGGGAAGGCAATTTGCCTTGGTATGCTGATTTCGCTAATTACTTGTCTTGCGATGTTCCACCTCCCGATTTTACAGGTTACGCTAAAAAGAAGTTCTTGAAAGACGTGCAGCGTTATTACTGGGATGAGCCTTACTTGTATAAGAAGTGTGCTGATAATCTTTTCAGAAGATGCATTCCCGAGAGTGAAGTTGCTGGTATCCTCCATAGTTGCCACGCTTCAGATTATGCAGGCCACTTTGCTTCTTTCAAGACTGCTACAAAGGTTCTCCAAGCTGGTTTTTGGTGGCCTAGCCTGTTCAAAGATGCTCATGAGTTTGTTGCGAGATGTGATGCTTGCCAGCGCAAGGGGAGTATAAGCAAGAGGAATGAGATGCCTCAGAATTTCATTCTCGAAGTTGAAGTGTTCGATGTGTGGGGAATTGACTTCATGGGTCCTTTCCCATCCTCTTATGGGAATGAATACATCTTGGTAGCTGTGGACTACGTTTCTAAGTGGGTTGAGGCTATAGCGAGTCCGAAGAATGATGCTGCGGTGGTCCTCAAGATGTTTAAGAAGATCATATTTCCGAGATTCGGAGTCCCGAGAGTGGTGATTAGCGATGGTGGAAAGCACTTCATCAATAAAGTTTTTGCGAACTTGTTGGCGAAGCACGGTGTTAAGCACAAGGTAGCCACACCATATCATCCTCAAACATGTGGCCAAGTTGAGCTTTCTAACCGAGAGATTAAGGGAATCTTGGAGAAGACTGTAGGTAAGTCTAGAAAGGATTGGGCTGCGAGGCTAGATGATGCTCTTTGGGCATACAGAACCGCCTACAAGACTCCAATTGGAACCACACCGTTCAACCTAATCTACGGGAAGTCTTGCCATCTACCGGTTGAGCTAGAGTATAAAGCACTATGGGCTACAAAGTTGATGAACTTCGACATCAAGCCAGCTGCGGAACGGCGTTTGGTTCAACTCAATGAGTTAGACGAGATCCGTTTGAATGCTTACGAGAGTTCCCGGATCTACAAAGAGAGAACCAAAGCAATACATGACAAGAAGATCATCTTGAAGCAGTTCACGGAAGGTGATAAGGTACTCCTTTTCAACTCTAGGCTTAAGCTCTTCCCTGGAAAACTCCGATCAAGGTGGTCGGGTCCTTTCGTTATAAAGGAGATGAGATCAAATGGTTCAGCGATACTTTTGGATAATGATGGGAAACCGTTTTCCACAAACAGTCAAAGGATGAAGCCTTATCTCGCGAACTCAATTCCTGAAGAGAGCACTACGGTCTCTCTCACGGACCCAGCTCAAGCGTAAGAACTCATTGAGGTCAAGCTAACGACCTTAAGCAAGCGCTTCGTGGGAGGCAACCCACTAGGTATTGTACATACTTTGTTTTCAATTTTTCATTTTCGTTCTTCTTTTCGTTTTGACTTGATTCACTCCGCTGTGGAGATCGGACTTATCGATCCAGCTGTTGCATCGATACAGTCTCGGTATTTGATGTTGCTTGTGAGTTTGACTTTGAGTGCAGGACCTCCACGTTGCATAACCAGGATTCCAGAAGATGTAGATCGATCGATCCCAGAAGTGGATCGATCGATCCAGATGTTGGACGTCGCCTGCACAAAGTCACCAGAGGCTGGGGATCGATCGATCCCACCACCAGATCGATCGATCCCAAGGTAAGGTCGATAATTTTTTTTTAAAATTTGGATAAACCGGAATTAAACCGATCTCGACTTGAATTGAACCGGTCATAACCGGATCGACCTAGCCTAACCACGGGATCGAGCTCCCCCTTCTCATTCACGAGCCACACACTTCTTCTTCTTCGTTTTTGAGAGGTTTCAAGAACACAAAATCCCCAATTCATAACTTTCTCAATTCTTGATCGATTTCAACGTTTTTGGTGTCCATTCCACTCGGTTTTTCGCCCTCTTTCTGTTTCTAGTGTTGGTTTCTTCGATCTGCAAAGGTACGAGCTCGAAATTCCTCTTTTTGGTTCCGTCTTCAAAGGTGAAGAATCACTAATTCCTTGAATTTCATGCTGTTTTTGGATTGTTTGATGCTAGATTCTTGTCTAGGATGGTTTAGGAAACCTTTTTATGCCTTTAATTGCTGGATTAGGGCTTAAATTGAAGATTGGATTTTTCTCTCTTTGATAAAGACGGCCATGGTTGAATTTTGTAGATAAACGATTTTAAGAGCTTTAAACTTGATAGGTTACGATGCATTGTTTAGTTCTAGTAACTAAAATACAATGATTAAGCTCTTTGATTTGTTTTTGAGTGATTTCTTGATTTACCTTTGTCTCTTTTGCTAGATATGGGACGAACAAACGAGGTTGCAGGAACTTCTAGACCACGCACGGGCACTTCCAAAGCTCCACAGAAAGAAGATCCGAATAAGCGTCCTGTTACGGGCGTATGGGACAAAGAGGACACCAAGTTCATGGCAATTTTGAAAAATGTTCCTGTTTTACCAACACGAGTCGCTTCCAAAATAACGCTCGATATGCTCGGTTTGCTTGAGGATGTTACGACGGTGTTTCAAACGCTCGGCATGGGGAGATTGTGGAGAGTTGAGCATCGTGTGTACACTAAGCTTGTGACGGAATTCATAGCTACTTGTCGCCTCACATACCAGAACCCGCAGAAACCAACAGCAAGTGAAGGAACACTCACATTCTTCCTCAACAAACAGCATTATAGCAAGACTTTGTTCGAGATCTGCGACATGTATGGGTTCACCAAGGGCGAATCCGTTACATTCCCGAAATTATCTTCTGAGGTTGCTAATGACTTCTGGAACAAGATTGCTGTGGGACCCTACCAGTCGCGTAAGGCGAAAATTACTCTTATCCGGAGTCCGGTTGTGCGATATGTCGCAAAGATCATCAGTAGTGTGTTGTACTTCAAACCCGTGATCGCATCAGTGACAGAGACTGAGTTGTCAATGCTTTTCTATGGCGTCAAGCATCTGTTAGAAGACTATACTGATTTCCCAGCACCTGACGCTAATGTAGCTGCAATTCTGTGTGACGTGTTAGTAAAGATGAAAACTTTTGTCCCCAAATCCGCCGCGAAAAACATCTTAGCTGGTACTACACTCACTCCATTGTTTCTCGGCTGCAGGTTAGACCTCTCCAAAGTTGCGTATGACTATAAACAAGAGTGTATGGATATTCAACATCTGTACAATACTACCTACCTCAAAAAGGGTAGGGTGTATGTATTCACGGGTAGGGATGGTTCTTCTTGCTTCTGCAAGCTACCCAACCGGCATATCACCTCCCTTGTTTCTCTTGATAATTTGGAGTTCGCACTTGATGAGCAGTATTTGATTCCTGATCCTTCCGGGACCATACCTAGACGTCGTAGTCACGCACAGGCTCCACCTACAGATGAGCATTTTGTCGAAGAGGATGAGATTCAGGAGGACTTAGATGATCAGGCGCCTCCGTCGCATGCCCAACCGTACTTGTTGCTTCCAGAGGATCCAGGACAGTTCCGCCTTTCACCACCACCTGCAAGTAACGACATCTCCCAGCAGATGGCATGGATGATAGCATCGACGAAGAGGAACAACAGCATGATGCACAGGATGTGGAGAGCCATATCCAGGATCAGGCCTTGTGTGTGTACTCGCGGAGAAGGATCAGATGATGGAGACCGAGAGAACCGGTCTAAGGCCACCGAGGATCGGCATGCTGAGAGGTTGATCCCTGCTGCTGGACAGAGTAGAGCTTCGACTTCGCGGCGTTCACAAGAGCATTCTCCAGACACACGCTTAGGCAGGAGCAGGAGACAGCCAGGGGAGCAGAGCTCTAGCGAGAGCCCCACCCACCACCGTTGAGTACTACAGTAACTCACCCTTTTCCCTTGTTATATACCATTTTTATTTTCTTGCGTCCGTGTGGCATCTTTTCTTTGAACTGTTTTCACGCCGAGTCGGTGTGAAGCAAGTCGGGGGGAGGCTGCCACTTGTCTACTAATCTAGTTTGCATTTTTGATGTTTTTCTTTTGAGTCATCGAGTCTGTTTTATCGAGTCAAAATCGTGTCTTTTATTGAGTCAAAATGTTGTCTGAGAACTATGATCTTTTCTTAGGGAATTGCACCATGTTTGATTTAATTGCCTTTGGGACCATTTTAGCACTATTCGATAACTTGGAAGTTCAGGAAAATCCATCACTTGATCACTTTATAGTAGTCCCTATCTCTTTGAATTTTGGATGAATTGAGCTTAATCTTATATACTTGAACTTAATCTGGACTTAATTTATCTCACTTAGGGGCTTGAGAATCATGTAATGGATCATACATTCAGAGTTTTGTTCGCATCATTTTTACCACTCTTTGCTAACTCTGAATGGCTAGACTCATTTTTAGTCTAGTACCGCACCTGTTTCCCCACCCATTGTTTGAAACCTCATGCATTCTTATATGATCATCATGATATGCATCCATGTGCGAAAACTACGGAGTATACGGACCGACATAGCTTTCCTTTTGTTAGGATAGTGAGTTGTAGTTTACTGGTTGTCGATATGTGATGAGATTGAGCCATTGTGGTTTAGAGGTTATATTCATGGGTATATGCTGCTGTTTGCGATTGTTCTTGATGCAGATTTTTGTGAGACACCGGTTCCACTCCCCCGCTTCTATATATATAAAAAAAAAAAAAAAAAAAAAAAAAAAAAAAAAAAAAAACCGGAAATGTCGAGTTATTATTGGTTATATTGATAAGCATCAAGGGTACACTTTGATTTGATTGGGGGTAGTGTGTTGGTTGATTTGATCCGAGCTTAAGGGAAGCTATGTACCTCCTAGTTGGTCTGTGTCTCACTGTGATTTCGCATAATGTCATGCATCCGTTTATACTGTTCGAGAACCCGAAACACTTTGAGCCACCATATATTAGCCCTTTTTACCAAGCCCATAGCGTGTTCGATATCCCCTTTGTGAGAATACACGCCACTGCTAATGAATGTTAAAAGGTTAAGTTATCTGACTCTGAAAGTTCTTTTAGATCTCGGGACTTAATTTTGTTGCTACGGTTATGGCGAAGTACAGTCTAGTACGGTTTGATGAGTTGTGTGATAGTGGTTTGCAGGCAATTGATAGAACATGATCCCGAAGAAAATGTGAGTTCTCGTGTTTTCAAACCTCTTCTCTTGATAAGGATTTCTGCTTTCCTTGAGGACAAGCAAAGATTTAAGTCGGGGGGAGTGATGTGTTGCGTTTTTAACGGTTTCGAGTCTTGGTTTAGTCCATGTTTTGAGTCATCTATCGTGTCAAAGTCCGTCTTTTGCGCCTTTTCGGTTGTGTCTTGAGTCCTTTGCAGGCTATAGGTGCTCGAGCTGGATTCGGAGCATCTTGTGCATGATTGAGCCTATTCGGAGCTAAAACAATGGAGAAACGGTACAAGAGATCACCAGGAGCTGGGGATCGATCGATCCAAGGCGTGGATCGATCGATCCCAATTGTGACGATGAAGCCAAAAGTTCCAGTCGCTCGAGATCGATCGATCCAACCTCATTCGTCCAAGACCAATTGATTCAGCATTTCTGGATCGATCGATCCACCCATGGGATCGATCGATCCAACCTCATCCGTCCAAGACCAATTGATTCAGCATATCTGGATCGATCGATCCACCCATGGGATCGATCGATCCGAGCCTCGACGCCCCGAGACGGTTTTCCTAAACCGGGTTTTGTCTTTCTTTTTTGTACTTGGGTATAAAAACCCCAGAAACCTAATTTTCTTTTTACGTTCTTTTCTCTGCAACTTTTGAGACTTCTCTTTGTAAGCTTTTTGGGATTCTAGAGATTCATCCTCTTTGACACTTTGGAGAAGATTTCTAAACCCTTATTTCTTATTTATCAATTCAATTATGCTTTCTTTTCAATCTATTTCTCTTGTTTCTGTTGTTATGTGTGAGTAGTTTTTTAATTGGGATTTAGGGTTCTAATTAGGAGATTCAATGGATTAATGGATTGATTGTTATTAGGAATTTCATTCTTTAGGTTCTTTGATTCACATGTTCTTAATGCTAGAATAGGATTGATCACCCTGTTGTAGAACCTAGGTTTTTCTATGCATCAAAAGTGTTCGATAGAATGCCTGAAAGAATGTGAATTGAGCAATGTATTTCTAGCCAACGAAAGTTGACGTTAGGACGCATTGTGAACTTAATGAACTTGTTTGGTAATGCGAATTTGACTAGGAAATTGCATGCGAAAGTTTAGTAATCGAATAGTCAAATTTAGTGATTAATGTCTTGAAAGGGAATTGGTCTAAATGTGTTCATGTTCAAGAACGGGTCGTAATTGTTGAATTCCTTGTCTCATGTTTCCATTGTTCGTTGATCTCTGAAATACCCTAACGTCCAATGTCTTTAAATCTTGAAGTTAAATCGTTTAATTAATTTGCATTTTTATTTTACAAACTGAAAACCCGAACAAGCAATCTTTTTAGTTTTAGCTAAGAACAAGTCTCGGAAATCCTTAGAGTATCTTTGGTCCTTGTGGATCGACCTCGAATATACTGCTTAACGGTTAAGTGTATTGAGTAATTACTCGAGCAATCAATCTTCTACATCCTTCTTAATCTTCATGATTTCCTTATTCTTGGGCTTCTCATCTCGACCGTCGATCTCGGTTGATCTCCGGTTCAACCAATAGAAGACAGTCTTCGGGTTTGGTTTGACACTCGTACATAACTCTTTTCTTCTGGTTTTAAGCAATTGTTTTTGACAAATGGACTCATTTGATGTAACCAAAGTTTTTTGATGAATACAAATTTAACATTCTTTAAAAAAAAAAAAAAAACAAACAGTTCAATCTCAACCAATCAAATTAGACTTCCAACCAAAACCAGTATATAAATGCCAATTCACCAGAAAAGTAAGAGGATTATAGATGACAACTTTGTTCGTTAATATTATTTTATTCATGCTCAGTTTCCTATTTTGGCTGCTAATCTTTTTCTCTTTTTTACAAACCCCTCTTTCTGAGTAGTTTAGTGAAACAGAAGCTGACAAACAAAAAAAGAAAATGCCAGGAAATAGACACTAGGACGAGTCTTACTTCAACTCCTCTAGCGATAGTGCCTATAAATCTCCTTGAGTTATTTAGTTCTATTAAATCATTAAGAGAACACAAAATCAAAATGTCTTCTGCTACTGCGACGAAGTACGATGTCTTTCTGAGTTTCAGAGGACTCGACACTCGTCGCAACTTCATCAGTTTTCTCTACAAAGAATTGGTTCGAAGAAACATTCGTACCTTCAAAGACGACAAGGAGCTTGAGAATGGCCGGAGGATTTCGCCGGAGCTCAAACGCGCCATCGAGGAGTCGAAATTCGCCGTCGTTGTTGTCTCTGTGAATTACGCTGCGTCTCCTTGGTGTCTCGATGAGCTCGTGAAGATCATGGATTTCGAAAACAAGGGTTCGATCACTGTGATGCCTATCTTCTATGGCGTGGATCCGTGTCATTTGAGGAGACAGAGCGGAGATGTCGCTGAACAGTTTAAGAAGCACGAGGCTAGAGAAGAAGATCTTGATAAAGTAGCTTCATGGAGACGAGCATTGACCAGTTTGGCGAGTATCTCCGGCGATTGTTCATTGAAATGGTGAAATTTCGTTACTTTGATGATAAAGATTGGATTTTTATTGTTGGATTTGATATGAATGGTTACTAAAGTTTCGATTTTTATTTTGTTTTCTCTCTGTAGTGAGGACGAATCGAAGCTGGTCGACGAAATTGCTGACAAGATATCAAAAAAGCTGATGGTTGTAACAACAATAAGCAATGGGAGTAACCTAGTTGGGATTGATACACACATGAAGGCTCTTAACCGAAAATTGGATTTGAATTCCAACAAAGGTTTGAGAGTGGTTGGGATTTGGGCAAGAGGGTACAATGGTAGATCGGCTTTAGCTAAATATGTTTATCAGGAAATCTGTCAACACTTTGAAAGCCATTGTTTCTTGGGAAGCGTGAAAAGGATTTCACATGGTCGCCACTTGTCGCATCTACACGAAGAGTTTCTGATAAGGATTCAAGGAGAATACGTGAGTAAACAGAATCTCAAGAACCAAAAGGTTCTGCTTGTGGCTGATGATGTCAATAAGCTTGAACAGTTAGATGCTCTTGCAGAGGACTTCAACTCTTTTGGTCCGGGGAGTGTTGTTATTATTACCACACAAGACAAGCAGCTGTTTGTTTCTGCTGGTATAAAGCTTGTTTATGAAGTAGAGCTTTTGAGATTCCAGAAAGTTTGTGAACTCATCCGAACATTCGCCTTTAAAAAGAGAGACATTTCTGCTGCGTTACAGTTGGTTTACTACAGGGCAACAAATCTTGCCACGAAATGGTTTGGTTGTATAAGTGGTAGATCTAGTTAGGGGAAAGTGTTATAATCAATTTTAAAGCTAAATCCCAATTAGGCATTACGTTTTGATCAAGTTTGAAGCCTCCCCAAAGAAGCTTCCGGTTGCCATCCAATCCTTTTATTACCTTGTTTTCCTTTCTAATCGTGTAGAAGCGAGCTCTTTGGCAAAGAGTTTCGTGCTTAATTGTGCTTTTGTATCTTCGGTTTAATTAATCTAAGGAAGTTGTGAAAAAAGAAGAATGTTAAAACGTGGCTTTGAAATATGAATGTTTTTGTGTTTTTTAGGAGTGGGTGTCTCTTGTGTATTTTTGAATATGATTCTTGAATGGACAAATAATATACAAATTTCCTTTGGGTTTTGATGTTTCCATATGCCCAACAAACTTGTAGAGCAGATCTAAATTGCCTAACTTTCATTCCTTGATTTTGCTTTTTTCCCAAGGAAAAAAGAATAATGATCATAGCTCAAAGTTCGGATCTAAAGTCTCCACATTACGATGTATCAAAGAAAGATTAGGGAAGAAGGTGGATGGATGGCAATCAAACTTCCTTTCTCCTGGGGGTAAGGAAGTTCTCCTTAAAGCGGTCGCTATGGCCCTCCCAACATACACAATGACTTGCTTCAAGCTCCCAAAAACAGTGTGCCAACAAATTGAATCAACAATGGCTGATTTTTGGTGGAAAAACAAGCATGAAGGAAAAGGTATGCATTGGAAAGCATGGATCAAGCTCAACCAACCCAAAGTTGTTGGTGGACTTGGGTTCAAGGATATAGAAGCCTTCAATGTTGCCCTCCTAGGTAAGCAGCTTTGGAGAATGATTACCAAGAAGGAGTCCCTAATGGCAAAGGTTTTTAAGAGCCAGTACTTGAGCAAATCTGACCCCCTTAATGCTCCTCTGGCCTCTAGACCCTCCTACGCATGGAAGAGCATTCACGAAGTGCATGCCTTGATCAAGGAAGGAATAAGAGCAGTGGTTGGTAATGGGAAATCAGTTGATATCTGGAAGGATCAATGGATCAGCTCTAAACCAGCGAAGCCGATTCAGACAATAAATTGGCTACCCCCAGGTCCTCGCCATGTTGTATCTTCCCTACAATATGTAAGTGATCTGGTAAATGTCAACGGTAGAGAATGGAATCAGGAGCTTCTGAACATGGGTTTTACAGAGGAAATTAAGGGGAAAATATTGGAGATTAGACCAGGGGGCAGAGATACAAAGGATCAATACTCTTGGGATTACAGTAAATCAGGTCACTATTCAGTGAAATCAGGATATTGTGTCATGGCTGAGATTATCAATAAAAGAAACAGTCCCCAAGAAGTCCTCCAACCAAGCTTAGATCCTTTATTCCAGGAGATTTGGAAAACAGATGCACCCCCTAAGATCCACCACTTCTTATGGAGATGTCTGAGCAACAGTCTGTCGGTGGCTGTGAACTTAAGCTACAGACACCTTGCTAAAGAAAAGAGCTGTATTAGATGCCCATCATGTGTAGAGACAGTGAATCACCTTCTATTTAAATGCTCTTTTGCCCGACTCACTTGGGCCATCTCCCCTGTTCCAGCTCCACCAGAAGCTGAGTGGTCTGACTCTTTATATAAAAATCTGCATCATGTGCTGTTTTGCAGCAAAGCTCAATCACAAGAGAATGATACCTCAACATTACTTCCCTGGATCCTATGGAAAAACAGGAATGATTTGGTGTTTCAAGGAAAGGAAATCTCTGCTCCACAAGTGGTTAATAAGGCAAAGGAAGATGAGGAAGAATGGCAGGCTCGTAAGGACCCGCAGCCCCTAAAAGAAAACAAACGCCAACAGGGCAATCAAATAGCTAAATGGAAACCTCCCCCACAGAATTGGGTGAAGTGTAACGTGGACGGTACTTGGACCGCAGATGCTCCCAAATGCGGAGTCCAAACAGTGCTGGAGACTGAGCTTGAAGCTCTTAGATGGGCGGTCCTCTCAATGTCCAGATTCAACTATAGAAGAGTGATCTTCGAGTCGGATTCTCAGCACCTAGTGTCCATTTTGAACGATGATCTGGAATGTTCAAATATAGCCCCAAGGATCCAGGACATTAGGAATCTCCTACAGCACTTTGAGGGAGTTCAATTTGTGTTTACACGGCGATAAGGGAATAAAGTGGCGGACAGAATTGCAAGGGAATCTCTTTCTCTTTTGAATTATATATGATCCCAAATTGTATTCTTTGATGCCTGATTGGGTTAAAAACCTTGTGGATCTAGACTCAGTGTAATTGTGATTGGGTGATTGATAAGTTGTTGTTGAGCGAAAAAAAAAAAAAAAAATGACTCACAAATCTAACATGATAAAACAGAGAAAGGGAAGCTTTTGAAGAGAACGATCCAAAAACGTGAAAGCTGACTTCTTTTGCTTTCTCTCACTGGTACAAAATACAATTCTATCTGGCAGTTTCCTTTGTCCGATTTATGCTTTTTGATTGATCCTTGTTTGCTTCCTTCTTGGGCTTTAAAGTCTCATGGACATAATTTACATGCGTCCTCTTTATATTTAGCTCATTTGCTTATAAGAGTAGGCCACTAAGGCCATCATTAACGGTAGTTCCTTAGCAAAAATCTTAGGTAATAACTAATAAAAATTAAATGATAAATCACTATTAAAGTTAACAAACGTTCCTTAACTAAGAGACATTTTATTCACCTAAGAGGTGGACACGTGTCTCACTATCAATCGTCGCGTTTTCTCTGCCTCTCTCTCTCTTCTTGCGACTGAGAAACCAAATAACCAAAAACTTCAAATCTTCGTCTCCTCCGTTGATTGTTACAGCCGGTGAATCGGGGGATGGCATCTTCTTCCTCTCTCTCTCTCTCTCTCTCTCACGTGTTTCTCTTCAAAGGTGAAGGATATTTAGAGTTTAATCGGACAAGTCTCCGATGTAAAAACGAAGAAGATTACTTCAATTGAGATTGAGAGGCATAGAGAGAGATTTGATTATTCGATCGAATCAAGCTTTGTTTGTTAGTAGCGGGAATAGCTTATGCAGAAATCTCAATCCAAGCACAGTCTTCACTCATCTTCCTTCTCTTCGGCCTCCGCCACCGCTGTTTCTGATGCCACCACTACTCCTTTCGCTTCTAGGTTTCTCTTCGGGTATGTATTGTCTCACTCTCTCTGTATCGGATTTGGATTTGTTTGACTTTCACTGGATCGTGGTGGATTGAGTTATTGGATTTGATTACTCTGTTTTCTGATTTTGATCAGGATTAGGGTTAGTTCATAATTGATCATCTTCTATTGTTAAATCGTAACATCTTCTTCACTCCTCTCGTTGGTGTGATCATGGCCACCACTAAGCAGGTTAGAAGAGAGAGTCACATGCTTATAACTTGGCTTCAAAAACCGGTTATGATCATTAAACCATGGATCTCTGGTTTCACATACAATCTAGTCTTGGTAATTTGCAGATTTGTAGTTATAATTGAGCGGTCACACTAATCCATGGCTATGTCAATTACTAGTAAATATCATATTCTGCAATCTAGTTTGAAGTATAGGTTAATTGTGGTCAGATTATAACATCAATGATGATGATGATTTCCTAAACAATGCTTCGTGATTTCATAATTCGAACTCCTAATTGACAATTAAAGGAACAATATGGTGAGGATTGAGACGACGGAGTGAAGACAGTGATGAATCGAAGACTGAATGAGGTTTGTGAATGCAGGTTTGCTATGTTGCGTTTTGGGATGAAGTTACTCTTGCAACACATGAAGCAGAGGGGTCATAAGATCAATGAGAATGATCACATTGGAACAGAGAAACAAAACAGAGAGAATAAGAGAAAGAGGAAACTGACCTCAAAGAAGTGTGAAGAGGTCAGAATGTCAACAAATACATGTATAAGAAAATGGTCTTACTAAATTTTGGGCGAGTAACAATTTCAAAGGTTGTTGTTATCAATGAAAGAGCATCATAATAACCAAATATCAATACTGCAGTTTCTCATTTAATAGTGCTCAGATTCCACAAACTAAAGATACCATGATACTAACAAGAGGCAACAATTCAAAATTTTTGGTCGAGCATATATGGCAAAAATTTCCCAGAAATCAAGTTTAAAATTATTGTGTTTTATGTCATCTATGTTATAAATTGTATCTCATGTATGTTTTAATTTTTTTAATTTGCAACAATTATTAAATTTTCTATAATTATAAATTTTATTTTTATATTAATATTTTTTTTTCTAAGAACCACATGTTAAGAGCCTACCATTAATCACACAAAAATCTTAACTCAAAAATGCTATCTCTTAACCATCACTTTTACAAATAAATTACTTAAATATTACTAAGAAGTATTTCTAAGTGATTACCTATAATCATGCTCTAAGATATACACGATGTCATTTTCTTTGACTAATTTTTTGGAGATTTAGAGGAGTGTTTCCATTTCGTTAATTTATCAATAAATTAATAAAATATATTTAGTTACGATATTATTGATTATAGTACAAGTTATACTGTAGAATGCTTCATTTATTACGTCCACCATAACAGAGAAGGTTAGACGACATTATTCTTGCAAAATCTACATGTTCTTCATAAAATCAATTTTAGATGCTATTCGACAACATAATTTAGAGGAATTTGTGTTTGTGTCATTTAGTTGACTTTGATATTAATTTATTTGGCTGCTGGCCTTTTCTTTTTAACAAACAGAAGCTGACAAAGGATTGACAATAAAGAAAATGCCAGGAAATTTACGCTTGAAGGAGTCTGAGTCTGAGTGGGCGCCCACGCGGCTATAAATCCTACTGATTCCATATCTCGAACTGAATCAATGAAATGTCAGATACTTCAATTACCATCCCAAAGTTTGATGTTTTTCTGAGTTTCAGAGGACTCGACACTCGCCGCAACTTCATCAGTTTCCTCTACAACGAACTGGTCCGAAGAAACATTCGAACTTTCAAAGACGACAATGAGTTGAAGAATGGCCGGAGGATTACGCCGGAGCTCGTACGCGCCATCGAGGGGTCGAAATTCGCCGTCGTTGTGGTCTCCGTGAATTACGCTGCGTCTCGTTGGTGTCTCGAGGAGCTCGTGAAGATTATGGATTTCGAAAACAAGGGATCGCTCAAGGTGATGCCTATCTTCTACGGCGTCGATCCGTGTCATGTGAGGAGACAGATCGGAGTAGTCGCTGAACAGTTTAAGAAGCACGAGGCTAGAGAAGGAGATCACGAGAAAGTGCTTTCATGGAGGCAAGCGTTGACCAATTTGGCGAGTATCTCCGGCGATTGTTCATGGAAATGGTGAAATTTCGTAGCTTTGATGATAAAGGTCGAATTTTTATTGTTAGATTTGAGTGAATGGATTCTAAAGTTTCGATTTTTTACTCTGCAGGGAAGATGACTCGAAGATGGTCGACGAAATTACTGACAGGATATCAAAAGAGCTGATGATTGATACAACAAGACGCAATGGGAGTGATCTTGAGGGGATTGCTGCACACATGAAAGCTCTTCGCCGATTATTGAATCTAAATTCTAAGAAGAGTGTGAGAGTGATTGGGATTTGGGCAAGAGGATACAATGGTAGATCGGCTCTAGCTAAATTTGTTTATCAAAACATCTGTCAACACTTTGAAAGCCATCGTTTCCTGGAAAGTGTGAAAAGGATTTCTCAGGATCGCCGTGAAGAGTTAATGATACGGATTCAGGAAGAATGCTTGAGCAAATTCAAGAACCAAAAGGTTCTGCTTGTTGCTGACGATGTCAATAAGCTTGAACAGTTAGATGCTCTTGCAGAGGACTTTAACTGTTTTGGTCCGGGGAGTATAGTTATCATCACTACACAAGACAGGCAGCTGCTTATCTCTGCTGGCATAAAGCTTGTTTATGAAGTAGAGCTTCTGAGATTCCAGAAAGTTCGTGGACTCTTCAGACAATTAGCCTTCAGAGAGAAAGACTTTTCTGCAGCGTTTGAGGTGTCTTTGTATAGGGCAACGAATGTTGCCATGGAATGGTTAGGTTGTATATGTGGTAGATCTGGTTAGGGGAAAGTGTTAGAATCACTTTTATAAAGCCGATCCCTTTTTTTTTTTTTCATGTACATTAAGTTAAGAATGACTAAACTTAGTATGATGTGATTGTGGCTTAGAAATAGGAATGTTTTGTCTATTTTTGGAGTGGGTTACTGGTGTATAGAAGAATATTATTCTTTGATTGGATTTTATGATACACAATTTTTTTTTCAAGTTTGGGTTTTGATGTTTCCATATGCCCAACAAATTTGTAGAGGAGATCTAAATTTCCTTGCTTTTGCCTTTTCCAAGGAATAAAGAATAATAACTCAAAGTTTTGGAACCTAAAATGACTAACATGGAAAAACAGAGAAAGGGAAGCTTTTGAAGAGTGAGATCCAAAAGCGTGAAAGCTCTGATCTTCTTTTTCTCACTGTCACCTTGAGGATTTTCTGTCTAAGAAAGACAAAGAATGGGTACTATTTCTCTCTCTCTGTCTGGCAATTTTTCTTTTATCAGATTTATGCTTTTTGATTGATTCCTGATTGTTGGTTGGTTCTTTGTTGTTTTGCTAGCAACGTAGATCCATGTGATTTGATATATACATGAGTCCCTTTTTCTCTGCTTTCTTAAGAAAGAATGTCGTTGCTATTGGTTTCAGAAAGTAATCCCTCTGCATGCGTAAATAATTTTAAGTCCTAGTTGTCTCTCGTTTCATTGCAGAATTGTTTGATTTCATTGTCGAATACTCCATATCATTAGGAGCCATTAATTGTTTATTAACGGCTTCCATGACAAGCTACTTATTCCATATTGGATGCAGATAAGAGCGAGGGATGTTGTTCTGTACAGCTCATTGACGGTGATGGTATATACAATGTCTCTGGCATCGATCATTTCATTAAAGATGTGAAACTTGCAGACTGTGGTCTCTCTTATGCTGTTGTCTCCATTATGGGTCCTCAAAGCAGTGGTAGGCATTCTTTTAGAGAAGAGGGACTTTTGTTATACTCAGAATTTGTTTGAAAGTAGTTGGTTCATTTACAGAAACTTTTGTAATTTGACAGGGAAGAGTACATTATTGAATCATTTGTTTGGAACAAACTTTATGGAGATGGATGCATTTAAGGGAAGGTATGATTTCATCTGATAGTGTTTGCTTTTGACTTCCGTGTTCAAGTTTGTTACCTGATTAGGAACTCGTCTATAGGTCTCAGACCACAAAAGGTATCTGGCTTGCAAGATGTGCCGGTATAGAGCCTTGCACCCTTGTAATGGATTTGGAGGGCACCGATGGAAGAGAGCGAGGAGAGGTAATTTTTGTCTCATTGTTTTGGTTTAGTTTGCAGTATTGAATGGCTTTCTTGTACATAAGTGTTCTATAAATGGTGTCCTCTTTTGACCAAGCAGGATGATACGGCATTCGAAAAACAGAGTGCTCTTTTCGCTCTTGCTATCTCGGATATCGTCTTGATCAACATGTAAGATTGTAGTAGAAACATCAAATGTGCAGCTTTCGGCTTTGTTGAAGGAAAGTATTTCGTTACAAATTCTCAATGCTTGTACTTTTAGGTGGTGTCACGATATTGGCCGTGAACAAGCTGCTAATAAACCTCTCTTGAAAACTGTCTTTCAGGTAAATTTTGTGATGCTTAGAAAGTTAAAAACTCTTTATGAGAATCACAAAAATATTTGTTTACCGTTAAGTTTGAATCTTTGGAGTTGTGTTTGGCAGGTTATGATGCGATTGTTTAGTCCACGTAAAACAACAATGTTGTTTGTAATACGAGATAAAACCCGGGTAGACTCTCTTCTTTTTTCTATATCATTCTTCTTACATTGCAGGTATCCAACAGCTAACTGGTACAAACATTGTCTATTGATGATTCTTGCTGCAGACGCCGTTGGAAAATTTAGAGCCTGTGTTAAGAGAAGATATTCAGAAGGTATAAGAGAAGTGACTTTCGGCTAATTCCAAGTTGATATTCAAAGCTGAACACTGGTTGTTCTTCATTGTGACAGATATGGGATTCTGTTCCAAAGCCTGAAGCACACAAGGAAACTCCTCTAAGCGACTTTTTCAATGTATGTTATGCGACAGCTTGACTTATTAGTAAGAAAGGTTTCCAAATTGAGGAATTTCATGCTTGTTTTTCTCTTTGATGGTTAGGTTGAAGTTGTTGCTCTTTCCAGTTATGAGGAGAAGGAAGAACAATTTAAAGAGCAGGTGTGTGTATGTGAGAGGCCAGGCTTTTTGCAGATGCCTGATACTTATGTTGTGTATTTCAAATTGCATCTACTTCAATATTCAATTTTGTTTTGGAACTTAGGTTGCTAGTTTGAGACAACGGTTCATGCATTCTATTGCACCGGGTGGTCTTGCTGGAGACAGAAGAGGAGTGATTCCAGCCTCAGGTTTTGCATTTAGTGCAGATCAAATCTGGAGAGTCATCAAAGAAAATAAGGATCTTGACCTTCCAGCCCACAAGGTATCTTATAGTGCTAGCTTTAAACATTTTTTAACCTCCCTCTAAGCTCATTCTGCTTGCAGGTCATGGTAGCTACTGTGCGGTGCGAAGAAATTGCAAATGAGAAGTTTGCGCATTTCATTACAAACGAGGTAATGGTTCTGCATATCTTAAACTTTCACTCTTCTTCATTGTTTGAAAGCTGTCTTTGTAAGTCCCATAATCTCTAATTAACCTTTTTGCTTCATTTACAGGACTGGCGCCAACTGGATGAGGAGGTGCAAGCTGGTCCAGTTTCTAATTTTGGAAAGAGGCTTACTACCATTCTCGGATCTTGCTTATCAGAGTATGCACATTGATTTTAATCAAGCTACACACACACACTAGTTGAACTCAATATGAATGTCAAGATTAGTACTTTCATATAAGATTTTACTGTTGTTTCTTAAATCTTTCTTGTGGGTTTGATCTTCATAATCCTCTATTTTATTAGATATGACGGGGAGGCTACATTCTTCGATGAAGGTGTCAGATCTTCGAAGAGACAACAGCTTGAAGAAAAGCTTCTCCAAGTAATAAATACAATCCAAGATCTCTTGAGCATGTTGTTAAAGCTATATGCAGATGTGTCAATTAAGATAAATGATAGCTGATAGAATTTAACTTGTTTTTGTCACGCTTTGAGATTCATACTGTGCTTTCCTTACTTTAGTATTACCTTACAGCTAGTGAATCCAGCGTTTCAAGATGTATTGGGACATATAAGATGGGGAATGCTTGAAAAGTTTAAGGCTTCTTTTGATAAGGCTTTAGGCATTGGTGAAGGGTTTTCTTCAGCTTCCCAAGATTGGTTCAAGGCTTGCATGACCCAATTCGATGAAGAGTGTGCAGGTGCCATCATTGAACAAGCCAATTGGGACACATCGAAAGTACGGGACAAGCTCGTCCGTGACATCGAGGCTCACATTTCCTCTGTGCGGACTTCCAAGTTATCTGAACTTACCAGTCTATACGAGGTAACAGAAAGAATAAAGAAAGCTTGAGAAATTGAGCTTTGTTACTGATTTTTAGCCTCTAATTTGCAGTCAAAAGTTCATGAAGCATTATCAGAACCGGTGGAAGCTCTGTTGGAAGGAGCCAACGATGAAACGTGGACAACAGTAAAGAAGCTTCATCGGCGTGAAACTGAATCTGCAGTTTCTGGACTCAGTAGTGCATTAGCTGGTTTTGACATGGAAGAAGAAACAAGAGATAGAATGGTGAAGAGCCTTCAGGATTATTCAAGAGGTGTCATTGAAACTAAGGCAAAAGAAGAAGCTGGACGGGTTTTGATGCGTATGAAGGAAAGGTAGATAGAGCAAGCTTTTCAAAACGAATTTAATTCAACACTAAATTTTGTTATTTTTTCCAGGTTTGCTACAATCTTCAGCCATGATTCTGATTCAATGCCACGTGTTTGGACCGGAAAAGAGGATCTTCGTGCCATTACTAAATCAGCTCGATCTGCTGTACGATTTGTTATTCCTCTTTACATGTTGTTTAATAGGCTTGAAAAAGTCCAAACACCTTCTTATGGTTTCTTGTTTTCAGTCCTTGAAGTTGCTCTCAGTAATGGCTGTAATTCGATTGGGGGATGAACCCGATAACATCGAGAAGACACTAAATGTTGCTCTGTTGGATCCAACAAAGAATGAAACTTCTAAAAAAAGCATTACAACATCTGATCCACTGGCTTCAAGCACTTGGGATGAGGTGTGTATAACTATGCTTCGATGTGTTTCAACTTCAGTTGATTCTTGATCTTAGTAGATATGTTCCCATTACTTTTATAGGTTCCATCATCAAGAACTTTGATCACACCGGTGCAATGTAAATCTATATGGAGACAGTTCAAGACAGAAACAGAGTATACAGTGACTCAAGCCATATCTGCACAGGCATGATTACTTCACTCATAATTTAACTCTTCACTCTGCTTTATAGATACTTATATAGAGTGTTTATACTAATTCAGGAAGCGAACAGGCGTGGAAATAACTGGTTACCTCCTCCATGGGCAATTCTTGCATTGATCGTGCTTGGATTCAACGAATTCATGACTCTTCTAAGGTCCATCAAAGCTTAGTATTGATTGCTTCATATCGAATGATGGTATTTGTACCATTCTGAAATCTCTATAATCCTTTTTAATGTAACAGAAACCCTCTCTATCTCGGTGTCATCTTTGTCGCTTTCCTTCTGGTAAAAGCACTGTGGACGCAATTGGATATCCCTGGCGAATTCCGCAATGGTGCAGTAAGTGTTTGCCAATCTTCTCAAACCCCATTAAAGTAGTAGTAACTTTTCAAGAATCATGGACTTGAGAAAAGTTCAAGATTCAAGATTCAAGAATTCTTGATAATAATACTCATATGATATTACCACCTGTGGTTTCTTCAGCTTCCAGGGCTCATATCGATATCAGCAAAGTTTGTTCCCACGGTCATGAACCTTATCAAGAACCTTGCAGCGCAAGGCGAAGTCCCTCCTGCGGCTAATCCAGAGAGCCGTCGTTCGAGCAACAACACTTTTTCATCAGAAAATCCACCATATAAAAAAAGCTCCTCAAAAGAGGACTAAAGAGGAGAGAAACAAAGAATCTTCTTACTCTCCAAAGGTTTGATCTTTAGTACTTGGCGTTTTTTTCCCCTTATTCCCTTACTCATGAGTCCAAAACGCTGCGTTTATAGGGACCTTTTGCTATGTCTTATTAGAACTTCTCTTTATACATACGAGTGAACTAAAACTTAAAAACATTGTGGCATGATTTGAATCGGTTTGAATATTTTTCTTTTACATAAACCAAAAGCCAAAAGGAAAAAGTTGAAGAACCATTAATATATGTACATTCTACAATAACTCGTATCACGAAAGTGGAAGCATGGGATAAGCTACCAATCCCATGAAAAGTGAGCAAATATTAATATTAACATTAACTGCTGAGTGGGTAAGTTTAATAACCATTTTCTAAAAATATTTTATATATTCAGAATCCAACTCATGGATTGGTGAGTGTATTTATTATCATCATTTCTATACACATCCACCCCCAATAACTCTGTCAATTATACACCTCAAATCACTAGAAGTTAAAAAAAAAATGAATTTCTTATTTATCTTATAAAAACCGTCCAAAGCCTTTGTGTCTAATGGGTGTTAAACTATTCACATTTTAATCAAGTATTTTTCTGCATATTAAATGAGATTAATTTTCCCACCCAAGAAACATTCGTTAATCTCGACATCATGATTCTGTTTATGTGGCTTCTTAACTAGTAATTGAAACAATGTAGTTATAGTTGTGACTGATTTGAAGTCAGAGAAAATCTCATGTAATCTTATATGAGCAGACCATCGTACGTGATGCGATGTGACATTTTCATTCAACACTAAACTTAAACTTATGATTAACTAACTAATCCAAGATGCTTTGTTAGTAACCGATAATCACATTCATTCACACTCAACCAAATAAAACGAAAGATATTGTTTTGGTTAGGTGAAAGAACAATTAAATTAGTTGCCAAAAACAGAACCCGTGAAGATTTATGTTAGTAACCAAACCAACAGTCATAATTAATAGGTTTATGACTAATAATAATTAAATGACTTGCCAAAAACATGGCTCTGTATAGTGTAGTGTTTAGATTTTGGTTAGGTGAAGATGATTAATTGATACACTTTGAATCTATGAAGACTTGATCCAACGGCTACCAGATCTCCTACTTCAACCGTTTTCATATCGCCATTAATGATACAGACAAGCTGTACTACTATCCTTTTTTATCTTTATATTGTTTTTATACGAATTTACAGTAATACTATTACTACTACTAACAGATTGTTATTTTGTAGCTGGTCCCAAAAGTCAAAACAGAATCATGGTACAAAAGAAAACGAGTTATTATTCTTATTATCATCACCAAGGTAAAAAATGTGAAAGCAAATCCTTTTAAGGCTTAGTTTCAAGATGAATCCAAAAATGTAATTTGATAGTGATTGTTCTTTGTAATGAAGTACTTATCATTAATTTCTTTTGCTTTCAACAAACAATTCTGTAACAATAAGTTTAATGCGAGGAAAGTTACTAGCTAGTAAAATAAGTTAGTAGGACACACCTTAAATCAAATTTACGATTTAGTGTAGACCACCCCCACCATCTATTTATTAACTTATTTATTTACTAGTATATGGTTTTTTACCGAATGTTGTCTAACCAAAATTCAATGTATCCGTATAAGTATATAACTCGTAGAAATGGTTACATATATGTAACAATATATAGAGACACATGTGGGTGTAATTAATATCGTTGCTCTGTTGGATCGTTAGTGTTATTTATAGGAGAAGAAAACACACAAAACAAGACCATTCATGAAAAGCCACATAAGAAGTTGATGCAGAAGCAATTATAACAAAAAAAAAAAAAAAACATTAAAAAAAAAAGCTCTTCAGTTTTGGTTTCTGCAGTCTCCAATGGCTCTCAAGCTCTTTCTCTTTGCTCTTCTTCTCTGTCTCCCGACTTCTCTCTCATCCACGGCCTCTAAAGGTCACTTCTCTTTCTCTTTCACTCTTGCTCTTTTTAAACACATTGCTCATTACATAGTTTTAACTTCTCTATCTTCTGTCTTAGTGTTGGGTTTGTGTAAACTCTGTTTTTTTTCCCTCTCTCTTAGTCATTTACGATTATGTGTAGTTGTGGAGCTTTGTTTTTCGAAACCTGTTTATGTCCGAACTTATTCATAGACATATACGTACATACATATATAAGCTTCTCCTTCAAGAAACTCTCTTTCTTGATTCATCATGACCGAATCTTGAGTGATCAGGACACTAAAACAGTACAGTCTCTTTTACGCGTAAACTGTAGTGTTTTTTTTTTTTGGGTTATGTTCTGCTAAATACATTAATGGTGTAATTACTTCTACCAACTACCCGTAATTGTTTTATTGATTGAATATAACTGAAAAAACAATGTTTTTGTAGGTAAAGAGACGAAGTCAAAGTTTAATCCATACAGATACACATTCATCGATAAAGCAAGCACATTCTCATCATCATCCTCATCTTCATTTTCATCCAACGGTCAAGATTCAGCCTACGATTACATAGTCATCGGAGGTGGAACCGCAGGGTGTCCTCTCGCCGCAACGCTGTCGCAAAATTTCAGCGTTCTTGTTTTAGAAAGAGGTGGCGTTCCGTTTACAAATGCAAACGTTTCTTTCCTCAGGAATTTTCACATCGGACTTGCTGACACGTCAGCTTCTTCCGCGTCACAAGCGTTTGTTTCGACTGACGGTGTTTACAACGCTCGTGCTCGAGTTCTCGGTGGCGGTTCCTCTATTAACGCCGGTTTTTACTCCAGAGCCGATGCTGCGTAAGTACAAATTATATATGAGTATCAATTTTTAGGACAAAAAAATATATGTTGGTTAATTATATAAAAAGCTTTGTTGGTATAATCGATGCCTCGTGTCCTAATGGATTTGTTACATTTATGAAAACGCACCGATCGAGAATGTTGTGTTTTCTTTATAATTTTGGGGGCCATGGACCTTAATCTTTTACTTTCCTTTAATTTTTCACACATATCAACAAAAATATTTTTAAGTAAATTCTTTTCTTCAGTGAAATCTGCAGCATTACTTTCTTCTTCTTTGTTTCCGAAAAAACCGAATTGTTTATTTTTATAAATTTAAAAAAAAAAACCCCAAAAATAAATGATTATTGTCACAAAACTAAATTCTTTCTTCAGAAAATCTGCAACACTTTTTTCTTTCATTTTTGTTCAGTTTTTTTTTTTTGTTTTTTTGGATAAAGTATTTTTTAAAGTAAAATAAGAACAATTTTTTGACTAAATAATATAAATGATTTAAATTGTCACACCAATATTCAGGTTCGTGAAGCGAGCAGGATGGGATCCGAAGCTGGTGAAGGAGTCGTATCCATGGGTGGAGCGAGAAATTGTTCATCAGCCAAAGTTAACGTTATGGCAGAAAGCTCTAAGAGACAGTCTTTTAGAGGTTGGAGTCAGACCTTTCAATGGCTTCACTTACGACCACGTCTCCGGAACCAAAATCGGCGGCACAATTTTCGACAGATTCGGCCGTCGTCACACCGCGGCGGAGCTTCTCGCTTACGCTAATCCTCAGAAGCTTAGAGTCTTGATCTACGCCACTGTGCAAAAAATCGTCTTTGACACTTCGGGTACTGATAAGTTTTTGTGCCTTCCAACTGTTCGATGAAATTCCTGAGTGAGGAGGTTTTTAACTTTGTTTTGGTTTTGGATGTAGGAACAAGGCCTAGAGTAACAGGAGTGATATTTAAAGACGAGAACGGTAATCAACATCAGGCTTTACTCTCGAATAGAAAGGGAAGTGAAGTGATCTTATCTAGTGGAGCCATTGGGTCACCACAGATGCTGATGTTAAGTGGGATTGGACCTAAGAAAGAGCTTCAGAGGCTGAAGATTCCTCTGGTTTTAGAGAATGAGCATGTAGGGAAAGGAATGGCTGATAATCCCATGAACACGATCTTGGTACCTTCAAAGGCGCCTATAGAGCAGTCACTCATTCAGACTGTTGGAATTACAAAGATGGGTGTGTATGTTGAAGCCAGTACTGGCTTTGGGCAATCTCCTGAGAGTATTCATACTCACTATGGGATTATGTCGAACAAGGTAACATAACTTTGTTGTTAGTGTCTTGGTAGGAGAATGTGGTTTGATGTTAAGGAGAGAATGTTCTTTGATTTTGTTTGCAGAATGAGTTGTTTTCCACCATTCCTGCAAAGCAGAGAAGACCAGAAGCAACACAAGCTTACATCACAAGAAACAAATACCAACTTCACGAAGCATTCAATGGAAGTTTCATCTTGGAGAAACTTGCTTACCCCATCTCTAGAGGGCATTTGAGCTTGGTCAACACAAATGTAGATGACAACCCTTCAGTCACCTTCAATTACTTCAAACACCCGGTGGATCTCCAACGTTGTGTTGAAGCCATTCGTCTGGTTTCCAAAGTGGTGACGTCTAAGCGCTTCTTAAACTACACACAGTGCGATAAGCAAAACGTCCACAAGATGCTTAGCTTAAGTGTTAAGGCAAACATCAATCTACGGCCAAAGCAACTGAACGATACCAAATCAATGGCTCAGTTCTGCAAAGACACTGTTGTCACAATCTGGCACTACCATGGTGGGTGTCTTGTGGGTAAAGTTGTGAGCCCTAACCGCAAAGTTCTTGGTGTCGACAGGCTGAGAGTTATTGATGGTTCAACGTTTGACGAGTCTCCAGGAACCAACCCTCAAGCTACGATGATGATGATGGGAAGGTAAATCGAAATCATTAGCAACATAATGAATTGGAGGTTTCCTTTTAATTCAATATAAACAGAGGATTTGTCAATCTTTGCAGATACATGGGAGTCAAGATTCTTAGGAAGAGACTTGGAAACAATGCTGGTGTTTAGTTTGCTGAGCTTTTATCGTAGACAAAATTCGTAGCAGATAATTCTGTTGTGGAATTGCGTTGGAGAATATCTCCCTCTCTGTCTCTCTCTCTCTGTTATTTGATATTCGATTCATTGAAGTATAGGATCATATTGTCTAATGAACTGTGTAACCCTATTTTGGGCAATCGGCTATGTTGCTTGTGTGAAAAGTTAATCATGATTTCTGTTTCAATACTATATTGCAATTCATTCATGGCCTGATTCTGTTTTCTGATTCACTCTCACAATTTCTCAACCTAAAACAGATTCATAAACACATGTTCCTCTCAGTAATTTGTTCTAGTAATAAAAGAAAAAGATTACTAGTCGGAACTCTATGACAATTCAAGAAGGATAAGCAGAAAAAGCGTGATAATGACGAAAACCTAAACCTGAAGTATCTGCCTCACGAGATTGTTTCTCCCTGGTCAGAGATTTTTACCTCCTCAAGCTTTACCTTGCTAGTTTGTTCAGGCATCTCCAAAAACATCTCGTAGTTTATTGGATTCGGTTGCTGCTGCTGCTGCATCTCCTGATGTTGTTGCATGTTCTGAAGATCAAAACCATCGACATTAACGTATTCATCTTCATCTTGTTGTAATAGATGTTCATAGGAATAGCAGCCATATGGAAGATCTTGCCTTTGCCTCTGCTGCTGCTGAGCTAGAGAGCGACACATAGCGATTTGCTGACGAGTAAAGTTAAGCTCAGCCTGAACGATCTCGATCTTGCGCTTAAGATCACAGATAGTACTGTAAACCCCTCCTACTGGATCTAGGGCACGAGCATTAGCGTGGTAGATAAGATTCTCCATAGCGATGTCTCGTTGAGATTCTTCGATTCCTTTGAGCATCTTGGTGATGTTGCTTACTCCAAAGAGTTTATGAGCGTTTAGAAACTGATTTGAGCGATCTTGTGGGAAATAAGGAGCGAGAAGACAGTTTTTCTTGCACTTTTTTCTTTGGTATTTGCAGGCAGCGCAAGCTGTGGTGGAACCACCGGATAAGGTGCTTAAGGACATTAGGGTTTGCGTTTAGGATATATGGAAGTTTAGGGTTTGCCTGGCCAGATGTTCCTTGTTTTTCTCCTTAAGAGAAGGAGAAAGAGAGAAGATCGTGGAGAGTGTTCTTCGGAGTTGTGTGTAGAGAATTTTTCGGGGATGGTTATGTTGAGAGAGATTTTGTTAGTTAAATACAGTACTAACAATAGCCATTTTCTGATTTGTACAAATATATATACGTATATTATCTGTTAGGAATTATATTTTTATCAGATTTTAGTTGATTTTTTCTAGATTTTAGTTGGATTTTCTGTTTTGTCTAGATAACCAAAGAGGGACGTATTTACCATATTTTTTTAATTTTTTTTTTTTGTAGATTACATATAAAATTTGTAGGAGTATCTGATCATTTATCAATGTTTTAATTAAGTTGTTTTTTTTCTATTTCAGTGGCGTTTATAAGCTTTTTTTTTGTTTGTGGATTCAATTGCTTAAAAAACATCAAGGATTACGGACTTGAAAATTGTTTTTTCGAGTATAAAAATCCTTTTTACCGGGTCTGGACTTTTAAATGCTCATGTTTTTGGACACAATTTTTTTTTAGGTAACTTTAAATTCTTTATCATCAACATATGATTGGTTAACACTGTAACTTTTGGTTGTATCTGTAACTTCTGTGGGTGACTAAGGAAGGAAGAGATAGATGGAATCAGGATGAACTGAGCGACTACTACTGACTAACTTTGGAATCATAAGAACCGCATACGAAGTCTTCTTGATCCACTGACTCCAGTAAAAGCTCGAGATGCGGAGATTCCAACTCGAAAATTACCTGCAAAAGTTTTGAACATTAATTAAGTAATGGATAGATGGAATAAGTATGGATAGAGACTCTTTCCATTCGTCTGTCCTCACTAAGAAAAAGGTCAAATCTCATGTTCCTGTTGACATACCAAAGTATTTTTGCCAGGCTTAAGAAGCGGCGCAGGAACATAGAGGTTGCACTGTGGTCCAACAGACTGCAAAAAGAATCATGTGTAAGAGAAATGTACATTGGATGAGCTTTATAGAGGAGGAGAGGACAGAGTTTTACCGGCCAATATCTTCCAATGTTGAATTCATTGATAAAAGCAACTCCTTTACCCCAACCGTTGAATGATAAGTACGTGTCTTCGATTTCTTCTGTAGTGTTGATAGAGAACTCACCAGCAAACAGAGCTGGTTCCTTTTGACCGACGACATCTACAGTTATCGGCGTAAGAAGGCAATTAGTTTCATTCATGTCCCTACTGGTAGAAATTTGAACACAGAAGAAAAGCATCATTCACTTCTCTTTTTAGTATGTTGCATCTCGAAACTGATATTTGGCACTTGATTTAGGTTGTGAAACGGAATTGGTATCATCTTCCATCCATGGAGAATTTGACCATCTAGATATACCGAAGACAGTATACCCTGAACATTAATACAAATTAGACCTTTTGAGCAAGTTCCATGGATAATGTATAAGGCTACCATGGATTCCGAAATTTTGAAACCGTGGATATCGCACTCACTTTGGTATAGATTACCAACTTTGAAGGACTAACGAGAGAAAAATGTAAAAGCTTAAGTGATCTAGGAAAGTATATCAGGTACGTGAAGATGATAAATGTCTGTAACATAAGTCTTACCTTCTCATCAAAGATATATGGCCCATAGTTTACACGACCCATGTTTTCAACCTATAAGAAACAGGAGCAAAGTAATGACCAATGACCCAAATAAGAATGTTCTTAACGAAAATGGTATAAACTGATCATTCTACAGCTTCATCTAGAGGTAAAGAATCTCTTACCAGAATAAATAAGCTCGTGTTTGTGGTGCACTCAATAGTTGGAAGAGAAACAGGTTGGTTGTTCCATCTCTCAGTTGTACCAATGTATCTCAGTACTCCCACATCTTGGGAAAGACATGAAACAAAAACTTGAGCTCTGTCATGAACCTGCAACTTATCATGTTAGAAGATGACCTTTATACATATTGCCATTGGGTTCAGAATTAAAAAAAAAACGAGAGTCTATACCTTGGGTATTCTTAGTATATTCCCACTCTTCTTTGCGATGTATGAAGACTCATATAAAACAAATCCGAACATCTGGGAGAAAAACAATCAAAAATCAGTTTATGCAAAGGACTTTAATATTAGACCATTTCATGGTGAGTAGGGAGATGCTTAGGCAGCACCGTCAAAAATAAGGAATAAAGACTATCGACATTACATACCTGTCCAGCAGATTCCATTGAAATTGGGTTGGCGGAGATGATCACATCTGCAGGATCTGCCATACTAACTAAATCAATCAGCGAAGTTGTCATCTGCATCTTGATAGGACCATACGCTTTCCGTTGCTTATTGGAGGGGATAATGGAGTGTGATGCAACATTGTACTTCTTAATCACTCTCTGAAGAGCTGCAAATAGAACAAAGTTTAATAAATAAAATTAAAGTAAGACTGAAAAATCGCTATAAGCAATCATTAGATCAAACCTCGGAATTTTGGATTATCTATGTCACCAGACTCCTTAATGGGAGCATCCTGAAATGACAAAAACAAAACTGTTACTAGTTACTACTTTGGAATATAGTTAAGGATTTGCAATAACAGGTAATAATGTGAAATTTCCCTACATAGTCATAGGATGTCAGATCTGGTTTATAGTCAGATTCTTCAGAGCCAGTATTTGCACCATTGTAGAAACCAAAGTTTGTTCCTCCATGCACCATCTGAACATCACATTACACAATCCTCATTATTATTCGTTAATCCCCAACTGGTAAACGCTGAGAGATAAAGAATTTAAGCACATACATAGAGCACAGCAGAACCATTTCGAGACAGTATTTTTTCAAGAGAAGTTGCCGTGAATTCAGCATCAGTTTTTGCTATCTTTTCACCCCAATGTGTTAGCCAACCAGTATAAAACTCCCTGTAACAAACAACTCAATGGATCTAAATAACAAATTAACTCACAGTAGAGGGTTGGGAGCACAAGAGACTAACGAGGAAAGTGGAGGTGAGCTTCCTGGAGCATTAAACTTCTTTTGCAATTCAAATATTGGCCAAGGATCATCACCGGTTGTGAAATCAACAGCTATCAGAGAAAGCACTTGCTCGTCATTGTTATATATCAATGTCAGAAACAGACCACTACTTCAGTTTACTATGAATCATGGATGCAGAGGAAACATATACTTTACCTGAGTAGACATCATCTACAGGGACAGTTCCTTTCTCAAGAGTTTCTTTTGTCCCTCCATCTGTTGTGTACCTGAAGATCATTTTGAGCAACAAAAAAACATTCACTATTTAAGTGATTCAACTTGTAAATTCACTATTTTCACAGGACAATGGTTTTAAGGTGCAGAACAAAACACTAATAAATAATACCACTGACAAAACGAGACCCTAGACATGAGATGCAATTCTTAATATATATAAAAGTTCACCCTAAGCATGTCAAACAGAAAGTAACAAGGAGCATAGTTCACTGGAGAGTTATAGAAACCGTAGAAATTAGAAGGCAGAATTTAAGTCTTACACAATAATGTCATCCCCCAGGTGTCCCCTAGCCATACTAACTAGCTTACGAAGATAGGCTTTGTCATTTCCATATGAACCATATTCATTTTCAATCTGCAAAAATTAGCCAACAATTAACAAACATGCTAATATAAAAGATCTATGACAGGGATTTGGGCTCTAGCTAGCTTCACATTGGTCAACCATAGTGTTCCAGGTCTAATGAATTTATACATGAAGACATCTTATTTAAAAAATCCTTTCAGAAGATCAACTCAGTAATGAAGCCGGCACATCTTATCAACGGCAGCCATCACGCAATCACTAGAGTACCAGATCAGGATATATGAATATAGTGGAACATCGCTTTTGATCATGTACCTGAACCATTATAACAGGACCCCCATTGCTGTAAATTAGAGGAAATATCTTCGGTAACAGAACACCCCACCATCTTTCAACCTGTAATATGTTTTTGTCATGAACAACTCTACTTTGAACATAATGCATCAGAACAGTCTAAACAAAGTGGGGACTTTTTCTTGCTAGTTTGCATAAGAACAGCCCTTCTCTTTTATGAATTGTGCAAAAGTAATCTACCCATTCTCCACAGACCATTACATTTTTCTTGTTAATTTGCACAAAGATACTTGAAAACTCAGGCCTGTAGCATTAAGGTGATTCTAACGACAACTTAAAGAGGCAAACATGAAAATGAAACTATGAATGTGTATATATCTTAGATTAATATTGCACACTGCAAGCTTATTATCCGTCTACTACTTGGTTCATTTAACTGATAACTTACCAACTTAAGATATGCAGGATCTGATGTCCTTAGTTGGAGACGTGGTTTCACAGAAAGTAACCAAGCAGGAAAGCCCCCCAAATCCCATTCTGTCATGGAGATGGGAACATGTATCAGCACTTGTTTATGTGTAAAAGCAAATCTTCCACATGATGTGGTAAGAACTTTGGTATCAACTCAATAAAAATCACACCAGCAAAATTAACACAAACCTCCACAGATGTAAGGTCCAGCACGCAGCATAACCATAAAATCTAGTTTATCACATAGCTTGAGAAAGGACACAAGATCACCAATACCCTCAAAAACCATCTTCCCAGGCTTTGGTTCATGCAGATTCCAAGGAACGTATACTTGAATAGTATTCAGGCCTAAAGCCTTGGCTCTTAGAAGCCGATCCTCCCAGTACTGCATCCACAATCTGGCATTAATCCATCAATCATTTAAACATTTACGCAGCAATCATATGGATTACTCGGAAAAAAAAAAGACATCTCATCTAGAAAAAGGGATAGTACCTCAGGAAGAACACGGAAGTAGTGCAAATCACCACCGATGATCTGAAAATGATTCCCATCTTTCCAGAAACTGTCATCTTTGATATAAAACTTCCTTGACATCATTATCATCTGCAGTTTTTAAAATGAAAGTCAAGAACTTGATGAAATGAGAACCATATAACACATAATTTCTTGGTAAGCGATCCACTCAAGCAGTGGAAGAAAACCAAGGACAACGGGAGTTACACAAATACTTGAAATCATCTCTCACCACTTCCACATTGATTTCGGTTCCAAAGAAAAGAGATCAAGAAGCAATTAGTAGAAATCCCTGAAGTATGAATCATGCTTACCTTCTCGTCCCCAGGTATTTCAGGAGGCAGAGACAATGAAGGAAGAGCTAAGACGGGCACATAGATTCCGACAGCTACAAGAACCAGGAGCAACACGAAAGCCAATTGATGTCTTGTTTGTCTTCCCGTTGATGGCCAGCTACGCCTGCTTGTCATCGCCATCGTCCCTCTTCTGTAAAAAAATAGACTTGGCAAATTGCGCCGGCTCGAGCACTTCCTGATCCTTTCGCCGGCTCTACCGATTTCGTGCCGGAAAATTTTTAACCGGTTTTAGCAAATGTCAACTCCTAAAGCGGGAGACATCGGTTCCGGAGAACTAATGCCGGTTTTGCATATCACAGAAACCAGACGGACGGAGACAATCGCCACATTAGAGACAGACTGCCATTTCAAACCAATCAAATTTACTAAAGAAGTGTCTCTGCTACACAACAACAACAAGTTGAAGTATACCAATCGATTTCCTAACTTGATGTCCTCTCTCCTTAAAGTAAAGATCCCAGACTTTAAAAACGTCAAGCTACCTGAAAGAAAGTACTGTCATATTGGTTCAAGAAGCTATCGCTATCGTACCGGCAATTCAAGCCGCGCGATGGCCGGGAAAGTAAACGGCTCGGATTCGACGACAACATCACTCCTTCGTTATCACGTGTTGATAAGAGTATCGACTACGTCAAACAAAAAAAAATGCTCACTAAATGGGTCAAGAAGGCTCAAGACCAGTTGTTGTGGTGTAATATTGTACATGGGCTCAACTCAACGTTACACTAATCTTTTTTCTTTTTGTCTTTTTGTAATAATTTTGTTAAATATAAGCAACTTGCATATACAAACCAATGCCCGTGATGCTGCATTGGTGTTATTCCACTTTGCATTGTCGTTTACCTATTCTTTCAAAGGACTTCATTCGGAATAATCAAGACAGTTTTTGTTTCTGTTAACTAAAGAAGTAAAGATTACTCATATTCTCAAAATTAAGAAAATACTGACTACACATTAGACTTTGAAAATATAGGGGGTGTTATTAGTTTGTTAATTTGTAAATCCATACAGAATTTGAAAATTTCTATTAATTATGAAATCAAGATATATGGATTTTGAAATAACATGTGTTTACCCATGGATTTGAATCCTTCTATTTTTCTCTTTCAATTCCATTTAAAACATAATTTGGATTCTCAAATCCAAAAACAAATGACTAAACGAATAACATAAGATTTTAACTAGTATTTATAAATCATAGAACCAATAACACATGAATTTAATTAGGATTTTAAAATCAATGATTGAATAACAAATGATTTTTGTTTGGATTTCTAATTCCATATAAATCTATGAATCAATAACCCCTCCTATAGTATTACCAAATTCTAAATCAGAGAAACAACTCTTCTTCCACCATATAAACATATACACCCTAATAGGGGCATTGATCTTCATCTTTCTTTTACGTCTTGCATCTCATATTCAATTTAACAAATTTAATTAGATTCCATTTTGATGCTTCATTTTGTATTGTTAATCCAAAAAGATGATCTATAGTTAGCTCCTCAAGGATCCAATAAGTCATACAATAATGAGATTTGATGTCACGTTCACACTTTCACACCAATTTTTCTAAAAAGCCAAATGACAAAGGCAATTTAGTGCATCCCAACTCCAATATTAGTCAAAACACATATCAATATCTCACTTCTCCATTATAATATACACTTGCATAATATTATAACACATTCTATATCTCTATATATACGTAGTCAAGAGAAATAGTCCTAGTTTCTTACACAATTTTTTTCTCAAAAGTACACCCAAAACTATGAACCTTAATCTTGCTCCAATCAATAATTCATCATCATCATCATCAACAACAACATCATCGTCAACACCATACGGATTAACGAAGGAAGAGTTCTCAACACTAGACTCCATCATCCGAACACACCACACGTTCCCAAGATCGCCAAACACGTGCACATCTCTCATAGCACACCGCGTAGACGCACCGGCACATGCCATATGGAGATTCGTCCGAGACTTCGCGAATCCGAACAAATACAAACACTTCATCAAGAGTTGCACCATCAGAGGTGACGGTAACGGCGTCAAAGAGATTAAAGTTGGGACAATAAGGGAAGTTAGCGTGGTCTCTGGTCTTCCAGCGTCAACAAGCGTTGAGATACTCGAAGCTCTTGACGAAGAGAAACGGATCTTGAGTTTTCGTGTTCTTGGAGGAGAACACCGGTTAAATAATTACCGGTCGGTTACATCGGTTAACGAGTTCGTCGTCTTGGAAAAGGATAAGAAGAAAGTGTATAGTGTGGTTTTGGAGTCTTATGTTGTTGATATACCTAAAGGTAACACGGAAGAAGATACGAGGATGTTTGTGGATACTGTCGTTAAATCGAATCTACAGAATCTCGCCGTCGTTTCCACGGCTTCTCCGACTTGAAAGTTTTTTGTGTTGAAAATGTCTTGTGTGTATATATGTTGATGATGGGCCATAAATGGGCCGATTATTTGTTCAGTGGATTGTGAGGTGTGTTGTGTGTATATAAAACTGATGGGCTGTAATTGGCTTGTAATGGGCTGAATAATTATCATATAAAGAAAGCCCTGAAAAGTTCCGATTTTGTTTTCGGCGGATATCCCAAATTTATTTAGTAAGAGCATAGGCAGTGGTGCATTCGAAAAACGGGTGTAAGTATTAAAAAAACAGATTTAATGCAAAAGTTGTCTCTTTTTTCACATTCGGGTGTAAGTTTACACTCGGGTGTAAGACACTTTCTCTCTTTCTCTCTTTCTTTCTCTTTCTCTTTTCTCTCTCACTTTAAATTATAATAATAAAAAAATCTTACATCTCCCCTCACACTTACACCAGTGCGGATGGTCTAAAGGCATTAAAGTTAATTGATTACTATTTTTCCTATACTCATTTTTCCTTCCTAACAGATAATTATTTGTTAAATGAAAAATTTCATGCTTGGATTTTTCTTAATTTTGAAAATTGGAAGTCACCTAAGTTAGATGAAAGTGTTGTTGATATATATATTTACAATATGAGTTCCAGTTTATATAAAGTAAGACTAAACATTTGAAAATAAAATAATATAGTTAATTATATATACAATCAGTAAAAAAATGTTGGATGTCAAAAATAAAAGTCAGTCGAATTTTTTTATATAGGGGCCTAGAAACTTGGTAGCATCCGCTTTCAGCATTTGTCCCAAAATTTCTTGAAACCATGAAGAAAACAAATACACGTATCGTTATTGCAACACCATGAAGAATATTCGTGTCGAATGATTCGAAATATGATTCTGTCTGTATCAGTATTTGGATATTTGGGACCGCATGGCTCACGTGGTTTCTATAAATTTGGATTTGGAACACCAAGAAAAACAATTGTTAATTATGATAGATTTATCGTAATTAAACTACTTTCTAGCTACGGTGACAAACTACACGTGATGAATGACAAAACAGCGTAATATCAGACGAGATTCATTCCACAAGAAATTATGTTTATTAAACAAAATTCCATAATTATTATTTTTCTTCAAAGTAATTAACTAATATTAATTTAATTAAGTGGTTAAATCAAGTTATCAACCAACGAAGTAATACTTATTGTTAGAAACAAAAATCACAATCTTCTTGCAATTTCATCGTCAAACACTCACACAATATATAGGATAAATTCCAATCTTTTTGGAATACTACAAATCAAGCATATAAGGAAGAAGAGTCACCAACAGATTTATAATCTTCTTCCTCCACTATTTCAAAAACATCTAACTAGACTGAGACACACGAAGAGCACGAGGCAATATTGGTTCATGATGAACATTATTAATCCCGACAGAGATAGTCTGCAACTTGCAATTGTTCTCCGCACTAGTCAACATCTTCTCCTTCTCTTCCTCCAATATAATCTCTTCGATTGTTCCTATTAATATCATCTCCAAGCTTTGGCCATCAGTCCATTCTCTAATCGTTGCTTTGATCAGCATCGGATTTTGACTAATCAGATCCCATACCGGGAAATTCTTACGAGGCATCACGTAATCTTCAGTGTTTAGTTTCAAACTTGGACAGTAATCACCAGCTCCATCTCCTAAATAGATCATTTTCTTCTTCCCTTCTTTAGCTAAAGATTGTTGAATTCTCTCAATGATCAAGCCCTAAATAAATGATTTAAATATGGTTTAATATTAGAAACGACCAAAGTGGGTCCATAGAAATGATGTTTTGACTGATTTGATGACCAAAACATAATTTTATTATCGGAAATTTTCCAAATGTCAAACACTTTTTTTTTTTTTTTTTTTGTGTAAATGAACAAAACATTATAAAGTGTCAATTAAGAGAAAAATAATGTAAAAGTACCTTGCACATGTTAGGAGGGCAAGTGCCACAAGAGCAGCCATGAGACGATTTAGTGAAGTCGTGGTAGGGAGATATTCTCAATGTGCCACGTTCATCGACATATCCAGGGTTCGAGTTGATCTCAGAGAATAGTTCACTTATCCCGAGATGTTCAACGATGGTTTCGATGAAAAACATGTTTGCATCGCTCACTATCCTCAGTTCACACCTGGAAACCGAACCGTAAATATCGGATCAGAAACGGTGGGTTTTGTCTAACATTAGACATAATAATTTAATTAACAAGAAAACATTAATTATTAGACATGTAAAATTTGATTGTTACAAACAAGACAATAATGAAGATTATTACCCTAAATCATGTGCAGATTTGATGGCAGGGACGACACGTGGATGGATTGGGATTGTTCTCAAGACTTGTTTGATCTCCTCAATGGTTTTGCCTTGATCATGAAGCTCCTTCATCATACGATCCTGTTATTTTGTACAATTTCATTTAGGGTTTTTATTCGAAAACGGGATTATATTAACCATAATTGCAAGATAATAATCGAATACGCGACCGAAAAATGGAGATGAGTTTATTCGAAATTCAGAGGAGAGAAGAAGGTAGAACAAACCATGAGTGTGTTCCAAGGCATGGTGGGGAGAAGTTGATTGAACAAATCAGTGTAGCCAAGTTCATCGATTACCCAATTATCGCTATCAACGTCGATGATGGTCTTGTCGAAGTCGAAAACAACGACAATGTTGTTGCTGTTCTTGTTATTGCTATTGTAAGCCATGACTCAGAAATTTTCTCTAGAAAATAAAAGAAATTAGTGATTCTAATTGATGGATCTCTCTCTCTGAGTTCTTGTTGGTTTGTGAATGGAGATGAAGAGAAATGTGGTTAGGTATTTATACTAATGAATGGAGAGAAACAATGGAGGATTTTATCGGAGATGCCAATGGAATATTACCCTCAAGGTAACAAAAAGGAAGAAAAATTTAGAATCCTTTTGATTTCGTATGTGAACCGTTGGATTTGATGACGTTTACGGGTCAAACATGAGTCTTATATGGAGATCCAACGGTTGTGAGAGCTCTTAGATGATTTTTTGCCTTTTTAGAAGTTTCCGGGTGGGATAATAAAGATGAGGAGGAGGTAACGCGGGAATAAGAGAAGAATATTCCGAAACCAAAATATATCCTTACTTCAAATAAATATATATCAAGGAAAATAATTAAAAGCAATACTATACTATACAAGATAATTTTTGTAAGAGATGTTGAATAATATGTTGACGACACATCATATGACATTCTGTATTCTTCAATCAAGATTTGATAATGGAATTTTAGATAATCCAAACCTAATTTAGTTATGCTTTTATCAATAATTAATCTAGAAACTTTTTTTAAAAATTGATTGGTATTGGATATATATAGTTTTTGTTGATCATTCTTTTGAAATCTTAACATTTAGTTAATTCTTTGGCAAAAATGTAACTCTTATAGCATTATGGTATTTTGAGATTAATCTGATATGATTATTGGAACTGGATAGGAAGGCACTTGCAAGAAATTGTGAGGGATATAGATTAACAATAATAAGAATATCCTAATTAAGTAGCAGCCTTTTTCGGTGGCTACAGGCTTTCATTGTATTCATCCATTTGATTTATTCCTTTATAAATAACACTCATTTTTCTAATTAATTGTACTATAAGAAAACCAGACGGCCATATTTTACCAGAAAAAACAGACAGGCGGTCCACGATTTTTTGTTTGTCGTCCTTTTCATTATACGAAAACTTAAGTTACAACGTTCCAGGAAATTACAAAATTAACAGCCTTAGTTTTTAGCTTCTTTAGCTAAGGCGGTCCACGGTTTAAGACTGAATTATATATATTTAGCTCTAAAAATTTGACTAATTTCATTAACACAAATTTTGATTAAGAGTAAAGCTTTTGAAACGTATTTGAATACTTAATGAGCATTTCGTTTAGCTATGATGAGATTAAAAAAAAAAAAAAAACGTTGAAAATATATTCATGTATAATGTAGAAAGTAATAATGCAAATTAAATACTGAAAAACATATAAGTGCGTGCGTGCGTGTCAATAATCAACAAATGTTGTAGAAAAAACAGTTGTCAATAAATAAATAAAGTTGGATCCGTGACACTAGAGCAAATTAGCAATGACAAAACCACAAGCTGCCACCAAATAAGATCTATAAGAAACACGTTGCCTTGTAATAATAACACTAGTATGTGATTTACATGACGCGTCAGCTTTCGGAACTTAGCAAACGTGATATTCGCATTTGCTTTGAACATAAATAACCATGCATTTTTATTGATTTAGATAATATAACAAAGGTCTAAAACCGTAATTTACGTTTTGAGCAAACATTCCCTTCTATTTCGTGACATATTATTTCACGTTAAATCAAGTGTTATGCTATGACCAAATTACAAGCTATTTTCATAAAATGGTTAGGATTGTGATTTATGACTCATGTCTAGCAACGGTTCACGTATCATATGATGATTCATGCATCGATTTCTGAAAATTAAAAACTATTCCCAGGTCCCAGCAGGCCAGCACTACTATTGTTTTACATATTATATTTTGACACATACACTTATTCGATAGCCTAACAACACTGACATTATCCGGGAATCGTCATCAATATAAGCTCGTGATATTCCTTGTGTCCGTTGAGTATATATCAGAAGAAAAAAACGAAGAATCCAAAGTTTGATAGAAATTCTCATTTTAGTACGATTATTATATGCGGTTCGTATGAATAAGCCACATAGGCTGATTTGTGATTGTGAAACAGTTTTAAAAAGTAGATTCGTCCTTTTCTGTTTGTGACATGTCACGCAAGTCCCATTAAAATCCTAATCGCACTTACTAAAGCTGCATGCCAAGTTCCAAGTATCGTGCGGTCCGATATTCTAGGGTATAATAATAATTATTATTATATAATAGTTAAACATCTTTATATACGTATACGACATTTGAAGTGTGTGTTTTGGAAATCTGAAATCACGCGAATTTCTATCAAGTAATAAGAGTATATCACGCGTGAAAATATATATATATATATATATATATATATATATATATATAACTGTATTATAATTGGTTATAACATTACGACAACATTAGAAATTCGGTTTGTTTGACCAAAAAAAAAAAAAAAAGAAATTCGGTTTAGAATGGATAACAACGTACAATAATAAATATTAATCATCTATATTTTGATAAATTGTGTAGTCATATGCTTTATCTAAGGAAATTCTAAATGATCCTTTTATACACATTTGCAAAATTGACTGCATGCATAGGCCACGACGCTGTGTCTTTTATACATGACGCGACGAAAAAAAAATCAACTAATCAATCGTCTATTTTATGCATTGGCCATGACGCTGTGTCTTACTGTCTCCAATCGTCTATGCATGTTATTGCACCAATTTTTTTCTACTCTACCTTCTCTATTTTAGTTTTTATTAAAAAAAATTAAATCAATTTACGTCTCTTTTATGTTTTGCCCCTGTTGCTTACTGTCTCCACTAGTTTGATTTTAGAAAATAGATTATTAGCTTTACTAAAAAAAAAAATTTGGTGGGGTTTCTAAAATAGTCTTCTGGTGTTCTTTCATGAAAAATTGCCTCTTTTAATTTGTAGCATACGTTTGAGTTTTGAACGAGCAAGATATATGAGTGACAGAAGTACGTAATACGATGTTATCCTAAGGATATAGAGGATTATTAAAATTTAGTAAGATGGATTGCGAAGGTAATTTTAAAAAAAAAACAAACAAACAAACATACCCAAACCAAAAAAAAGAGGAATTGAAAAATTTCCTTTGAATTACAAAGGAAGGTGGAATGGGTACCTATTTGGGTATATCTGAGAGCCTTGGCGGCTCAAAAAGTAAAATTTTCAACTACGTCCGGGAAAGACTTAATGAACGGATTAATGGCTGGTCAGCTAAATATCTGTCAAAAGGTGGGAAAGAGACGATGATTAAGTCAGTTGCGTTGGCTCTGCCAACCTATGTGATGTCTTGTTTTAAACTTCCTCAAGAGTTAATATCTAAGTTAACAAGTGCAATCTCAAATTATTGGTGGAGTTCCAATGGGAGAGACCGTGGGATCCATTGGATTGCTTGGGAAAAATTGTGTATGGATAAAGATAAAAGTGGTTTGAGCTTTCACTCTCTAGACACGTTTAATGATGCCATGTTGGCAAAACAGTACTGGCGATTAATACATTTTCCAAACTCCTTAGTAGCTCGAGTACTAAAAGGTAGATATTTCAGGAATATTCATCCTTTACAAGCAAAAAAAACAAACTCTCCATCGTTTGGATGGAAGAGTATATTTTCGACCAAAAGCTTGGCTGAAGTGGGAGCACGATGGTCCCTAGGTTCAGGTTACAACTTATCGGTCTGGAGAGATCCTTGGCTTCCGGATGTTATTCCACGTCCCGCAAATGGAAGAGAAAAATTGTTACATCCAAATCTAATGGTAAACCATTTAATTAATCCGGTTACTAAAGAATGGCACCTTTCTATTCTACATGAATTTATGGATCCGGTGGATATTCAATTAATTCGAGGACTTACTATTAGTCAAGTTCAGAAGCCAGATAGGCTTATTTGGCATCATACAAACTCAGGGAGATATATAATAAAGTCAGCCTATCGGCTTGCCCGAGGGATGACTGAATCGATTGAATGGGGTCCAAATTGTAAAATTTTACAAGCACAAGCTTGGAAAGCCAAAGCCCCTCCAAAAATAAAACACTTTTTATGGCAAATCGCTTCGGGATCCTTAGCAGTAACTTTAAAATTAGCTCATCGAGGGATTCGGTGTGATATTACCTGTAAAAGATGTGAGATGGCTGAGAAAACAATTAATCATGCTTTATTTGAGTGCCCACATTCTCAAAAAGTCTGGGAATTATCCGAAATACCTATGGTATCAGGTAGTTTTCCTCTAAGGTCGGAATTCTCTAATCTAGACTATCTTTATTGGAGGATACCACATCCTGTAGATGGGGCGGAGAAATCTTACTGTTATGCTTGGATTTTGTGGTTTATATGGAAAGATAGAAATAAGAAGGTTTTCAAAGGAATACAATCTGAACCCACATATATTTTAAATCACGCTTTGAGTGAAAAATTAATGTGGGAAGAAGCTCAATTGGATCCAATGGAAGATAACACTATGACGGAAATTATGGAAAGCCCAATCCAATCTATAAAATGTCGGATTGATGGCTCTTGGAAATCTTCGGACCCAACTATGGGTATAGGATGGTGGTGTTTTCAAGGAACTGATCAAACTTTGCTGCTTGGTGCAAAATGCCTTCGGAGATGTCCCTTCCCCCTTTACTCGGAGTTGGAAGCTTTAATTTTGGCTATGAAGAATATCTTTTCAAGAAGAATTGATTGTCAGGCTTTTGAAACAGATTGTTCTGAGTTAGTCTCGATGGTTCAGTCTCCTGAAGAATGGCCCGCATTCTCCAATCTGCTAGACGAGTTGGAGTTGCTCCGTGTCTCTTTTCCCTTTTTCTCGCTTTCTCTTATTTCTCGTTTATGTAATATTAAGGCGGACTGTTTAGCCCGTTCTTCTAGACTTCTGTTTTCTGATGTTACTTTTTTAAACTCTTCTCCACCTAGTTGGGCAACTAATCATGGAGTTACTTTTTAATGAATGTGTGGTTGATAAAAAAAAAAAAAAAACAAACATACAACGTGACATTATTGAGAAATTAAATGCTCTATATGACCTATTATATTTGTACAGAAATTTATAGTATAAGAAATAAAACCAATGGTGAAACTACAATCAAAGACAAAAAATGTTTAATAATTTGATTAGGTGAAAAGATCAATAAAAAAGAAATTTCCACTAATTTAAAAAGGAGAAAACTGACAAAAAAATACCATCTTTAGAAGAAAAGATTATATCATATCTTTGACCCAAAAAGAGAGAATTATTGTTCTAATAATTTCATCTTTACAAGACTTCTATCATAATTGTGAAAGTTTCTCTGTCCAGAAAAAGAAAAAAATCAAACAAGAAACAAGAAACAAGAAATAAGAAAGTTCTTAGTTCTTACTGCAACCATCCATGGAGTACATAAATGTTAGAATGTACTACATATGAGATGTTCGAAACTTCAAAGTGATAACTACATGGTAACATGGACAACATTTGATGTTAATGATATGTGAAATATAAACATCAGACACAATAATATCAAATATATATTATAATGATTTCCTCATACGTTAACGTGTTATAGACAAAACCGAAGATACAAAGTCTTCAAGATCTCACACAGTTTCTATGCACAAAAGGTGGCAACGAAAAATCAAACTGTCACACAAAAAAAAAGAGAGAGCCTTTTGGTGTTCTTTGTTTCTGACTTTTCAGGTCAAAAGCGCTCCCGAGTCTTGTTGTTGTTGTTCTTGTTCAGGTTTTGTCATGGAAGCTAATTCACCAGAAATGCTTCTCAAGAGCTGTTTACAGTACATGTCTTGCGCTTGTGTCACATTCTTCACACGACTGGCTCTAACCCAAGCAGGCTCTTCAGGGACGAGACGAGAGAGACCAAATTTCAGAAGCAAAAGTACATGTTCCATGATGAGAATTGCCGCGAGCCCCGGTTCGATCTTCCATTTGCCTTCTTGATCATATAAGCATACCAAGAGTACCGAGTTTGTGCATATGGACATTACTACTAGAAACTGAAAACACAGAATAAAGAAATCACTCAATAGTGAGATAAAAGATCGAAATATTTACTCTTTTTTTTTTGCTATCTAAGTTACCTGCCATATGTTTAACCAAGCTCCAATTGTTGCAGCAGCACGAGGAAGAGGTCTTCGAAGTGTCACCAATAGCTTTAAAGCATTTGTTCTTATTTCCATTACATTGCTCTGTGTACGACATTTATTCAGGTTTCAAGAAAAGCTAAAGATGCCATTGAGAAAATAGTACTAGAAAATGTAAATGTTACCACTGCAGCAAGGGCAAAAGCAAGAGGGAAGGCACAAGCAAACATCATAATCATTCCAAACTGCAAAGCCAGCTCGAGGGAATCTGCGATGTAAAATGAAATTTTAGCTGAGACATTTGCAAGCTACATCAAAAGATAACCAAACAAGATCATTGACTTCATAAGTTTCTTACCATCAAAAAGTCCATCTTCAAGTTCTACCCCAATGCTTGCTGAATATGTAGGCTTGAAATATTCCTTCTCCACTCTTGAGGCTATTTGAATTTTCCCTGTTGATGATCCATCTTCCATTTTCTTCTTCGTCCTGGAAAAAGGAAGCAGTTACGTCATTTCTTACAAGTTCTGACTTCTGAGCATAAGCTGCTTAGGTGAATAAAGAGTGTACCTAGCTCTATATTTTCTGTAGCTGTACTTAAGATAAGGTAAAGAACCATCCATCAAAGTCCAGAAAACCTGCAGAATAATTGAATTTTAAACATATGCAAGTAACAATATCTTCAAAGGAGAGTTTTAATCACAGCATCGTCTTTCTTGTTACCTGTGAGATTATTAACCGTTGGATCAATACTTGTCGAAGTGTCATGAAGTTTCGATGTAAAAGAACGTGATAGAAGATCCCAATGTATGTCTGCATAAAATAGAGCCCAAAAACCTGCAATGCCGATAATTTCCATAGCCATGATTAGAAAAGAGAAACAGTGACTCTGCAAAACAATGCTTTTCTTACTTTGTAAATCAAGCTATTAGCTCGATATTCCACACTCTCGTTGATTTCTCGATTTATCAGCTTGACAGATACTTTGCCTCCTAGCCGAGTGAGGTACTGAATGATTAGAAGGTAGATAGCTGTCAATACATACCTGAGACCACCATAGAGAAATTGTCATGATTGTAACAAAGTTGCTAACACATGGGACTGGTAAAGCTTGTAAACAAAAAAATAAGTAAGCTCTCACTTGATTATGTCAGATGTGATAATCTCGAAAATATGAGCATACGCCAGCTCAAATGGAAGTTGGAGGCAGATAATGCTCATGATAACTAGAACATCATTCCTAAACCTCTTGCGATAAGCAAACCATTCATATCTTTGATATGCTTCCTTCTCTTTGGATCTCTCATTTCCGAGATTCTTAATAAGCTCCTTTGGAAATGGAAGGGAACTCCATTCCATTCCGAGAAATCTATATCCTTGGCTGGGGCCAACTAAACAATTAATTTGCCATCTATTGATAGAGAATTGACACAAAACATGAAATCAGAAAATGGAAAACAAATCTTAATATGTTGCATAATTATGCACCAGTGTAGGGGAATCCTACCTAGCTAACAAGGCCGCGTTTTTACGTTTCCAGAATTGAAGAAACAAGGCAGCCCAGAGTATTGTGCTCACAAAGAAAATTGGGAGAGCAAGAAACTGCAAGGATCTGACCAAAAGAAACATTGAAAACAAGGCATGATGGATGTGCCGGCATGTCTATTAGTATTAACTTAAGACATTGTAACAGAATTAGGAACTTACCCAAAATCAACCATCTGCACTATAAACCCAAGTAAGGCTGGAAATATCAACCATTGCGTATACATTCCCAAGAACGAAAAGTAGACTCCAATCTGTGATTTTTCTACGTTAAGAGTTTCATACCAACAGCTTTCTGCTACATATAGCATATTAAGATTTATAAGTGTCTACCTTTGCACCGAAGTAAGAGTAGATCTGATCAATTGGTTGGTTTGTGAAGTTCCACCAATTTAATGCCCAAGTTTGGAGAAGTTCCTTCCTCTTGAATTCATCTACAAACAGAGTAGCTTACCATGAATTCATCTAGAGTCTAAACTGCTTTTAACCCAACAGACATAACAGAGTAGCTTACCATGAAGAGGAAACATTTGTTTAATGACGCCCTCTGATTCCAACCTTCGAAGTAATGATTCCCCTGCTACCCAACAAAACACTCTGCCGTTAAGTTTCAGAGTGACATCGTATCCACCACAGTTTACCTGTAACTCAAGAGTTCATTTGCTATGTCATAAATCAAGAACACTGTAAACTGACTCACTAAAGCAATAGAAAACAATAGTTAAATCTGCAATAAATAATAACCATAAAAGACATGATTTGGAGATATGGAACTTACAATTCCGTAAATAAGATGTTGATAGCACCGAAAACGTTCAAACCAGCTGAACAGTAACCCATCAGGTTGCCGAATGAAAGCCTCAGACCCTTGCATCTCAAAGGGCAGATCAATTCCTGAAGCGAGAGATAACCATCAAACTTGTGACAAACACAAATGAGGAAATATCTGCGATACCACTTAAGAAGATGTTCATTTATCAACTTAAGGCTACGAGGAAACAGTATTTACCGAGACGAGTAGGTTTGCGTATATGAAGCTCTGCTGCTGCATTGCCCAAGGTCTCCAAAGGAGCTGCTACCTGAAGAAATACTTGAATTGCAGTTATCTCAAACATCAGTCTCATAGTAGCAAAACACTCTTCAAAGTATTTGATAGATTTACAGCTAAATAAGGAAAGAAACTTCACTAGATACTTTGTTTAAAGTCACCAATCTGTTGAATCCTAGACATAATTTAGCAAGTTTTATCAAACAAAACTCATTTCTACAAAAATTCACACCTCCAGGGACACACACTCCTTGAATTTCAGATCAGTAGTTTTGTATGACAAATGCAAGACTTTCGCACCTAAAAACCCTGATTGCTCACAAAATTACTAATAAATTGGTCAAAGAAAGACCGACCTTGAGAAACTCATCTGCGAGACCGACGACTCTATCAACAACCATCCCTCTCTTCTTTAGTTCAGTCACCAAAAACTCAACACAGTTTCCTTCTTCTTCCAGAACCCTCTTAGGAACCACCATTGCAACCTCGTGAACAACTCGCTCCTCCCCATTACTCCCATTCATTTCCAAACACCGACTCACACAAGAAAAATTTGAGATTTCTTGTATCTGCTTCCCGAAACTTCGCTCAGTAGCTGAAAGCTTCTAACTTTCCCCTCTTTCTTCTAAGATCTGACTCAAAGGTTCCACCTTTATTCACTTTTTTTTTCTCTGAACTACTTTTCCTCCCCTGTAATTAATCTAATTTTCCGGTTTCTGGGCCACAAAAGGGGATCAGGGTTTTAAAGTCGGAACACTGCAACAATCAAGAATACGATTCCAACATTCCTTTAAAAAAAAATCGAATTTTTACTACGTATCTCTCGTTATCTCTCACGAATTTGAATCTTGCGTTAATTCAGAAAACGTTTCTGGAGAATGGAAGAGACAAGACAAAGCCTTCGGGGTTTGAATTTGAAAATTAGATTGAAGTTTGGGAAAAAAACTACTACATGCAAAAAGATCCAAAACAATTTTACTTCTAGTATGAGTTGGCACGCAGATGATGAGTGATCCATCGTGTAAAAAAGAGTGACACATCGGACGGTGCTGACAAGCGTGCCTCGTGTGTGTGACTGTTTATTATCACAATTCACAAGGATAGAGCCTAAACCGGGTAATGACCGACATTTATACTAAACCGGTCAATTCCGATTTGAATTTTGAAAACCAAAGTTGACTTTATAAGCTTCCTCCCTCATATCTATATATACATTTTTGGATGACTTTTAGCAAATAAATCCTGGAGTTGAAATGTATTTACGGATGAATGCCATTGGCATTAATTATTTAAATTTGAAAAATATTAATTAAAGATATTACCAACACGATTTCGAGAATCATAAATTCATATCTTCCTTAATTTTCTGAGTCATTAATGTGATAATCTTTAGGAAATATTTCTCTGTAAAAAAAAAAAATCCACATTAATGAAGGCATTAAAATCGACACTAACAATTAAATTATTTAGATATTCAATTATTTTAAGATTCTTATATCTTATTTGATATTTTTTTTTTTATATCTCATTCTTTAATTACTGCGTTTAGAATTTATTGGTTGTTACCTATTTTTTGGTGAAATTTATTGGTTGTTACTTAATAAGTAATTATGGTGCGTTTATTTTAGTTAATATCTAATTTAAAGGATTTGTTTTCTTTTATTATTAATAAACGAATAACATGTATAGAAATAAAAGATTTTTCTTGCGACTCCATAATAAAAATATTAAACTCTTATTTTCTACATTTCTTACACATAATATCCTCTTATTCAATAACAAAAAATATATATTGCATATTTTTAAAAATATTTATAATATTTAAAATATATAAAAAGTTTGTAATATTAATATTATTTCAACTCTATACAAATTTAATTTATATGTATATATATCTTATGGGAACCATTTAAAAGAAATTTTTAAATTGACTTGAATTATATAGCTTTTAAATAAAAGTATTATTAAAAAGAAAAATAACTAAATGATGTTTAATTTCACAGGACGGGTAATATGATGGGACGGGTTTGGGTTGATATTTATAAAATATAGTATACCACGGGTGAAATCTTAAAATTAATAATCAAAATAATCTATCAAACAAATTACATTTTGATTTTTTTAAGAAAATATAGCCCCGCGGTGTACCGCGGGTTAAAATCTAGTCCTCTTCAATCTCTAACGCGTCGAGATATTTTCCTAAATACAGAGAAAACCCTAAAGTCTCTGTTTTTGCGAATTTTCTCTACAGATAGATCGAAGCTAATTGTTCCGGAGGGAGATCTAGAGGAATCGATTCAACATGGGTAACACAGATAAGCTGATGAATCAGATATTCGATTTGAAATTCACGTCCAAGTCTCTGCAAAGGCAATCAAGGAAGTGTGAGAAGGAAGAGAAAGCAGAGAAATTGAAGGTGAAGAAGGCGATCGAGAAGGGGAACATGGATGGTGCTCGGATCTACGCTGAGAACGCCATTCGTAAGCGTAGCGAGCAGATGAACTACCTCCGTCTCGCTTCTCGCCTGGACGCTGTTGTTGCTCGTCTTGATACTCAGGCTAAGATGACCACCATCACCAAATCCATGACCAATATCGTCAAGTCCCTTGAGTCTTCGCTTGCCACAGGTATTTCATCGGCTTTGAATTATCCGAAATTATCTTCCTATGCTGCTCATAGGTTTAGTATATTGTATGTCTTTTTGCTCTCGGTGGTTGTGTTACTGATCATTAAGTAAGGCTTAATTCTGTGAAATTGAGGTTGGATATGTATGACCACCATGGTTTATGGCGTATTAGTTAAGAGTTAAGATAATTTAAGGTAATGTAAACTTGAAGGATGCTTCTGAATATAGATCAGGAAGGTTTTGTGTATATGAAATACATGAAAGGTTTTATCTTTTTGTTCTTTCTGTGATACAATCCTTTAGTCTCAGTTGAGCACTAGTTTTTGATTCATTGTGTTGTAACAATTTTGGTTCTTATCTGTTTTCTGTTTCTTGTCACCAGGGAATCTACAGAAGATGTCAGAGACAATGGATTCATTCGAGAAGCAGTTTGTGAACATGGAGGTCCAAGCTGAGTTCATGGAGAATGCTATGGCTGGTTCAACTTCATTGTCCACTCCAGAAGGCGAAGTCAACAGCCTTATGCAGCAGGTTGCAGATGACTATGGTTTGGAAGTCTCTGTGGGACTTCCTCAGCCTGCTGGTCATGCCATTCCTACTAAGACAGAGGAGAAAGTTGATGAGGACGATTTGTCAAGGAGGCTTGCAGAGCTTAAAGCCAGAGGATAAGTGCGCTAACCTACATCCGTGCTTGGACTACCTGCCACTTTGCACGCGATCCTTATCGAATTGTTGCTTCTATTTTCTGCAAACATGGGCGTATTTATGTATATTGCTCACTTTGAAATATGCTTTGTTTATAACTTTATATAAAAAACCTTCGTGTGGTTTTAGTTTTTACCATTTTAATGATATGCTTTCCTTTTGAGTTGTGCATTAAAGAGTGTTTTGCTCAGTCGCTTTTGGTCTCATGGACTAAGATACACGGGAGATACACCCAACATCCTTATTCGGAGAGTCTAGTGTTATATTTCATGCTGATTATTCTTTTGTGCAAAACCCTTTATCATGCTACAATCCTTGTGAGCCAGTGAATCTTCTTTAGAAGCTTGTTGATCATCTTGGTTGATTTAGGGCGTGATAGATGGAAGCCGATGGAGTCAAGGTACCAGCCACTCCTACTGCTCATGCCAACAATGCGTCCCCCATTGACTGAGAAAGTGAAGGGTGTTCCCTGTTCAACTCCATAAGGTCCATATACCTGTTTATTGCTCTTGAAGGTCATTGATCTGATTACAGGAGTGCCACTGTCAACCACTATAGAGTAGTAGCCACTCACGCCAGTCAGATACTCATCTGGATATTGCAGCTTTAGCTGCAGAAACTCAGTTCATGTTAAAGAAACCAAAATCTGAGGGAGGAAGTTAAAGAGAGACAGAATCCAGAGTAAGAGAGGATCATACCTCTGCTGTTTTGTTGCCTCCTACACCTCCATGCTTCTCTGATTTCGCGGGTTTACCATTCTTATCGTAGATCACCGAGATGGAGTCAATGCAATGATCATATACAAGTCTGATCTCACGGACACCATGATAGATCCCATCATCCCAAGTGGTTCCTCCATTTCTTCCCCAGGGTCCTACGAACACAGTCAGATTCTTATCACCTTGTTGTTGTTGATCCATGAGTCCGTCCTGCTGTTTGATTGACAGTTTGTGACGATGCAAGGGAAGATGCTAAGAAACCAAAGTTTTACTAGAAAGAATAAGCTGCTAATTAATCTGATACCATCTATGCAGAACCAAACTAGTTATTTGCTGCAGTAGAGGCTTTTTGGAATTGAAACAGGTTGCAGATTGATACGAAACAAGAATTGAGTGTTTAGAAAGAACGCATATAAAAAGACGTCCAAGCTTCATGAGAAAGGTATTGGATTCCAGGACAGCAATGTAAGAGGACGATATATATGTGTTTGATTGTCTTATCTTTCTTTACAGAAAGAAAAAAGAACTAGGAGATTCCAGAAAACTTCAAGAAGAAACATTTAACATGGAACAAATTCCAAAAGTGTTCATCATAGTGCCAAAAACAAGTTGAGAGGAATATTATTTTACCTCCTGTTTTCACATTACCAAGATTTTAAAACTTGCTCTAGTATGTATTCTATGCAATATGAACATGTCCTTTGCTTTCTGACACAGGAAGGTTTGAATTTTTTTACCATAATGGTTACTCTGAAGTAAGATCAAGCCATTTATCATTATATCTCATTCCTGTTTTTTACATGACTATTGACGAACTCCTATACTCTGCTATTACATGAATAAACCGAGGGGTCCAATGATAGAAAGAACAAATGAACAAACTAACTGTAGAAGCATCTGATAGAAGAAAGCTGCAGGTGAACGTAGCAGCAAAAGAATCAGCAAACTAATCCAGAAAATGCGAAAGTGCCCATCTCGGGAATCATTTCTATCTCATTCTCTCTCTCAGCATCTTCAGCCCCATGTACCTGCAATTATGGTCAAGGAAATTTGTTTTTAAGTCTGATCAAAAAGGACACACAGTTCCAAAGAGTATACACTTTGATAGTTTTTTCTTACCTTCCAAGCATCATCAAGGTAGCCTGAGGATTAGTCCCTGGAGAGATATTGAAGGTTGATCCATCCACGAGTCTAAGAGAATTAACACCAATGACTTTGAGATCAGAGTCCACTACTTTTCCTACAACAGCGCCTCCATGGTAGTGCCAGATTGTGCTCACAGTTCGTCTGCAGAAATCTGCCATCACTAGATCATTTGATTGGTCCACAGGCAATGGAGCTCCAACAAACCTGAACCTACGGTTCCCAAACCATTCCCTGATCATAAAGTCCTGCATAGCTCGGCTCCTGAGTATTTCTCCAATCTTCCTAGTCCCATTGACACATCTCTCTAGATCCTGTGGATCACTGAAGTAGTTGAACCTAACAATTGGGTTGATCCTTACATCCGTTGACGCCAACCTTAGTAACCCAATAGACACTGGACCTAGGATCTTTTCCATTATAGTTGTCACAGGGACGTACAAAGGAGAAGCTGGCGCTCTGATGAACACAGAATGTAAAGGCGATGCAAACGGAATCACAGTGGAAGCAGCCTCAAGAAAAGCCCCTTCCTCAGTAATACCCACGACTTGTATCAGTGAGTTCTCCATTGGAACCGGAGGTACAATGGAGATACCATTCCTCGGGTTATCATACACAAAATCTCCCACATGAGGCTGGTCAAGAGCCACAGGGATCCCCCAAGTCGAAAGATAACTTCTTGGACCTATCCCACTAAGAAAAAGCAACTGTGGACTACCGAGTGCACCAGCTGACAATATCACCTCTCCTCTGTCCCGTATTATTGCGTGATGGTAACGTCCCAGCTGATCACGGTAAACCACTCCAATCGCAGAGACGTTGGAACCCGAGTCACTTGGAGATGAAGCCAGCAATACTCTCTCTACAGTTGCGTAAACTGCAACTCTAATGTTGGAACTTCTTGCATATCTGAGAAGATCTGCAGAGCTGTGTCTCCTCCCAGTACGATCGAACGTGGAACCTCCAATCTTAGTCCCCACTTTATGCTCCAAGGTGAAGCCATTAAACGGATGGACACCAACTTCAAGCAACGCATCCCTAATTGCAGTCTGCCAAGTCCTGAGCTGGGGTCTAAACACAATCGCTCTCTCCACCCACTCATAAGACTGATTCACACTACTCAGATCCCAAGTAAGACCCGAATTCTCAAAGAACTGTTTATCAGCACGGCTATAGAACCCAGCATTGATTGCGCTGCTTCCTCCAAGAACACGACCTCTGGCGTTAGGAACTCCTTCCTCAGAGATGAAGGACTGAGCCGGCGAGTCAAAATTGTTGACGTCAGTGAGAGTGGACAAGAAACCGTCGTGTGACATCACGTTAGGTCTGTTGTACGGAACGCCGCCGCGTTCTAGCAGAAGAACCCGGAAAGATTGCGAAAGTGTGGCGGCTAATGGACATCCCGCCGTTCCTCCTCCGACGATTATGTAATCGTAGTAATCCTCCGACGCAAAATCAGTTGCGTTCGATACGAATCGCATGAAACCGGGCGCTGCAACGAAGATTCCAACAGTAAGAACAACAGTGAAACAGAAGAATCTCAAAATCAAATTAGGGATTAGCAAAACATCGATCATCGTTTTCTTTTAACTCTCAACGCGATTTCTTGCAATTACTCAGACGCGATACAGAGAAATCAACGAAACCTCATCAAAAACTCCATCGTCGCTAAAGATTACAATGTTTCAAGCATTAACACGAGATTCTACAGAAATTTTCTCGGAAACTTACGTCGATTAACGCGTGGCCTTGCATTAGACCAAGGAACTACTCCAAGAAGAAGAAGCACAACGAACGCCGTGTAGAGAAGAGAAGAATCAATCCGTTTCGTCATTCTCGCTCTTCGATTGAAGATTTTCTCAGAGCTGATGGAAAATTAAATTTTCCCGGGAAAGTGAGAAGTTTCTCAGTTACAGAGAGAAACAGAGAAGAAGAAGTTAAAAAAGAAGAGGACTCAAATCAAATGGCGCTTGGTTTCTGTTATAGAGAGTGTTTCTCAGCTCTCGAACGCTGATGTAAAAGTAATCGCAGCCGTCGATAACATTTAGACCAAGTTGAGATCAACGGTTGTCAAGAGAGTTAATTCTGAGCCGTACCGCAGTGGATAATAGCTCTCCCTATAGTTGACGGCCGTTAGCAACAGTCTCTGACTCTCGGGACGCCTTAACGTCGTCGTCTTGTTGTAACCGTACCGGTTTGATAACTGCCAGTCGAATTCCGGTCCAATCCGGTTAAGATAAGATAACAGGATTTAGCCACGTGTCATGAAGTTGTGCGGATTAGACTGTAGCCAGTGTTATCACTACCGTCTAAAACACAGAGAGAGAGGAGCAAGAATGGCGATGGCGATGTTACCGGCGCTCTTCTCTTCTCCTTCGATTCTAACCAGCAGAATCAGATGCGGAGCCACAGCTAACAGCGGCGGCGCACTCTCATCTACTTCTTCTGACTCCGATCTTAGGAGAGGTGTTCCCTTGTATAAGCCCAAATCATACGAGGTTCTAGCCACTGACGCCGCCAATTCTCTTGCTTTCGCTCTCCAGGATTCAAAATCTCGTTTGGAAATCGATTTTCCGTAATCCCTTTACTCTTACTCTATATCGATTCTCCCAATTTGGTGTGTTTGGGTTCGTAGTTTTAATGGCTTTTTTTCGCTCTTTTTGTTCATGTGTAGACCTTTACCCAGTAGCATTTCTTCTTACAAGGTAATTTATTTTATTTTGTTACCATTGTGACTTAGTTTTTTTAGCGAAGTTTTATAACTGTGTTCGACATGCAAAATTTGTATAGGGTTCGTCAGACGACTTTATTGATGCTAATATACAACTGGCCGTGACTGTTGTCCGCAAACTTCAGGAGAAAATTGAGACAAGAGCTTGCATTGTAATCTATCTCCTTCATTACTCTATATATTACTCATCCTTGTTATTTGGTTCTTCTGACCTATGAATGATCGAACATGCTTCAGGTTTTTCCTGACAAGCCTGAGAAGCACAGGGCTTCTCAACGCTTCAAAGCGGCATTTGATTCGGTAGACTTAGAAATTCCAGTTTGCTGCATTTTTTGCATATGTTAGGAATAACCTTGTAAGATTCTGAATACTTGATGCTTAACAATTTGTGTGTTTCTCATCAGGTTGATGGCATAAGTATTGGTTCTCTAGATGATATACCTGGTAGCTCTGTCACCAATTTCTTCAGGTCCATAAGGAGTATCCTGGACTTTGATTTTGAAGATGAAAATGAAGGTATAGCTAAAACTGTCCTTTTTCACTTGGATTTTTACTTATTTTAACAGATGGATTATTGCATTTATTCATGAGGATTATGTGTTCCTGCAGGAACTTGGGAGCCCAAGGAGCCTCCGACCCTTTATATATTTATCAATTGCAGCACTCGGGAACTCTCTTTCATAGAGAAGTTTGTGGTATTGAATCCTTTTATCTTTTCTTATCGTAACATGGAACTTGGTTTAGATACGTTCACTGTCTATAGTCATTTTTGAATTTTTCTTTGTGCCTTCTATGTCATTCTTAATCTGTAAGTTGTTGGTCTATACTTGCAGGAAACCTTTGCCAGTTCAACCCCAGCTCTTCTGTTCAATCTTGAGCTAGATACTTTGCGGTATTATCACTATTGAGACCTCAATTTTTTGCGTAACTCAATCCCTCTCGGTTTCCTCACTTCTGGTGACAAATGAATTTTAGTGCAGTGCTGACCTAGGGCTTCTTGGCTTCCCTCCTAAAGATCTGCACTACCGGTTTCTTTCTCAATTTATTCCCGTCTTTTATATCCGAACCAGAGAGTATTCAAAGGTACTTTTCAATTAGGATGATATTTTCTCAGCGGACCTTTCCTGGCTGCTTGCATAATTGAAGCAGCATAATAGTTGTTTGTGTTGCTTGGCTAAGACAGTGGCAGTGGCACCATTTGTGTTAAACTACAACGGAGCACTTTTCCGACAATATCCTGGTAAATGCTAGACTATTCTTTACAAAACTAAAACAATATATAGCATACCTGTACCTATTTGTGTTGTGACTTCCTTGATCACTAAACATGATGTGATGCTTGTCTCAGTCTCTCTATCAGATCTGCATAATCATTCTCAATTCCAGTGGCCTGAACTTGGGAGAGTGTTTTCTCTATCTATATCTGATATGGAAAAAAAATGCAGGGCCATGGCAGGTGATGCTTAAGCAAACTGATGGTTCATATGCGTGTGTTGCAGAAAGCCCTACTCGTTTCACGCTGGGTGAAGTATGTGCGCTAAAAGTGTTTAACCTTTTGTATATAGTCCTTTACCCAACCTCTGGAAAAAAAAAGTAACAAGCTTTGATTGATGTGGATGCAAACAGACGAAGGAAGAGCTGTTGCAGGTTCTGGGACTACAAGAAGAGAAAGGAAGCTCACTCGAGTTCCTGCGCAGGGGATACAAGGTTAGCACATTGTCTAGATTGTTTTTGTCTCTTGTATGTGCGCATAGAAGCTTAAACTGGTCCGATTCTGATGGTGTTTCAGTCGGCAACTTGGTGGGAAGAGGATGTGGAGCTTGAGGCATCATCTAATTGGCGTAACTGAACGATGGCCAAGTCATGGATTCACACTTTTGGTATGTTTGTTAAGTCCCTCAAGATCGAGATATTTACACTTGTATATGTGCAAAGTTGGTAGAGAGAGTTTGGGAGATGTTAATGGGAATGATAAAGGATAGTTTGAAAATGATGTCTATATAAACTCAGTCCAATTATGATAGTGTCTGCTCCACCCACTTTAATTCTTTCTTCAACACAATCGCAAACTATGAACAATCTTAGGAAATGACGAAGAAACTATTTTAGGAAGATTTACAATTTAGGTAGAATATCAAAGATCCCCTTAATTTGCTGTATAACGGTCATCTAATTTCCAACTTATCAACTTCTCTTGTTAACAATTTAGGTACTAGAATATCAAAGATGTTCTACCAAAAAAAAAAAAGAATATCAAAGATCTTCTTTCTATTATTGGCGTCAATCAGATTGATTAATATCTGTCAATATCCTTCAAGGCGTCAATCAAGTTCTATTTTGTTTCCCTCTTTCCTCTCTCCTCTTGCCCTTGTCTCTTATGCAAGCTCCATTTGGGCATCTTTCTTGATTTTCAAGTCTCAGATGGAGAATCTTGGGTTGTTCAAAATTCTTTTGCTATTCTGTCTCTTTGTTTCTGGCCGCATAGTCTCTGTTTCTTGTCTAAATTCAGATGGGTTAACTTTGCTCTCGCTTCGGAATTATTTGGACAAAGTACCACCAGAATTAACTTCGACATGGAAGACAAACGCATCTGAAGCCACTCCATGTAACTGGTTTGGTATCATCTGTGATGATTCTAAGAAGGTTACGTCTCTCAACTTCACCGGTTCAGGTGTTTCAGGCCGATTGGGTCCTGAAATAGGGCAGCTCAAAAGCTTAGAGATTTTGGATTTGAGTTCTAACAATTTCTCTGGGATTATACCTTCCAGTTTAGGGAACTGTAGTTCACTGGTGTACATTGATTTGTCTGAAAACAGGTTCTCTGGTAAGATCCCGGATACTCTAGGTAGCTTGAAGAGCTTGGCCGATTTGTATCTTTACAGCAACTTTCTTATAGGGGAGTTGCCTAGATCCTTGTTTCGAATTCCGGCATTGAATTATCTGCATGTGGAGCATAACAACCTGACCGGGTTAATTCCTCAAAATGTTGGTGAGGCTAAGGAACTTCTTGATCTGCGTTTGTTTGACAATCAGTTTTCTGGTACAATCCCTGAGTCTATTGGAAACTGCAGCAAGCTGGAGATTTTGTATTTGCACAAGAACAAGTTAGTTGGTTCATTGCCTGCAAGTCTCAATCTTTTGGAGAATCTCACTGACCTGTTTGTTGCAAATAACAGCCTACGAGGAACAGTTCAGTTTGGTTCAACCAAATGCAGGAATCTGGTAACTTTAGATTTGTCATACAATCAATTCGAAGGCGGTGTCCCTCCTGAACTGGGAAATTGCAGTAGCCTTGACGCTTTAGTCATTGTGAAAAGTAATTTGTCAGGTAAAATCCCTTCATCATTGGGTATGTTAAAGAATCTCACAATTCTTAACCTTTCCGAGAATCGTCTTTCTGGGAGTATCCCCGCGGAGCTCGGGAACTGCAGCAGCTTGAACTTGTTGAAGCTGAACGATAACCAGCTTGAAGGCGGAATACCGAGTGCATTAGGTAAGCTAAGGAAGCTAGAAAGTCTGGAGCTTTTTGAAAACCGGTTTTCGGGTGAGATTCCTATTGAGATATGGAAGATTCAGAGTCTTACGCAGTTGCTAGTTTATCGGAACAATCTCACAGGGAAATTACCGAAGGAAATAACCGAGCTCAAGAATCTCAAGATTGTTACTCTCTTTAACAATAGCTTTTATGGAGTGATACCACCTGGTTTAGGTCTGAACAGCAACCTAGAGATTATTGATTTGATTGGTAACAATCTTACAGGTGAGGTACCGCCAAATCTCTGCCATGGAAAGATGTTGACAGTGTTTAACTTAGGATCTAACCGGCTTCATGGCAAAATACCGACATCTGTTAGTCAGTGCAAGACTCTAAGCAGATTCATTCTCAGAGAAAACAACCTTTCAGGTGTTCTTCCTGAGTTTTCTAAGAATCAAGATCTTTCGTTTCTCGATCTCAATAGCAACAACTTCGAAGGACCAATCCCTCGTACCCTCGGAAGCTGTAGGAATCTCACGACCATCAATCTGTCTAGGAACAAGCTCACGGGGAATATTCCTAGAGAACTTGAGAATCTACAAAACCTTAGTCACCTGAATCTTGGGTTTAACTTATTAAACGGTACGGTTCCTTCAAAGTTTAGTAACTGGAAAGAGTTGACCACTTTGGTTCTCTCCGGAAACCGTTTTTCAGGAGTCGTTCCGCCGGATCGCCACTCTTAGAAAGTAAGAAAACTACTGTTTATCGGAATTTTATCAACAACTAGACAATAATCAGACTTTTCACATTATCCAATGACATCATATCATCAAAATTTTTTACTTTACAACATACTCTCTCTTTTTTTCCTTTGCTTTAATCGTTACAAATCTTTTCACAATTCCTATGGCCGCTTAAAGTACATTTTTAATTGATAACACAAAAGTTTCGGTTGATAAGATCCAAATTCATATACAAAAGGCTGATTTAAAATTCAATAAAATAAAAAACAAAATTCGCTAATGCTACGATGTTACCCACTCGGAAGCTTACCTTTGAAAGTCATAGTTTGAAAGTCAATTTGCTCAGCTCTAGCTTACGTTTAGCTGTTCTTATCAAATACTAACAAAAAGAATGTCAAACACGTATTTTATCGTATTTAAATTTAAATAGTGCACGGTAATAACGTTTGCAAACAATTATTTAATGGTTGGTAATGAAAATTAATGAAGAACCCAAACCTGCCCAACACCACTAATTGACCATTCACCAACCAAAGAGTCCAGTTATTTATTAACGGTTTCTTACTCTCTTTGGCTACCATCTAGACGGATGTAAACGACGTCGTCGTAGAATATTCAAAAGATTCGCATTTCTCACAAAGAGAATTGAAGAAATAGAGACGACTTCTTTCTAGAAACACGTGTGTCTGAAAACGGAAAAAAAGAAGACTGAATGAGAAACGGTGTGCAAAAAGAAAACGCGTTGAAGGTTGGTTAGGTTCTCAGTATCGTTGGTCTTGATACAGACCAAACATCTCGTCATAAAAAAACGGCAAGAATAATCAGTTAATACCCATCAATCAAGTCTTGTCCTTTTCCTCCTCTTCTCTCTCATACAAGCTTTATTCTGCCGAGGCTTGAGCTTTTTAAATCTCAATCTTGATTGAGATTTTGCATGTTTCCTGATCTTTTAATCTCAGATGAAGAATCTTGGGTTGTTCAAAATTCTTCTTCTTTTCTTCTGTCTCTTTCTCTCGACCCACATAGTTTCTGTTTCTTGTCTAAACTCAGATGGGTTAACTCTACTCTCGCTTCTGAAGCATTTGGACAAAGTACCACCTCAAGTAACTTCGACATGGAAGATAAACGCATCTGAAGCAACCCCATGTAACTGGTTTGGTATCACTTGTGATGATTCTAAGAATGTTGCGGCTCTCAACTTCACTCGCTCTAAGGTTTCAGGTCAATTGGGTCCTGAAATTGGAGAGCTCAAAAGCTTGCAGATTTTGGATCTGAGTACTAACAATTTCTCTGGGACTATACCTTCCAGTTTAGGAAACTGTACCAAGCTCGTTACTCTAGATTTGTCTGAAAATGGATTCACTGGTAAGATCCCAGATACTCTCGATAGCTTGAAGAGCTTGGAGGTGCTTTATCTTTACATAAACTTCCTCACTGGTGAGTTACCTGAATCCTTGTTTCGAATTCCGAGGTTACAGATTTTAAATCTTGAGTATAACAATTTAACCGGTCCGATTCCGCAAAGTGTTGGTGATGCTAAGGAGCTTCTTGATCTCAGTATGTTTGCGAATCAGTTTTCTGGTAACATCCCTGAGTCGATTGGGAACTGCAGTAGTCTGCAGGTTGTGTATTTGCACAGGAACAAGTTAGTTGGTTCGTTACCTGAAAGTCTCAATCTTTTGGGGAATCTCACTGATCTATTTGTTGGTAACAACAGTCTACAAGGGCCGGTTCGTTTCGGATCATCTAATTGCAAGAATTTGATGACTTTAGATTTGTCCTACAATGAATTCGAAGGCGGTGTTCCAGCTGCATTGGGAAATTGCAGTAACCTTGACGCTCTGGTGATTGTGGATGGTAACTTGTCAGGTACAATTCCTTCCTCATTGGGTATGTTAAAGAAGCTTACAGTTATAAACCTTTCCGAGAATCGTCTCTCTGGGAGTATCCCCGCAGAGCTCGGGAATTGTAGTAGCTTGAGCTTGTTGAAGCTGAACAATAACCAGCTTGGAGGTGAGATACCGAGTACATTGGGTAAGCTTAAGAAACTAGAAAGTTTGGAGCTTTTCGAAAACCGGTTTTCGGGTGAGATTCCTATGGAAATATGGAAGAGTCAGAGTCTTACGCAGTTGCTAGTTTATCAAAACAATCTCACAGGAGAACTACCTGTGGAAATGACTGAGATGAAGCGTCTAAAGATCGCGACGCTGTTCAACAACAGTTTTTATGGAGCTATACCATCGGGTTTAGGTGTGAACAGCAGCTTAGAAGAGATTGACTTTATTGGTAACAAACTTACAGGAGAGATACCGCCGAATCTATGCCATGGAAGGAAGTTGAGAATACTCAATTTGGGTTCTAATCTGCTTCATGGTACAATACCAACTTCTATTGGTCACTGTAAGACCATCAGGAGATTCATCCTTAGAGAAAATAACCTTTCAGGTCTTCTACCTGAGTTTTCTCGGGATCATAGCCTTTTCTTTCTTGATTTCAATAGCAACAACTTTGAAGGACCAATCCCGCGCAGCCTCGGAAGCTGTAGGAATCTCTCGAGCATCAACCTGTCTCGAAACAAACTTACGGGACAGATACCTCCACAACTTGGGAATCTACAAAACCTTGGCTATTTGAATCTTTCTCGTAATCTTCTTGAAGGCTCTCTACCAGCTCAGCTATCTAACTGTATGATTATAGAGCGTTTTGATGTTGGGTTCAACTCATTAAACGGTTCTATTCCCTCAAACTATAGTAACTGGAAAGGCTTGGCGACTTTGGTTCTTAGCGATAACCGGTTTTCAGGAGGTATTCCGCAGTTCTTTCCTGAACTTAAAAAGCTGTCAACTCTGCAGATTGCTAGAAATGCTTTTGGTGGTGAGATTCCTTCGTCGCTTGGGTTGATAGAGGATCTGATCTATGATTTGGACCTTAGCGGGAACGGATTGACAGGTGAAATTCCAGCCAAGTTGGGGGATCTTAACAAGTTAACAAGACTCAACATATCCAACAACAATTTGACAGGATCTTTATCGGTTCTTAAAGGTCTTACCTCATTGCTACATATTGATGTCTCCAACAATCAGTTCACCGGTCCAATACCAGAAAACTTGGAGGGTCAGTTGTTATCTGAGCCATCGTCGTTTTCAGGAAATCCCAACCTTTGCATTCCACATTCCTTCTCTGTTAGCAACAATAGCCGCAGCGAGTTAAATTACTGCAAGGATCAATCTAAAAACAGAAAAAGTGGCCTTAGCACCTGGCAAATCGTGCTTATAGCGGTCTTATCCTCTTTATTCGTCTTGGTTGTGGTTCTTGCTCTTGTTTTCATTTGCCTACGTCGTCGCAAAGGAAGACCAGAAAAAGATGCTTATGTCTTCACCCAGGAGGAAGGCCCATCTTTGTTGTTGAACAAAGTTCTTGCAGCAACTGACAATCTAAACGAAAAGTACATCATTGGAAGAGGAGCTCACGGAATTGTGTACAGAGCTTCTTTAGGCTCGGGAAAGGTCTACGCTGTGAAGAGACTTGTCTTCGCATCTCACATCCGCGCTAACCAGAGTATGATGAGAGAGATCAATACAATCGGTAAAGTCAGGCACAGGAATCTGATCAAGTTAGAAGGGTTTTGGCTGAGGAAAGATGATGGTTTGATGCTGTATAGATACATGCCCAAAGGAAGCCTGTACGATGTTCTCCATGGTGTTAGCCCAAAAGAAAATGTACTAGACTGGTCTGCACGGTACAACGTAGCGCTCGGTGTCGCTCACGGACTGGCCTATCTACACTATGACTGTCATCCCCCGATTGTTCACCGTGACATCAAACCAGAGAACATACTAATGGACTCGGATTTGGAGCCTCACATTGGGGATTTCGGTTTGGCTCGCCTTCTCGATGACTCAACTGTTTCAACTGCAACTGTTACAGGAACCACTGGGTACATCGCACCAGGTAATGTATCTTCTCATTACACCTGTAGTAGACTTGGTATAACTAACTGGTTTAGTGTTGAAACCAAGTTAGTTACCGGTTAAAATTCTGTTAGGAGTTAGTTAAATTAATTGTAATAGATACTCTGTTTCTTCTTTCTCTGGATCATTAGCTAATTTTGACCATGAAACTGCAGAAAACGCTTTCAAAACCGTGAGGGGAAGAGAATCCGATGTTTACAGTTACGGAGTCGTGTTACTCGAGCTGGTAACGAGGAAGAGAGCGGTGGACAAATCCTTCCCGGACAGTACAGATATAGTAAGCTGGGTGAGATCTGTATTGAGCAGCAGCAACAACAATGTGGAGGACATGGTAACAACAATCATCGATCCACTTCTCGTGGGCGAGCTCCTAGATTCGAATCTTAGGGAACAGGTGATCCAAGTGACGGAACTGGCACTGACTTGTACGGATAAGGATCCGGCAATGAGACCAACGATGAGAGATGCGGTGAAACTGTTGGATGATGTGAAATATCTTGCAAGAAGCTGCTCCTCTGATTCAGTTCGGTAAATTTCGTTGCTGTTAAGCACAAGGAACTGTGATTAGTGTGTTGTTAACTTACTGGGCCAATAATGTAAAATATGGGCCTACTTAAGGCCCAAATATGACGGCCCTTTAGTTGTAATCGTTTTTGTGAAATAAAAAATCTCGTTTATCAATCAATTTGTGTTTTCTTTTCTTTTTCAAAAAATTGTTGGGGGAAAATTTTCGTTTGGCCGGAGATGAAGATAGGGGCGTTTCGGGATAGTTGGCTTATGCGGGCTCCGGTACTTTCTCCGGCGGTTCACGGCTCAATTCGCCGGAATGGAAAGTCGCAGCTTGGGTTTCGTCTCTCGAACAGTGAGCTTAAGCTCTTCTTCTCTTTCATTTAATGTTTTTTCTGGGAACGCATTATCCTGTACACACTTGTAGTAACTTGGTCTATATCAAATTGAGGTCACTGTGTTTAGTAGTAATGTTAGAAGATGAAAGTTTACGAAAAAAAAAAAAAAAAAAAGAAGATGAAAGTTTTGGTTTTTTTTTGTGTTTGCTGAGTCTTGTTGGATTTGTATGATAGATTTTGGATATCACAGGGTTTTCTCGTGGTGTGGTTCTGGCTGTTCAAGGAGGAAGAGGATATGAATCTCCATGGGATGAAAAACCCTATGAAACTCTTCCCACTGGTAAAAGGGTTTACGTTGATGAATCTGATGTTGTGACGTTTCTTGATCCACCCAAGGAGTTGATTCCATTGGATCCTGCTTCATATAACCCGGCTGCTTATCTCTGGTTAGTCTGCTTCGATTGATTGAGTTCCAGCGTTGATTCATTCAATCTGATGTAGCATATATAACTTAGTCATAACACTGGTGATAGCTATACAACATGGAATATGATTAGGTATATGCTGCAGCTTCAGTTTACTTTTTCTCTTCGCTTGCTTATGAGGGATTGGAGCGTTATTCCATGATTAATGTAGCATAGTCTTAGGTTTGCTTTTCAAATTTGTGTGCTGTTTAATTACCTGTTGATTAATGATGTTTCATATCTTAAAACAAGAGGGTAGAATGACATCATCAATTGGAGTTATACTACCATTAGTTCATGAAAGTAGCTGTTAGATTTCATCTGACGTATTATAAAATACTAAGATGACTGTTTAATAGAGTTGATATTGTACAGGAAAAAGATTGAAGACATCCCCGAAGAGAGGCGCCACCATTTGCTGCAATTATTAGAGCCGAGGTCATTCTTTCTGAATTCTTATCGATATTTAGCTTTGATGTCATGTGGTTTTCTTACATCTCTGGGAAAAGATTGGATTCATATGCCAAAGAAGTTGACATGGAAAAAGAACTTAGATCATATTTTAGGATGTACAGTTTTATTCATGAGAGTGTATGTATGCAGACTTATATCTAAAGCATGGGAAATAGCAAGCACTCGGTATGAAGATCCAAAGTTAGCTAAAATGACTGCATCCAAGTTATTCTCTACTGGAGATGCGGAAATTTCATTTGAATACTTTAGCTGCCGAACAAGTCAGGGTAATCCATTTTAGGTCTGAGCCCCTACAAATATAAATGTTTTTGTATTTTATCTATGTCTGGTTTTGCATGTTGATGCTTATGTTCTTGACAACTTCTAAAGTATTTTTCTCTTATTGTTTAGGTCCACTGATCGTATCTTGGATAAATTTCTTCAAGATGGTTAGTCGGACTGATATTACTTCCATCCCTATTTCATTCGGCAGTATCTATATCCTGTGCTATCTTTCTTGACATAGTTAATATGCTAATTGGTAGGCTTTGTTTCGCTCCAACAACGGCCAAATCTATGGGCGAGTTTGTGGTGAGTCCTGATCCAAATAATGTTTCTCTCAAAATAAACAAGTAATCAGTTTTCCAGTGGCAGTTGCTGAGAGTTGAAAGTCAACACTTAAGGCATATATAAGTTGATGTGGAACTCTATCTAACAATGTTCAGATCAAATATGAGCTTATTTTCACTGGAACTGATATGCAGTAAGTTAATTAGAAAACAAATGATTTTCCAAATGGCTTGCAGGCTTTTTGCTCATCTGCCCTCAATAGATTTTATAACATGTGTGATTTATTTCTTTTTCCAGGGGCAATCGTTGCATTTAAGATATTTTCTGATTTGTATACATCTTATGACTTTTTCAAAACCTTTTCGCAATAAATGAATGAACATAAGTGATCGTCATGCTATTACTTCTGTTGTATTATTTACACAAAAATCTCAAGACATTCCATCGTGCAGGTGGACCGGTAGTTTCAACCCTTGCCAATGCTTTAAGTCCGCTATACTTTGAGGTCACAGAAGCTATGGAAGTTATGGCCACAGAAGAACCCTGCGATGTTGCATGCAAATTTGGTGATGGGCTTCTTGCTATTGAAGATTACCCACAAGGCTTCCCTAGACCAGGTAAGACTCATTGCTTATACTTACTTGAGATTAGCCACTTCCACTTTCCTTGCAAAAGAAGACTATTAGTAAATTCCCACTGTGACCATATTACAATTCTGAGCATTACTTTAGCAAAACCTTCTATAAAACCAAAGCGTTTCTATTGAAATATCATTCTGCTTGGAGCATTTAGTAAAGCAAAACAAGAAACACATAATCGTATATAAGTTTCTTTCTTACATATTTGAGAATAGCATATAGACAACAAGGTGTCTCTAAACGCCATAGCTTCATTTGTTTTTTCTTTGCAGCAAAGCATCCGTATCCATTCAACGACAGTGTGGTCATATACATACGCCACATCGGTCCAGGTGTATGCGTGGGACAGGCATGGCAAGAAGGTAAAGAACTGCAACAAGTTCCTCAAAGATTATGCTCCGACATTTTAATGGTCAAACAATACAGATGAATGAAGGAGAGGCCTTTGTTAACGTAAATTGCAAGCTTTTCACACTAGCTTGAAGAGCTTTTAGTTTAACTTGAATTAGAAAGTGAAAACAGATTGCTTGAAAAGCTTTTTGTTAACGTAGATTCTGATTCCTTTAAGACAGAAAATTCAATTAATGGTGATACAAATTAAAAGGGATGAGATTATTAAATGACATTCAAATAACAAGATCTGTGACTGTGTTTCATGTATAGATTGTTGTGCCATCATCGTTCATCGGTAATTAATTTTGGATAGGAAAAATGAAAAAAAAAAATGGCAACAGTAACTTATTACACAAAGACCGAAAGAAAGGAAAGGTAACAATAGGCTGTGTTGTGTAAGAAAAATTCATCATTTTCAAGACACTGAATATGGTTTTGACGGCGGAGATGACGCAAACGTGAATCTAACGGACCGTATTCTCTGTAACACCAACGTCTATTTGCTTGTTTCATCTGCATCAAAATAGTCAAATCTCAGAAAATGCTTTAAAGAAAGGAAAGGTGTCCCTGTACACGTTGCCACTTGCTTTTTTTTTCACTCTCTCTCTCGTCAGGAATCGCCTCTGCTCTTTTATAATCCTCCGGTCTCTCTCTCCCTCTCTCTAATTCGGAGCGCTAATTCTGTTCTCTCATCTTCTTGAGGTTGGTGATAATCTTGAATTCTTGTTTTTTCGTTTTTCTTTTTTGTGTGTTTAAGTTGAAATCTGGAATATGAATATAAACGAATGTTGCACTGTAGATACAGTTTAGTTTTTGTTGATAAATCTAAAATTACTATGTTCCAGTTTTGGATTAAGGGTTCTTCTGGTTGCATAGCTAGGTCTAAATAAAAAGTAGGGATCTTGATGCAAAAAAGAATATATTTTTTTTTTTTTTTCTGGTTGCCCTAGGCATGAAAGATCTGCTGGTGTTTAGAATTTGTGGGCTTCAATTATTTTGACTTCTAAGTTGATGATTTGTTACATTTTGGAGGAAAAAAATCTATGAACAAAAAGAACAAACTGAAGCGCTTTTAGATGCATTAGGTTTTATGGAAAAAAGGCTCATGTACCTTTTGAGGGAGTACATTACTTGTTTAGCAAAGTTTTCATTTTTATATGTAAATGGATTTGTTTGTATGAAAGTCTAGAATGAACAGCTTTTGCAGGAAATAATCACACAAGACAATACCACTGCAAGTTGTGTACAATAGGGCTAATGCAGTAAATGTTGTTGTTGTGATAATTTATATTTTTGACAGCTTGAAATAGGTACATGGGATAAAGCTGTACTGTCTATATTCTTCTAGCTAATCTAAGCTTTGGTTAATACTTTTAGTCCAAATGTTGGTTCTTATTTCCGTTCTTCTTACTTCCGCAGGATTTTAGCAATGGAAGGAGTTCCTGGGGTCAATACTGTTCCGAATCCTAACCATTATGACAAGTCAATAGTGTTAGATGTAAAACCGCTGCGAAGTTTGAAACCTGTTTTTCCTAATGGTAATCAAGGTCCACCTTTTGTTGGTTGTCCACCTTTTGGTCCTTCTTCATCTGGGTCTTCTCCTTTCTTCCCATTTGGAACACAACAACCAACGCAGGATACTCCAGATCTCAACCAAACTCAGGACACGCCTACTCCATCATTTGTTCCACCTCTTCGATCGTATAGAACACCTACTGAAACAAATGGCCCCAGCAGCTCTAGTGGAAGTAAACGAGGAGTTGGTCGACCTAAGGGTCCTAGTAGTGTGAAGAAAAAAGAGAAGAAGACTGTGGCCAATGAGCCTAATTTAGATGTTCAGGTAGTGAAAAGATTCAGTTCAGATTTTGACAGTGGGATCAGTCCAGCAGAGCGAGAAGATGGAAATGCGTACTTAGTAAGTAGCGTATTGATGCGTTATGATGCAGTTAGGAGGCGGCTCAGCCAAGTAGAATTTGCAAAGGCCGCTACTTCTAAAGCAGCAGGTACTCTGATGAGCAATGGGGTGCGGACAAACATGAAGAAGAGAGTTGGAACGGTTCCTGGAATTGAGGTTGGAGATATCTTCTTTTCCCGGATAGAGATGTGTTTAGTGGGTCTTCACATGCAGACTATGGCTGGCATTGACTATATAACTAGTAAAGCCGGTTCAGATGAAGAGCCTTTAGCAACTAGCATTGTTGCATCTGGACGTTATGAAGGTGAAGCTCAGGATCCTGAGTCATTAATTTATAGTGGACAAGGCGGCAATGCAGACAAGAACGGACAAGCATCTGATCAGAAGCTTGAAAGGGGTAATCTAGCACTAGAGAAAAGCTTGAGGAAGGGTAATGGAGTAAGAGTCATAAGAGGGGAGGAAGATGCAGCTACCAAAACAGGAAAGATCTATATCTATGATGGGCTTTATTCGATCTCAGAGTCATGGGTAGAGAAAGGGAAATCTGGTTGCAACACCTTTAAATATAAATTGGTGAGACTGCCTGGTCAACCACCTGCTTTTGGCGTTTGGAAATCTGTTCAGAAGTGGAAGGAAGGTTTGACTACAAGACCAGGCCTGATCCTTCCAGATATCACTTCAGGAGCTGAAAGTAAACCTGTTTCACTTGTGAACGATGTTGATGAGGAAAAGGGGCCTGCTTATTTTACCTATATCTCCTCTCTGAAATACTCAGATTCCTTTAAACTAACTCAGCCCGCAATTGGTTGTTCCTGCAGTGGCTCATGTGCACCAGGAAATCTTAACTGCTCTTGTATCAGGAAAAATGATGGTGATCTCCCTTACCTTAATGGGGTTATGCTCGTTTCCCGGAGGCCGATTATATATGAATGTGGCCCAACGTGTCCATGTCATGCCAGTTGCAAAAACAAAGTGATTCAGACAGGACTGAAATCGCGTCTGGAAGTGTTTAAGACAGGAAATCGCGGTTGGGGTTTACGTTCATGGGATTCCATACGTGCTGGTTCTTTCATATGTGAATATGCTGGTGAAGTCAAAGACAAAGGCAACCTTAGAGGAAACCAAGAAGAGGATGAGTATGTCTTCGACACATCGCGTGTTTTTAACTCGTTTAAGTGGAATTATGAGCCTGAACTTGTAGATGAAGACCCTTCAGATGAAGTGCCCGAGGAGTTTAATCTCCCATCACCACTCCTAATCAGTGCCAAGAAATTTGGCAATGTAGCTCGGTTCATGAACCATAGTTGCTCTCCCAACGTTTTTTGGCAGCCAGTTATTTGTGAAGGAAACGGTGAATCGGTTATCCATATTGCTTTCTTTGCCATGCGTCACATCCCTCCTATGGCAGAATTGACATATGATTATGGGGTTTCTCCTACATCCGAGGCCAGGGATGGTAGCCTTTTACACGGACAGAGGACATGTCTCTGTGGATCTGAGCAATGTCGTGGTTCATTCGGATGATCTGGGACTGTTTATCTAATTAACATAATCCGTTTGAAACCATTGTCACAGGACAGAAAGTCTTATGTGTGTAGCAAAGCACAAAAGTGGTGGCTTTTGTTCTTCTTCTTAAGGTAAAAGGTTGCCGTTTTTGATATCTGTGTGTTGTATGTTATGTGACGATGCATACACATCTAATCAATTGTTCTGTATTGGCACCACATCGGCTTTAGGTTCAATGCTCATGGTTTTAGTAAAAACAAACTCTAATAGAGTGATTCGGTTATATTTTAAAGCTTTTGTAACAACTTATCAGGATTCAGCTCAGTGTTCCTCGAAAGTCACGATGAGAATGAAAAAGAATTGATGTTTGTTTGGTATTAATCGTCCATGTTCTTCATGTACTCCTTGGAAAGCTTTGTTTCCATAATAAGTTTTTGTTCATTTATGAGTGAGTACCCTGATTCCAGCAATGCTTCCACCGTTTGCTGTTCACACCATATCATCAATCTTAAGTGGAGCCAAAGCTTAAAAGTTTTAAAAGAAAGCTTGTAAGCATTTACCTCAGGGGGAGTGAATTGAGGAACCTCTTTGGTCTTTTTACTTCTGAGAAGAATTTTCCCTAGAGTCTCCATTCCTCCAGCTTCATCTACCCACTGTAACAACAAAGAGATCATTTCACTGCAAAGATCTAATCGTTATCAGCTGTTCATGGCTAAATTACTACCTTGAGGATAGATCTATCATATGTGCGTGACCTCAGAGCTCCATAGAAGTCAAGTGCTGCCACAAAGATAGAAAGCTTAAGGAACTGTATCTTTGTATTTCTCATCTAGATAGTAAACTATTTACCTTGATTTGGAAACTTATCTACAATGCTTATAACATCTTTCCGCGATATACCGTCTTTCTCGTACATTCTGCTAACAATGTTTACGATATCTTCACGAGTTGGCTGCCTGTTTTTTTAGCATCAAACACTTCAGATTCTTTGTCAGAAAAGATTCCACAGTTGCAGGAAAATGGATGGCAAGCTGTGTATTATATATACCAGTAGAACTTCTCCATTCTTCCTTCACGGATCAGAGGAGCATACAGTGTAGAGAAATCATTCCCTGTGACAATAAGAGGAACTCTGTTTACAATGTCAGCTTCTCTCCATTCTTGCCCCACACTTACCCTTGTAGGATTATCCGCAAGATTCATCAGAGTACCAACAACTATCTGGTTGTTTACTGTCATTTGCGTTTCCCCTAAACCGAGAGCAATAAACTCGGTTAAGATTACCTCTGCGGAATAAAAGCAGAGTCACTACATCGCTCAAAGTTATCTGGAATATGGCTTTTTACCAAATCTACCAAGGCCAGCATCGATATCATTGATCATGAGAACACTCATCTTCCCCTGCATTATTAAAATCATCATGAAAGTTCATGCCAAACCCATATAGATAATAAATAGGTGTAGTAAGACAGGGAATGACAAAGAAAAGCTTCTAACTTGATTCTGAATGACTTGTGAAGCTGTTCGATAGCGGTCACGTATGAGTCTTCCCGGTTCCCCTGTTAGGGAATATTAGAAAGGTCAGAACTTTCGATAGCACAATGGTTTGTGAAAGCAACCAGGTCCTAGGAAATGGTTTACTACGTAGTCCCGACGATATGGGAGTAAACAAAGTTGGAAAAAATCACCAGCTCTATCAGATTCCAACTCCCCTGCAGACATTATAACCGGTTCAACTCCCATTGTTTTGAAAATAAGTTCGGTCTGAAACGTTTTGCCTTGTCCTTTACCTCCCCAGATACCTAAGCAACCAAAAAAAAACACAGCATTGTTCAAGAGATGGCAGCAAAATTTCAAACACTGATACTAAACAGAGAAGCAGCAGGGAATACATTACCTAAGATCAATGGGATTTTTATATTTAGAGAAGGAGCAAGGTAGTTCTTCACAATGTGCACCGCTGCAGAAATCAAACGAAAATCGACTTAGTAAGGTAAACTGAAAGTAAGAAAGAAACATCACAAATTAAATCAAAAGTTCCAGACTTTAGGCAATCAAATATGAACCCTATGATCCAATTTGTTGTTACTGATGTATTCCTTTATTCCTCTAATCTTCACCAAGGCTTAGTTCAATATAACTTACCAACTTTATCCTGTCAAGAAAGAAGACACATGTTATAAGCAAACTTGGTAACACATTCCCACAATTTAAAGCTTAGAATTCAGTTTTAAAAGCATTCAAACAAGAGACAGACTAGAAGATAATCATTCGGACATGGAAGTTCATGCTTGATTGATTTCTTCAAAATCAGATTACAAGAAGAAGAAGAATAAAACATTTACCAGAAACGATGGAGCAATGTAATAATCCCCTTGAAGATGTTCAAAGGACCTCGTCGCCTTCTGACGGTAATCAAACACAATATCAGCTGCAAATTAACAGATATATACACAACTTCTGTCAACTCCACAATCAGAGTAAAAAAATCGAGTCTTTGTACTAATCCAAATTCCAAAAAGAAGAAAGAGAGACTTAACAATCTTTTCCAAGGAAGTCTCCAATGAAAACGTCATCGATCATGCCGCTACGTGCCCCAACGGATATGTTAACATTATCAGACTCCGCGCCAAGCCTATAGAGATAGTCCTTCCCTTCCGAGTCTTTAACTTCCCATGAAGATTGCTCCGATAACTTCTTCCGCGGCTTTGTGCCACCGTCGTCATTAGCCACTTTGCCGCCGTCGGGTTTGGAGCAAACGATCGAAGAGGGTTTTCTTGTAGTATTGAATGTGGAAGATGAAGATGATTTTAAAGGTGGAAATTTGAAACGCAGTGATATGTTTGTAAGCGCCATTAAACCCCTCAAATCACACTACACAAAAATAAAGCTTCCACCTTTTTTCTTTACCAATCTTTTTCTAACTAAAAAACTTTTTTTTCCCAAGATAGGATATCGAAGAAGAAGAAGAAGAGCCATTTGTTCTTAAAGCCATTCTGGTTTATTGTCTGATAGTGTGACAAAATCTGTGGTTCTTGAAGACAAAGACTTAGTTCTGGTCCCACTTGTGTTACTACTTGAATATAAATTTTGTTCGGTGGGATTTGGATAAAGAAGCTTTAAGCAAACAACAAATTGATTAACGTGCATATATGCATTGGTATATATATTTTGTGCTCTCATTAGCAAGTGACAAGAACAACAACAACGACTAATTCATCGGCTAATATATTTCCGAAAAGTCGAAAACTAAGACCTGAAAATATCAGAAGTGAGAATGCTGACAGCGTCGGGAAATGGAATTGGAGCTGTTTTATTACAAGGGAACGACAACCTCTAGGGCCAAGCCTATGGAAAGCTTTTCCAATCTCCTTCACGCTGGCTAAGAGGCCACCTGGTGCCACATCATAGGCACATTGCGAACGTAAATAACAGCTTAGAAGGAAAGTGAGGCACTATTCGCGTCGCCAGTGCGGAGGGCTTTGGCTTATGTAGATCAAAAATGATGAATGGGATTGTGGCACTCCACTCGCCGCCAATGCGTTTACCGGGTAGTGTTCCCATGGGTCTCTTTGATGAAGAGGCGGTTTGAGCAACTTGGTTGTCAAGAGATTTGCCCATCATACGGCTCACCAACTTGCCTCTATGGGAGGCTCACTCCGGGAACCCTAGAAAGAGGCTGGCCCAACTCATTTTATAATCATCATTAATTATTCATTATCATTGGCTATGTGACATTGCATATCAACTTAATTACACATATATTTGTAATGTTTTACCCATCACAACAATAGACACACAGAGACAAGACTTATAGAGTTTTCGATGACAATAAACTGAGAGAGCCACTTGAGAGTGGATGGATCAAGAGAACCAGTTAACGAGGTCGTCCGCGTGGCTGCCAGCTGGAGGAGGAGGCACATCTTGCATTACTTTCTCTTGCCCCTTTGGATAGTATATTCCCGTTCCATCATGTGGCACCCAACTACTCGCCGGCGACGACGTCTCTCCGGCGCCGTAGAAGCCTCTCATCGTCTTCACCTCCTCTCCGGCGCTTGAGCCCTCCGTCTTCGCTGTCTCCCTGACTATGTCGTGCGACGCACTCTTCTTGTGAATCGACTTCCTAAGCATCGGCCTATATATTATATATTTATATGCAAATTGCTTGTGTTAATACATAACATGCACACATAGACATAGTTAAACAATCATAACTCTTTTTGTGGTCAAGAACAACAACAAAACTTTATGATTAGCATGGGTTATGCGTAAAGATAACATGCAAAAATCGAAAAATGGTTCAATAATCTTCATTTACAAAACAAAAATGCATTGGCTCTACACTATATTGGTAAACTTACTTGACGAACATGGTGTTCATGGTTTGTGCTCCACGAGACGAGAAGGTAGAAGTCGCCATGTCAATCTCTATGATCTCTTGATTACAATGTGTGTGTATGAAGAATCTGATGTAGGCAAATATATATTTATATTATGTGTGTGTGTTGAGAGAGTTGCATATATATATACGCACACACATGACAAATCATAAAATGTGAATGGAATTTCAACAAAATTCTTTAAAAAGAAAAAAGAAAAAAGAATTTGGGATGGAAGGAATGATGGAGAGGGATCATCCAGATGCACACTCCCCAAGGTGGATTTATCGTCAGACCCATGCCTCTTTTGTGCCATTCCCCTCCACATGGCATAATCCACGTATTCTTATTTTGGATCATTCTTCTTCAAAACGTATGCGTACACATACATGATCATGTTTTTGGTCACTTGTGGTGTGCATGATTCATGACCCATCTTTACTATTTTTAGTATTTTAATTATATTGGGCCTTAAATTTTAAGCCCGTTTACTTTAGATATGTAGACACATTAAAGGCCCATACAAGATCGGAATCCTTATTTAACTAAAATAAATATCATCAATACACATAGATATCCAAAATCTAATATAAGCTATTTAATATTTATTTATTGTTGTATGATTCTGATTCTGTTCAGGCCTTTTTCTCGTTTCTTCCTCTGTTGTAGTCTCCTTGTTACTTTCTCAGGTAAATTCTAATCCCTTTCCTTGTTTCTCTCATCTCTGTTTACTTTGAATTTCAGGGTTTATCTGCTTTTCATCACTTTCTGTGTTTTTCATCTTAAAGTCTCGTTTTTTTTATGTAATTTGATGCGTCTATCAGTTACTCTTTTTCAGCGATCTTCGTGCTCTGGTCACAAATTCGAGAGAGCTGTATATAGTTTTCCTAGATTATTCATATTTTCCGAGAAAGCAGCAGAATTTCGATAAAATCTAGACCTAAGGAATAGTGACGATGGCAAAAGTTTCAGGGTTTTTGAGCTGTTTCTTAGTGAGGACCTGTTTTTTGTTGTTTGAAACTTTCATCTTCTTATCATCCATCTGCGTTTGATATTTATCAACAGTTCTTCTTTTCTTATTGTGATGATGTTACCTTACCAAAGTTTGTATTTTTGCTGCATAATTTTCGTATAGCGTGAGCCATCATGGGACCAGAATCTAAAGGAAGAGCATGGTTTGGTAAAATCTACAACAAGTTGGAAACTATACTTGTTGAGGTTGATTCTTTCACTTCTCAGGTAAGTCCATTGTTTGATTGTCATATTAATTCTACGTAATGATGTTTAGAGAGTATAGAGAATGACTGATGGTTTCTTATGTTGGGACTTTGGGACAGACCACGCTTTGTTTGAAATCAAGTGAACCTCCGGGATTCGAATCTGTTAGAGGTGACTCAAAGGAAGTCGCAGAGGACCGTTCTTACGGAACTTATAGTGTGCAAGGACATCATGATCGTGTTGATTCACCGAGTTTTAAAAGTCCGTTTGATCCACCGTCACATCAGAACTTTGACATTCCAGGACATGTTCTGGTTGAGAAGCGAGTTCAAGGCGATATTGTGAAGGAGAATGTAGTTCAAAGAGATAGTTTTGAGGAGAATTCATCTGCAGCCTCCTTATCTGACGGAGAAACAGACTCTACATCTCCACTGCTCGAAGAGTACTGTGATGCTAATATGACATCAACCACTAGTCTTGGTGCTGAAGAACAATTTATTTCTGATGAAGAAGAGTCTCAGATCTTACCTGATGAAGAAATACTTTCTACATCTCCATTGCTTGAAGAGTATCATGATGCTAATCTGACATCACCCACTACTGATGAAGAGTCTCATATCATTAACACTTTGACACCTCAGAAATTTTCTGATGAACCAAAGGAAGTCGCAAAGGATCGTTCTTCAGGAGCTTCTATTGTGCAGCAACACCATGACACTGTTGATTCGCCGGGTTGTAAAAGTCCTTCTGATCCACCACTAGATCAGAACTTTGACATTTCAGGACATGTTCTGGTTGAGGAACGAGTTCAAGGCGACATTTTTATGGAGACTTTAGTTGACGGATATAGTTTTAAAGAGAATTCATCAGCCTCTTCCTTGGATGATGAAGAAATACTCTCCACATTGCGGTTGCTTGAAGAGAGTTATGATGCTAATCTGACATCAGACACTAGTCTTGGTGATGAAGAACCAATAATTAACGATGCTGAGTCTCAGATCACTAACACTTTAACCACTCAGAAGTTTTCTGCTGGAAGCTCTTCTGTTTTTCCAGACGGGGAAAGTGTACAAGACGTTAGAGTTGAATCCTCCTTGCCTGATGGAGAAATATTCTCTACATCTTCATTGTTTGAAGAGTACTGTGATGCGAATTTGACACCAGCCACTACTCTTGGTGATGAAGAACCGATAATTACCGATGATGAGTCTTGGATCACTAACAGTTTAACCTCTCAGAAATCTTCTGCTGGAAACTCTTGGGTTGTATCAGGCGAGGAAAATGTAGAAGAAGTTAAAGTTAAATCGTGCAGAGATGTTGTTTCCACAGAACCTCAATCTACTCAAAGTTTTGGGACAGTAGTAGAATGTAATGATGATTCAAGTCTTAATCCACTCGCCACCAAGGTTCCAGATACACCTGTTCAAGATAATGTGGTAAACATGAGATCCTCTAATGCAGGTTGGTGCTTCAATTATATATTTTCTCTAGTTTTGAAGTTCTACTCATTTCGGGTTGTGCTATTGTTCACTAAAAGTTTTAAAACCTTGAATTTTCATGCGTTTTTGTTTTTGGTTTCTAACATGTGCAACACTTTTTTTTTTAATTCCTCTAGATAACCCAGATGATGTGATTAATGGCAAATCTGATGTTACTCCATCAGATACCAATGCATTGTACGGCATAGAATTTCAAAAAGACCCCTCGTATGTTGATGACAGTGTGCTTTATGCAGTGCGTGCTAGGATCATTGCTGAGCTGTGCGGCATGGAATCTCGAGAAGACCCCTATGTTGAGGACAGTGTGCTTTATGCCATTCATCTTAGGACCGAGAAACTCAGATCCTTCAAGGTTCCTTGCTTTCTCCCTCTTTTTCTTAGATATTTCTTTGTGATAAACTTGAAACCTTGTTTCTTGCTAGTTACCCGAAACCTTGTTTCTTGCTAGTTACCGGAAACCTTGTTTCTTGTTAGTGAATGCTAATCTTGATTACAGATTTTTCTGACTGATATTAGACTTGAAAATTTGGTTTCCATGATCGTCAATGATCAAAACCCTTTCAAAAAAACTTAGCATTATCTCATAAGGAAGCATTGGTAGCATTATCTCATAAGGAAGCATTAGTTATCTCCCATTGCCTAATTCTAACTTTTCTATCATCATCAGAGAAAAATCTTGGATGCTTTAACTTCAAAGAAAAGAAGAGAGAAGGAATATGAGCAGCTTCCAATTTGGTTTGGAGATGCGGATATGGGCTCTGATCTGGCCACTAAGGAAGACTCTAAACAAGTGGAAGCCACAGACTCCAAAAGCTCACAGCTACTTGAATCAGAAGATTCCCAGTGGGAGCTATTGTGAGATTTTTGTTCATTTCATATGGTACCAAGTTACAATCCGGCCTGTGTTTTATCTTGAGTGAGACACCTGTTACTATATTTAAACATTGATGAGCTAATCTGCTCTGAGATTGAAGCTTTTTTGACAGTGAATAAACCAAAAAATTATCCTATCTTTTCTTGCTCTCATATCTGCTCCCAAATGAAAACCATTGTTGGTAAAACTTAATAAACTTGAGCTTGACACTCCCCGAGAAGGGATCAAAAGAAATTGCGGTGACTGCGAAGCAAATATGCATAGAGAATCTCATTCCATGTATCAGGAACTCCTGACAAACACCAGTGGATGCAATCTCCATAGTTTTTCGGATCAGCTCTCTGTTCCTTTGTCAAGAGCTTCCCTCTCCGTTCGCCATAGACAGTCGTATGTCCATCCTTCCTATATTCTGACAGTTGCGTAATGTTCAGGAATGTGACATTTTCTCCGACTCTGCTTAGAACATCACCAACTATCTTCATGATTTCTTGATTTGATCCTGTGCCCCAATATGATATTTTGTCTATTGGATATAACTCATCATAACAGGTTCCATCGCTCCCTGGATTCCACTCCCAGCTCCTGCCAATATCACACACCTAAATCAGTCTCCATGTCTTTGGAAATTGAAAAGGTTTGCTCTAAAAACTATCTATAATCTGTTAGTTTTTGATATCTTCTATGTTTTGTGTTTGGAAGGAACATACCATAGATGAGTCGGAGACATACTTGTGAAGAAAACTCTTTGCTTCTCGGGATTGATCTTCGTCTCAAACCACTTGGCCCATGTTTCTAACGCCATTTTATAAGCAGTCGTCACATTATACTCTCGGACTTCACTAGTATCTCCATATCTGTACATGCATATATACATATAAGTTTTCCTTCTAAACTCTTCCGCAATGCAAGCAGCCCGAATATGGCTTATGCGTTATATAGCTTACGTTGCATTGATCTTAGGTTGATGCATCCACCATACATAGCTCTCAAAGACTAGAACATCAACGCCTTCCCAGCTCTTGCTATGTTTTTCAATGGCGTCAAGGTTAACCAACCTTTTGTGAACTGTATGATTAGTTGCATGATCTGAAATTGATTCCACGATAAAAGGTGCCCAGTAATACTCGATGGATACATTGTATTCCTGATCAATTGCATACACTTAGGTATAAGAAACTATATTTGGCTTTTCTTACCATTCACGTTGAAAATCTCATCCTAGGAAGATGGGTTTTTATGTACCTGAGCTTTGAAGATCTTCATAGGAGGAATCCTGTGAAAGGACTTCTTCTTGTCAGGAATTACTGATTGTACCATACAGACCATTGACTCGAACGTGCTTCTCTGCACTGAGTCTCCTATGAACATTAGTCTTTTGTTTCTCAACACGTCCAACAGTTTCAGAGCATTGAACCTGAAACATCTCAGAGGTTTTAAACACTGCTCAAGTTTGGATCTGAGAGCATGAAACAACACATGCTTTTTCTTTCTTACCTGGGCAAGTCGCATGAGCTCGGTTTCCATCTCCAGCTCTGGTAATAAGAATCAGGCCGTCCATTTCGTTGACATGTTGTTTGTTTGACTAAGTAAGGACAGCTCTTCTCAGTATAAAGAGGGTAAGAGACGTTGTCCCAAACCCATTGTCCTTCAAAGACATTGCAGCTCTCATCAAGCTGATCCTCTTTGGTTACAAACACTGCCTCTTTCTGTCTGAAACGATATAGTTGGAATATTCGACTTTCTTTGCTTTTGAGTTCATCAAGGATCCATCTGGCGGATCCTAGAACTAGAAGACTAACAAGCAGAACTTGAAAGATGGAGTGAATCATTCGTGAAGCTGCAGAAGTTTGTATCGACATAAATTCGAAGCAGATTTATCGGAATAATTAGCTCTTTTAGAACTACTTCTTGCTGTTGAGCTCATGAATCGATGCTTGAAAAAAGCGTATGTATTCACATACAAGCATCAAAAAATGACTTTGTTCCATGCAACCACCAGTTGGTGATCGTTCTACATTAGGTAGCATGTCCCTTTATTTTTTTGGAGATTGATCTTAAAAAAAAACAAAAATTAGCTAACAAAGGTCTCGGCTTGGGTTTTGAGGACAAACTATTCTCCGATCTGGCCCAGCAAGATTGGTCACCGAAGAAAATCCAGTATTGGCCATAGAGCACAATTATGAACGTAAGACCAAAATAAAAGACAATTAAGAAGTACAGAACAAGCCTGTTCAATTGATGACACAAGCCCGAAACAAAACACTTGAGATGTTCACTTTTCTATACAGTTAACAAGAACCTAATACATAACAATCCGATGGGGAAAAGTTGGAAAAGAAGGCAACCTAGCTTTGCTATTGAAAGAGATGCAAATAAACCAAAAAGTTTGAAGTCAGACAACACGATGGCTCCCGCCTATGCTAAATACTTTCACAATCGTGGTTAATTACCGATATCAGATCCATGCCCTGAGCTATCACTGTCAGAATCTGCATAACGGAAAGAGGAATGTGAGTAAACTTGTTTGGAACTGTGCTGCTCACAAGGGAGAAGAATTTAAACCAGCTTCAACATTTACCACTAGAACCCGAGCCTGAGCCACTACTAGAACTGTTAGAACTACTTGATCCTCCAACATTTACTTCTTGTCGAACAGGAGATGCCACATGACCTTTTCAAGTGTCAAAAACATTAAAGAAGAGTTATTGCAGTGGGGCTAAACGACCAATATAGAAGAGCTTGATACTATCTTAAGAATTAAAATTTCACCTAATTCAGTAACTTTTGACGATTCAAGGCCAGTTACTAGTGTGTTCTGTGAAGACGGAAGAAGAAATATGATATTATTAGCCCAGTAAGAGTTATATGGTAAAAGTAAGCTAAGTGAATCACAATTAGGTATTTGCTCTCACCGGTTCTTGCACACTATTGTGAAAAGATTCAGCATCTCTTTCTGAGTCTAATCCATGTTCCTCTTTTTTCTTGCTCGAGCGCTCCTTATATTCAGTCACGAATCTGTAAAGCTCCCAAAGAGTTTCCAGATCAAGACTATCAATATCTAACTCAATCTCATCATCTTGTTGAGAGAGTTCTGGATTACTCTTCTTTATAATCTGCACAACTGCCTCTAGCTTGTCATAAGGTAAATCCTGAAGGTCTTCACTAAGTCTCCGCTTCTCATCAAACGTCAAGTCCCTGTCTGCAGACGCCTCTTCTACAGGCTTCTCAGGGACAACCGGTAGAACTGCAGGTTTCACTGGGTTTGTAATAGATTCTGCTCTCTCCAAAGTCCTATTTTCAACTACCGTAGGAGGAGGAGGAGGAGGTAACGGAAATGGCTCTATGTTATGAGTGTTTGTTGAAACAGGAGCATGGAGATCGATATCACGGACTGGTTGTTGCTTCCTATTAAGTAATCCATACTGCGTTTCAAGAGGCGCCCATTTCTCTTCAAACAGATTCAACAAAAACTCAGCCATATGATGCACATCATGCCCCACGGGATTATACAGCATTGCATTGTTAAAAGTAAGTCTCACATCCTCAGCAAACTCCAATGGTGACTTATACCAACTCTTACTCAACCTCGTCTTCACTGTTCCTAGATCCATAGGCTTCTCAACAATAGTGTGATAATCATGTAAACCAAGCCTAACTGCATCAACTGGAGTATTGAAAACCCATCCAGACTTATGCTTCATTAATTTCGTAAGCAAATTGTTGCAGCTCTTCAAAATCTGAACGGTACCTTTATCACCAGCTCCATGTACTCCACTCTTCTTACCACCGTTTGCTGTTTTCAGCTTCTTGTTCGGCACGGGAGCTTGTGGTTCGAGTCGCTTGATCAAGCTTCTAACTTCTTCAAGCTCAGCTTGTAGTTTCCGCTTCAAGTTCCTAACTTCAAGTTTCGAAATTGAGCTCAAACTTATCTTCATCATCTGATGATTATCTTCCGACCCAAGCGAATTCGACTTCGCCATCGTGGGCTTCGATCGTTTTTGGCTTTTGTTGCCACTATCACTCCATTTATGCTTCGTCTTCGAAACTCCACCACCGGCTATATGACCAGACGCCATTACCCTCGTTGACAATTTCTCTGAACGGAAAAATCTCAAGGGTTTTTACGAACAGCACCAGTAATTGGGGATTTCTCAAACAACGAATCGAAGATCGGTGAGATTAGGATCCGTGGTTCATGAACAGTGACTGTGATTGCAACGACGAAACCCTAGGAAGCAATTGTTGAGTCGCAGCGTCGCGAAAATAGCGTACACACACGCGCTTAATTAAGCTCACGCGCTTTATGAAACCCGATAAATTAGGGGAATTACACATGTGTTAAGTAACACGCCTACGTGTACAAAACAACATATCAAACCGGAACTAACCGGAAAAATAAACCAGATGTAGCAAACATATAAAATTAGCTACGCCATGTGCATTTCATGAGAACTGAACTCTGATCCGAAATTTAAGCAAAGAATCAACCTCAAGAGTTGAAATCAAAATCACAAGAATCAAATAAACCAAAACAATGGCCTTCAAGAATCATTCTTCAAGAACTATGTTTTCTTCATCTTCCACTTCATTTTCATTCAGGTTCACAACAATCATTACCTTAGCAATATTCATCTTTTGTTCTTCTTACTACATTTTATTCTCACGATTGGATTGCTCTCCGGTGACTTCTTCACCGGGAAATCCTCCCTTCGCTGGAGATCTTCGAGACCTAACATCCCCTTGGAACAAACTCTCTCTGGGACCAATCTCCGAGAAGCTCAAACTCGCCGTCTTCTGCAAGTCATGGCCTGTTGGTTCGATCCCCGGAGGAATGGAGCGTCACGCTTACACTCTCTACACTTCTCTCGCGTCAAGAGGTCACGAGATTCACGTCTTCACGGTTTCTTCCGACAGAAGTAACCGAGAAGAGTACTACAACAGAGGAGATCTCCATGTCTACTTCGCTCCAAACGAACACGGCACACTTAACCACTCTCAAGCTTTTGAGATCTTCCACAAAATCAACGGTCTAGATCATCCCTTCGATTATGTTCACACTGAGAGTGTTTCTCTGCCTCATTGGCGAGTCAAAATGGTGCCTAACGGTGACATAGCTGTGACATGGCACGGAATCTGGTACGAGATCATGCATTCCAATCTTTTCCAAGAACTTTCCAATGATCGTCCTATCTCAGATCTTCAACAAACGATGCCTAGACTCGTCGACGAAATCAGATTCTTCCCAAAATATAAACAGCATATTTGCATAAGCAACAGTGCGCGTGAGGTTCTAGTTAACATCTATCAGCTTCCTAAGAGAAATGTTCACGTTATAGTCAACGGTGTTGACCAAACCAAGTTCGTGTATTCCCCTGAATCGGGAGCTAGATTCAGGGTGAAACACGGTGTTCCTGACAATGGGACGTTTATTGTGATGGGTGTGTCTGGACGTTTGGTGAGAGACAAAGGACATCCACTTCTCTATGAAGCTTTTGCTTTGCTCGTTAAAATGCACCCGCAAGTCTATCTGCTTGTGGCTGGATCTGGTCCTTGGGGTAAAAGATACGCGGAATTAGGTGAAAACGTTAGGGTTTTAGGAGCTTTAAAACCAGAAGAGCTCTCTGGTTTCTACAACGCGTTAGATGTGTTTGTGAATCCTACATTGAGACCGCAAGGGCTTGATTTGACAATCATCGAGGCGATGCAGTGTGTGAAACCTGTAGTGGTACCTAATTATCCAAGCATTGTTGGGACAGTGGTTGTGGATGAGCGTTTTGGGTACACATTTTCTCCAAATGTGAGATCTCTTGTTGAGACGTTGGATTCTGTTGTAAGAGATGGATCTATTGTTTTGGAGATGAAAGGAATAGCTTGCAAGGTTTACGCTCTTTCAATGTTTACAGCGACTCGAATGGCTTCGGCTTATGAGAGATTCTTTATGTGTATGAAGAATGAAAGGTATTGTAAATACCCTCTTTCCACAGATAACTGATTTGATATAGTTTCATAAGTTACGTTGAATCATTCCTTTTGTAACAGGTTACTTGATATCTTGCAATACAATTTGGTCGCAATATTCATTCATACACATAAATAAGCTCAAACTTGGGACGACTTGTAAGTTTTTGTGAATTTGTAACGAAAGTAAAAGAAGAAAATTAAACTTTTGAAACATGGGTTTGGTCTCTAAAATAAAGATATAAAATTGAAGATTTGAAGACGTTGACTTCGATCTTCATTCCTTTTGTAACAAGTTACTTGATATCTTGCAATACAATTTGGTCGCAATATTCATTCATACACATAAATAAGCTCAAACTTGGGACGACTTGTAAGTTTTTGTGAATTTGTAACGAAAGTAAAAGAAGAAAATTAAACTTTTGAAACATGGGTTTGGTCTCTAAAATAAAGATATAAAATTGAAGATTTGAAGACGTTGACTTCGATCTTCATTCCTTTTGTAACAAGTTACTTGATATCTTGCAATACAATTTGGTCGCAATATTCATTCATACACATAAATAAGCTCAAACTTGGGACGACTTGTAAGTTTTTGTGAATTTGTAACGAAAGTAAAAGAAGAAAATTAAACTTTTGAAACATGGGTTTGGTCTCTAAAATAAAGATATAAAATTGAAGATTTGAAGACGTTGACTTCGATCTTCATTCCTTTTGTAACAAGTTACTTGATATCTTGCAATACAATTTGGTCGCAATATTCATTCATACACATAAATAAGCTCAAACTTGGGACGACTTGTAAGTTTTTGTGAATTTGTAACGAAAGTAAAAGAAGAAAATTAAACTTTTGACACATGGGTTTGGTCTCTAAAATAAAGATATAAAATTGAAGATTTGAAGACGTTGACTTCGATCTTAAAAAAGATGGTCTCTGTTTTCCTCTGTTTCTTTTTTGGTTTCTAACTTCAATCACTATCTTTCTCTTCTACGTTTTATTGGTGGACGATGAGGCAAAAGAGTCCATATATAATATATACTTTTCAAACATATTTTAAGTCGTATATCTCTCTCTCTCTACATGAGCCATAAGAGACTAAAAACTAGATAAATTAAATTAAGCCAATCTCCCTCATCATACTACTTCTTTACCCTTTCTTGGTATATATAGTAATTTATATGGAAAGTCCTCTATACTAGACTACTATATAGTGGAAATGTATAAGGTACGTAAAGCATGCAAAATTCATAAATGTGTAACGAAAAAGATACATCAATTTATTGGTTACACACTTACACCGAACGAACAAACAAGGCTAAAAAACAAAAAGGATCGATATGTTTTCTTCTAAACCGGTTCTCGATCAAGAACAAAAAATATACATCCTCGAATTCAAAACTACGAGAGTAGTACTTACTACTTAGTGATGGCGAGGATCAGGACCTCCAGGACTGAGTCTCATGGACTCATTAAAACCTCTTTCCATTAGCTTCTCCATACTCGCTTTCAACACTTCCTCGGCTTCTCTCATCATACGCCCTCGTTTAGTACCGTCTGCGTTTGGGGACAGCGGTCGAGACGCTGATGAACGCGATAAGGAAACGCAGATCAAGAACAAGCACAGCAAAAATTTCAAGTTAGCCATGCATGCGTTATTGCGTTATGTGATAATGATTTCAATTTAGAAAGGTGCTACTTTTAGAAAAATGGTATTAGATGGCTTGTGTATTTTTAGAAAAATGGTATTAGATGGTTTGTGTATTTTTCAGCACATGGTAGAGACAATTTATATAGAGATATGGCATTGGGATCATGATGAATCACACATTGAAATGATAACTTATTATTGGCTATACATTATAAAAATAGATAAGGCAACAGAAAAAAAAAATAAGGCGGTCGTGGAAGGAGATTTATAATTGACGAGTTTTAAACTTCTCCTAGTGCTCATTCGAGATCAGCATATATTCCTTTTGTCAACGTTTAGTGATATAAAACATATCAAAGTAAGCTACCAATATTTATATGCATGTGTGATAAGCAAAAACTATACAAAGTATGTATACTTTTTGAATAATGCGAATGATTTCATTGTTAGATGTAAATGTATTCATAGTATATACCCACAAAGGAAAATTTCAAGAAAAAAGTGAAGTGTTGAAGATGCATGTGTTATTAGGAGAAGAAAAGACTATAATTAATTAGAGTGCATTTGAATGGTAAACCAAATAAACTACCTCATAATATAAAAAAAATAAAATATGGGGGACAAATGTGAATGGGCTCAATATTAAAATATTGACGTAGTTAGAAGTCAATAATAAGACCAACGTGGCAGACTTTTGCCGCCTTTTTTTGGGTTGGCCTTTAGCTTAGTTGACCATTTGAGTTAACTAACGTAACTCCGAGGCAAAGGATCTGAGTAATTGTCTTTTGATTGAATTTTGATTCTATCGACTGAAAATAATCGATGTTATAAAAAATAACAAGTAAATATTGTCACTAACAAGGAAAACCAACCATGAATCTCTCTATACTCTGTGAATATATTAAATATAGAAAATTTTCTTACAAACTAGGAGAATATTCATGAGTTGATCAGGTCCAATCACTAAATTTCTCATATTTTTTTCTTTAAAATTAAATATGGAGAGTAGGACAAAGTATAATCACTCTATTTTATTTAGGTTAATAACAAGTTGAAGACTCTTTATGATATAAATTTTGTATTAACGGAAACTATTTTGGATTTTGTGGATACAAATGTGGCGCTTTAGTTTTATAGACTAATTAAGTGAAACTCAAAACACCAACTCGAAGCTCGTAGAAAAAGTGAACAAAACACTAACTCCAACCCAACTATATTAAAGAGCCAAGAAAAAACAAAAACTAGTGAAGAGATCAGAATAGACAGATATACCTAATTTTTTAGGTTACCAAAAGATTCTTACAAAATATGTCAGATTGGATTTACAAGAATCTCTGATACTCTATATTGTTTTGATGATTGAGTAATGAAACAACTCACGGAGTTTACCAAATTACAAAATAGGTATGGAAAATGTGATGAAAAGATGAATTGATCGTTGTCTAATATAAAATATAAAGCGTTTTAGCTAAAAACACGCTGATTAAAAAAATCTATTTTTTAAAAGTTCAGCCAATCATAAAAGAGATTGCATAATAAAAATAATTATAAAACATTAAAATAATATATAATTTGCATAGAAACTTGAAAACGATTTATATTGGAAAACAAAAAAGTTTTTCCAAAACGCCTTATATTTTAAATTGGAGAGAGTATAATGGAATTTCTTTTGTCAATATATATATATATATTTTTTTTTGATAAACCCTATCGGCTGATCCGGTCAGCCCCGGTAGAAACGCACCGAATTGCTTCAGAGTGGACTTCTCCCCGAAGGACCACCACACTGTCTGTCCCGAGTTTGGAATGCTTTCCGACTAATGCCAGGGGGTAGCCAGATCGTCTGTTACTGGACTACCAGGTAAACTGCTTGGGCTTTTACCTGGATCGAACCTGGGTTAGTTCCTTCAAACCTTTCCCCAATTCTCAACAACCATTGGACCACAACTGTGTGGGCAAAAACTGGGGATTAGGGTTAACTTTTTATAGTGACAGACCCCACCGCAAAACGGCCTCATATCCAGAAAAAATTCCATCTCCGGCCTGGACCTACGGGTTAGTATACACCGCTTGCCCCTACTCGTATGAAGGAATTTTTATTTGGAGAGGCTCAGTACCACCGTGGTGACATAGTGACTTGAACTCAAGAACTCTAACACTCATCTATGAGAAAGAATACCACTAGACCATGGACCCCTCCTCTTCTTTTGTCAATATATTTTTTTTTTTGCTAAAAAGGTAAATATTTTATTGAAAATGAAAACGATATAGGTTTACAACCAAAAAATTATAGATCTAAAGTAATGGTCCCATGGCAAAAAAAAAGCTAAAAACATGGAAGCATAATTCAAACACAAGAACTCAGTCCATCAACTCAACATCAACACTAGGTTAATGGAGTTAGACGAAGTGAAAAACGATTTTGGACGCTCTTCTCGGTTGCTTTGTTGAAGACAAAAGGGCGAAAACAAAGGGCGAAAGCACTTCGTAAAAGCTGAAAATTGCGAATATCATTTGATGCTAAGACAATAACCCGTAAATCAATAATCTAAACATTCTGTTTTTAAAAATTAAAACACGTCTTTACTCTCTCTACCTACACCGTTACATGGCCGAAAGCAATATACAAAACTTGATGGACCTAAAATGTCATCGTTGAACACATGCATATTACGGAGTTCACATCTATATTACAAATTATGGTGGTAAACAAATAAACTTTGTTGTCTGTTTTTTTGTTTTTTTTGGTAAAAGCGCTGTTGTCTATTTATTTAACCTTTTAACGTATTTTCTGTCACTAATACAAATTTAATTACTTTTTTTTTCTAGCTATAATCCCCGTTGACAAAAATGAATATGATCATTATATATATATGCTCTAAATAGCCACCGGCATTGTCTATAATTGTGTTCGTCAATAGAATAAGCATATCCATTTCTTTATGGCTCGTTCGTGGACCAGAAAATCATTTTTCTTTATAGGGTTGTGGAACATTTTAACTATACCTCATTTGATTAATTGGGATAAAATTTGAAACACTTTGCCAGTTGGACCAATATCTCTCATGAAACACCATGATATTAAGAATTTTTACCAACTTTTTACTTCTATCAATAACATTTTTTTGATATGATTTCTATCAAAATATGTTCTATATATTTACCAAAATACACACCTTATGCAAGAGTTATGGTCATAAACTCATAACAAACACGTGTATATACAAAACAAATGTTTAGAGTCAAACAAATTACGAAAAAATGGTTTGATAGATACTAAACTAGTAAAATAACAAAAATGAAATCCAAAAAGAGGTTGAATAAAAGCTCACTGGTAAAAGTCCTAAAGTGTATAGTCGGTCCTTTCAGATGAGTGAAGGTTGTTGTTAAGGAATAGCTAACTACCTCCCACAGTGGTCCTCACTCCTCTGGACGGCACTTTCTTATTTTATCCAAACTTTTTTTTCTTCCCTCCAACTCGAAAATATAAATTAAATAGTACAATTCTATTCTTGTCTAGTGTTATATGCTTATCTCTATATCAATTATCTTTTGAATTAAATAACAATCATAGGATTAAAATGGATCATGATCACTGAAAAGTTGATGAGGATAACATAAACAAATTTCTAATGACGGTTACGATATGCATAGAGTCACTCAGTGACTCGGGCCACAACTTTATTTATTACCCCATCCTTTTTTTTAAGGAATTGTAAGGAAAACAAATCAATCAAGGTGTTGATTTGCTGTAAAAAAAAGTCAACTATTTTTTAAGAATATATCTTTCTAAATTTAAAATATCACTTTGTTTAATGAATAATTGATTTATGCTATATTGCTATGCACATAAGTGAGTTTTCAAGAACTTTAAAGAACAAATTAGTTGGAAGTCAAATTGCGATCAGTGATAACTCGTTCTGTTGGTCGAAGCCAAACTGTATCAGTATGCGTTTTTAGTGCAAAAAATTAGGCATTCTACAAAATTTCGAGATTAGTTTGAGTTTCAATTCATAAACTACCCAATTATCAATTTTTTTTTTTAAATATATTTTTCTTATTCACAAAGTGTATCTATAACAATGTATGAACAAAAAAAAAACAGTGTATGAACAACTAAAACTAGTCAGGCAATAGAGGTAACCTATCGATGCAAGAGGGTGAGTCATTAGACTCGCCGGTGGCACAACCGAACTCGTCAAGCTCTTCCCCGTTCTCTTCTTCAAACTCTCCTTCATCTTCACCATCGTCTCTGTCTTCTTCCGTCCCATAAGGGAGGATCCTTAGATACATCTCATCCCCTCTCCATTTTCTTTCTGATCGTAAATTGTACTTCCTGACTAGCTTTCCTTGAAGAGATACAATCCTAGGTGGCCTCGGGAGTAAATCGGCTGTTTCTTTTTTCGGTACCACTACCCGCTCTATCGCTAATCTCGCTTCCTGCATATAAACGAATAGGTGTAAAGCAATAGTGAACTGTGGTTACTATCAAAGAAATTTTGCCTAGCTCTTTAGTTACCTCTAAGGCGTCCATTTTTTCAGATAGTTTTAGACGATCTTCTGATCCAAACTCTCCGAGTCTGTCTTCGTAATCGGTTAGCAATGCCCGTATCGCCTTGGCCACTTGAATACCTGAGTTAGTCTACAGAAAAAGAGCCTCTTTTGGTATTGGAAGCTGGAACAAGAAAACTTGAAACAAGACATTCTCAGATTTTATTTTTACCTTTGTTACATAAACAGGTATACCGTGAGATGTAGCTAATGATTTAATCCGGGGATTCTTCCTGATCTTCGCTTGCAATGCAAGTAAGGCTTCTGCTTCGCTAATGTCGTCAGTTAACTCTACCGCAGTTTCCATCTCCAGTTGTTTTATTGCTTGAAGAACAGTTGATTCTGCAATCTGGGTGGGAGAAATTGACGAATCTGCGTATTAGTATTTGGATATTAACAGAGATAGCATAAGACTATTAGAAACTGGAGAATCTGCTTAAGTCATTCTCATCTTACCCCATAGATATATAGATACATCAATGTCTCTTGCTCTGAAGATTCTGCTTCAGTTATCTCCTTAGTTGGAATAACTTCAGAGATAATTTCCTCCTTGGCGAGCTTCGAAACATCTAATGTTTCTTCTTCATGTTTCTTATCCACAGTCGTCTCGTCGATGAAAGGTTCCTTTTCCACAATCACTTCCACTCCATGAGACTTTATTTTGCGGATTTCAACGTTTGGTAAGCGACCTTTTAGCCAGGAGATGAGCCAAAAGAAGAAAGTTAACTGAAGCCAGAATCTTAAATTCTTAATATGTTGTTGTATCAAAATATATGCTGCATTTATGTCTATGTCCTCTGCATTTATCAACAGTTCCAACTTAAAAAGACAGAATCTACCTGCGAGAACAGCATCAACAGTTGCTTCAAGACTACGATGAACTCGAACTTCAGTCTTTGAAACTATTTCTGCACCACAGTTAAATGTTGGAGGACCTTTTCTTTCAAGGACAGTCTTCTGGCCACCTCTTCTGGTCGCTTCCTCATCTCCAAGAGTCACACTCTGCCAAAGGTCTCTCCATTATGACTAGTTTTCAGAAAAAGAACTGATCCAGAATTATAGATCATTGAGCGCCTACAATATGATAATACTCAATTCAAATCTGCTACACAGTTCCTGTGCCCTGTCTCTTGGTTTGCTGACATATCGAGGCGCAAGAGATCCATGGGAAATGGCCAACATCATCCCCTTAACTAATTTCTTGAGAAGTACAATGCCATATTGGCAATATTTATGCTAGAATGAGCATTGGTAAAAGATACTCATATATTGTCAAACTAAATCTCCAATAAATATATGGAATCGGGTTTGGACGGTATGCAAACATATCATGTCTAACCTGTACACCTCCAACCAGAAGGTCTAATGAAGGATTCTTAATCAAATTCTCGATAGTGGCTCCATGAGCAGTGGCGACTAACTGAATTCCACGTTCTGCTATTGTACTTGCAGCTATCGCTTCAAGTTTAGTTCCAATCTCATCAATGACAATCACTTGGGGCATATGGTTTTCTACTGCCTCTATCAGCACCTGAAGGTAAAGTAAAATCGAAACACATATAAACCATCTCTCCTGAGTAAGGTCAAACCCACCTCATTAAAAGAAACTAAGCTCAAGCTAAGCTACTAAACCGACCTTGTGTTGTATGTCAGAGTTAGGGACTTGCATCCGCCTAGCATTACCGATCCCTGGATGAGGTATATCACCATCACCACCAATCTCATTGGAAGTATCAACAATCATTACTCTCTTCTCATAGTCATTTCCTAGCATTCGTGCTACCTCCCTTAATTAGCAAAATGATGACTACATATCAAATCCATGATCTAAAGGAACTATGAGCAAGCTGATCGATATAGGAAGAAACTAACACAAACCTAATCATTGTAGTTTTCCCCACACCTGGAGGACCAATAAGCAACAATGAGTTCCCATCTTGAACAAGATCACGCAGCAAATTAGCGCTTCCTCTAACAGATCGACCAACACGGCAAGTTAATCCAATAATTTCTCCTTTCCGATTCCTTATCGCACTAATCCGATGCAACGTCCGGCTGATTCCAGCTCGATTATCATTAGTAAACTCACCAACCTGAGCATTTGTCACTTTCATGGTGTCTTATTAAGCAGCTACTATAGATGTTTCGTCAAACGAAAATTTCAACAGAGAAGAACACTCACCAACCTGAGAAACAGCGAATTCCAGATCTTTAACGCTAACAGCTTCGTCGGAGATAACAGAATCACCAGAAGGGAATCGCGCCAGAGGTTTACGACCTAAATCCAACACTATCTCTATGAGTTCACTAATTTCAGGGTGCTTCTCTAGTGTCCGACGTATCTCCTCCGGTACCAGTGCCAACAGACGGCGTAATTCGTCATCGAAGTGGTCCTCGTCTTCTAATTCCGGAACTGGAGACGAAGATGCCGAAATAGCAACAACTCCAGGTGAAGAAGACGAAACGAGAAGGAATTTAGTGTGGAAGAGGTGGTGAAAGAGAAGAGACGATCGACATCGGAGCTTGAGGAAGCTCAAGCTTCGTTCATGACGCAAGAGCGTTAATGGAGGAACATGATTACTCAGTGATAAGCTCAGCATATTCCTCCTCACCTGAATTGTTTTTTTTTTTGTTCGAGATTTATATATGAACCCATTCGCCAACCTCGTGGACAAATCAGAACGAGACACGTCAGCGAACAATTCTGACGTCATGCTTAACAAGCAAATTTATCCCACCAACATAATAAATAGTAGCAAGCAAGCAAGCATAGAAAAGTTTTGTTTTTGATTTTGATCATACACAACGAGAAACAAGACTTTTAAGAAGCTTCATCCATTGTACTTAGAGGCTATTACTGTGTATCCAGTGCAAGATCGCGCCAAGTTTCTGCATCTGCTTGCTGATTTTCTTGATCTGAAACAATCACAATGTGAGGGATTATATTAGTCGAGCAAGCTATATGGATTATCATACTTATCTTGGAAGAGAAAGTCCTAAAAGCTCAAAAACTCCTTGAAAAAAGCTCACAATTTAGTTTTGTGGCTTCCTTGTGACATTTTGAGATCTCAACATGGGTGTTTAATATCTTGGATCACATATGAATCACAAGTGTGAATTCAAAGCTAGCAGTTTTAAGAGACAGACAACTATGTTCGAAAGACTTTAGAGCTATGGAAGCAAATAGCTATGTAAAGGAAAACAAAACAAAAAGACATACTGGTTTCTTCAGTATCATCAGTCCTAACAACAAGCACTGGAGGCAATGGAAGATCTGCAACAACAACACAACAATAATTTCTTATGAAATGAACAAAAGGAAACACAATGATCTTGAGGTATAATGTGGGAAGAAGAAAAAAAATGGTTATACCATCATCAGGCAAAGTGTCCCTCATCCACTCCTCGTCCACAATGTCTATAAGCATACCAAGACTTACTTCCGCCATATTCGAAAAACTGGAGCTTGAAATCCCTCAAATTACTAATGTAATCATCCAATAAGTAAACAGATATACAAATATCAGAAAAATAGTGAAGAAATTTGGATTGTTAAAGTACAAAGTCAATTCCCTTGTCGTTGTACAATAGCAAAACAATAGAACAGAATTGGGACTTTTGATATCCACAAGTTTGAATTTTGGGAAAGTGACAGTATCTGACAGACAGAATATGGCTCAATAACCTATATATGAATATCTGAAACAATCTACAGACTAGGTTTTCACTGAGGAATTACGACGAGCAGTTGGTGAACAATCTAGTAAAGAGACCAAATATGAAATCTTAACACAACTCAAAAGCCAATTCTTAATAAACAGATAAGATTCTCTAAGGAAAAAACCTAACTTGAATCGAATTAGTAAGAGATTCACCTGGTAGAGACGATGCAGCCGTACTCACAACTTCTAGCTTATAAAAAAGTCAGCTTTTTTTTTTTTTTGGTCATAAATGATAAATATTAAAATTACAGTAACCTTCTAGTTTACCTAGAGGTATTCAAAAGGCTGATGTTTTAGGGTATCTTTAATCCAGCTTAAGCCGGCCACCACAGCGACCGCCGATTACCGGATCGTCTCTGTTATTGCGTGCTTCTTTCAGGTAAAGTTGATTACTTCAATGTCTTCCGCAATGCTTTTCTTTGATCTAGTAAAGTAATTTTGTGATTTTCGTTTCCTACGTCGCGATTCCTGTGTAAACTAGTAATTGGTGGTGAAGAGGGTTTCTGTAGAAATTTGAGAGCTTTATGTTGACTTCAATTTGTGAATTGGGATAATCTTCTTAATTTTGTACTACTAATAAATTAGGTGTCTCAAGTAAGCAATGAGTTCTTCACCGTCGTTGGAGATTTTAGGTACATATCTTCTGAAACTCAATTTTATTCTTGGGTTATGTTTAGTCTCTCTTTTCTCTAAAGTCACTTTTCTTCTAGTTAGAGAAGCTGAAGGTTTCACTGTGTGGAGTGGTCCTCCATTCACTAATGGCCAGCCCACTCTCAAGCTTGAACGAGTTTCCTGTTCCAACACTAAGTTCAGTGTTGATGGATCCAAGTTAATGGCGATGAAGTCAGATGGAATTATTAGTATCTATGATGCCACCAGCTTGACTGTAGTGCGGTCGTTCCCTATAGCAAATGTTACGGCTGCTGAGCTATCTCCATGTGGGACTTATCTTCAGACTTTTCAAAAACCCACTACTCCACAGGAGAAAAACGTCTCCATTTGGAATATTGAGACTGGGGATCTAGCACATAGTCATTACCAGAAATCCATTACTAAAGCCTCGTGGTAAGTAGTTCTCAGTGCTTAATTGCCAGTATATATGATGCATGAATATAATGGCGTGGTTGCTCTATAGGCCATCAATTCGCTTCTGTCTTGATGAATCTTCTGCATGCCGGTTAGCTACAAATGAGATCCAATTCTTTGACCCGAAAGATTTCTCAAAAGGAATAACATCCCGGATCAGAGTTCCTGGGGTTGCTGCATTTGAGCTTTCTAAAACGCCAGCTTCCCATGTTGCTGTGTTTGTTCCAGAATCAAAGGTGCTTTTCATTGCTTGGGCTATCGCATTCTACTTTCAAATAGCCAAAAAACATCTTTTCTTCTATATGCTAAATCTGTTACTGTCTTCTCATTCAAAAAGTTGTCTATTTTTCATCCTGAAGTTGCAGACTCATCATGTGCATAATTGTTTCCTCTATAGACAAGCAACTCTGATATGTCAATTCATTCATATATAGGGGAGTCCAGGCAGTGTCCAGATATTTGGATGTGGGGAAGAATTGCAGAGTCAGCCAAGTGCTCGACGTAGCTTTTTCCGATGTTCTTCTGTGCAGTTTAGCTGGAACCATGGTTCCACTGGACTCCTAGTGGTTGTACAATCAGATGTTGACAAGACCAACCAAAGTTACTATGGGGAAACGAAGCTACACTACCTTACAATAGACGGCACACATGAGGGCCTTGTTCCATTAGGTAAGTCCTAAGTTCTAACATTTATGTATCTGATGTTGTGATTGTTGATTGTACTGACTCTTTGGTACTTTAACAGGTAAAGAAGGACCAGTTCATGATGTTCAGTGGTCCTTTTCAGGCTCAGAGTTTGCAGTTGTATATGGCTGTATCCTTTTTCTATCAGCTATAACGACTACGAGTTCATTTAGGAATAATGTTTATCAGTTGACATGTTAATATCTTTGTGTTCTTGTTAAGATGTTATTTTGCTTTGCATCTATGTACTCCTTCCTTCTGGCATTGCTTTCTTCGTACGTTGTTTTTCCTCAACTCTGACTTCAGTTATGCCTGCTTGTGTGACAATCTTTGACAAGAATTGCAAACCCTTGATGGAAATTGGCGAAGGTCCTTATAACACTCTTCGATGGAACCCAAAAGGGAGAGGTATGTTTCTCTTCTTCATCCCTGTTTTCTGTTATCTTCTCGTTTTTGTTTCTTTTTAAACAGAGGATATGTATACATACCTGTTTTTGTAACTTTAAATCAATGTTCCACAGTTTTATGTGTGGCTGGATTTGGTAACTTGCCTGGTGATATGGTAAATAACGTTCCCTTGTGTTGTTCATATTTTTCAATTTTCGGGTGACAATAAGTCAGCAATTTACATTTTATTTTCAAAACGATCCTTTCTAAATTGTTATATTTCAGGCCTTCTGGGATGTTGTCAACAAGAAGCAGCTAGGAAGTAATAAAGCCGAGTGGTCTGTGACAAGTGAATGGTCTCCAGATGGGCGTTATTTCTTGACTGCCTCAACTGCACCAAGACGTCAAATTGACAATGGGTATGTTAAATACTTATTGGCACATAATTGAGTTTGGTTTCTTATTCAAACAGATCGAGTGATACAATGAATGCTGTGCCTCTTGCATCAACTGTTTGTTTTCATACCCGCCTATTTTAGTACATATCTTTTGACTTATGAACTATCCAGTTTTAAGATGTCAAAGTTGTGTTTTATATTCTTCGTCTTTGTCCTGACTGAAGGATGAAAATCTTCAACTACGACGGAAAGCGTTACTTTAAGAAGATGTTTGAGAGGCTGTATCAGGTGTGTGTCTCTTAAACAGCTTTGAAAAGCATACATTAATTATTAATTGTCTTACTGGAGTGCCATGATTTTTTCCTGCAGGCTGAGTGGAAACCAGAGTCTCCAGACAGGTTCGGTGATATCAGTGAACTTATCAAGTCAGTTGAATCATTGAAACTCGGCGAGGGCAAATCGCAAGGTCGGAAATTCTTGGTTTAAATACTTGAAACTGTCTCTGATTATGAGAAATCTCTGTAAACTTATCATGTTATTTAAACGATTTCTACTTATCTACCTTAGGACAAGGATCAGCTCAGAAGAAAGCTATTGCTCCCAACCCTATTGCACAAAAACCGGCTGCATATCGACCTCCGCATGCTAAGCATGCAGCTGCTGTTCAAGCCGAGGTAACTCGAGAACTTTTCTATAATCTCCAGTGATATCAAATTACTAATTATTAACCCACACAGTCATGATTCTGAATTTCTGATTCATACTTGAGCTCTTAAATATGCTTGTCCATACCATAACCATATCGCCAATGGGAGGTTTTGGGTTTAAATATTCACTGTTACTACTGTTTTCGATACATTTGGCATCACATATCAATATGTCCCTGATAGTTTTCATTATTTGAAATTGCAGTTGCTTGGAGTAAGCACAGCAGGGTAAGTCTCTATCTTGCAGTACATACATAAATCTCAAAAACTGTCGCTCATATGTTGATGGATGCTCCTCTGGTGTTAATACAGAGAGATGAGCAAGAACGCTCTTAAAAACAAGAAGAAGAGGGAGAAGAAGAAAGCAGCCGAGGCTGCTGCTGCTTCTGGAGCTAACGCCTGATTGAAGAAGTCACCACTCCTATATCAAATTCAATGGCGATCACAGTTTTGAGATTCCTTTGATGGTAATAAAGATTCTATAGAAGAGGCAGAAAGCATTATGTAAACAGTTGCTTTTCTTTTTGTCAAACATTTTTGTTGTCAGTTGTTAACCGCCAAAATCAGAAGAAAGGAGCCGAAATTTTAGCAGGTTAAAAGTGAAAACTCGAAAGAAAAAAAAAAGGGTCTCTACTTCATTCACAATGATTTTGTGTTATGCTTAAACTTAATACAAATTTATTGACTCAGCATAATATGTTGCACGTATAGCAAACGATCAAATCATAAAGAACAATGTTACTCCAATTAATCTGCCGTGAAACCGTAAAATTTCACTGTTTATACAACTCTAGATTCTAGAAGACTCATGCTTGTTTATCTACTTGGCACACATGCATGCATAGTCAACATAACACATACACATACATAAACACGTACACGACCAGGGCCGGCCTATGGGTAAAGCCCATGAAGCAAGGGCTTTAGACATCAAATAATTATAAGTAGTTTTAGAAGCATCAATTTTTAAAATGTTACTATGGTCTAGTGGTTAGATTGAAGTCTTTTGTTGTACAGGTCACGGTTTCGAATCTCATACACGTTAAAACTTGTATTGTATTATATATCCCGAACCTAAAGGTTCGTCCAAAAAATACTCACCAAGAGAAGATAAGAAAGCAGCACGAACACCAACTCTAAGAAAAACAATGAAGTTATGGTTAAGTAATTGCATGCAATTTAAAGCTACGTGTCCTGCTTAAGACACTCAAGTCTCACATCTGTCCCTTTTTACTTCGACTTCGCTTCTTTTGGCTTCTTTTAAACTCTCTCTTCCCACTTCTATCTTTCTTCATACTTTCTTGTTTGATCATATGGCAACATCAGCTCGTAGAGCATACGGTTTCGGTAGAGCCGATGAGGCTACACACCCTGACTCCATTAGAGCAACTTTAGCTGAGTTCCTCTCCACTTTTGTCTTCGTCTTTGCAGCTGAAGGCTCTATTCTCTCCCTCGGTTCGTACATGCACCGTTCTGACTCTGTACTTGAGTCTTTGCATATGTGATATGACTTCTCAGAGCTGTCTTTTTTTTTCTCCTCCTCAGATAAGTTGTATTGGGACCATGCGGCTCATGCGGGGACAAACACACCAGGAGGACTGATTTTAGTGGCCTTGGCTCATGCGTTTGCTCTGTTTGCTGCTGTTTCAGCAGCCATCAATGTCTCGGGTGGACACGTAAACCCGGCAGTCACTTTTGGTGCTCTTATTGGAGGCAGACTCTCAGCGATCCGTGCCATCTACTATTGGGTCGCTCAGCTTCTTGGAGCCATCCTCGCTTGTCTCTTGTTAAGACTCGCAACAAACGGCATGGTAACACTAATTAACTTCATATATATGTGGGCTTGTATTTTGTGTTGCAATGTTTTTTGTTATCTTATATGATTATATCTCAAGTAAGATGGAGCCTACAGTATTATTGTATTAATTAATACAGGGTTATGATCTAACTCACTCGCAGTAGAATGACTTAAAAAGAGTTTGTGTTCATGCAGAGACCAGTTGGTTTCCGTGTAGCATCAGGTGTTGGAGCGGTTAATGGACTTGTATTAGAGATCATTTTAACATTTGGCTTAGTGTACGTCGTGTATTCGACTTTGATTGATCCAAAGCGTGGAAGCCTCGGGATCATAGCACCACTTGCAATCGGACTCATAGTTGGGGCAAACATCTTAGTAGGTGGACCATTTTCTGGTGCTTCGATGAATCCAGCTAGAGCCTTTGGTCCAGCATTGGTGGGATGGAGATGGCATGACCACTGGATCTACTGGGTCGGGCCATTCATCGGTAGTGCTTTAGCCGCTCTTATATATGAGTACATGGTCATACCCACCGAACCACCTACCCACCACACACATGGTGTACACCAGCCCTTGGCTCCTGAAGATTACTAGATGGAACTTTCCTCATTTCACCACTGCTTTTGTTAGTTGTTCAAGCTCACTTTGTCTGTATGATGAAATCACTTGCATAGATACTTTGTTTTGATGCTACTCTTTGTTTGTTGTAATAATAAGAATAAAGAAGGATTTCGCAAATGCTCCATCATTTTACCCAAATATATGAATACAAGTACCAATACCCTATAATCTAAATCTATTGACTTCCATTCTTCTGTCTATCAGTTTTTTCTTTGTCTGAAACCTGAAAAAGAAAAAGAAAAAAAAAAAAGCTTCTTCTCCTTGTTCTAAACCCTGTGTCAAGGTCCTCTCATCTTTTCAACAATTTGTCTACTTTTTTCCTCAACGTGACGTTTCTTCTCTTCAAACTTCTCTCCCACTTTCTTCCTAAAATCGAACATCCTCGCCTTTGCTGTCCCCATTCTCTTTCCTTTCGAATTTGAATCATCCTCTTCGCTCGAAACAGTCGACCTAGACGGTGATTGAAGTATACCAGGATTAATATCTCCCGCACTGCCTCCTCGCGCTATCGTATCATGCTTTTCGCTGCTTTCCAGCAGCGGTGTCTTGAGTTCTTCCAAGGATTTGTCACTCTCTACTATAAGACCTGTGGAATTAGCTGATGGTGTAGTGTCAGCAGACACAGATTCTTCCTCAATTCTAGGCTTCTGCGGGACGATGGCAGTTTTCTGCATTTGTTCAGAAGTCGGTGGTTTGTCAGCTTTAGATTTCGCTTCTGCAGCTTCGAAGCTATCGTGATCACTGGTCGAGTCTTGATTCAGCCACATGAATGGAGCGACATTGCGTTCGACCCAATCATCCCTTTCAGCAGTCATCCAAGGAATGGTAATGCTTTCACAATTGGGAAGCACCATGACGTCTCGTATCGCCGTCTGCAGAATTTGTTTTTGTCTTGTGGTTAGTTCAAATTCCTTCAGAAACAAGAAAAAAAAAAAAGCAACAGCTTACCTTGAACCGGTTGACCAAGAACATAGCAACATGGCTGTTTGTGATTTTGTGGTCACCAACAGAAGAGGCAAGGTTGAATTCAATATCGGGCATGCTTGTGAAGCCAAACCACAGTTGATCAGATGGAGGCGGCTTCATGTGTACACACAGTGTCCCTCGAAGCGAAGACACCCCTATAGACAAAGTAATTGGGACCTGCAGTTTTAAAGATAGAGATAGGCTAAGATACTACAAGAGCTAAGAAAAAGGTGTTCCTAATTCTGCTTGCAGATCCTATTAATCACGCCACAATCAGAGCTCGTGAAGCTTGGGCACTGGGGGAACCAAGAGCGCAACAAGCAACAAAACTGTCTTCTAAACATAACAGAAAAACGAAGATCAACCTGGGAAACTTGTTCAGCGATGTTCTTCAGAATAGACTTCCACTTGGATCCATTGCTCGAACCTGCTTTTGTACCTTTTGGACCCTTGGATTCATCTGCACAGATAAAAATAAATATAATTTCTCATCCTTAGTCTAATGCTTCTAAGCATTATGCAAAATCAAAAGCAAGATGATTAGATGAATACATAAACCAATCAGCAAATACCGTACTAACCAGCTTTATCGGTTCCACCACTTTTCACATCTTGTGCATCAGCAGTTCCACCGGGGACATTTAATTGCTTTTCAAAATCTACAAGATCTTCAAGGAGATCTGGTGGAACACCCCCAGCAGAATTTGGCTGCAACTTTCCCTCAGCTATGCCTTTCTCCAGATCTTCTTCTCGCGCATCAACCCGAGTTTCAACTTCAAGTCCCGCACCACCAGTGTATTCAATATCTATTTCGAATGCCCATACACCATTCATCTCCATTGGAAGAATTCTTGTACCGTGTATATAAGGCGGGAGATTTCCAATGTCCACATCACAGCAGATTAAATCACCTATGTAGCTGGGAACTCTCATGTTGGACATTATCCGCTGTTTAACCAAAAAAATAGTCAGATAAAAAATAAACGCAACCAATATCCTGATATAGTGAAGCTTTCATATACAAGGAACAGACCTGGATTCGTTCGCGCACGAAATTCTTCAGCACTGTGTTCTGTTTGACATCAAAAAACAGCCGAGAAATTAGTACGTTCAATGCCAATGTTCCTTCATCAAAAGACTTGTCTTCTGAATCTACATCCGATGCATGACTGCTATGGCTCCAGGTACGTGAGAAAATTTGGACATCGGTTTCCTCAGGGATGTTATCTTGCATCTTCCTTGCTGGGGTACTCCTTCCAGAGCTACCAGTAGATTGTGAATCTTGGTAAGAACGGGTTGAAGTTTTCTTGTCTTCACGTACAGACGGGGGCAAATTCACTTTAGTTGAGCACTTTTTTGAAAATTTCTTCCAGAATAGACGAACCTTTGATGAAGGACCATCCGCTTTAAGCCCCTTGTCCAATGACTCAAAACTAAACCCAGCTGATGGTTTCATAAAAGAAGGATAGGCAGCATTAAGGGAAGCCAGATAGTTACGGAAATCCTCTTTCAATTTGGTGGACCAAATAAACCTTTCCTGATTCTCGCAAGCAGCAAGACGAAGAGCTTTACACCATGACTCCTTCTCCCAAGAAGTCTCTAAGAAAATGTAAAACACTCGGTTTCCCTTGTACAAGACCGAAGTTTTGCTTTCTACTTGTATAGGGAATCTTTTAGCCCTAAGAAAACATAAAACAAAGGGATATGAATAAGAAACTTGAGACATATTCGAAAACGGATCCGCGAAAAACACTTATTACCATTTCCTAGTGGGTCCAGAGCCTGAAACAGCGTGAACGAAGCAACCTTTCAAAGTAATAGGAGTCTGAGTGCCATCTAATGAATCTGACAAGAAGAGCTTATGGTCTTTGATACGAGCAAATCTCCTAACTGGATGTACCTCCAAGAGATCAACTCTCTTCTTCTTTTGCTCTGTTGGTAATTTCTCCTTCATCCAATCTTTTACATTTTCATCTAATTCCAAAATCCAGATCACTCCCTGAGATATTAGATCAAATGCATCAAGACATGTTCCATTTTCAGATTATCTAAAAATAGAGAAAATCATCAAAATTGCCACAAAACCAATTACCACCAGATTCTTCTAATTCCCACTCACATTTCTCTACCTACTTCAATCCTTAGTTATCCAACTAAATTAGGGTTTCGTTAAGATAACCAATGCAAGAAACTCAATGCTCAATTCGGAACTAAGAAGAAGAAAGCAGAAAACTTTAAAACCCAGGAGGTTCACAAAATCGATGACCACCTGTTTGTTGAGACTAAAATCAATGGACTGGCGAGGATCGAAATTCTTAAAGTTTGAATCAGAACTCGAATTCGATTCCTGACGATCTCTCTTCCGATTCAATCGCTTCAGAATATACAAAAACCCTATAACTTCCGCCGTAACGATCGCAAGAATCCCCAGTAGAATTCCAGATAAGAACGCGAACCCCGCAAACGAAACCATCGCCACAAGTTTCTCACTAGTGTGGAGGAAAAACACAGAAGATTTCTTGCCAAGGAATCAAGAAGAGAAGAAAACGCGTAATGTTGTATTAGTTGTTCATGTCACTGGGAAGAAGAAGAAGAAGGAAATAGAAAGACAGAAGAAACGACGACCAAATAAATATATTAATTTGATTGATAACTCGCAATTCCAACCAAATAAATTTTTTTTTTTTTTTTTTTTTTGGAAAAACAAAACATTATTTTCTGAAGAAGAGTATCCAGCTAACAAAAAAGCGAATCTTTATATCTTCAAAATAAATAAAAGGAAAACAAATACTCCTAATATATAGAGAAAATTTGAATCAGAAAAGAAAGAAAGAAAACATTAGAAAAGCAACCATAAATGGAGAAGTTGACTACTTGGAAGTTGGAACAAAAAAAAAACACAACTTTTTATCTCTTAAAATATTAATATGAAATCGGATTTTTTTGTTTACTGATTTGATTTTATGATTGAATTTATGTTATTATTTTAATTTGGATCATAATTTAGATTTTATTACCTATAGAGTATATACATGACAATCTACATAAATTCATTTCAAATCTCTAAAGACATGAATATTTCAAAAATCTACCACAGTGTTTTATAGGTTGGAGTTTTGGTTATACTCAAAATTAGATCAAAATTTTGTGTATTGTATTTAAATTTACTTACATGTAATTTCATACACAACTAGCATTAATTATTCCGATTGTCTATATAATTGGTACACCAATCGGAAACGAAAATTTTCCTTTTCCTTCCTACACAGACTACACCAACATTTTGGAAGAGAAAAATCTGCTATCTCAAATAGGTCATACATTTTCATATCATAATTTTTTTCTTACTCTTTTAGAAATTCACTAATTTCTAGAATATAAAAATAATTTCATCATGAAAAGAATAAAAAGAGTTTCTTACCTGTTTTCAAGAGTAAAATATCAGCCAGATATAGCAAAACAATTTTGTTGAGAAAGTACTGTTTTAATTTGACATAATTCTTTGAAATTTCGACTTGTTTTTTAATACATGAGTCAGAAGATATCAGTTCTCAAGTCAAAAAATTTAAGCTAAAATATTAGTTATTGAAAGAACGTAGAAAAAGAAAAGTAATCCAAGAAATGTTACTAAGTGACTATGGTAATGACAAAGTATCGTCATCATATTGAAAACAAAGAACAAGGACATATCAAATCTATCAAAAAGAGTATTCTTCTTCTTCCTCTCTTACCGACATACAAGAAAGACAGATTTTTATATATTTAGACAGAAAAGTACAAAACAGAGTTCTCTGTTCAAGGTCAATTTACATGATCTCACCCAAGAAAAGAAAACAACTTTCTTGTTTTCTCAACACCGTGAAAAAAAAAAGAAGCTCTGTTTTCTTCTTAGAAACTTCCATGATGGGCTTGCAACAGGAGAAAAAACTCCGCGATGGCGGCGGTTGCTACCTAAAACAACACAACGAGCCAGACAAAAATAAAAAAACACAGAGAAGGAAAGGAGCTTTTGAAAACAACAAAGAAAAGTTGAGGGTTATAAGTTTTTTCAAGGTTTGGAGAAGGATAAACATACGAACGACCCGATTGATCTTTAGAAGCTTGAGTTTAGGAAGAAGTTATAGTCATGGTGATCAACATTGAGCTGTTTCAGCCATGAATCCGCAGCGCTTTGAAGATAAACCAACCGGTCTTGGTCAAATCCCGTCATCCCCCAAAGATCTCCTTGCATTTTGTAAGTTGCTACACCAAATGGAGGCAATGGGATTCTCTTGTTTATAACAGACTCTTCACAAAACTCTGTTTCTTCATTGCCTGTGTTGTTGCTTTGATCTCCTTCCACCACATTATCTGCAGCTTTTAACACCATTTAATAAAACCAGAAACGGTGCTTCTCACTGAGCAACGGATTCGACGAAAATTAGTGATCATGCGTACCTTGAAAAGACGAAGATAGAGTATGATAAGTTAGGAAGCCTGTCGTCAAATCTTTCTCGTTTCTGCAGGTCGGGATCTGATATATCGGGTACCTAATTCATCAAATCATCACTCAATCACTATTTCTAGCAGTTAACCAATTAGGAAGGGTTATGTTAACTAACACAACGAACTACTTACCACGCAACAGCCATCCAACTTGCAGGAGACATGTCGACACTCCTTAAGGTCATGAGTCCTGGATATTTCTCCACCAATACGTTTATCTGAACAAAAACCAAGAACAGTACTTTCGTTTCAAAACCAAAGTTCAATAAGAAAAGAAAAACTGAGAGTGCGGTTACTAAGAAATGAAATGAAAGGAGAGAAGAGAACCTTGTCGGTTAAGGGAATCCGCTTGTGCGGAGGATCCCTTTCAATGTACTTAAAGTCAAGGCAACCAAGTCTCTCTTTCAGCAATGGCGTACCATCCGGATCGAAAACCGAATCTTCAGAGACAGCATCCCATGTTTTGCTCGAATCATTGCTCAATGACCTTGACAATAGCTTTTCACTCTCACTATCGCTCCAACCCTCGCTACTCTCAGATTCAGCCACCTCATTCTGGTTCCTGCAACACCCAAAAACCAAACATCAAGAGATGTCCTAAAACTTCCATTGTCAAACCAACAAGGCTCATCACAACAGACTAAAATGTCACAGTATCATGTGAGTAAAGTAACCTGGAAAGCAAGGCGGGTTTGTTAGTGTGGATTTGGATGGCAGATAGGTACGGGACATAGTACTGCATAACGGTTTCACCATTGCTTAGATCAACCTGTGTTCCAAAGCCATATGCACTCATCTCATCATAACAATCCCAGAGATCACCAAGCCTGAAATACTCAATCTCCTCCTTTCCCTGTTCCTGCCACAAATTGTTAATATCACTCAGACAGCTCTGCAACTAACACACTACAAAGATCACTCACAAAGCCAATGTTTAGCTGATAATCTAGCTGTCATTAACTCCTAATTACCCCCAAATGTAATTAAACAACCCTCTAAATGATACAGAACCCAGAGGATATACCAAAGCAACCAAGAAGATTCAACCAAACCTCAGCAGTGCTTTGCAATTGGATTATCGAATATAATAATAATATAAAAAATAGTTGAGTAAAGCAAATTCTGTCGCACGTTTCCACGTGGTGTTATAGAATCCATAAAATGATGTGACACCATTTAAAGGGGATAGATAGATTTCAATATATTTCATAGATAAAATTCTCCTTGATGGACCATGCAATTATTGTCTCTATTGCCAAAATCTCATCTGAAAATTCACACCAAATCATTAAACTATTTCAAGTTCTAGGTTGTCTGATACATCATCCTTGATTAAAAAATAAGACCTTTAGGACAAAATCTGTTGATTAGAGACAAGATTTGGGGGGAGAGACAACCGATTAAAATAGATTTTAAAATATGATTAGTTGAGACTTAAGACTCTAATTACCCCCCAAATCGAGGATTACTCAAGAGAAGAAGAATTAAAAAATAGGGATTTACCTGAGGATGAGAGAACGAAGGAGGCTTAGGAGTGATTCCTAAAAGAAACCTCTCCAGATTTGAACGACCTTTAGTTGAAGAAGACCACCACCACATTCTCTCAATTCTTCTTCTTGGTCTTCTCAATCTCTCTGATTTTGAGATCTTTATAAACAAATTTGAGTCCACGAAATGGAAGACAAAGTTTGGAAATTTAATAATTTCTGGTCTTCTCTCATTAATAAAAACACCACAAATCCCAATATGGTAGCTTTATAATTCCCAATATAAAGCTCTTTCCTTTTTATCGTTTTATGTAAATCCCAACACTCAGATTCTCACCCAAAATTTTCCCTTTAAACCCTCCCAAAAAAAAAGATTACTCTCACCAAGAAAAAATCAAGAACACAGCTTCTGGGGTCTTCTTAAAAATCGAAACTTTCGATTATAAAGGGAAAATGATAATCAGAAACTGGGTTCTTTTTTACTTATTCCCAGATTTTGAGGTTAAAGTTTAACTCTTTTAAATTTTCTGATGAAAAATGGGGACACAGAAACTGAAGTAGAGAGATTGAATAAAGCTTTCTGAGTAGGATTTGCTTTGTATTAATGGAAGAAGGAAACGAAGAGGACGAAACGCTTCTTCTCTTTCTCTTTCTTTCACTCACTCTGATCCTTGTAATTAATTTCCTATTTTTTTTATTTATAAACCAAACCCCAAAGTATGAAACTGAAGACTTTTGTTTCTTTCTAACAAAATATATTAATTATATTATAAATAAAAAGCAACTCGTATCTAGCTGAATTAAAAAGGAGAGGATTGCGATATTTATTATTACATTATCAATTAATCATCATATTTGTATATAGCTAAATAAATAAATAAAAATTTGAAAGTGTAGACATGATTACGTCATTAGTACACCAAAAATCTAGTCACATTAAAATTTAATTGGTAATAGTTTATTTTGTTTATACATCGAATGTGTTCATGACCTTTTGCATTATGTATTTATCTTAGAAGATAATTAGCTAAATATGGATTAAATATAATTTTGGAGATCACGAGGACGTTAGGCATAACAACTAAAATAACCCTTTAAATTTGTGCGGTGAGTGATAAAGCTTTTCGAAAACAGCCATTAATAAGATTTTTGTTTTTTTCGTAAGTTTTGTTTTTGACGTAAAAATTTTAATGTTTTTTTAAGTTTTTTTTTTTATATATATAATGGTTTAAGAAACTGTAAAGCCACAAATCTAATAAACGGAAAGAGTTGTTCAATGCTGATTACTGGTTCGTTTATGTAGAGATTTTATGAGAGATATTACATGTCCTTTATAGGTAAAATATCTTTCTCAATTTTCTCAAAAAAAATATCTTATAGTATAGCAAATTATATAGCTTATAGAGCTCTAATAAAGAAAAATGTTCTTGTTTGACCCCCAAAAAAATGTTCTTATGCTCAGTCTATAAATAATAATTTACGCATTTTTTGAATCAGAGAATAATAATTTACGCATTGATGGTTTTATCCTACTTTTTTTATAGAGAAAATAAATCATCATGATTTCCTAACATGTAAAAAATTAGAATTATAATCTGTCAAAGCGTTTAAGATTGACAAAAAGAAAAGCTAACTGTAAATATTTGTAGATATTATGATTTAGTTCATGATGTAAATAAACAAAATTAATTCTCACAAATTAAATCTACCATTAAACTAGGCCTGGGCATTCGGTTAACCATTCGGTTTCGGTTCGGTTACGTTTGGTTTCGGTTAGTTTGGATATGGTAATATAATAACCATTCGGATATTTTAAGAATTTCGGTTCGGTTCGGTTCGGTTACCTTTCGGTTCGGTTCGGTTTGGATATTTAAATAGATAACCGTAACTAACCAAACTTTTATCACGTTCGGTTTGGTTCGGGTTTTTACCCAAATTAACCAAAATTTACCGTAACTAACCGAAACTAACCAAAATTTACCGTAACTAACCGAAACTAACCAAAATTAACCACAAAAAAATACAAAAAGAAAATACAAAAAAAGAAAGTATTAGAAAAAAATATTAAAATTTGATTCGATTTTGTAAAAGAGTATTTAACTTTGACAAATATAACAAACAATATTTGAATATTTTGATTATTTAAAGTATTTGATTATTTTGATTCTAAAAATAATTAATATTTTGAGTTTATAATTATAGTTTTGGATATTATTTTTGGGTATCTTATAGGTTTTTGGATATTTCGGTTAACCGTTTGGTTATCGGTTCGGTTCGGTTCGGTTTCGGTTAGTTTGGATAGGGGATTTTACAAACCATTCGGTTATTTTAAAAACTTCGGTTCGGATATGGTTCGGTTTTTTTCGGTTCGGTTCGGTCGGTTATTTGGTTAGCGGTTTTTTTGCCCAGGCCTACATTAAACCATAATTTCTCAGTCCACAGTAAATTTTGTAATAAAAAATGATTTAACAAGTATTTATTCCACCTCATATAAATATCTCTTTTCAGTTTTTGTATATTGTTTAAAAATCAGTTAATTTTTGGAATTGTGATTTACTATTTCATTAATAGCTTTTGTTTTGAGGAAGTAATAAAACAATATTATTATTTGTATTTGTTTTGAAACGAAAAAATAACTAATATCCGTCATATTTATTTTGTCGTCAAATTGATTCATTAAGCTGTAACAGGAAATTACAGAGTTAATTCTACCTGCTTTAGCTATCTTATCTGCAACATTTGTTTTCCTCCTAATATGCTGAAAGTCAAACTTGCAAAATTGGGAACTTTAATACTAGCAAAAGGTAAATTGCTATGAGAAAATGTTTCAATCTTGGTTTCAACTTCAGAGATTCTTGTTGAAGATATTTGTAATAAACGTCATATTTAATCCAACATAGGACGAGTCAATACCGACGTAAACTTAATTATTAGACTAAAAAAAGTCAGAAGAAAGATAATTACACAAGTAAAATAATAGTATTAAAATAAATAGAGAGAATGTGAGAGAAAATAAGAAGAGCGAAGAATACGAACACTAAAAAGTGTTGTGTCGGAGCAGTGCGTTTACTGCTAGACGCGTGTTTGCCAAAACTGCGTCGGTCTTTCGCGTTTTACTTCTTCTTTTTATTCTTTTCAATTTTTGTTTCTTTCTTTACACTGTCTTTTTTTCTTTCTTTTTTTTTTTCATTTCAATTATTCAAATTTTTATCAATACGTTTATTTTTCTAAATCATGTTTTGAATTCTTACTAATTTTCGATGTTTTAAGTAGTTTTTCATTTGTGGTTAGCAATAAAAAAGTTTAAAAGTTCTACCGACTAGGTTAAAGAGATTAGTGTAAATGGATAGTGGACATTTAAAATAATTAATTAACTCACTAAAAGTCTCTAAATAGATATTATAGCTTCTAAAAAAAGTGTAAATGATCAAGCTGGATTCTATAAAGCTCTAAGCAATTTCTTTTGGTTTCTGTGAAAAAGCATTTTCCTTCCTATTAAAGATTTGAATTATATTGAGATGTCAAAGAAAGAAAGAAATAAAACTTAAAATGATATTGTTTGTTCTAACACGTGGGGAAAGTGGTTTGTTACTTTGTTTAGCTAAAGTCACGTGTCCAATATGTTGTCGTATCCTCATCACACTACTCCGAGTCGCTATGTCGCCAACGCTATGAGTTACTATTGTTAATTTGTTATCCACAAATTTAAGTCGTTGTACTATAGTGAAGTGGTTGTAGTGTTATGATTATATGTATTGGACCGTGTGATGCAACGGATATGCTCATCTCAGAGATACGACTACGGCTACAAATTATGGTCAATAATCTCACTTGGGCTTAGCCAATGTTTTCATGCCCGATCCGGACGCTTTCTTCAGTTTGGATTAAGTGTTAATATCTAGCTATTTTAAAACCGAAAAACTCACAAAAACTCGCTATTAACCCGCGATCCGGTAAACTGGTCGAACCCGGATATAGATTTTTAAAAATTTATTGCTTTTGAAATAAAATATAAGGTTTTAGACTTTATTTAGTCATTTTAAATTGAAGACCAATACACATTCACTAAATTGACTCTAGTGGATCCCATTTTCTTCTTATCTCTTTGATCAAATGCATCTTTTTAGTGTAATTAGTGTAACAGAGACTAGGAGCACGAGGTTCATGCGGGTGTCTTAGTCTTAGCATTCTTGTGAATCTATAAATCAGATTGCTATGAAAGCTTTGATCTTTAATTGATCAAAATGGCTTAACCTCAAGTGTGATCCTCATCATGTTAATTATTGTGGATAGCTTTAAGTTTCAAATAAATCTTAATTTGGTTAAAATGGTTAAATCCTAATCTAGATCAAATATAAATTCTTTTGAAAATCGCAAATAGTTGTGTATAGTAGATTTTGGTTTTGCGTTTGTTACTGTAATTTTCTAAGTTGGAGATAAGAAAACCCAAATCAAAATTCGAAAAAATCTGTTTTTTTTTTTTTAAAAAGAGAAAGCCCATAAATCCATTTCTCGATCCTCTTTATTTCCAATCTCAATTTATCCATTGATTCACGAAATCATCTTTCTCTTCTTTATACCTCTTCGACTAATTTCTTGGTGATTTCTTCTTTCGTGATCCATAAGGGTTTAGTAGATCCATCTCTCCCTCTCTCGCAAGTTCCAAAATTTCTTTGTCTTCAGGGAAAAATGCAGAAATCAATTGAATATCTTGTAAACATGGGCACAATTACAGATACTGATCTGGTGCGGGGATGCTTTAGCTAAACCTTTTAACGCAAGGTATGTGGGAAAAAGAGAAAACTTGGTGGCTTGACAGTAATTGCAAGTCACCCAGCAGCTCTTACAAGAGCTGGTCTCTCGGCCCATGATATCCGTCCCATGATGCGCAACTTGGCGTGTACCACTCCCTCGCTGACGATTAAATTAGACTTGTTACTATTTGTCTAAACTCATTGCTTGGGTACCAAGTTCATTTGAATTTGTCATCTTACGATGGTTTTGTCTTATGAAAAACTTTATTTTTGCTATTTTTAGGTTTCATTTGAATTACTTGCAAGTTTTTTTCTACATTGTAGCTCGGATACTCTTTTGAAAATATGATTTGGAATTTTGGATCAAGTTTCTATTAATCCAATGCCTACTAAAAACACGTTATATATTCTTCTCATAACGCTTCTGCAAGTTTAATCATAAGAGTTATACTAGCATCTGTCTCGAGATTGTTTGTTCTCTTGCTCGCATTAACTTTGCTCAAGAAGAGACAAAGAAGTGGGTACACATAATTAACCGTCCTTAATTAATCATAACTCATCAGAGCACTAGTTGGTTTTTTTTTTTTTTTTTTTTTTTTTTTTGCATTTTCTATCCAATAATAAATCAGAGTTGGTAACTAAAATAGAAATGCTTACATTGTTGAGATTGTATTCCTCCATTTTTCCCTATCTTTTTACCTGTAAATGGAATTATATTCCATATTCCATATTTCCTTTATATGGAATTATATTCCATCACCTTTATATGGAATAGAGGGAGGTCGACATATAAATATAAGAGAAATTGTTAAAAATGCCCCTTTTTCAATACCCCTTTTAAAAAATGCTCCCTTTGAGAGTCCATTTTTAAGTTTGCCCTCTTTTAATTTTTAATGACCATTTTACCCTTATTTGAAACAAAATTAGGTCCACAAAATACAAAATATTTTTTGGCGGGAAAAGTGATCCCGCAATTTTCCCGCCAAAACACTTGTAAAAACCTTTAAAATACCTTGTAAAATTTTCCCGTAAAAATTTTTCCCGCCAAATTTTTTTTTTTTGCGGGAAAAGTGATTCCGCAATTTTTTTGGCGAAATTTTTTTGGCGGGAAAATTTTTGGCGGGAAAAATTTACAAGGTTTTTTAAAGGTTTTACAGAGTATTTACAAGTGTTTGTAAGGTTTTACAATGTATTTTAAAAGGTTTTACAAGGTACTTATAAGGTTTTATAAAGTATTTATAACTTGTAAAACCTTATAAAAAACTTGTAAAACCTTATAACTTGTAAAACCTTATAAAATAGCTTGTAAAATCTTATAATATCTTATAAATATCTTATAAATACGTTGTAAAACCTTTTAAAATATATTGTAAAACCTTATAAATACCCTGTAAAAAACCTTTAAAATACCTTGTAAATTTTTCCCGCCAAAAATTTAACGCCAAAAAAATTGCGGAATCACTTTTCCCGCAAAAAAAAATTTTTGGCGCGAAAAAATTTTACGGGAAAATTTTACAAGGTATTTTAAAGGTTTTACAAGTTTTTACAAGTGTTTTGGCGGGAAAATTTGCGGGATCACTTTTCCCGCCAAAAATTATTTTGTATTTTATGGACCTAATTTTGTTATATTTCCTTATATATTTGTGATATCTTTTATTAAAAGAAGGGTAATTTAGTCATTTTGTACATAAAAGAGGTATTTTTAAAAATGGACAGCCAAATGAGGTATTTTTGAAAAGAGGCATTTTTGTGAGTCTCCCTAAATATAATCTACTAATGCGATTTGATATTTTTTAGTATAGATGTCAGTTATGAATAAAACTCTTATGTCAAACCCATTCCATCTCAAACCCATTCCATCACGGAATGAAATGAAAGTTCATTATTTTCGAGAAACAAAAATAGCAACCAAAAAAAAAAAACAGAGAACAAATACTTGGGGATTTTCATTTTGTATTATAAACAAATTACAAATATATTTATTTATAAACATTAGTTACTTTAAAATTGACTACCATATTTTTCGTCTTAAGTTTTTTTTTTTTTTTGGTAAAATCGTCTTAAGTTTGTATAATAGGTCCTAGATAATGTTAGGAAATAAATTATATAATCAGGTTTCTTCATAAACTCAATAATTTTATTTTAAAATTTATATATTTAAAGAATATGTAAAGTTGTCCGTCAAAACGGCATACACAAATCCTACCCAAAAAAAAAACGGCATACACAAAGCGGTATCAAATCAAAGTTCTCTTCTGTTAAATTTTATAATTTTGTGACATATCAACTTACATGTTAATCTGCCAAAACATTTTGAGGATACAAGTATACAAACTGCAAAACATTTCAATTAATGTTTTCTCTTGTGTTCATTTATTTCTTGATATTTTTTAACTATTAGGTTGTAATACCTTTAATGTCAAGAGATTGTGAACCAAGAGATAGTGTTTTTCTTTGTTTATAGAAAGATATAAGCTTGCCTAACTTTAACAGAGCATTTGGAGTGTTCCCACAACTCGTCATCCACTAATTATTGATCAACTTCATATTCCAAATTCTTTATTATTGTGGAAAATAATTGATAAGAAGACAAATATAAATGGGTTAACTATATATCGATTGGATGATCATTTGGGATGGTAGTATATTGCATTTATGTCGTGTCATTACTAGTTCTTCCACTAGTGAAAGTGTATATTCGGTCTTCCTCATTTTTATGCTTCTTTCATCTGATTGATGAAAGGCAGACCAAATTCTTTTCTTTCTTATGTCACTTTGCAACATAATGTGATGTCGTTCACTAACACTCGGATACACATAAGAATGCTTAGCATTAGCTATTCTATTATATACATATAGGTGTGTCTGTTCGGACTTCATGATTAACTCATATTTTTGTGAACTCTGGTTGACGTAATTTAATAACTATACTTCTCTGCGATACTCTGGTGCCATATATGGCGACCCGCATATAATACTTGTTTTTTTTAAGCAATATATAATACTCTTTTTTCAATAATCGGGTAAATGTTTTACCAAAGTCTAGACTAATTTCCAGAACAAATGGAAATTAAATTAACGTTGTTCTTTTACTTGGCCATTCAAAACACATATAGTGGCCAAGATGAGATCGCAATAACATGGTTTGGATCATACTCTCTCCTTTCAAGAAGAAGGAAGAACACTTCAACCATTGAACCGCTATTTCTTTAAACCGATTTAATTACTTATTTTATGTTGGCATATATATAGAAACAGTCATATCTTATATTCAAAATGATCTCACGATGTTTTCTCAATTTTGCCTCCTAAAACTTATAATTCCATTATTTTATAGTATACATAGAAGACTTCGAAAACTATAGACACATGCATACATAACAATCCCATGGAATCAAAAGTAGAATATGCCATATATCCCATAGACATACACTTTTATTCGATCACCTGTCACGATATATGAACGAATAACAAATTCACACGCAAATTGTCATCACATACGAGGAAAACACATGAAAAAAGGAGCTTTAGCTACGCATATTCCTCCTAAAAAAAGTATATCATAATCAAGAAAAAGTTTGTAGATGATTATACTAACTTAGACGATAATACTAAGACGTAATCACAAGTGCTAACATTTTCACCCTCGGAATATATTACTATATTTCAACCACATTGAAATTTTATATAAGAAGTTTCGGCTAACACCATTAACACAAATAAATAATATTCACGTGACGAAGATTCATGAACGATATGTTGCTTTTCCAGATGGAGTAATAAGTCCAAATAGATATATTTTGTTAGTGATGTTTGTGTTTGTGTAATGTTTTGTAAACAACAAACAAGGATGATTCTATCAAGGAGGAAAACGACCTTTGGAAAGAAAATTTGTATTGATCGATAGCTTGCAAAAAATTACATAGATAGAGTCATATAGAGCCTATACCTAGGTTTTAAGGGGAAATGAATTTTCACATTATAGAGAATACTAGGAAAAGGTTAATTAAGAGAGGAAGATAGAGTTAGGTACATCAAATATACGAAATATACTACGTACCAAATAGACCCCTCACCTCACGTAATGTCCTAATCCAACTATTTATCCCACTTTCTTCATGGCCTCTCGGGATGATCGCACCTCTTTAATAAACTAATCTTTAATAATGCAATTATGCAACACCCTTTTTGCTTAATCTTTAATGGTTGGATAATCTAAATCGAAAACTTGAGTAGTTTCAGAGTCATTAAATGTGAAAACCGAATAAAATTGAGTACTAAAAGTTTTTTTTTTATCAGCTATATTAGATCGGCTCAAATAAGTCAATGATGGGGAGTGCTAAAAGTTAAGTTAGCTAAGTTTTACAAGTAATTATTTTTATTTGCAAAAAATTTCTCAGATTTGTTTTTTCCATTTTTCATTTTTAATCAGATTTATTTTAGTTAATATTTTTTATTTTTCTGTTCATTAAATTTACTATATGGAATATTATGAAAAAGCCAAAAAAGGATCAACTATAAAATAATTTTTTGATTCATTAATCTGTCGAAAATTTTCATGATTGGCTTAAATTTCTCATTTACTTTTTTTTTGTTGGTAAAGAAATCTAGTACTATACATAATCGCTGAACCGTATATTTACATTGTAAAAAGTGTGTATGCCATACGTAACACTCAACTACTTACGGATGAATACGTTCACTTAATTACAAAGGGTTTCTTGCAAATTATAAACTCAAATGTCATGTTTTATTCGGCCAAAAACCCGCAAAACGAACCAAACTTTGGAAATCACGATCAAAATAATATTTGACAAGTATCAACTATCAAGCCACATGCATTGGTTACACATCATATTATTCAATTTGTAATTATAGCTATGTGTTGTTCTCATGCATCATAAATTTTATTTTTCTTTTTCTCATCACGCATCATGCATTCTAACCGTAACTTTTGTCGTTTATTTTCTTTTTTCAATATTTTTAAAATTAGTGGGAACTAAAAGAGTTACGTTTGTTGCAAAAAGAAAAATGAGTTACATTTGTAGACAAAAAGATGAAAGAGAAGTATCGACAAATAAAACAAGAAGGAAAAAGAGAGAGTTACATTTATGCTAATACGTCGCTCACAAATCAAAAGTAATTCTTCTTTTCAACATAATTGAATTTAGAGTTATAAATGATCATGAAAACTTCATGAACGTACGTGTACCAATCAAACGCAACAGATGATATAGACACACAATATATTATATAAGAAAAAGTTTAATTGTTTATATACGAAAATTTTAATGACTCGTTATGCACAATCACTTTTGATTAGATATGTTTATTCGAGAGTGAGATATTGGATGCAATACACTTCCTGACCATGTGTATATATACCCTCGCTAACTTAAGACATATATCAATCAAGCCCACAAGCCTAATTTAAAACAAAAATATTTCTACCTGAAACAACATAAACAAACTGGAACCTTCAAAACAAGAAGTTCCAAAGCTCATGGAGACACCACCAAACATATCCAATGATTCATCAGCATCCGAGAAAGGAGAAGCAACAAGGCAACAACAACAACCAAACAATAGGTACGCACTCACAGTTGACGAGGTGATCGAGCAACACATTGGCGCACTTGGGTTTGCTCAGATCTTGCATGCTCTCTTAGTCTCCATCGCTTGGATCTTCGATGCTCAGACCACTCTTATATCCATTTTCTCCGACGCTCAGCCCGCTGCGAGGCTTCTTGCAACCGGTGCCATCGTGGAGGGCGCGTCGTTGTGTGGATTGGCCAGTGGAGAATGGGAATGGATTGGATCAAAGAGTGACACTGTTGTTTCTGAGTGGAATCTCATATGTCAACATAAGTTTCTTGTTGCTGTTCCTTCCACTCTATTCTTCATCGGATCTCTTTTCGGTATGGATCCTAAAAACTACTGTATTTAGCTTCTCAAGTTTGATATTTACGGTTTTTGCAGAGTGTTTATCTAAATAGAACGTTTAGTAAGGGCTCTTTTACATGATTCTTTTGTTTATTTAAATACAGGTTCTGGTGTTTATGGATATCTTGCTGATTCATGGTTTGGTCGAAAGAAGACGCTATTACTCTCTTGTGTATTAACTTTTGTCACGGCCTTCGCGATCTCTTTTTCACCAAACGTATGGGTTTACGCATTCTTGCGTTTTGCCAATGGTTTCTTTAGATCAGGAATTGGGTCTTGTTGTATCGTACTCGCAACTGAGATTGTTGGCAAAAAGTGGCGAGGCCAAGTAGGGCAATACGGTTTCTTCTTCTTCACGTTAGGTTTTCTATCTCTGCCACTCATGGCTTATTTGGAGAGAAAGTCATGGAGAAATCTTTACCGGATCATATCCTTTCTTCCCCTTGGATACGCGGTTTGTCTCTTGCCCTTTGCTTATGAGTCTCCTCGATGGCTTCTTGTCAAGGGACGTAACAAAGAAGCCATGGTGGTCTTGAAGAAACTCGCGAGGCTTAACGGGAAACAACTTCCGGCGGATCTAAGCCTAGTCGATCCAATTCCAGAGAGAGATGATCAAACTTCATCATCGGAGAAGTTTTGGAAAACAAAATGGGCAGTGAAAAGAATCATAATGGTTATGATGGCTGGATTTGGCAGTGGCTTTGTCTATTATGGAATTCAACTAAATGCTGAAAATCTCAACTTCAATCTTTATTTAACCGTTGCTGTTAACGCACTGATGGAGTTTCCAGCGGTTTTCATAGGAAGTTTCCTCCTCGGGGTCATGAACCGGCGTCCACTATTCTCGAACTCATCATACCTCGCTGGAGTCGCGTGTCTACTCTGCGCGGTTCTCTCTATCCACCGCGTGATCCGTGCCATATCTGTTGCGAAATGGTTACAACTTGCAGTTGAGGCAGTTGGATTCATGGCATCCTCGACAGCGTATGACGTCCTATATGTCTACTGTGTCGAGCTGTTCCCAACAAACGTTAGGAACACTGCTGTCTCGCTTTTGCGTCAAGCGTTTATGCTAGGAGCGTCCGCAGCACCACTGCTAGTTGCGTTGGGAAGGGAAAGTGCAATGATGTCGTTTATCGTGTTTGGTGTTGCATCTGTGCTGAGCGGCGTCGTGAGTCTCTGGCTACGAGAAACACGAAATGCTCCGCTTTACGAAACACTAGCACAGCAGGGGAAAGCGGAAGAGATCGAAAATGAAACAATCATGAGTACTTGATTGCATTCAATTCACAGTGTTGTGTTTCTATGGAATAGAATGTTTACATCCAATAATTGGAAATATGTAAAATCTTTCATATTTCCATTTAAATGTACGAAACTGTTGATTGTTCATCTCTGAAACATGGTTTTGACTCAAAAACAAAGAACTGTGTTGCAAGAAGAGACAGAACATAGCACTCATTTGAACAGGTGATAAACGTAAAGCGATCTAGCCTTAATAAAAGGAAAATTGCTGTTCGGACCAAAAAGCATCAAGTGATAATAAAACCAGGTCTTTCTGTTCGCAAGCATTAGAGAAAACAAGAATCTGACAGTGCTCAAAAAAGGTCGAGCGACAAACATTTTTATGATGGGTTTTGCAGGTGAGCTCTTCTTCTTCTTCCTCCTCTAAGAAGCAGCAGCTTTGGGAGCCTCTTCAGTAGCAGGAGTCTCGAAAGTCTCTCCAACTACAAGATCTGGGACATCATCATCATCGTCCTCTTCTTGGATAGTTGCTGGGACATCACCTGCACCTGGAGCTTGTTTCTGGAATTGCTCTGCTAGCTTCTTCAGGTTGTCCAAGTTATCTGGTCCTGCAATTATCAAAGCAAGAAAACACAGTGTTTAACCTCAGGGATCACTGAGGTGATGAAGGATATCGAAGATGGTCACATTAAATGATGCATACCAAGTTGGCTAATAATCTGGGGAAGAATGTCTTGCAACTCTGCAGTAAAATTCAGATTTTGAGATTAGAATATGCACAAACCGAGAAGAGTATAAGATCAACAATGTGGATACAAACACTTACTTTTCGTCTGTGGTGTACCGCTCACAACCCATGTGTTAGCAGCAATAGAAGCTTGAACTGCATTAGCAACATTTGAAAAAGACACACAACAACCATTAGTACAATGAAGTTTTATCACAAGTCTTGTAATTTATATAGCTGGACTTTTTTACCTTTAGGGTTAATGAACTGAATCACTACATCATCCTTAAAAATGTTAACTTCTTCAATGGCGGGAATGGAATTGACTCCAACTCTTTTAAGAGTGCTCTGGAGTCTCTTGTCATCGGTTGTAGTGGTCTTGTGAACAGCCTTCTTCTTTCTGAAATGAAAAAATGAAAATGTTAAGAGAAACATCAAACATGAAAGATTTCGAAAAACAAGTTCACAAAAAAGGCTAATGAGTATAAATACCTTCTTACTGTCCCCTTGCCGCCAGTGCGGACAGTGTTAGCCATCTTCATCAACTTTTCCCTATTCATCTGTGTTTCAAAACACACACACACAAAGCTAAAACCTTTAAGCCCAAAATGTATCTAAGAAGTTCGTATAATCTACACTTGACTGAATCAATTAGACATACACAATAACTAAATCAATTAGCTAAATGTTCAGTAGTCACAAGCCACAATTTTAAGGTTACAGTGTAGCAAGAAGAACAAAGCTCGTATTTTTACAATGAGCTTAACCTAGAGTTTCATTTTTGTCAATCGATTAGGTCTCCATTACACAAACACTACTTTTAAATTACTAAATAGTTCTTCAGAACAAGATAATCAATGACAAAAGACAGTATCTCGAATCAATGAAAAAACTTTATGAATCGAGAGAAAAAAATAAATATGATATTGACCCTTCGGCTAACTCAGAAGGAAACAATCGAATATCTTCAAATGAAAAGAAAGAACGATTTACTGAAGTGGGTTTACCTTGTTAATCGATTTCTAGGGTTCTTCCTTCGTCGAAGGGTATAAGAAGAAGATAAGGGAAGAGAGAAGACAGGAGAGGAGAGAGAGAGATCCAAGCGGCGCTGAAGGGTTTTGCCCTTTAAGTAATTGCGAATGTGTATGTAGCCAATCTCTCAGCTTTAACACTCTCTATACAATTATTATCTAATCACCATCCAACGGTCACGATCTCTCCTTTGATATTACTATAAGCAGCGACCATGGGCCTAACTAAATCTATGGCCCATTTCAGATTCCAATTTTGGTTTTCTTTGTAAAATGCGTAGAGTTAGTTCTTGGAACTCGTTCATATTATTAACACTGCTAAACATATAGTGGCTTCTCCAAAATTTATGTTATCATGATTCAAGATGCAAAACTTACCAATAAAGTTTGATTCTTATATAATTTTGTAGTTCACCAAAAAAGAAGATTAATCCCAAATCTGCAAAATCGAGGGATTTCATTTTTCAATACAAGGCTCACTCTAGTTCCTTTTTCTTTCCAGCTCTTTGAATCATGATACTTGTTACCGCATTTAATCGAGGAATCCTACTTCTTTAATCTTCCATCAAGCTTGGAACTCGAGGAAGAGCTTAAGCTTCTGTAGCAGCATGTCGTTTGTTCCAAAAGGCGGTTTTTTGCTTCCAATCCAATCTCTACCAAGAAGTCCTGCTCTGTCGCTGTTGAGCATTTCCTCGCGGAATGTGGACAGAATCTGGTATATTGATATCTTTAAAACATCTGTAGCTGCATACGCGTAGGAGTACATCCCCCCAATACTTCTTTTTATGGGTTTGACGTCTTTTCTGACCATACTCGAGGTCGCCCATTTGATACTAGCAGGTCCCATCAGTTGTTGAGGTGATTGAAGATTAGTCTTCTTCCCCATAAACGTTTCGATAGCTAGCAAAAGCGATAGAAGTGTTGAGACAACATCAGCGTTTCCACCAGACAGTTGAGCTACTCCAAGCCTGTCTTCCTTGTGAGAGATTGAAGTCAGGGATGCAGTTGTTTGAGCACACCATGCATATAGCTGCAGATATCAGATACAGAGCAAACAGATTTTGGTTACAGCTACCAGAAGAAATCTTCACATAGAAAAGGGATGAAAATTTGAATTGCGATTACCTGGAAAGACTTAAGTGATTCCCCAAACTTTGGATCGATAAATGACTCGGTTGGTGGCTGGAGTGGTGTCTGATAACCTTTTTCAGTAAAGGTGTGGTCTAGCCCAGAAGATAACTTGGAGGCGAGCTCTTCCAAAGGCCTCAAGCATAGAGTGATTACTCTTTTGTAAGTCTCGGTGGACTCCTCGAAGAAGGCAGCACGACGCCATGTGTCAACATTATTTTGTGACACCATGTAGAGATCAAGGTATGCAAGAGACTGCTCGAGGGAACCTGGAGCGCTCCCTTCTAAAGCAGCAAGAAGAGGCTCGCTTGGATTCGTTTCTGCTGCAGCAGATCCTTTTGGAGGAGCAAAGCTGAACCGTTTTGTGTGCAGAACCTGGAAAAGAAAACGACAATTGTAATTAACTTCTTTTGTAGCCAGAACCTGGAAAAGTAGCTAAAGTTTATATATTCCTTGATAGAGTAACAAGTTATACACAAAACAAAGCTCATAGATGAATCCTTCAACGTGTTTAGGCAGGAATAGTTAAGCTATCCAAAAAAAAAAGTAAACAATTTGCGCATATCGATACAAATTTATATGAGTTTTTTCAAAACCGAGTCACATAAACAGAAGACAGACAGACCTTGACATGGGCTCCCAAACAGAAATAGTTAAGTACAGAATTGCCTAACAAAACGGGAAAACAATTCCACACAGTATCAATGCAAAACATAATGGCAAACACAGCTAACTTGCCATTGCTTTTCAGATTTTTCTCAGTTCAGTTTAGCATTACTCAAGTGATAGAGAGTTCTAACTCTTGTATATCTAACATGTCACCTCAACTATGTTCACTTAAAAGTTACAGTGATCTTAACATACTAAACACTATACCACCAATCTAAACGGTTACATCACCAACCAATTACATCTATCAATAGAAAATCAACAAAGAAAACTTAACTAACCTTATGTATATGGTGAGTGACTTCCCAAGAGAGAATCAAACAGAAACTGCCGGCATAAGATAAGACCTGCTCACCCAAGAATCTGGATACAGACACAAGCCCACCCGACCAGTCTAGCAGAAACAATAGCATTATCGTTGACAAGACATAAAGCACACCAGATAGCTTCAGAGCTTGTGTTAGAGCCGAAGGAAGACCAATCTTGAAGCTGAAGAACGGTGGACGCTGTTTGGGAAAACACAAGTAAGAATCAGCAAAGATACAAAATTGATGAAAGATTCCATAAATCAAGAAGCAAAGACACAAAACCTGAATGATGGGAAACTCCAAAACCCATCGCTGCTTAATGACGAAGAGGACTGCGTAAAGCAATCCAGTCACAAATCCCCTAAACCCTATTCTTCCAATCGGTCCAAACGAATCACTAGACAAGCAAAACACAGCAGCGGAGCAGAACCCAGCAAGGGAAGTAGCGCAGACGAAGAGCACGATGCGTAAAGATACGCGAGCACGGCGGCGGAACTCGGGATCCGAGAGGTGACGGAGAAGGCCGAGAGCGAATTGGAGAGGGGAGAGAGGCGAATCTGGAGTCGGAGTAGAGAGGAGAGCTAGTGAGACGGAGAAGAGAAGCTGTGAGCAATGGAAGACGAGGAAAGTGAGGAAAAAGGAGATGATTGAAGTGGTGGAGAAGAGGAAAAGGTTGAAGAAGAAGAAAATGGCTGATGAAGGAATCGATTGCCAGATAAGAAAAGCTGCGAAGCGGTGGCTCACAACCGTCTCCGGTACCGGAGGAGAAGGCATAATCGCCGGCGATTATTTTTGCCCCTTTTGTTTAAGAATTAATTTGAAATGAGTTTCGTGTCGGAACTTGAGCGGGGCCGTGAAGTCAAGTGAGTGAGCCAACGAGGCAGCGACGAAGGTAAGCTAAAGACAGAGGTTGGGGGCTGCCTTTTTACTTTTCACGTTTGAATCGCGGTGCGTTTTGTTCACGCTATCTTTAACCAGGCTTTTATCAGCCCATTGGGCCGAGATTAATTATTTGCCATCTAGGTTCTCGTTTATACGCCGAGATATCCAAATTAGTGAGATATGCATTTATTATAGCCCTAGTCTTTATATATAAATCATCAAACTATATACTGGAGGGAGTATTATAGTCCATATACGTATAGTTTTGATTATTCATAATTGTTTTCTTCAAACTTCTCACAAATGGTTTGTTGATAATTTGTATAGAAAAGAGCTAATAATAGATCAGACTCGGATATCCGAAAATTTAGTTCCTCAAAAAATGTAGCATCAAGAAGCAAGTCTTATCTCGGACAAGGTAAATTCCTCAACAAAACTCTAAATGAATCAATGTCGATAAAAAGAAATTCATGAATCTCAAAGAAAGGTTGGTGATAAGCTGATTTACCTGAGACTCAAGAGATGTGTATATATATGAGAAACCATTACTTATTGGCTGCACACATTCTTCAAATACCAATCATAAGTTTGGCGAAGACCATCTGTGAGAGAAACCTTGGGTGTCCAACCCAAAGACGCAAGCTTTGAGCTGTCCATCAGTTTCCTCGGTGTCCCATCTGGCTTAGTGATATCCCATCCAAGCTTCCCTTCAAAACCAACGACTTCCTTCACCAGCTCAGCCAACTCTTTGATCGTCACTTCTTGACCACTTCCTATGTTAACATGCTCCAACCCGCTGTATCGATCCAGCAAGAAAACGCAAGCATCAGCCAAATCATCGACGTGCAAGAACTCCCTCAACGGACTGCCTGTACCCCACACCACAACTTCCTCTGCTCCATTCACTTTCGCCTCATGGAACCTCCTCATGAGAGCAGGAAGCACATGAGAATTCTCCGGGTGAAAATTGTCATTAGGACCATAAAGATTAGTAGGCATGCCAGAGATCGCATCCCATCCGTGCTGAATCCGATAAGCCTGGCAAGTCTTAATCCCTGCGATCTTAGCAATAGCATACCACTCATTAGTTGGTTCAAGCGATGCGGTTAACAAAGCAGACTCAGGAATTGGCTGAGGAGCAAATTTGGGGTAAATGCAGGAAGATCCAAGGAAGAGAAGCTTCTTGACACCGTGCTCGTAAGCAGAGTGGATCACATTGGTCTGAATCTGGAGATTGACACCAATGAAATCAGCAGGATAAGTGTTGTTAGCATGAATCCCACCAACTTTAGCTGCTGCTAGGATTACATAAACAGGCTTCTCTTGAGCAAAGAAGGATTCAACATCGGCTTGACGTGTGAGATCGAGCTCGGCGTGTGTTCGAAGAACGAGATTGGTGAAACCTTGTTCCTGAAGCTTGCGGGCAATGGCAGATCCAACCAAACCGCGATGACCAGCGACGAAGATTTTGGCGGATTTGTCAGACATCGACGAAACCTCTGCACAATTAAAAAAATAAAAAAAAAACGCTGCGAAATTAAAGACCATAAGAAAGAGGCTCGAACAAAATCAATCAATATCGTCCATACATTAATTTGTAGTTCCAGAACAATCGCACGTAGATTCCATACAAATGTCGACATACGAAAGATTTTAATTCAGATTAATTGAGAAAGATGTACCTGAGCCGATGGTTTCCGCCATTTTCGTTCAAAGAGACCAAGGCTAGCTAGATTTGTCAATGGAAGAAGCTGAGAGATCGGGGAGACGATATGAATCAATGGCTGGAAAGCCACTTTTGGAGAAAAAAAAACCTGGAATGCCACCCTTCTTTTTTTTTTTTATCAGATGAATTAAATTTAAAGAGATTTAAATCCATAATTATGAAAAGACGAAAAAACCAAAACAAATATCCAACGTTATAACCAAAAAAACGAAACCTTTTCGTTTTTTCTCTCGAAAAACCCTAACTTCTCCAATTTCATCTCCTTCTTCTCCGATTTCATTCCGATAATCCTTCGAAATCTTCGATATTTTCTCCTATTTCTTCGATTTCTTCTCGCTTCTCTTCGTCTCAGTCGAGTTTCGCAGTGAATCGCACCGCCCTTTTCCAAAGCCATTGAAAATCTGAGAAATTTTGGAATGGCTCGTGTTAGAAACGCCGAAGGTGAATATGAATCTACGGCGGCGCGTCCGAGAGAGCCAGTGGATTCAAGTACCATGGTCGAGCCTACAGAAGAAACCGGAGAGCAGAGAGAACCAGGGGATGGTGAACCTGGAAGTGAAACCGTCGGGATTCAAATTGATCTGATAGAAGATGCAGCAATTGATGCTTCCGAGAGCCAACCTGCAAAAGAAACCGTCGAGTTGGAAAGAGTAACGACAGAAGGAGAGACCGAGGATTCCGATAGTCAACCTGCAAATGAGAGTCTGATAGAACCTACAATTGCTCAGGTATATACATTAGTTTGAGAATGGATTAATGGTATTCAAGGTACAACTAGTTCAACTAGTGAATTAGGTTGTCTTTGAATATGAGTATATATAATTTTGATGCTAGTTCTTGGTATAATTGAAGCGGAGAATATATAGGTTTGAATTTATGTGTCTTGATACAACTAGTTCAACTTATCCCGATTATATACTTGTTTGAATTGTGTGTTTTGAGACAAGTAGTTCAACAACTTAAACTCAACGATTATGTTTTGAATATGCAGGATACATATGAGGAAGAGGATGATGTTGCAGGTAATGCTAGTGAAGAGGATGAGCATGGTGATGTTGGTACTGGTAAAGATGATATAGAGGCTGAAGAGGATGTTGGTATAGAGGAGGAGGCTGCTGCTAAAGATGGTATAGAGGAGGAGGTTGCTGAAGCTAGTAAGGACGTTGCTGGTATAACAGCTGATGATAATTATGATAATGATGATGATGAAGATGATTCCCAGCCACTTCCGCCAGAGAAGATGTGCTTAGATAGTTCAGAATACACCAAAGGGTGTAAAATAGGAACTAGGTGTAAAGTGACTGAGACAGTGAACTTGATAGAGAAAGAGTTTAAAGACGAGGCAATATGGTTCAGAAGTCACTCTCAGTTCAAGCATGTATTCCACATGCCTAGGGAGCCAAACCACATGACTCAAGGCATGTGGATGCTTATGCTGCGCACAGTTGACACAGATCTTGAGAGGGAGTGTTGGTTTGTGGTTAATGGAGTACCTATTAGGTATTCCATCAAAGAGCATGCGTTGCTAACTGGGTTTAATTGCAAGGAATACCCGGAGAAGCATGAGGAAATGGGGAATTTGAGGTTTGTGAAGAGAATCTTCAAAAGGACTGAGAAGATAAAGGCATCTGATGTATTAGCTAAGTTGAAGGGAAAGAAGAGTTGGAAAGGAGCTGATAAGAAGAAGTTAGTAGTCTTGTATTTCTTATGCAAGATACTAAAAGCAAGCTCAAAAAGTGATGGAAACATAGAATCCTTTCTCTTAAGGATTGTTGATGATTTGGATGCATGTGAGACATATCCATGGGGCAGGTATTCATTCTCAGAATGTATGAAAGGGATCCGGAATATGATGAAGAATTTGAATGGGTCTGTCAAACCTAAAGCTCAACCTAGCTTTAGTGGATTCATTGTACCTTTGGAGGTAATCCTTTGTTTTTGATGTCTGAGTATTTGAAGTTGTATATATTGTTTTATGATATTAACTGTGTGTGTTTTTTTGTAGATTCTGGCTTATGAGGCTATTCCACATCTTGGACTGAAATATAGAGTACTTGTACGTGCAGCAAATGACTGTCCAAGGATGTGCAAGCACAAGTTTAAAGAATCTGCCATGAAAGGTATCCCTTTGGAAGAAATATATCAAGAGCTTGGGACTAGCAAGGTTAGAGTTTCTGTCTTCATTTGATTATTTGGTTTGTGTCATGTATTTGACAAAGACTCTAAGTTAAATGTATGTGTGTGTATGCACAGGATATTGACAGCATATTGGTACCAGACCAATATGAAAAATCTCTGTTGGCTGGAATCATTGAAGATAATGTTGATGATGGCCTAGGGCAGATTGATATCATTGTTGACAGTTGGAGAGAGCGTCTAGTAGAAAAGAAGAAAAAGATATGGTGGGAAGGAATGTACCAGCTGGACCAGGCGTCCCGAGAGATTGGTAATAAGTTTCTTGAGAATGAAGACCCTGAGCAACAAGCCCCTGAGCAAGAAGTCCCTGAGAAAGAGAGTTCTAATATTGCTAAAGTTGTTGCATCTCTTGCCTCACTAACAGAGGTGGTGAACAATGGCTTTCATGCCATTGAGGAGAAGTTTAGGGATATGGAGATTAGAGTGAAGACTCTTGAAGTGTCTGTGGCAGCTCAGGGATATCATAGTCCGGTGTTTCCGCCATATGGGTCGCCTCTGGAAACACAATATGGGACAAGAACTGATTTTGAGGGTGGGCAGATGAGTCAAACCATGGAATTGGTTTTGTATAATCCCATTTCTCCAACTGTTCCAGAACAAGGTGAGTGTAGAAGTTTCTTGGTTATTTATTGAACTCTTAAAGTGGACTAATAAACTGTTTTCTTTGTACATTGTATGAAGGTGATGAGGAGGAGGAAAAGAATGAGGAGGAGAAAAAGAATGAGGAAGAGATGAAAGGAAAAGAGAAGAAGAAGGGCAAGAAGACAAAGAGGATGTTGCAGCAAGAGGGTGGACCTGTAATAGCAACCGGACAAAAGCGAACAAGGGCAGCTTCCCAACATATTAAGACACCATTTGTGGAAGTGCAGCCGAAGAGAAGGAGAAAGAAGTAAGAACTATGGTTGATGTGTGCTGGTGGTGTAGGAAAAAACTAAAAAATCTTTTGGACATGATTATTTGTGTTTTGAACAAGTAGGAACTATTGTTGATGTTATTTTGGTTGTACCTGGAGTTAGTACTTGTTATTTTGGTTAATTTTAGATTTCCTACTTTTGGGTACAACTGTGTTCAGTCGGTACAACTGGTCAAGGCAGTACAACTGGTCAAGTCGGTACAACTTCGTGGTACAACTATGTCAAAGCGAAGGCAACTTTTGAAATAAAATTGGTCAAATACTTGTTAAACATTTAGAAATAAAACTAGGTCAAATACTTGTGGTACAACTTTTAGAAATAAAACTAGGTCAAATATTTGACATTTACAACTAGACGGTACAACTGGTCAAGACGGTACAACTTTGTGGTACAACTATGTCAAAGCAAAGGCATAAATACTTGTTAAACATTTAGAAATAAAACTAGGTTACTAGTTCAAACTTAAGAAACTAATAGGAAATAAAGGAGATTAGTCTACATAGGGTTATTACAAACATAAGAAGTCTACAAAGATTTCTTAGAGGAATACATAAATACATAAGTGGTTATTACTACCACTTAGATAGCAACTCCTTCAGCCTACCAATCTCAGTTTCTTTCTCCTCCAAACGCTTCTGAAGATCATCGACTTGAGCACGCATAATTCGAACAGACTCGCGAAGGGACTCCAACATAGGATTTTGGTAAGCGTGGTGGATTGATTCTTTCTGGGTTTCAAATTTGTTATGGACGACAGTAAACTCCTCATTAACCGCATCATCCCACCACTTTTGAAGGTGTTCTCCACCATCCTAAGCATAAGCATCATTCATCAATCATAAGAAAAACGAATTCATCATCAACAATACAAAAAAATTCATCATACCTCAAAATTTGGACATTTGTATTCCTTTCTTCCTTGATTATTGCCAGTGGTACACACAACAAGCTTAACGTAGGTTCCACAGAAACAATATCTCGGAATACCCCAATTACCGTCAGCTCTTGCCCAACTCATATCCTCACTCGGCTCCGATTCGGAGCTTTGAGTATAACTGATTGGCATTCTCACTGCAACTCCTCAAGAAGAATCAGAAATTTAAAAACCATAGATATAAATCCGAATCTAGGATATACAAATCAAAAACGGAGAACCCCAAATAAGAAAACCGTAGATCCAAATCCGAATCTACAAACCCAAACCCAATCAAAAACGGAGAACCCCAAATAAGAAAACCCTAGATCCAAATCCGAATCGACAAACCCAAACCCTAGATCTAGGAATTAGAAAGCACCAACCTTGAGAGATAGGAGTCGTTCGCCGAAATCTCTCCTCTCGCCGTCGGGATCTCCGCTCTCGCTCGCCGGAATTTTACTTCTCTACTTTTTTGGGTTTCGCAAATGAGAGAGAGAGAAACTAGGTAAGAGAGGGAGACAGAGCTTATAATAAAACCCTAGATCTATCGATCTATCTTCCTTTTCCTTTTAAAAGAATATCTAAAAACAAAAAATACTTTTTAAAATAAACAAAAAATACTTTTTAAAATAAACAGTTGTACTTTGGCGGCTGTACTTGTTTAATAGTATTAAATATGAGGGACCCATGACTGAATATACTCATAGTTGTCCAGTTGTACTAGGAGCAACATAGTTGGACTTTTAACACTTTTTCTTGTTTTCAGTTGGACTAGTATTTAAATAACTAATTATAAGTTGGACAAATGATTATTCTTAATTATTTGGCATATCCAAGGGTTACATAATATTATATTTACCAAATCATTTGTCCAACTTCTTTCACTATGATTTAGGTTATCTTATAGCAAGTATCCCTTATACTATAAGGGGTTGTTTGTGTGAGAACATCATTTTCCATAGATTTTTTTAAAAGTTGTATTCAAATGTTTAAATTTTCTTTAAAAGTTAATTCTATTATGATTATATTATAGAATTATTATTTTATTTCTTTTTTTTTTTAAATATGTTGTTTTATAATACTATCGTAGCTGTACAAGTTGAACCAGTTGAATAGTTAAAGCTAAACTTATGGACGCATACTTGTAATAGCTGAACTCAGTATATAAACGAATAGAAATACAACTTAAAACAAACAGACATGTTCTTAGCTTAACTCAGTTGAACCAGCTGAATTGTTAATGCACAAACGAGACACAGACATGTTCTTAGTTGAACCCAGTTGAACCAGCTGAATTGTTAATGCACATGCGAGAAATACAAGTAAAACACAGAAACTCAAGTTAACCATTCTCATCATTGGGAGGGGGCTGCAACCAACTCTCCAAGTTAATGCCAGGCTGTGCCTTGTTTTGGGTCCTCTTTCGTCGCTTTTCCCCGGTGGATGGAAACCGGGTTTCTTGATTTCTACCTTTCTTTGGTTTGTAATCCGGCGGTTTTGCGATCTTCTCCTCGTAGTCAGCTGGGAAAGTCCATTGAGACTCATGCGGCACAACGTAAATCGTTTTGTAATATGCCAATGCCCACGTCTCGATCAAGTAATATTTCGAACAAAGACCATATATGCTTACTTCCGTGGTTCTCCATTCATTCCGACAATGCTTAATGGCTGCGGCTATACTATGGATGCAAGGGTACTTGTCTATATCAAAACACCTACAAGTACAAGATTTCATATCCAAGTCCACCAAATATGTTAAACCATCAACTCCAATTACGCTATATTCGCGTCGGTAGCTGTTAAGCTCAGTGACCGTCAACTTCGCAGCTATAGGACATCGGATATGTAATATATTCTCCACAACAGGCACCACCTGCGTCGTGTTCGATGCATTGGCAGAATCTTTTCGATGTTTGTTGAACCATTCGGAAAACTTCTCCAATATCGCATCAATCATCGGTAATAGATGGTACTTCCTTACTTCCTTAAACACAGCATTCATTGACTCTGCGGAGTTGCTAGTATCTATGTTGTACTTGTCTCCCTCAGCATGACTCCTAGCCCATTGTTCAACCCCAATAGAATTATCTAGATATTCAGCAGCTCTAGGATACCTTCTCCTAAAATCACCATACTGAATGTTGAACTCGGTCTTAGTATATACATGAGCGCATTCCTTGAATTTATCAACACCTACGTCCTTGTCCCCAGTCAACTTTGGCCTAAGGTTTTGGGACAAATGCCATATACAATGACCATGTGATGCGTTTGGAAACACGTCCATCACTCCCTTGATGATGCTTTGATGTCTATCGCTTATGAAAACCAAACCATCTTCATCCGGTACTACCTTTCTCAACATTCTAAAAAACCAATTCCAACTAGCATGATTCTCACTATCAATTACACCAAACGCAATGGGGTAATGGTGACGATTAGGATCCTGAGCTGTTGCAATAACTAACATCCCACCATATACAGTTTTCAGAAAAGTTGCATCAATCACTAACACTTTCCTCATTGCCTTAAACCCTTCAATGCTTGCTCCTAAAGCGATAAATAAGTACTTGAACCTCTCTTCTGCATCCAATTCCACTTCCGTTACTGTCCCAGGATTCACCTCTCTCAACATGTGGAGATAAGCATACAACATCGTGTAGCAAACTTCAGGGTTCCCACGCATATCACTAACATGTTGTTTTTTCCCTCTCAAGGCGGTGGAGTATGAACAATCCAAACCAAGTCTTCCTTTAACAAGAGTCATGATGGTTTTAGGATCCGGTGTTTTCAATTGACCACGGAAGTCCTCATGCAAAACACTTGCTACTAATCGTGGTGTGCCTTTTTGTTTAAAATATCTAGTACTCTCCTCACACCTAGAGCATGTATGCATGTTTTTGTGAACTCTTACACTCCAAAAATCTGATTTCTTTATTCTAGCAACTCTTAAATACCATTCACAACCCATGGAAGCTTGACTGCATTCAATCATAAGTCGCACCGGGTCCGACTTCACACATCTCACACCAAACAACTCGGCCTTTGCAGCTCTATTAACCAAATCCCATACAGCCTCCTTAGAAGGAAATTCTTGATCTTTTTCCAAAACCATACCATCTTCCCATTCTTTAACTGTTTCCTCACTTGGTTGTACAGGCCGTGAAAGCTCAACATATTCATGCCTAACATCATTCTCACAATCTTCATTTACACCATTCTCTATCATGAGCTGTTCAATAATCGGTTCATTACCTATAGCAGGCTCTTTCTCTTGTTCTGATCCTTCCCCCCATCTAAAAGTACTCAAGTTTCCTTGATTATTTACATCATCAGTCCTTACATCATCAGTCCTTACATCATTGGCAGCCACTTCCCCATAATTCAAACCGCATGAACTTCTTCTCTCTACTCTTGGTACTAGCTCTACCATCTGATTACTTTCAAGATTGCATAACTCCACATGCAAAATTGGTCTAAATCCCTCTTTATCCAATGATGTTAAGAATATACAAACATCCTCATCATCTAAAATATAAGACTCTCTCCTTCCTTTACATATCATGTAACTCAATTTCATCTTCCTTCTCGCTCCGTCTATAGCAATCTTCTTACAGATCTTATCTACCAACACTGGATATGTTATTCTCTCCAAAGATGTTGTCTTAAACATTATAGCATATAGTGAATTGTTGCAATTCCACTCATGCTCTTCTGAATAGTACCCTCCATAGTCAAAATATATGTTTGTCTGGATCTTCTTCTTCATCGCACTGCAGATAGAACAAAATAAATCACTAATTTCGATACAGCACTTGTAACAGGTATACCAATTGTACCAGTCGAACTACACTATCATATATGTACCAGTTGTATTATTCAATTTCAGTTGTACCATTACCTTCTGCAACAAACGATACAAAGGAGGAGCTACATTCTAATTTCCCTCAGATTCAACACGATTGAACTCATAAATCCTACTATCTAGAGATTTCTACATTACACCTACCATTGCCAAACTCTACCATTGCAAATCAAAATACTCTTCTAAGAACTTACTTGCTTCAATCGAGATCCAAGAATGGAGGGGAAGAAAGAAGACGCTGCGACGGAGGAGGCGACAGCCGGCGAAATGGATGACTTAACCAAAACAGAGGAGGAGCGTTTCGGGAGTAGACGAGCTGCAAATCTGTCGACCTCTCGATCTTTCGATCCAACAATGGCGGAGATAAGTAAAGCTGTTGCGCCGGAAATGTCAGTCACTCTCTCGAGCTCTCAGCTCCGGGGAGAATCTTCAACAATGTCGGGGGAAGGGAAGACACAGATTCGAGATTGGATCGAGAATTCATTTCTCGATTTCAATTATTTTTTATTTTTTCTTTCTTTTTCAATTCATTAAGGGTAAAGGAGTATTATCCTATTGAGAGGTGGCATTGAGACTCTAAAATGGCAGTCGTGATTAACATTTCCGGTTCAGTGGCAAACTAGCCTGTGCCTCGTCTATTGGTCAGCAAGATTTTATACCTTAAAAAAAAAACGTTTTAGGTCCAGGGATCTGTCAAACCGTTGACTTTCACCCATTATGTTAAAATCGACTCATCCAAATCTCGTTGGCCCACCAAAACAGGCCCATCTGTTACTAACTGTTTTGATAGCATATTACTAGATGCCAAGATATTCATGAACCACACGTTTTGGTTTGTTAAACCAAAGTTTTAATGATCGACTTATATGCGTGGATGTGGTTGTTAAAATGTTCCTAGCTATAAACCAAACAAAAGTGAAAAAAAAAATCTGTTCAATTTCCAAGTTATCTGACTCTTGAACCCGAGAACAAAATTAAAAGAAACAGCGGAAAGATCTTTTATTACAATATTTGATGAACAAAGGAAACAGAGAAAAACACACACAAGTTTTATTTTTCAGTCTTATCTCTTTTAATTTATATATTTGAAAACACAGAGAGACTATTATCCCTCTTAATTTTTCTGTCACATAGGCATGGGTTTGGACAAAGCCTCTCCTGTCTCATTAGCTTTCTTGAACATAACCCAGTAATCAACCTGCCAGTAATCCCCATCGTTTAAAGCCAAACGTCAAACGCCAAATCTATCCTGATGTATCCCAACATTGGTGCATCCATAGCTGGGCCATGAAAGTTTTCTGCTTCCTGCGAAGCCAGGACAAAACGAAAACTTGTAGTGATGATGATAGTCAGATTTCTGTATCTGGAAGAAACCATCTTCTTCGTATACTTCTGGCTTCGGACCAGCCATCACCCGCCAGTAGTTTGAGTTAGCGCAGGCCAACGTGTCTGCTATGGCCAGGGGCGGAGGTAGGAAGGAGTGAGTGGGGTCACATGACCCCTATCAGAATTCTCTAGAGAATAGCTACTGTTTCAAAGCTTTCATTCTCTTATTAAATACACAATAATAAATGAGGGCACGTATTGTTAGCTGTTTTTATTTAAAGGGGCGTCCATGCACTCTTTCCCTTTGATTTATATCGGGCATTAAAATGGAGAAGTGAACATGATTGAACATCTAATAAATGGGCATGTGCTTCACTAGCTCTCTTTATTCAATATGTAGTTTTCAAGAAAACAGAGAGAGGTGTTTATCAAAGGGAAAAAAAAATAACAGAGAGGTCTGTTTATTTAGTAAATAAAGATCGAGGCTTGTCCTCTTACATAGTCTTTGACGAAACTTCGGTCACATTGGCTTTTTTGAACATAACCAAGAAAGGCTCATCGCTTAAAGCCAAACGACGAACGCCGAGTTCATCCACGAATATCCCGACATCGCTGCATTTTGGACTGCCAGAGTCGCAAGTCCGAGGACAGAACACAAACTTGTAAGCACCAAGATCCCCAGATTTCTCGATCTTGAAGAAACTCTTCAACGAATCTTGTCCAAACCCTTCTGGTTTAGGACCAGCCACAACGAAGTACTGCTTCCTCTCGTGGTCAAAATCACCGACCCACCAGTAGGTTGACTGAACGCAGATCGTGGCTCCGATGTCTGTTTCGATGTTGAGGTTCTCTGATTCGGGAACGAATGCAACTTTAAGCCTCCAGTTTGAAAATTTTACGGGAATGCCCTCCTCGAGTTCTGAAGATTCCTGCACGATATCGAGAGGACATAGCTCACCACCGCGGCCTGCTAGAGTCAGGCCGCCTCCTCGGCCACGGATGACAGGGAGAACGTAGTAACTTTCGTGGAATATGGTGTTGCCGTCGATGTCGAGAACGGCACCATATGCGTTTGAGGCCAAAGCCGCGGTTAAGGCAAGAACTAAGTAAAAGGTAGGGTTCATGGTTTTGGTAGTTTTTGTGATAGTATAGCCAATGGTTATTTGTGGATGAAGAAAATATGGGTTGATGTAATACTTATTTATAAACACGTTAGTATGATTTTAGCCAATGGAGACTAGGTGAGGCGGCTTTGATAGCTAGTGTATATATGCTTAGCTTGTAATCTTTAAACTCTCAATATTTATATGATTTTAAGCATAGTACACATTGAGAAATGAGAAGATGACCTTGATCATATCTACTAACATTCTACACACGTTTCTTTGATTTGTATATTTTGGTTAAGCTCAGTTTTGTCAAAGTGTTTGACTAATCTGGAGGTGGACAGCTATTAACTCTAGAGTCGAGATCACTGTGTCCCCACGTGTGGATTTTGGATTTTAATTTTTTACTATTCTAGTTTGATATAGTAAGTTTTCAATTTTATCCGTCCCTGACAACTTACAATTCCAATTTCTTAAAACAAGTTTATGTTTCGTTCAATGGTTTTAATTACGTTTTCAGAGATAGAAAAATTGCAAAGGATGTAAACCAAGATATGTTTATGCTTTTTTTAGTGTCTATGGCAGTTCAATTTGACCAAACCAACCTAAATGGACACGTAAGAGATAGTAATACTTTGATCCTAATCCATACATGTCATGTATTTTTCTTTCTCGATCTCTAGGCAAATATTCATATATAAATTCAATTTGTCAGTGCCATGTGCATATCATCTTTGTTTGGAGCAGAACTATGAATTATAAGACTTTTAATTTTAATGAGTAGATGTCAAAGTATATGCTTCAAGTGATGAAATTTTCTTACAAAAAAAAGAAAAAAAAAAAATTTCTTTCTCAATATTGGCAACTTTAATTTCTCCGTCACTGTGACAGGCTCAGCCATTAAAAAGACTCTAGCTGAAGTTCCGTCAGATCTAGGTCAAACAAATGATGTAGTTACGGTCCATCAATCGGACGTTTCTCTCCATTTAGTTACTTCGATTGAAGGTGTTTCTACTCAATCTAAGCCTGCCGTTGAAGCTTTAAAGAAAGCGGACCCGGTTAGCTCCATTGCTCCCTCGACGGTTAAAGGTAAAGACCCTTGGGTTGGTCTTTTCAAAGGATCAGCGAAAAGCCTATCAAAGAAGGGAAAAGCATTTGTTTTGCCATCTGGAGAAACTTGTGTCAAGATCCCAAACTCAATAATTGAAAAAAATCTTAAAGCTTGGGATTCGTTTATCATTGGCCAATTCTACGCAGACCCTCCGCCTCAAGCTCTGATTCACACCATTGTTAATGGCATTTGGAGCCCAAGGTTCAAGGACATCTCTGTCTCTAATTTGGAAGGCAATGCTTTCCTTTTTCGCATTCCAAATGTTCAAACCCGACAAAGAGTGTTAAACCAATGCCTCTGGCAAGTAGAAGGTCAGACTATGTTTGTTGCAAATTGGGAGCCGGGTGTCGTTCCTGTTAAACCAGAGCTCACCTCCGCGCCTATTTGGTTGGAGTTGCGGAATGTCCCTTTGCAGTTTTTCAACGATGATGGTTTTGAACGAATTGTGGGACAGATTGGAGATCCAAAATTCCTCCATCCCTCTACGGCTAACAAATCAAATCTCGAGGTCGTAAAGATTTTCACTCTCATCGACCCTCGCAAGCCCCTGCCTGAAGCAGTTAACGTGCAATTCGACACCGGAGAAATCAAGAGGATTCTGGTTTCTAGCCCTTGGATGCCCCCAATCTGCTCTCATTGTAAAGAGGTTGGGCATAGTTTGAAGAGGTGTAGAACTGCGCCAGTAACGTGCAAAAGCTGTAATTCAACAAGCCACTCTGCGGAGAAGTGCCCGAGAATTAAAGGTAATGGTGTGAGGAAGCCTTCTAGTGTGAAAGAAAAAGCTTCAACTTTTATTCCAGTGGCAAAGTCTAGGCAAGTCCAAGTTCCTGAAGCAAAGACGCATATTCAAAACAAAGGTTTGACTTATGTTGTGAAATCAAAGCCATCATTAGAAATTGATCCTCCATCTGATAGCCATCCCATCATTCTGGTTGGAGACTCTAGTAAAGCTGCAGGAAAAAAAATTCTAGTTGAGAATGATCAGTTGGTGAAAGGCAAAGTATCTGAAGCTGAGCCAGATTCGTCTGATACACTTTCTAGTGAAGAGGGAGAAATCTTTGAGGAAGATTTCATCTCTGAAGAAGAACATGAATACTTGGAAGTAGTTTCAAAGAGAAATCGGAGAAACTTCAGGGGGACAGGCCCCAATCTCCATTAATGTCTATGTATAGAGACATCTTTTGTTGGAATGTCCGCGGATTTAATAAGCAATCCCATAGGAGCGGATTTAAGAATTGGTTTTATAGTAACAAACCTCTTTTTGGTAGTCTTATTGAGACTCATGTCAAGCAGGCGAAGACCGCAAAGTTTGTTAATGCTCTCTTACCTGGCTGGCTTTTTGATGATAACTACGCTTTCTCGGAGTTAGGAAAAATTTGGATCCTTTGGCACCCTAGTGTAAAGGTGATTATTCTTTCTAAATCGCTCCAAATGATTACATGTGAAGTTCAATTTCCTGGTAACCCTGTGTGGTTTGTTGTCTCCTTTGTCTACGCTTCGAATGAGGATGCTTTGAGGAGATCTCTTTGGGAAGAGATAGTCTGTCAAGCTGCAAGCCCGCATTTGGTTGGCAAAGCTTGGGCAGTTTTGGGAGATTTTAATCAAATCCTGAATCCGGTTGACCACTCTTCTCGTCTTAACCTCAATATGGATAGAGCAATGAGGGTTTTTAGTGATTCTCTTCTGCAGGCCTCCCTAATGGATCTAAATTACAGAGGTTGCTCGTTTACCTGGTGGAATAAGAGAAGAGCAAGCCCAGTAGCAAAGAAACTTGATAGAATCCTTGTTAATGACGATTGGCAGGTCTTGTTTCCCTTCTCGACTGGTTTTTTTGGTGCACCAGTTTTTTCTGATCACTCGCCTGGATCTATCTTGCTTAACCCGGCGACAGTCAGACACGTAAAGCCTTTCAAATTCTACAATTATCTGCTCAAGAACCCAGATTTCCTGCCTCTTATCTGTGAAAGTTGGTTCTCAATAAATGTGGTTGGCTCCTCTATGTTTCGGGTTTCTGCAAATTTGAGAGAGCTAAAAAAGGTAATCAGGCTCTTCAGTAAATCAAACTACTCAAACATTGAGAAAAGAGTTCAGGAGGCTCTTGAGGTGCTCACAGAATCGCAGTCCAGAATGCTCTCTAGCCCTTCAGAAGCAAATGCGGATTTTGAGCTTGAAGCCTTAAGGAAGTGGGATATCTTATCCAAAGCAGAGGAGACTTTTTTCTATCAGAGATCAAGCTTATCTTGGCTCGGGGATGGTGACAAGAACACAGCTTATTTTCACCGTATGGCAGCAACAAGACACTCAATAAACCACATTCATTTCTTAGATGATGCTGCCGGAAACCGCATTGATTCTCAACAAGGAATTCACTCTCTCTGCGTGGAGTATTTTAATGACTTGTTGGGAAGTCATGAGCCGCCTCCTCTGTTCATCCAAGATGACATCTCTGCGCTGCTCAATTTTAAATGCTCTGAAGTCCAGAAAGTCAAGCTTGATTCTGCTTTCACTAGGGAGGAGGTTAAGGCTGCTTTTTTCTCTCTACCAAAGAACAAGACCAGCGGGCCTGATGGGTACTCCGCGGAGTTTTTCACAAGTTGTTGGAGCGTAGTGGGGGCTGAGGTTTCCGCAGCAGTTGCTGAATTTTTCTCCTCAGGTTCTTTGCTCAAACAATGGAACTCTACATGCCTTGTTCTGATCCCCAAAATCCAGAATGCGTCAAAGGTTTCAGATTTCAGGCCAATCTCATGTCTAAACACCGTGTATAAAGTAATCTCAAAGCTCTTGGCGGGTAAACTCAAGTCCATTCTTCCTTCAATGATCTCTCACTCTCAAACTGCTTTCTTGCCCGGGAGACTGTTATCAGAAAATGTCTTGCTCGCCTCTGAGATTGTACAGGGCTACAACAGAAGGGACATTTCTCCAAGAGCTATGCTGAAAGTCGATCTTCGAAAAGCTTTTGATTCGGTCAGATGGGATTTTATCTTATCAACTCTTTCAGCTATTGGCATTCCGGAAAAGTTCACGGGTTGGATTAAAGAATGCATTTGCACACCGAGTTTCTCTATCTCCGTAAATGGAATGACAAATGGGTTCTTTAAGAGTACCAGAGGACTGAGACAAGGAGACCCTCTTTCTCCTTATCTCTTTGACCTCGCCATGGAAGTTTTCTCAAAGCTAACGCTTTCCAGGTTCAGTTCAGGCTACATTTCTTACCATCCAAAGACTTCTGACTTGGGAATCTCACATTTGATGTTTGCGGACGATGTCATGGTGTTTTTTAATGGTAGTAGCTCCTCCCTGCACGGTATTTATGAGACTTTAGATGATTTTGCAGGCTGGTCGGGGCTTTCTTTGAATAGAGATAAGACTACGCTTTACCACGCTGGTCTATCAGAGAGGGAAAAATTGGAGCTTGATTTGTATGGCTTCCCCGTTGGTACCCTTCCTGTGAGATACTTGGGGCTGCCACTCATGTCAAGGAAGCTTCAAATTGACGAGTACTCTCCCCTCTTGGAGAAAATCACGAACAAGTTCAGGGGCTGGGCTACAAAGTCTCTCTCTTATGCCGGTAGAACGCAACTTCTGAAATCTGTAATCTACGGTACAATCAACTTTTGGATTTCAACTTTCATGCTTCCAAAAGGCTGTATAAGGAAGATTAGTCTCTCTGTTCAAGGTTCCTTTGGTCTGGCAAGATTGACTCCCACACCAATGCAAAAGTGGCTTGGTCTTCTGTGTGTTTACCTAAAAAAGAAGGTGGTCTTGGGTTAAGAAGAATCTCTACTTGGAACACAACCTTATGTCTTAGGCTTATTTGGTTGCTTTTCTCAAATAGTGGTTCTCTTTGGGTTGCTTGGCAGCACCACCAATTATGGTTTTGCCTCTTGTAGTTTTTGGGATATTCAATTAAAGTCAACCGACTCTTGGTTCTGGAAATACATCCTCAAGATTAGGCATCTGGCAAAACAGTTTATTAAATGCAGCTTGGGGAATGGAAATAAAGCTTGGTTATGGCATGATAATTGGACTCCCCTTGGCCCACTGTTGGAGGTAATGGGAGAAAATGGTCCCAGGAATTTAAGGATCCCTAGGAATGCAAGAGTCTCTCACGCTTGCTCTGCCCATGGCTGGAAGCTTGCTCCTCCTAGATCAGAACATGCGGTCTCTCTTCAAGTCTTCTTATCAACTATCCATCTTCCAAGCGCTTCACAAGTTGATGATTATTATGATTGGTTTATCGATGACAAGCCTTGCGGTGGTTACTCTTCTAGCAGAACATGGGAGGTTCTAAGGCAAAAGGATTCTGTTAAGGATTGGGCTGATTTAGTTTGGTTCAAGGGATCAACTCCAAAACATGCTTTCCACATGTGGATTACGAATCTTGACAGGCTGCCCACCAGGTCGAGACTTGCATCTTGGGGGCTGCAATTTTCAAATGAATGTTGTCTTTGTGCTGGTTCAGTGGAGACTAGAGACCATTTGTTCCTTCACTGTTCTTTTACTCAAGTCCTGTGGGACTGCAGTTTTTTAAGGCTACGCCTCCCTTCCTCGACGTTTGACAGTTGGTCTTCTTTATTGGCATGGACAAAAGTCAGGAACAGATCTTCACCTCAGACCCTGCGACTCTTGCTTATTCATGCTCTAATCTATAGCGTTTGGAGGCAAAGGAACAGCCTCATTCACAATCAAATTGCAATACCGCCGCTCTCCATCTTTAGGGATATAGACCGGCTTATCATCAATTCCATATCAGCAAGGAGAAGTCTGAAGAATTTCAGAAATCTCATGCCTCTCTGGCTCAGTTAAAGAATCCTTTTTTTCTTTCCTGAGATTGTTTTATCATCAAATGTCGCCTTGTTTTTTTAATTTTTTTAGCAAGGTTCATTTCTTCTAGGTCTTATAATTTGTAACACCTACAATTTCATCTATTTGATGTTTACTATTTAGCAAAAATTTCTCGATAGTGTGATCTTACAAAAAATCTGTTTTCTATTAGAGTAGCCCAAGTAATCCAAAAACAGAAACCCGGAAACTAACACAAAATCATAAAGAGTTAATATCTTCATTACAATAATAAACATGAACATTCTTCTATATATTGATTTTCTCAGTTTTCTTCAACAGTTTCACTTGACCATATCTGCATGAATCACGACGTTTTATCATTTGTAGAAATTTTGCCTTGTTAGATCATTGACTTTTATATATGTGGTTGTTAAAATGTTTCTATCTAGAAAGGACAAAAGAAAGAGAGAGAAATTTCTATTAAATTTCCAATTTTTTTAAACTTGAAATACAAAATAAACTTGAAATATCTTTTATTTCAGAGAAAGTTTTTATTAGCAGTCTTAAGTTTCCGTAAATGGATTAGATTGACAGTATGCTAATAAATGCGTGTGTGCTTCACGAGCTTTGAACGACCCAACTTGTCCTTTATACGTAAAGGCCACTCTCTTCTTTTATAGAGGTTGGCCATTGATCCACCTTTGGAACATGGTAAAGGTTTCATCTGGCTTATACTCTGATGTGTGCCCACCTCCCTATAATCAAAACCCACATATTTATTAAGAAATACAGTTTAGAACCGCAATAAAAATATTTCCGAGTGGAAAAAATTGAAGAAAGAATAAAGACTTGCTTTCACAGTAGCAAATGTCATCTTATTGGCGTAAGTTCTTGTGTATCTGCAAGGAAGAGTCGAGTGATTTCAACATGAGTCTGATACAGCAATTATAAACAAGAGTATCCCAGTTTTGTTTATTAAAAAAGATTAGTATATATATACCCAGCGACTTGATTGTTGATCATCCATGGTCTCCAGTCATCAACGATGGAATAGTTGAGAGATTTTATCCAAACTTGAGTTCCAACTAAAGGTATTTCGAAATCGTGATCACCGCTATTCACCGAAAACATCACAAAGTTTACAAATACTTCAATCTATTTGGTAGGTATAAATATAATCAGCAAAAGGTTAAACTCTGAACCTGAAAATGAGAGAACGATAGCCATTGATGCTACTATACATATGGTAAGGTACGCTGCTTATAATGTCGTTAGTGTATGGAACACTCAAGTTACATCGTGTCCATTCCCTTATACTCTCCTGCATTCATCAATTGAGTATACTTTAATTCATTGTTTTATGCAGGTAACCAATAGGGCGTTCTTGGTTATATAAGAATCATCAATAATGTTGCTATACTATAATGTTTTAGTGAAAAGAACATTATTTTAGTTGCTATATATTTCATTTCAATTAGGATTAACGTACGTATATATATTACCTTATTGATTTGAAGAGCTTTGCGTACGGTTTCGTCATTAACCCAGTAGGTAGTTAATGAATACCGATAAATCTGTAAAAGCAGTCATCTTTAAATTCTTTTTTCTCAATGATTTAACGGTTAACATAGAGAATAATAGATTACTTACATAGCAATCTGGATTTGTAGTTTCTTCACACAACGGGTATAATATATGTGATTTGTATAATCTACTTGTACACTATAAAAGAACCACAAAGACTCTAAATTAGTGAGACACAACATCAATTAAGATTCCATTAATTAAGTGTATATATACGGTATACCTTATTAAATTCTTCAATAAGTTTCAAACATTCTGTGTTATGTGGATCAACTTGTCCATATTCTCCTTTGCAGATTCTCTTTAGCGACTATACGAAAGAAATTAGAGTTTTGGAACAGCTTGTTTTATTAAGTTTTCATTGTGGGGACAAGAAACAAAAGCATGTATGTTTCATACCTCATAGAGTTCATCAGATATCAGTGCCATTCCATGAGCATATGGAACGAGGTTATTATAATCAATTTTATAGTCTGTTACCGGGTTACCAAGCACATATCCCTGAAGATTTATTGGAGGATTGCAGCATTCATAATTTCCTGCATCATCATCATGTTTCTTCTGTTATAATAATTGATTGAAAAAGGGCTTGGGGGAATCGATATCATAAAACCATATATACCTTTTGAGATTTCTTGAACGGTAGTCGGAACAATCATACCGGAATAAGAAGCTCCGCCAACATAGAAAGGGTTGGAGGAAAACTCTTGATGCTTGCCTAGCCACTGCACAAATGACAACAAAAGAAAATGGCTCCTACTAAGAACCGTTGCTTCAAGAGACAATAAACTTTGTCAATAATTTACCTTTTGAAGAAACTCATGGATCCGTTTGGCTTCTCCTGTATCACTAGGTTTATTAAATAGTTGAGTTCTTGAATATGAGAAGCCAGTTCCAACGGGCTGATCCAAGAATATTATGCTTGAAGTCTGAGGAAAATGATGATCAAGAATTGATCATTAGGTTTTACTGATCGTTATATCAAGAAAACACACTTTTGTATTACCTTTGTCCAAGAATATGTAGTAGAGACCAAAGAAGGGAGAGTTCCATTGTAAACATCGAGCTTCATAGCCAGAGGCCCTGCTTATATTTACATATATAGAGTTACAAACAGTAATCAGAGACACAGAAGAAGGAGTTTATCGATGTTTTTGATCTCACCATTCTCATAAAGAAGGCCAGAGATGGCAGAGCAGCCAGGTCCTCCAGTTAGCCAGAGAAGAAGAGGGTCTTCTTTCGGGTTCCTCTCAGATTTGATGAAGTAGTAAAACAGTTGCACTTCCTCTTCCTCACCAACTCCAATATACCTTCATTCACAGGAAACGGTAACCGACTTTTAGGTTATCTCCAAACTCAGAACACGGATTTAACCAAATGAACAGATCGGGAACAAACCCGGTTTCAAGCTCAAAGGGAAGAGGACCTTCAAAACCAGGAAGGAACTTGACGATTGATGCAGAGTCAACATATTGCTTACTCAAGAATACAAAGTGAAGAAGCAGAAGCAGCGACTTCAGAGCAGAGGAAACGTAGTTGTTTGCCATTTCCTATTTCAGAGTCTGATTAGCAATGTATTACTGGATCTTTACGCCTACTCTTTATCTTTCAGTTTTGGTTTGTCACATTTTTTTAATGGATAAAATATTAAAATTTCGCAACCTTGATCCACCCACCATGTATAAAATTACTAAACAATCATCCTCGCTTCTCGCGATCGTAAAAATTAATTATACCAAATCATATTTTAGTTAAAACATTTTAGTGAAAACAATTATATAGTATCACTTTAATTTTGCTCTATTATTGAGTCTGACTCAAAAAGCAAACCAGATATCTTCAATGATCTGAATCCATTTTTTACAACGGCAAAGAAAAAAGGTCAAAAATTAAAATAGTATATCTGTAACACTCTATAAGCATGATTAATGCGAATATGCAAGGAAGGATCCGGCCAGAACTTTACTTCTCGCTGAGTTCCATCTATGTCTATTTCCAACTTTTTCAACTTTTTTTTTTGACATAATTATACACTGTCAAGTGTAAACAAACAATACCTCAATGGCTAATAAGATTGATTAAGTGAAGAGTCATCAATGAGGCATCTCTTCGACTTCTTCTCAAGAACGTAAAGCACTACTCGACGGCTGTGATAATCTGGATGCCATTGTGTTTGTTCCACACGTCCGATCGCGAAATCTTTCAGCGCGGTTTCTAAGAAGTACTCAAGAACAGCATCTGAAGAAAAGGAGCAAGCAAAATTAGACATTGTGTTCTTGTTACATTAGGTGACTGAAAACAACACAGAGAAAATTATTAACCATTCCGTAGTTCTCCTGATAGGAAGATTGTAGTTTGATCGCCGCAAAGTTGCAAAAGCGTTTTTACCAAATGGTGAACAGCTTCTTCGCTGTATATAACATCTGAGCCTAATACTACAAGTACATTCCAAATAAAAACGTTTGAAAAAATGGTATATACAGAGCAAAAGGGGATGAGATGAAACCAATAAGAATACCATAATCAGGGAATGGTTCGATCAAATCTGGATCTGGGTCATCTCCCCAAACTAGTTCCTGCACAGTAGCAGATCCACGTGTGTTCCCACGGTGCAAATTGGTTTGGATATTCTTCTTGAGTAGCCTCAATCTATCTGGAAGATCGGTGAGGACTACATTACCTCCCAAAAGTGCTGCGATACAACTGAAAGAAGAAACTAACTAAATGTTTCAGACGTTAATAGTAAAGCACAGAGGATAAAGATTTGCGGTTTTTGCTCACCCAACTAAGCCACAACCAGAACCCAACTCGACGATTTTCTTTCCTTCAAGAGAAAGAACCTTAGAGTCTACAGAATGTTCTAAGAACTTCCCTAGCACCACTCCACTGTCCCACATCACTGACCCGGTTACTCCAGGCGTGTTCTTCACAATACACAAGAAACAACCATCAGATAGTTTCTAACACGCTTCATGATCAACGCAAGAAGAATCAGTTTCTTCAATGTTAAGCTAAAGCCATTTCAAAAAAGTTGATTGTATCACTAAACATGTTCTAACAACATCCCAATCTACGTTTGATGGTTGCCACAAGACACATATACACAAACTCGTTATCTTCTCCAAACCCGGGCTCAATAAGAATCCGAAAGACGCATACTTGATTGCAATAAACACTAAAAGACGAGAAATTTCACACTGAAACAGAGAAGCTAAGGAGTTACCAATGAACAAGGAGACTGGAGAATAGAGAGTGAGTGGCCACAAGCATCGAGACGCAGCTCAAGAGAAGATTGAGCAACGAGGGCGTTTGGAGCAAAAGAAGTTGGCCCTTGAATAGCCCATATAACCATAATCTCCGCTGCCGCCAAATCGGATTCAGATTCAGATTCCGACTCCGCCGCCGGAAATCCACCGACTACTATCACATCTCCGCCGTAACCACTCATCTGTCGTATCTCCTCCACCGTCTCATCCTCCTCGTCCATTTTCTCAGCTCCAATACGCGCCGCCGAATTGACTCTCTCGGCTGCTTCCATATGCATCGACGGACCAAACAGACTCACACGAGCGAGGGGCACCAAAGTGAAATATAGCATAGTTTTGGATTTATCAACAAATAACAAATCTTTCCATATTCTCTCTTATTTACCCCAAAGATTTTATAAAATATCAAAGTACCCCACACGAAATTACTTTCTAGGTTATGCATATAGTCATTGTTACATTAGATTATAAAACACACAATAACTATATGTTTTATTTCATATAAACCGTTGATTACATCACAAACTTGGCATTCTCTCAAGCATAAGAATTTACCAAGATCTCACACTTACACAAAAGGGAACATCCTCGAGTTAGACTTAAGATGACAGTTGGAGTTTGAATCATAAGCCTTCTGAAACTTAACAGCGAAAGATTGATCAGTGCTAAGAACCAAACGTCGAACTCCAAGATTATCAGTCTCCAAACTCACATTAATACACGCAATAGCGGAGCTAATCGGACAATACATAAGCTTGTAAGCATCTCCATCTTCTTGAATCTGAAACCAGCTATTACCTTTACCTTTCTCACCACCAGTGCTTACAAAGCTCTTCCTTAGTTGCAAAGAGTGGTCGATTCGCCAGACCTTGGATTCAGGACATAACCAAACCGTGGAATCAAACTCGAGGTTGAGACTAGTTGAGAGCTGGACATGCTTGGTTTTAGTGTTGAGTGGGGAGAAAGTTACGGGAAGGCCTGAGACGAATGGAGACGATGATTGGACAATGTCGAGATTCAGACACAAGTCTTGTGTGTTTAAGTTTCGGTTCGAAGGGATAAGACCACCTCCGGTTCCGATCTTGGCCGGTATGATGTAGTATTGGACATTGGACTGAACCGGATGTCCTGCTGTGTCCAGGACTACTTGGCTTGGTACAGCATCGGCCGCTGAAGCTGCGGTCAAGAGGGCTGAGAGAACGGTGAGAGTGATGAAAGACAAAGTAAGCTTCTTCATTGGGTTAGTGTTTGAGAAATTGTTTTGTGGTGTGTGGATACTGGATAGCTTATCATATGTAAATTTATGTAACAAAAATAAATGCTAGCAATTGAAAAAATTTGTAACCAAACATTATTTGAAGTTTGTATCGTTCTTTATGTCTTTGTCATCCATCTCATTTACGCACGTTTTTCGCCTCCCAAAATCTGTGTAACGAATATTTTTTGTAATTTAGTAGCTATTTTCCAAGGAAACAATTATTGTTTGAATATGGAATCACTGCTCAATTATTGTTTTAACTATGGATTTACTACTCAATGAAACTAGTTTTCCCATGATGCAAGAACTTGCCGGATTACATTATCGTAGAAAAACAACAATCTTGTTTACAAACATTCCTACGTGAACCCAGTTGATAGACACCGTAAGAAAAGTTTGAGGTCCTTAGGTTTTTAACCTTCAGCTAAATCATTAAGCGATTCATCATGAAAATTTGACATTTCGAGTGAAATTTAGGTTATTCGATCTATACAACTAAATTTGCAAGGAGAGAATAGTAGTACACATAAAGACAAAGTAGGTTTTATGTAATTCATTTATACAAAGCAAAACACACATGACAGACTGACCATACCAGAAAAAGCGCACAAACCAATCACAAGTTGTTGGTATTGTCACAACCATTATTCAAGAGGCCATATCTTTGGCACTTTTTTGGTACAAGTTGTTAGTTAGTAGAAAGGGAACATCCTCAGCTTAGTTTTCAAATCAGGTTTTGGAGTTGCTGCCTTCTGGAACTTAACTAGGAGACCCTCGTCGTTGGTCAAGGCTAAGCGTCGTGCACCAGAGATATCGGTGAATATGCCAACGTTCATGCACGTAGCAGGAGATATGGTCGTACAATACACAATCTTGTAAAAACCTCCGTCAACTCGATGGATCTGGAAGCCACTTGGGTTTGATGAAACACCAGTGCTTATTATAAGACTCTTTTTGAATTCTTCAGAGTACACGACTCTCCACCCCTTGGATTCTTCAGGACACAAAAACCAGTTGGGAGCCTCGAACTCTATGGCGACATTATTCATTTCCTTAACAAACCATAACTCGGACTTAAATTTGATGGGTACGCCCAAGTCAAGGGGATCGTTTGACTGGAGGATGTCGAGAGGACAGATCTCTTCACTGTTCGAGAAAAGACCTCCTCCTCTCTCAGGAGTCGCAGGTACGATGTGATAAGTTTGACCAGGACGAAGTAAACGGCCTACAGAGTCCTCGACATGATTGTCTGGACGAGCTAGAGAGGGTACGGCCAAAGCGACCACGAGAAAGATGGCAGTGATGGATACGGTAGCCTTCATGGTTGTTTCCTGTTAGCCAATTGTGTTTTGGAGTTTGTTATAATTTTGTTTGATGTGTTTGAGAAGGTCACAAAGGGTATCATTATATAGAAGGATTGGGTGTCACAATGTCGATGGTGGTAAAAGATATCGATAACAAATCATTCACAAAAAGACGAAATTTACCTAGAAAATAATAAGGAAGTTTCAAATTTAATGATCAACTATATATTAGTTTAATTATAACGTGAAATTTGCCATAGCTGTCATTTTCTGACAAATAAATTATAAACATTCTGTAAACAATCAACACGGATATTGCTCTAACGAGTGTTAGAAAATATAGCAACGGTATAGAGTTTTTGTGAATGCGATATTGTTTAAACTTTTATGTAAATGCGAGTGTTTAAAACATTTGGGAGTATTTTTTTCCTCTACAACATATTGTTCACTCACAAAAGAAGGTGGAATCGAGTGAGAATGAATTCGAATCCCGATAACAGATGTTCTGATGTGTATTTCATATATAAGAGATTAATATCTATCGATGTTTGGATACCTAGCTCTACTATTATACCGAAAGTATGATGTCTCTCATACTTTCTTTTCGAAATACTTGCTCGTCACATCTTGTTCTTGCCACTAGCTAGATCTTGTGTAAAATACTTCGATTTGTTACACATTTACTCGATTGCGTAGTTTTTATGATATATAGGTCGATGAGAAATAACCACCTATTAAGGTATATATATAGATGTCACATATCGAACTGTGATCGAGAGATTCCACTCAAAGAAAAATTAACTATATATTTAGTTCTTTTTTTCATTTATGATTTTTGAACAAAATTAACTAAACATTTACGGTCCAATGACATTCTGCCACATTATACGATACTGAATATCACAAATATCAGTGGAGTGATACTCATCAGACTAGTATCAGACCCAATTATATGGCTTAGTCTAATAAAAAATTGTTTTTGGGTTAATGATACCAAGAAAAAATCACCAATGTACATGGTCTTACCTATTATATAGCACTAGGAAGACGCAGAACCAATCAAGTAAATCCACTAACTAGTGTTTCTCCTACAATGATTTTTTTTTTTTTTGTTAAACAGTTATGATTCTATAATGATCAACAACATTTGCACCGTGAAATTTGCAAAGCGTTCATTTCGGACAATATAAACTATAATAATTTGTGGTTGTAAATTATAAAATATTTTGTAAACAGTAAACATGTATTATTGCATTAAATAGTGTTTGTCCTATAATGACAATATTATAATATTAGTTAATTAATCACACTTTTCAGAAACTATTTATTTATTTTTTAGAGTATAATACTCCCTCTGTTTCACAGTCATTCTAATATTTTTTAAAATAAATTAAAAAAATAAATAAACAATTTTCATTTCTACTATTTATTAATACACAAATAATACCCTTCTAATTAATAAACTAAAATAGTAGAGATAAAAAAGAGAATTGATTTTAAAAACTGTATTGAAAATATAAAACGACACTCTTTGTTAAACAAAAATAAAATTTAAAACGATACTATTTGTGAAACAGAGAGAGTAAAATATAGTTAAAATTTTAATTATTTTCTGGAATATATCATAGTTTATATATTAATTGTGGTTTTAAATGATAGGGATTGACTATAGATCGGACATTGTCGATCCAAAGATGTAAAAAAAAAAAATGGTCGTGGTGGATGACAGAAATGTTTGTAAATTGGACTACCTTTTGGCTTTTGTTTTTTTTTTTTTTTTTTTTTTTGACATCTTTGGATCGACAAGGTCCGATCCATAGCCAATCCCTACTACGCGGGGTAACGCGACTTACTGGAGTCGAACTCCGGTGGAGAAGACGGAGTCAAATGGACTTAACCACTTGACTAAAGGCACATCTCCTCCTTTTGGCTTTTGTTTATTATTCATAACTTGCAATATGTAGTGGTGCTAACGAAAAAAACATAAAAGAAACCATCGGCGAACCAAACAATTACAAACCGTATTTAACATAAAAATAAATTTGATCAGTTTAGTCCATTCTCAAAATACGATGGTCTAGTCCACTAATTGTTTAGCCCTAAGTTATGGGTCTCAATGTTCTGGTCCACAAAAATTATCAATCTGATGATACATGTCAAGGTTTACAATAACTTCAACTTGACACTATATTAGTATAAAACAGTTATAGCAATGGTGTGAAGTGTAAGCAGTGAAGCGTGTAACAGTATGATTGAGCAACAAGTCAGGAGTCTCCGACTGACTCGGAGGCTTACCCTAGAGGCCAAGATTGTCTTAGCTGGCTCCTGCTGGCTCCTTATGCCAATTGTGTTAGAATAATCATTTCGTATATTTCTTTCATACGCATATTTTCTCTACTAAAAAAATACTTTTGGTCTGTAAGTCATAGAAAAAAACATGTAAAACTATTATTTTAATGTTTTTCTTCGATAACTAACTCTTATATATGTTGTAATTAAATAAAACTCGAAACAGACCACGTTTGCGGCTAAAAACGAGTGGTTTTTGATGCGGCTCACGAAGTCTCGTCGTGGCGCTTATAATATCGAGCTCTATGAGAAGCTTTAGTAGCCATTAGGCGGCTCCAAACCACACTTTTTTGACTCAGTTTTAGTGGCTCCATAAACTTTGACCTTACCTTCATGATTCCTTCACCGTCACGTTAACCAAAAAGGCTACTTGAGGTCAAAGCAACCTCGCAACACTACAACGACGACTCTTTTTTTTTTCTCTCTTTAATTATAATGCTTAACATTATCGATTCTTCTTTTATTTATATTATAATTTAAATTTTCCTCAGTTGCTGCTTACTTGTTCTACAGTCTTAGCTGTAAAAAACTGTATATAAAACTCTCCACGAACTCTCCACACACACCGAGACAGAAGAATTGGTTTTAATGGCGGAATTTGCAGGAGAATCTTATTGGCTTCTCTCGGGTGCTGCTGCATCAACCACATTTCTTGCTTTCATCATCATCTTCTTCCTCGCGGGAATAGCAAGAAGAAAGAGAAGAGAGCCTCATAGGCTGCCTCCGGGAAGCAGAGGATGGCCTTTGATCGGAGACACCTTCGCTTGGCTCAACGCCGTCTCTGGTTCTCATCCTTCAAGTTTCGTTGATAAACAAATCAAAAGGTTCGTCTCTTTGCTCCGGAAACCAAAAAAAAAAAAATACTCATAAATGCTCTGCTTCGTTTTTTATTAATACACCAAGAGTTCTGATTACATATAGTGGTTTTATTGATTTTAGGTATGGGAGGATATTCTCGTGTAGCTTGTTCGGGAAATGGGCAGTGGTATCAGCTGACCCGGCTTTTAACCGGTTCATAATGCAGAACGAAGGCAAGCTGTTTCAGTCGAGTTATCCAAAGTCTTTCAGGGATTTGGTTGGGAAAGATGGAGTGATCACGGTGCACGGTGATCAGCAGAGACGGCTTCATTCGATTGCATCAAGCATGATGCGTCATGACCAGCTCAAGACTCATTTTCTTGAGGTTATTCCAGTGGTTATGCTTCAGACATTGAGTAATTTCAAGGACGGTGAAGTCGTGCTTCTCCAGGATATCTGTAGAAAGGCAAGCGACTGAAGATGAAAAAAGCCTTAAAGTCTTTAAGAGAGTTTCTTGATTTCTGATCTTTGTTTTGGTTGTGTTTCAGGTTGCCATTCATCTTATGGTTAACCAACTTCTCGGTGTGTCGAGCGAATCAGAAGTTGATGAAATTTCTCAGCTTTTCTCCGATTTTGTTGATGGATGTCTCTCTGTTCCTATCGACTTGCCTGGTTTCACATACCACAAAGCAATGAAGGTAAGTTTTAAACAATCCAAAAGAAAACTCCAAACATCTGACTCAATGGTTGACTTGTCGCCTTGGAGCTAATTTGCTGAGATTTGTTTGTTTCTTATTCAGGCACGAAAGGAGATCATAAGAAAGATAAACAAGACGGTAGAGAAGTTGTTGCAGAACAAAGAAGCATCAGATACTGCTGGTAATGGTGTACTTGGAAGATTGCTTGAAGAAGAAAGCTTGCCAAACGAATCCTTGGCAGATTTTATCATCAATCTACTGTTTGCCGGAAATGAAACCACCTCGAAAACAATGCTGTTTGCGGTTTACTTCCTCACTCATTGTCCTAAGGCCATGACCCAACTCCTGGTACATATAAGGCCTCTTGAATGATAACAAATTAGTTCCTCTTGCTTCTCTGTTCTGTTTAGTTAATGAAACGTTCTTCAAAAGAGCAGGCGGAACACGATAGGCTCGCGGGAGGAACGCTAACATGGCAAGATTATAAGACAATGGACTTCACTCAATGCGTAAGTAAACTAAGAAACTAAGAAGCCCAAGAAACTGCTCTGCTTCTGGTCTTAGATGATAAACCTTTCACTAAATGCTTTCTTGATTTCTCAACAGGTAATAGATGAAACACTCAGGCTTGGGGGAATTGCGATATGGCTTATGAGAGAGGCGAAAGAAGATGTCTCATATCAAGGTACGTTATTGCGTCTTTGATTATTGGTATATGCAGGCAGAAACATGGTCTAAAAATCAACTCTTTTCGATTCTTATGCAGATTATGTCATTCCCAAGGGATGCTTTGTTGTTCCGTTTCTCTCGGCAGTGCACTTAGATGAGAGCTATTACAAGGAAAGTCTCTCCTTCAATCCATGGCGATGGCTTGACCCTGAAACTCAGGTTTTACTTTGCGTTTGACATTGAAGCATTACTTCCTAGTTCCTACTAGTCTAGAAGTTAACTTTCATTGGATGTGAATGCAGCAAAAGAGGAATTGGAGAACGAGCCCTTTCTATTGCCCATTTGGTGGAGGAACTCGGTTTTGTCCAGGAGCAGAACTGGCTCGCCTACAAATTGCTCTCTTTCTGCATTACTTCATCACCACATACAGGTCAGTACTCAGTACCTGTTCTGCTTCTCAGTTTTAATTTGTCTGAATCCAAAGCTAATCCATTCTTGTTGCATCTTCAAGGTGGACACAACTTAAGGAAGATCGTATCTCCTTCTTCCCTTCGGCTCGTCTAGTGAATGGCTTCAAAATCCAGTTGAACAGACGAGACAGTGATCCTCGGAATCAATAAAGAACCAACACTCTCCACCTCTGTAGATCTCTTTGTATTGATGTATATTCACTCAAAACCATGTGACTTTTTGTAACTCCAAATTTGTATAATAGTGTTTTAACTCCAAAGTTGCGTACTCTATAAAACTCAACACTCCAGTAAAACCAACAACATCTAACAACCCGTATGCCTTTTGAAATCATCTTCATTAGAATATCTGCTTCAAACTCCAACAAACCCATTTGGTTTCAACAATTACAACAAGTGCAGGGCTAGATGGCAAAAGATGTATTGAACCCTAAAGCTAAACTCTTGTAAGCTTTCGACATAAATATTGGAGACCACAAAATAAAAAGCAAGAAGACATATAGGAGATAGAACCCTATTCAGGGTTCATCACTCCTCTCAGTCTTCTTCATCTGAACTCTCATACGCTAATCCCAACAAGCCTTTCAGAGCATTTTCACCTTGTCCATTGCTTTCCGTAGCTTTACCGTCATTTCTGTCTGCGCCAGGTTGCTCCTCTGGTGTGTCCAGTTTCTTCAACACAGTCATAGCTTCTTCTTTCTGCTTATCTCGGTGAACTTTTGCGTCTGTTGGACCTCTATCACTTCTAACAGGGGGAGATAAGCTTGGGCTTGACAGTGTTGAGACTTTTGGACGTTTAGGTTTAACCTCAACAACTTTTCTCAGCAAATCTTGCTGCCTAGACATTGGAAAAACACACAAAAGTTGGTCACCAAGTGAAAATCCAGTTTATGAGGTGAATAAGGCGGAAAGGAAAAGAAAAGACTTTCCACCTGATACCACTTTTTGGTTTGGGCTCAACACGAAGTGGTAAGGGAACAGATGCTGGAGATGAATCAGCTTGGGTTGCAGCTTTGTGATATATGGTCAAGAAAGATCAAAACAAGTCATATAACAGTAACTTAGTGATCAAAATCATGAAGGAAAGGATATTTTAAAGGCAGCAAAAGCCCGTTTCTCAGTTCGTCTCAGAAGGCGTTCTGCATCTTCCTCTGCTTCCATCTGTTCTTTCAGATAAAGTAAATCGTCGCTGTCTAAAGCTACAGGAAACTCAAGAATTATGGCCATGACACAACTATAAAAGATGAGAAAACAAAAAAAAGAGGGAGAAGAGAGATTGGTACCGCCCCGTCCATGAAGATAGCCTCCACGTTCACCAGCAACCTCTTGCATCTATATGCAATAACCAGAAAAGGTGACAGGGCCGTTATCCCTGCCGGGGCATGTTATCAGAAAAGTCGCGTCCCAAAACAGAATCAAACACAAGAATCACTTCACACACATCAACAACCAATAATGCTAACAAAGATATCTATCTATACAACTTCACTAGCTATACCAAAACAATCAAACAAAGAAGCAAGAGCTTAATCGAATCAATAACACATAGCATACAAACAACACTAATCAAATCACTATGGTATACTGCACAAAAGACCAATCGAACTCAAAGATACAAACACAGGTAATCTCTCGCATACAAGTTGTGAACAAAAAGATTGCTCAAAAGAAGATTAAGTAAGTAACAGTGGAGAGGGCGATGCGCTAACCTTTGCAACCATCCGTTGAAAGGTGACGTCTTCATCATCTATCTTACCCTTCCCTAATTTCTTATCTGCAACAGAGAGCCCCAAAAAAAAAAACCAAAGCTCAAAAAGGGTTTCTCGAGAACCCTACAATGAAATTAACCAATGAACTATATAGTCTATATCAAATCAAATGTCTCACCTTTAGGGTCAGACAGATTTGTGTATTCTCGAACTTCTCTACCTGCCATCGTCTTCGATTCTAGTCCCGTAATCTAGTTCTTCCGAATCTATTCTCGAACCCTAGATTATCAGAAGATTAGGGTTCCAACGTTTTCAAGGAGTGGAGACGAAGATGACGATCGAACAAGGATGAAATTGGTAATGGTTCTCTTCTCTAACAAGATTGTCTCTGGATGGAGTGATTTTTGGTTTTTAGTCTTCCCCATTGGGTTTGGTTTACTATGAACAAATATTATGGGCCTATATTCAAGCCCGTTATAACTCAGCCCAATACTTATAATGACTTCAACGATCTTCTAATTTTTCCAAACATTAACACAGAGAAAGAAAACAATATATTGTTTAGAAGAATGAAAAAAAACTCTTTAAATTTTGCAACACATTACACCAGTAAGAACATTTATTTCTCATGTTCCATTCACCTTTTTATATACTATCTATCTACGTACTTAATTTACAATTTTGTAAGTGACGTAGTAGCCTTAAGTTAAGTCCTTAATTATCGATCTAATTAACTGTCTAGTCATAATTTCAATAATTCACAATCAATATCAGAATTACTTTTTTTTTTTCTTGAAACTAGTACTACTATTAAAAAATAAAAGATGTCTAGCTTAGACTAGGAACGTGAAGTTCATGCATCATGATCATGGCATGGACCTAATTTAGGGAGAAAGTACCTTTACTTTACTATTGATACATTATTAATTACGATTTATATGTATATGGATCAACCCTACAAAAGACTACTATTATTAACCAAAAAAAAAAAAACGGTACGTTGGATTTAAGGAACCAATCTTTTTGAAAGTGTGAAACCAATCGTTTTGAAAGAAAAATAGTTTTGATTTTGATAAATGATAAATCTAATCTAAAAAACAAAAGAAAAACCGCACGTTCGATGTATTGTTTTAGGTCCAAAGGAGGTTTGAGACGTGACATGATTCTTCACCATAAGTTTTGATCATAAAAGTGTATTTGGATCCAACGAGAGAGTGATGGGTTTTTATGGCCTCCGTACGAATACAATTTCCTTTTAAAGCGAACCAACCAAAAGAAATCGCATTTATCAATCTTTGTTGTTTCTTCTTTCTCTCTTCTAACTTTCAAAAAAGTCATCAACTTGTCAGATTTCATCACCTAACCTCTCTCTCCACCCATAACAACATTTAGATCAATCACCACACACACTTTGGTCAAAGAGGAAGAAGATTGAAATACTAGTTAAAGCAGAAACAGACCATTAATCAAGAGATGAACAAAGTTTAAAGCTTTCAAAGACCAAAGAACAAAGTTTGCAATAGAAGTCAATGCCCGAACCATACAAAGAAAGTCAAAGTTGCATGGTGCGTTCTTGACTTCCAGTTTCTTCAAGTAATAAAATTGAAAACAATAAAGAGACCCTAAAATTCTCATAACCAACAAAAAAAAAACCCCCAAGAAAAAAAAGAACAAATGAAGAGAGAAGGATCCAGCTGTTTTTTTCTTACAGAAGTTGTTTAATGAGGTTTGTCCAAGAATGGAACAGCACCAACAGAAGCAGCAGAACAATTGGAGTTAATGAGCTTCTCTTCTCTCTCTCTGGCATTGAAGGCAAAGAAGAGTTAATTCCCTTCTCTGTTCCATCATTGAAGAGAAAGAGACACCCAGAAGAAAGAGGGAAGAGCTTTTAATGGTGTGTCAAGCTGTAGTTGAAGCTGTAGGACCGCTCAAGGCGGTTTTAATTTGGTGTACAGTGGTTCCTATCAGGTTATTAACCGTTTCCACCGACTCCATATTCAGTTTTGCCGACGGTAAATTGCTAACCATTATCTGAAACCCAACCGTAATCAACGAACCGCTTGATGATGACCGTCCTGAGCTCGTTGAGGCTCCACCTCCTTGTTCAGAGGTTGAGCCGTTTCCATCTGGTGAGATTGTGAAACCTGAGGACAAGAGGGGAATGTAAGAAGGATCTTCACCGCTCATTGCGATGTTCAACGCTGCTAAATCCACTGGACTGTACACCACAAGAGCTCCTGATGAGTCTGTTGAGCTTTCTTGCAGAATTAGCATGTTGTTGCTATGTGTTGCATTGGATCCCTAATACAGAAAACAAATGAGTAAAAACAGAATTAAGCGGAAATTTTTGTATCACTCTTTTATAAGGGAGGCTTACACGTAGAACCGATATACAGTTTCCGGGATGTGATCCGTTTGAGATGTGAGCAACTTCTTGCACCGCGTTTCCGTTTGAAAGAACATCCCACTAATACCACCAACAACAAAGGAACAATATATACATTATTAAACACTTCAGATAGATCTTTGGGTATGAAGATTTTGAATCTTGTGTTGTCACCTGAGGACGAGTTCTTTCATCTTTGAGGAAATTGAAGACATTTTGAGGAGAATTGGGAAGCCAGAAGGTGGTGGCTGCACAGAGGATTGTACCGTTTGGTTCAGGGCTCTTATGTGCAGTCACACGGATTCCAACTTCGTTAAGTTCCGAAACAACGGTTGAGCGCGTGTTGTTGGATCTGCTGACACTTAAACAGTAGTTGCTAATCATTCTCTGAGCAAGTCTCATCATGCTTCTCTTCCCTTCCGGCGATGGAATCACTAAAAAAGTTGCTCAAAATATGTTATATAAGGATTAAAAATGAATTAGCAATGGAAACTTATGTCTATTCAACGTGTTTTCACCTCCACCGAGATCACGGGATGAAGACGCTGGTACCGATAGAGACGCGAATCTTTCACACATTCTCTGGAGAGTGGTTACCCATCGTTCAGCTCCAAAAGCAATCCCTCTGTGAATAATCTCTCTGTATAGCTCATGAATAGGTTCTTTTTCTTCAGTTTCAATATGTTCAACCCAAGTAACCTGTTTCAATTCATCAGTTTGGGGACATTCTAACATGAAAACATAATTTTGCAGACAGAGGAAAAAGAAGTTGACCTTGGAATATCCATTGGGCATGTCCTGAATCAAGCATCCAGATGGAAATCTATAGGACTGAGAGTGAGAAACAAACTGAGGAAGATCATATGAAACATTTACAACTATCCAGCTTCCTTGTTCAATCTGCTGACAATAACGTAGCTCACAGAATTCGCGTGTTGCTACTAAAGGCGAAAGCACTTCCATTTCTTCATACAACTACATAGCCAAGCCAAGCAAAGTTATTATTATTAATCTGAATTTCTAATGATGCTAAGGAGAATTATACTATCCATTTTACCAAATGCAATGCACCCTCATGGGTACCTCCCATTCCTGAAGAAATCACTGCAAGTGTTTTAGAAGCTGCAATGATCGAGGGAAAGAGTTCTGTCCACTTGACCTGCAAAAAGAAGACAAAATTTATATAAGAAATGCTGTAACCAATTGTAAAAAAAGAACATGATGATGAGGATGTCTCAGCTACTTACACTATCCATGAACATGTCGACAAGTGCCATAGCATTCATGAAAACAATACCAGAAGACCTTGATGCCTCTACTCGAAAGTTATGGTTCTTCCCTCGGTTACTTGATCTTGGGAAAACATTCTCATAGCTACCAATATTGAGAATGTCTCTGCAGTCATCTGTTCTTGTCCAGAGGGGTTCGTTTGAGTGAAGAAGCCTGAGCAATTCTTCCATTGCAGTCAAAGCAATATCGGTCATAATAGGCTTGTCCATGTCTGATATAGCCAAGTTAGGCTGAGATTGCAGATTATTAGGACCAACAGCCATAGAACTTCCTGGAAGAAGATCAAAATCCAGTGAAGGACCATGACCACAAGGTCCACAACCAGTTAAACTAGTCATTGACAAATCCAACGGTGAGATGTGCATTGGATGTAGCGTAGAGAGTTGCGATATCGGCCTTCCCATGTACTTTGATGCAATGGTCGACATTCTTTCAAGCTGTGCAAAAGATCAAATTTTTACAGTCAAATTGAATCAATCCAATGTAGATAAAAAACCCGCAAAACAAAACCAACCTCTTCTCTAAGATGTGCATTTTCAATTCGAAGCTTTTGTTCATCAAAGTAAGGATCTTCACTAACAGGAGGACCTCCACAGTTAGGACATATAGCATGCTTGAGAGCTTCTCTAATGGCAATGTTTTCACAACGAATCTTATCATTCTCTGCCTTTAGTGCACTATTATCAGCTCTCTCATGTTGCGCCTACACAAAACAGTACCACAACCAAAATCAAAATCCCATCTTTTCTTATTCAGAATTACATTTTAGACTCGAAAGAGGGAAGAGAGAGAGAGAGAGAGAGAAAGGGACACAAAACCTTAAGCTGAGTTCTTCTGTTCTGAAACCAGAACTTGATTTGTCTTGGAGCCAAACCCAATTCTCTGCTAAGTTGATTCCTCTGTTTCTCATCTGGATGAGGACACTCCTTGAAACTCCTGTTCAAGTTTCAACGATTACAAAATGAAAACAGAACAAGAAATTTCTCATAGACAAAAGATAAAAAGAAGGAGATTGTGTAGTACGATTCTAGGCGTTGAATCTGTTGAGCGGTGTGACGATGGTAACGTTTCTTCTTCCTATCAGTTTCAGAGCCGTCGTGATGTTGACTACCACCACCGTCTCCGCCGCTTCCACTACCACTCCCGCCGACGCCGACGACGAAACTCATCTTTTTTTTTAATGTTTCGGAAAACAGTAAAACAGTCTTTAATCTAAGTGGCTAACAAACTTGTTTCTCTTTAGTTTCACCCAACCACAAACTACTAATGGACCATTTACACCACTGTCGCCATTAACACAACCCCAACAGAGCAACACAAAAAAAAAAGGTTCAAACTTTTTTATGCACCCACTAAAAAAACTCAAACTTTAGGGAAGAGGAAGAGAGATTAAAAGAAAAGACAAACGAAACGGAAGAGAATCTGAAAGAGAAGATGCAAAGGCGATGATTTCGGGAGGTGAAAAGATTTCGCTTTAGGCAAGAAATTGATTACTTAAGAGAAAAAAAGGGAATTTTCACAAAACCAAAAACCCCAAAAATTCAAGATTATAGGTTTGTTTTAGCCGTAATAATGTCTCTTCTAAGTTCTCTACAGAGCCACCCTAGAAAGAGAAAGTGAGAGAGATATGATCTCTTCTTCTAAAGACTTTCACCTAAGCTAAGCCGCCATTAGTGCTTCCCAACCCTTTTGTTGCTTCTTCAACATTCATTACAGATTCGCAAAAAGAACTCTCTCTTTAGAAATTGGCGTAACTGATGGGTTTTAAATGTTGTTTTTGACAGCAGAAAAAATAGAAAAGAGAGAGAAAGAGAAAGAGGGTTTTAAAGTCTCTTGCTCTCTCCATTACTGCTAAGTAGTACTCTCACCATACTCGGGTAGAGAGAGAGGAGAGGACCGAACCAACCTTCTTCTCTTTTTTTGCTTTCTCTCTCTTTCTATACAACTAACTCTCTCTCTTTGAGTTCCGGTGAATTTTTATGTCGCCGGAGAGGGTTAAATCGACGGTGGTTGGATAAAAAAGGAGAGGACTTTATCCACTTTCTCCGGTGAATTTCTCACCTCGTATAATGACAAAAATTAACTTTTATTGGGATTTTGCTGATCTCATTTTCTTCTTCTTCTTTCTCTTTGGTTTGTTTATTTATATATTTTTCTCTTTCTCATTTCCCAAGTTTTCTTTTATTTATACTTTTCTCTAATTTTTGCCTAATTTGATTGTAATAAAAGCAAATAAAGATTTTATTATTATGGTACATAATCTTTTTCAAAAGGAAAAATGAGAATATCTGTATATAGGCAATTTTAATTACTTTGTAATAGATTCTCACTTTTCTTAAAACGCCACTTGTTTTATAAATAGTGAACGAAGATCAAAACTTAAAATGGGTTTTTTTTTATAGATTATTGATATTTACTTTTCGCAAAAACATTAGGGGTTATTGGTTCATAGATTTATATGGAATTAGAAATCCAAACAAAAATCATTTGTTATTCAATCATTGATTTTAAAATCCTAATTAAATTCATGTGTTATTGGTTTTATGATTTATAAATATTAGTTAAAATCTTATGTTATTCGTTTAGTCATTTGTTTTTGGATTTGAGAATCCAAATTATGTTTTAAATGGAATTGAAAGAGAAAAATAGAAGGATTCAAATCCATGGGTAAACATATGTTATTTCAAAATCCATATATCTTGATTTCATAATTAATAGAAATTTTCAGATTCTATATGGATTTACAAATTAACAAACTAATAACACAAATATTTTAAGGATATTTTAGTAATTACTATTGTTTTAACTCGTGTAATCAAGCAAACATTTCTTACCCACGGGCCACGGTTAAAAATATTAAAACGTTTACACATAGACAAACAATTTATCGGGGATGTGCCTTTAGTCAAGTGGTTAAGTCCACTTGACTCCGCCTTCCCCACCGGAGTTCGACTCCACTAAGTCGCGTTACCCCACGTAGTAGGGATTGGCTATGGATCGGGCCTTGTCGATCCAAAGATATCAAAAAAAAAAAAAACACAAACAATTTATCTGCACTGTAGTCTTCTATTAAATCGGGTCATAATTTAGACAAAATTGCCAATAGTAAAGATTATTTACTGAATACAATGAATGCGTGGAACGTTCCACTAATTTATAATTTTCTATACTTTACCTGATTTAACCATATATATTCATATTTAGCAACATCACACGTTATTCAATACTTTTTAAGACTGTTTAAATAACATAACTTTGATATAATAAGTTATGATTATAATTAGCTACTTTTAGATCTGTTTAAATATTTTAATTTAACTTCCGACCAAAAAAAAAATATATATATTTTAATTTAACTAGCATTATATTTTTATTTTTAAGTTGGTGTTTTTGGGTTTTTTGCCTTTTTGGGTCGTCTCGATCTGTTGGCTGTTTCCTACTCACGCGGTCTTAACTCTTTTCACTTCGAAGTGTATATCAAAAAAGTCAAACTGTTTTTACTACATACATTGAAATTAGAAACCTGTGGACGAAAGAAATATGGTTGAAACTTGAAAACTTGACAACAATGTGAATTTAATATACAACTCTTTCGTTGACAAAAAGAATTTGCATGCGATTTCTTATTTTGTTTCCTCAACAACGACGATATTAAGTGTTAGCTGAAAAAAAGATATACTAACCTGATTCTTAAAAACAAATCTCAGAATTAAACTGATTTGCAAATTTTCTATTTGGTGTTATGTTTTTCATTATTGGATGATATAGAAACGTATCATGAATTCATGAAAGATTATTAATGCTATAATGTGAAGTAAATATAAAACTATTGATGAACTAAAGATAGTGTAATGAATTTGTGCATCATTCACCAATTCTTTGTTATTGATGAGATAATCATTTAGGAAGAAAAGTTATTTATATTGTTTCTTATTATTATCTTACCATTCATGTGTGCCTTATTTTATTCCTAAAATATTGACATTAGGCTGAAAAGAAGAAGCAATTAAAGCCTTGATATAAATTTCTCATCTTACCACATTTATTTTGGGACCTTGAATAAAGTGAACCAGATTCACATACAACAGTCTCTGCCTTCGTTTGCTCCATATAGCTATCCCTAAATTTAATTATCATATGGACCGATTCATTACTTTATTTATTATCTTAAGATATTAATTCAAATAGTATGTTCAACCAATTTTCATAATTAATACATGCACATAGTACATACACGTGTGTAATTATATACAGTTGGCCAATTTGGTAAGCCAATATAATCACAAAGCCAAATTACAATTTTTTTTCCTTGACCAATTAGATTTTATTAGTTAATTTTACATCGATGGTAGTTTCATTCATTAGTCATTACATATTTTACAGTTTTTTACTTTTTAATACTCTTGAGCCGAGTTTGCACCAAAGAATCTCTGCTTCAAAATGTAGCAGATGTAGAGACAAACCACGACTGACCAAAACAAGTTTCTAACCGGTGAAGCTCCTTGGTTCTGTTGTTGTCCATACGCAATCTTCATCTTCTCTAGCTTCTGTTTCTCTTCCGAAGTTTCTAAAACTTTCTTCGTTCTCTCTGATGCTTCAGCTGCAAGGAAAGTCTCACTCACATCTCTTTCTCCAACCTTTCCATCATTTTGTTCTTGACCATCTTTACTTTTCTGTTTCGTCTTTTCGGCTTCTGTGACTTCCTTCTGCTTACTTCCTGCTCCAAGAGGTGTTGTTTTTTTGGGAAGAAGGTTACGGAGTGAAGCCAGTCTCAGAGGCAGAGGTTTATCTTCCGGGATTGTCACTTTCTTGGTCTACAAGAAACCATAACGATGTAAAGGTTAGTTTTGTAGCTATCATCAATAGTAATCTTCAGATAAAAAAACTCACCAATTGTTTGAACTGGAGATTGTAAAGCAATTCAATGTATCTCTGCTTCGCTTTCTTTTGATCTTCGTTCACCTGTCTCCAAAATCCATAAATGCTTCCCATTTTAAGCAACTTCTCTGCATAAATCTTCCATGTGTAACTGCACAGACGATATAAAACCCATAAATAAGCAATGGAATCTGATAACTGATAAGATTTGTGTTTCAAGATTATCTTCACTTACCTCTCATAGATGCGTTTGAGGCCAGCTTTAGAGATATTATCCCAATACAAACCATCTGAACTGCATTTGCTGAAGAAATCTCCAATTTTTGTAACAGATTCATCACCATTGTTGGGATCAATGTGGAAACCAGAGACACCATCAACGATTATCTCTGCTGGTCCACCTTGGTTTGTGGCGAACGTTGGGAGTCCACAGTTCATGGCTTCGATAACGGTTAAGCCAAAAGCTTCATACAAAGCAGGCTGAACAAAGACTCCTTTTGTATCAGCAATGCACCTGTAAAGCTCACTGTTTCTGTATCTATCGGTTTGAGCAGCGATCCATCTGAATTTCCCCTTGAGCTTATACTTTTCAATTAGATCATGCATTTTCTTGATCTCAGCTTTTTCTTCTCTGTCATTAGATTTTGACATGTCGAAGAATCCAGCAACGACGACAAGGTTAGCCATCTCTCTAAGTCTCTTGTCTTTGCCATACCATTCAACCAAACCGGTTATGTTCTTCACCGTGTCAAGTCTTGCCATTGAGAAGATTATCGGTTTCTCTCTTTCCGCAAGATATCCCCTGTTCCCACATAGGCAGAATTAGTAAGTCATATAGTGTTCAACTGTTGAGTGTTTGCAATGAGACTATACTACTTACATGTGTTCGGCATTGTCTTTCTCATTGTAAAGCAGTTCTTGTATCGAAGGATGAAACTTGGTAAATCGTTTTTCCTTCTCTGTGTAAGGGAAGTAAACAGATTGATCTGCGCCAGGAGCAGCAATGTTAAACTTTGGATCAAAGACGTCAATGCCAGAGACAACTCTACATAAACCAGGCATTGTGAAGGCGGTGTGACTCTCGTACTGTCCTGGCCTGTCCTTGCTGCAACATCAAAAGATCACAGCCTTTTTAGTTTTATGAGTTTGAAATTTCAATGTATATGTTGCTGCCAAAAAAACAAGACGAACCTTCCTGCGATTTCTTGATATGTGCTGGTAATGATGAAGTCAGTAACATTCATTGCGATTAAATCACCTGTGAACTGACATGAGAAATGGTATTTCGGATCTAGTTCCTTCCACTTTGCATCTGAATCTTCATACTTTGTCTTCTCCAACGCATGAGCGATAGTCCCCTGAGTGACACCGATTTTGGTGGCCATTAGAGATGCAACCAAGTTCCCATCTGTGTAGTTTCCGATGATGAGGTCTGGCTTGCAGTCAAGTCGTTGAAGAATCTTGCTTGTTGCGTCCTGTAGACAAGAATGGGTAAACAAGGAGGGTTTAGTTTGCTTTTTTTTTTCATTGAGAAAGTATGAAAACATTCTAAAAGAAAGATGATTCATTTACCTGAGTAAATCTCTCGAGGTAAGGGTAGATATCGAATCGGGAAACCCATTGACGGAGGATTCCTTTATCTGTAACAAAAGGAACCCTGAGAATATGAGAATGCTTAGTTCCTTCAATGGCTTCTAGTTCTTGATCACACTTTGTTCCTCTTGCTTCTGGTATTAACCGTGTCACCACAAGAATCTGAGGCTTGAATCCGAGACCTTGTTGGTTAATTCGAATAAGAAGCTCTTCCTCCAAAGGTCTTACTTGATCCAGAATGTAAACAACCTATATGATCATCATACACCAAAGGTTTTTATTACAAGGAAGTTTCTTCTTGTTAACTAGATATCAAATTTTGCATGTAATATAAAACTGAAGAGTTGTATAAGTAAATGACCTGGCCTCCGGTATCCGGTAATCCGAGCACGTCTTGCTGACCGAAATAGCCGTGGACAGAGAATATAACAACGTTGAACAATGTGGGAAGCCTGCTAAAGAGCAAATCTAACTTCACATTGTCTGGTGCTTCAAGAACTTCTGAAAGCATAACCATTGTTTCTTTCACTCTCTCTGCTGTATCTCCCCAACCTTTCTCGAATCCCATCTCCTTCAACCTAAGAAAGTAACTTTTCAATCAGATCTATATTCCGGTTCCTCAAGGAAGATAAAGAAACCCATCATGTTTCTATTTCTTGAGCAGTTTTTTTTTTTTTTTACCTTAGTGCAAAAGTTTCATATGGTGTGTGTTTTGGGTAAGTAGAGACTACAATCACAGCAAGCATCAGAGATTTCTGGAGCTTCGCAACCGTGTTAAGATCGTCATTGATCATTAGATTCTGCAAAAGACAAAGCAATTTTAATGAGTTCTAAAACTTTCAAGAAGAAAAATGAAAATGGAAAAAAGAAAATGATTCAATCATGACCTCTCCGTGATGGTTAAGGCGAAGCAGGTAGTTCAACAAAGGTTCTAGTCTACCCGATTTGCCTCCAAGCTTAGAAGATATAAACTTAGAGATGTAATCAGCTCCCTTTCCAATCGAAGAAGAAAGACTAAGACGAGGACTTGTGAAATCAATCGCTCCAAAGTCTATCTCCAATGCATTTTCATCTTTAGACCTACGTAACATTTCAAAAAAGATTACACCAGATGATCAATATTGCTCAGGGTTTTACTAAACCACCGTATGTGAGATTGTTTACTAACCATGACTCATCGAAAACAGATTCCTTGAGCTTTAAGTAATCATTGGCTGTGATTTCATCCACTGTTAGATCTCCAGAGTTGACCTTAACATATTCCCAGAAACCAGGATTTGGCCTTGCAGCTAATGCAACAAACGGTGGAACCACTGCCGCTTCCTGAGTAGTTAAAACAGAGAATATTAAACCGTGATTTCGCATGAACACGCAAATAAACCGTTTTTAATTGCAAATGGTAATGAAGATATATTTATTACCTGAGTACAAGTGAGAATGTAACCAAACAGTCCCTCAAGGATCTTACTGCGTTCACGGCTATCTTCTATACATTTCTCTATCTCATTCATCAGATGCTTACGCTTCATTAGCTTCTTTCCTCCTCCAACAAAGCTACAAAAATGTTTCCACATACAAACATTTAACTAAGGAATCCAAATAGCATCAAGATGTAGCAAAAAAAAAAAAAACTAATCAAAAAGTTGAAAGAACCTGGCAAAACATCTCTTCATGTGGTACCGGCTTTGTTTCAATGCATCAGGCATTTTGTCAGCAATTGAATCCGATCTTTGAAGCATAGCTTGAGATGAAGATGACATGTTTTTCAAACTCTCTTCAAGAATATTGAATGATTGAGAGATGAAGTAGTTTGGTTTAATCACAAATGTATATATAGAGATACCTTAAGGCACAATAATATGCTGTGAAGGGGACAGGAGTAGAAGGAGAAGGATAGGGGAGAAGATTATTCGTTAGAAATAAAAGTGGGGAAAAGATAAGTGTGCAAGCAAGTAAACAAAAAAGAATATTGCGTGATTTTCATTTGTTTGAAGCAAAATCAGATTTTGTGTACCTTTTGCTTTTCTTGGGGTTCATGTGATAATAACATAAAAGGTATGGGGGCAAAAAGAATGCTCTTCGATGGATACTTTACTTAGGTTGTGGTCCCTGTGGACAAAGATTACTTTATTGCAATATTATATACAGCTACTAATTATTGATTAATTAGTATCAATTGGACAAAAGATTAAGTTAATCAACAAGAAAATTAACAATTATAAATGTATACACAATGCATCAATGACATTAGCACAAACCATTCGACTACGTGTTCGATTCTCCGGTTAACGATTAGTTTAATCATAATTTTTGAACCTGTGAGCATAATTAAGCCATAACTAGTTTAATTTAATCATATGGGGTTGGTTACACTAACTAATGAAAGCATTTGTTGAAATTTTCATTACGTACCGGAATATAACAAACGGCCAGAGAAACTTTCCGGATACCGGACCGAATACCGGTACCCAAACCGGTATAATCATGTACCGATTTTGAACCGGTTAGACTCTTTCGTTGTTAGTGTGTCTCGGTCTCTCGGAGCTTTCTGAACTTTAAACGACGCGTTTCCCGTTCCCGATAAGCAGACGACGGTGTTGGCTATGGAGATCGGAGAGATAGAGATATCGAAGCAGAGATGCGAATCGGTTATAAGAACAATCGAGAATCTTCCTTTATCAACTGCAATCACTGCTTCGTGCCGTCGCACTCTCCTTAAGCTCGCTTCCTCCGAGCTCTCCTTCCTCTCGTCACTCTCTTCCGTTCCTTCTCCACAGCCTCTCAGGTTCTCTCTCTGATTTTGATCATCTCTTTCTCTCGTCACTCTCGTTAGCTTTGGTTCTGACTTTGATTTTTTTCTCCGCAGTGTCAACATTGGCCACATTGAGTCAGTTGTACGGATTTTGCAGCTCCCTTCCGTCACCGGCGTTTCGCGCGTTTGCAAACCGATTCCTCTTCCGATTGGTGGCGTTCATGTTGATCTGGTTTGTACTCTCGGAAAAGTTCCTGTGTGGATCATCGTCTCTGATAGAAACCCTAGATACATCTCCTGGAGTGGAGACCGCCATGGAAGCAAAGGTTTGAGGTCTAGAATCGAACAGATTCTCGCCGCTGCTAATTCCACAACCACGCTAAAACCTTCTTCGGTGATTCTGTTCTTCGCAAATGGTTTGCCTTGTTCAATTTACGAGAAACTGAAAGACGAATTTGGAGCTGCGCATTTCGATTTCTTCGGGCTGGATTCGGATTCGGATATTTCAATGCTCGATGATTTCGATTGCGAATGGGTTAACGTTGTTCGAACCAGATCATATAAAGAAGCAGTTTCTGTTGAGATCAAGCTCATAGATCAATGTGATTCACTTGCCTCTCCTGAAACTGAGGTTTTAGTTCAAGAAGATGTCACAGAGCTAAGCCAAAAAGATGTTTTTTCTTCTGTAATCTCCTCCATGAGATTGCTTGGTGAAGACTGTCTCATTAACTTCGACACAACGGCTCTTGTTGCTCTCGTTTCTGGAATCAGTAACGGGTGTGCAGAGAGAATCGTGCATACGCCTGAGATCGAATTAGAAGAAAAGTTTAAGGGAAATACTGTTTTTGTGATCGCTCAGGTATTTATGTACCCATTGAGAGGATAAATTCACCATTGTCTCAAAAACATAAACTTTTGTGAAATTGACATGTTATATGCAGGCGAGATCTGAAATTGAGAAGCCAGGTCTTGTCAAAATGGGAAGTGTATTATCAGGGAAGCGAGGGATTGTATGCAAGAGTGTTCTCTCAGAGTTCAAGGAGTTAGTATCCATGTATGCTGGACCCAATGAGAAACTCAGAGCTGAGCAGTTGTTGAAGAGCCTAATGTAATTCACATTGTGCTCTGTAAATCTCAAAGTTCAATACGTTTACTCATTACAATTGTGGTTGATGGTCGATGTGATTGGTGGCAGGGTGGTCAATGACAATCCCTCAGAGCGTGTGATGAGCCTCCCAACAACGAGGAAGTTAGCGATGAAGAACAAGACTGTGTTTGGGACAGGTGATAGATGGGGAGCTCCTACATTGACTGCAAACATGGCGTTTGTGAGAGCCGTGGCTCAATCGGGCATGTCTCTCTCCACTAACGATCATAGCCCTCGAGCTCTCACCGGTGATTAATGGAGTTCAACTGCTACCTATTCTGTAATTTTGTAGGTTCTAAAGACCAAACCTTGTAGACTTGTAGTACTAGGTAAGACAAAACAAAAAGCGGAACCTACCAGTTTACTTTTGTCTGGTGTAGATGTTGGCCAAAGTAATAATAATGAATGTGGAACAGAAAGAATGGAATTTTATTGCACTGAGCAAACAAAACTACAACAACATACAGAGAATACAGAACAACATCTTCCCATATTTTTATCTGAAAACTAATTCAAACCAATTCGGTAGTTTTTTCACACCCATTATTATTGATATTTGGAGAATCACTAGTGTAGTTATAGAGCTATATCACCACTCTTTTTTTTTTTTTTTTTTTTTTTTTTAACCCCTCTGACTTTCACTTGCGGAGGCACGATTTCCCGTGAACACTTTAATCGTATCAAACATATCGGCAATGTTTTTGTCAATCTTCTTACTCTACTCAGCTACTGTTACCTCCAACGCTTGATTTCCGCTAAGCATCTGATCGATTCTCGTGTTTGCTAATGCAAGGTGTCGTGTCCACTTTGGAACAAACCTCGGTATATGAATGAGTAAGCTTAAGATTCATTATATAGAGTTTAATCCTAACAAGCAGAAACCTAGTTATAAGGTCTTCAAATACACATGACCAACATAGACAAGTTTGAAATTAGACATACTAATTGTTATTAGATACTACCACGGATGATATGAATCTTGATCGCATAAACCACGTTGTCGCAGTTGCGAAAAATTTCGCATAAGATGGAGTCATTCTTTGTGAACTTGTTTCTACGGCATATATCATGCCATTTATTTATGCAAACACGTTGATCTCCCCACTTCTTTGTCCTTGCAGTTAGCTTTCCAAACAAGTCGATATATTCAATGTTGTCGTCAAACTTCAAACAGTAGACTTTCACAAACTGTTCATAAACTAACTGTATATAGAGAGCTTTAGAGCATGCACATAGTTGATACTCTATGAGTATCATTAATAATTTTTTAATATTAATTTTAATGTTTGTTTATTGTTTAAAATTTTTTATGATACTGGTAATAAATCTGTTTCCAGTGGTGAGACCGGTATCGGTATTATTAATTAAAAAAAATTATTTGCAAAATCGAAAAATAAATATATAATAATATAAGATAACAAAAGGTAATATTACAATCTATAAAAACATAGAATATACTTCAGCAAAAAAAAAAAACGTAAAATTCAAAAAAACATTAATAAACATGATGATAAAGATAAAAAACATGATGATAAGCAAACGCAATTAAAACTTCAAAAGCCTTATTCTTCTTAAACGAAAGACTCAAATCTTGGCTTGCCTTAAAATGTCTGTTAATGTTTGATAAAACATTTTCAGGTGAGCGTGGAGAGAAAGCATAGAAGATGACTGGTGATATGCTTTCACTGTCTTAGAAACAAACAGAGCTGAAGAACGGTGTTTATCATTTCGGTCTCTAGATCTAATTTCTGTGAATAAAAATGAATGGAGCCTGTGTTTGGTTTCTTTGTTGACACAACAATGCTTTGAAGATACCACTGCCAAGGCAAAAAGGGTTTGCTTTATTACTATTATTACTAATGATCCTGAAACAGATTAGTCTACAATATTTTGAACATGTTATGTAATGCATATTGATATGACTTGTGTGTAAGTATTCTTGATCCAAGTAACCGAGGAATCAGTCACCAAAATTTCAAAAGGTTTCCAAGCAAAAGGAAAGATAAAGATTCTCTGTATACACACAATAGAAAAAAGAAGAAGTCATGCATACCTTAGATGGATTTTTCAAATTGTTGGAGCTGCAAATGAAACCGGAATTAGGATATGCCTGATGTCGTCGGCTCCTTATGAGTTCCACAGCTTTAGAGAATCCCATTCCATGCTTTTTCATCAGATAAGCCACCACTATAGTCACAATTCAAACCAATCAAATTGTGTAAGTATACATATAACAAAACGAAACAATAACCAAATTACAGGTTCAAGAAAAACTCTTAGTTTGTCCACACAATATGTAATCTTTTCACTACCATACCTCTTACCACAGTCCCCAATGATACCAGAATCAACAAGCTATAAATGTATCAAAGCAAACTACAAGATTCATATATACTTCTGCCAAATCTGAGTCTGTAGATTCCTATGGTTACTTAGCAATGATATGATTCACAGTGACTCCTAACCTAAACACTAAATATAATAGCTGAATGTATGAGATTAAGGATGAAAACCTCCTAGACATTCCCATGAAGCAATGAACCAAAACACCACCACCAGATTGAATAGCTTGGTCGATGAAGCTAAAACACAAACACCAAACTAACTCTAACGTCTAAACCCAAATCAAGAAAGACCTATGTTCTTACAAAAACAAAAAGCTACAACATATAAGTGTCCCAAGAGGAGAAACACAACAATGTTAAACTTACTTCAAAAGTGATGAAGGCACTGAAAGCACCATCCTCAGGACGCATCTTGCAGTCAAATTTAGTGATGACTCCACAGCTTCTGAAGTAGCTACGAATCTCATCTTCTGTACTCTGATAAGGAATACCCCTAACATATAACTTTTTAGGAACAACCCCATCTTCTTCTCTCTCTTGGACAATCTGGGTTTGTGGCTAGATGAATCAAGGAGGAATTTCAGAGACTGAGATTGTGGATTGGTTTCGGCTACAGAGACAGATAGTGATTTAACCAAATCTTGTCGAATCCTCTGCTTCAGCTTCTTGTTCGACAGCACCATCTTCTTCACTGAGACCGCCAAAAACAAAAAAAAACAAAAACCCTAATTGGATGATTTTGATTACTTTGGTGGAGAAGAAGATTACTTTGTTGGCTGATTTAGATTTGCCCATGGAGAACTGAGAAAGAGCCGACAGAAGAGAAGTTTTCGAGAGAGAGTTGAGAAAGATGCAAAGATTTTTTTTTTTTTTCTGTTTTAACCAAAAAATACACGACCAATTGCAAACCGACACGTCACATAAACTGAGTATCAAAGGTATCAGTTCACTGATACGTATCAGGCCCAATTAAACGGTTTGGTCCATTATAATATAGTTTTTGGGCTAATGATACTGGGCAAAATTCACCAGTGTACATGGTCTTAGTCAGTAGATAATGAAATGAATTTAAAATGAGAGAAATACTAGTTCTAACTACGACTTACCAGCTCATACGGCCTATCCTTAAGAGCTGTCTCAAAGCTTATACTGTTTGGATCATCCAAATATGCTTCCGGGTTCTCAATGGTATTGGCTGCAAAATTTCCAAGAAAATCAATTTCATAACAGCTTCGTTATAAGCATCAAGTAAATGTTTGAAGGATAATGTTTCTTAAAACCTCTCTTCCTGCTTGTGGCGGACTTATTGAACACCTGGACAGATTCGACCAAGATCGTTGTTGTGTCTAGACTATCAGGAGAATAGTCTGTGTCACTCTTTGTCTCATCATCATTGATCTCTTTCTCTGGATAACGTTTTCAAGAGAAATGTCACTGTTTTCACTCTCTGTCTCATCAGAGATTTCTTCCACTTCAATGGCTGCACGATCTCCTTGCAACCTCCGTAACCGTAAATACTCACTGCATAGCGTCGGTAACCATCGAAGACAAAACTCAAGAACTCAGCGTCTTTAAGGGCATTATCCGCCACAAAATTGGCCCAGCCTCGTTCAAAATACACTTTCTCATGCTTGCTCTTCATTGCTACTTTCCAAATCTTTCCACCAGTCCCCATGAGAATCGCAGTCTTGGGCAACCGACGCGGCAAGTGTTCGTAGTACGAAATTGGTATCAGCTGCTCAACACAAACGAAACTGTTCTGATCAGCAGCAAAGACATAAACTAGAGACTCTGTCTGCAGCCGAGGCCCCATTTAATTTCCAAAACAACCCCACATTTTGTACTATTGTAACAGTCAATGATAGCAATAAATAGAAAGATGAGTCAATGACATCTCTCTGCACTGTTTTGTCCTTTTGTTGATGTTTTAATTTCTCATCGAGTTTGTTTTAATTATGGTTAGTGAGGAGGTCATTAGCTCAGTTTCAATTAACATATTTTGTATTAACGATTCTGTTTATCTAAACATTTGTGGGAAAGAGAATGTGATTAAGAATCTCATAATAATAGAAATTAACTAGGCACAAATTACATATCTGTTCTATCCAGTGCGGCCCTGTATAATATGGGGCCCAATACAAAAGATTTTTTTTTTGATGGATTTTATAGAAGAAATTAAAACTTGAGACCAAATTTTAAAATTTTAGGAAAATGAGGCCTAATTTTGCAATAACAAATAGATCAAATTTAAAAATTTGAGACTAAATCTGAATATTTCAAAAAAATGGGGCATCTTATTTGCAATAAAAAGTATTTTTGAGGCCTAATTTTATACTAAAAAGCTTAAAAAATCTGGAGGCCCAATACACATGTTTCTTAGAAATGTGTGGTGGACCGGGCCTGGTTCTATCTATACTCAATTGTTACCGGGCTGAAACATTTAACCGGGACAGATTGGGAACGGTTTAAGATAATCAAGATTAGACTCTTAAGGGAAAAGTATGTGTTTAAGAGAGAGGAGTTACGAGAGATTCCATTGCCTGATGAAACTCTGATTACAAGACCCTTGTGGCTGGTAATCTTAACTCTGAAGGGACATATCTGTGAGGTTTATAGAGGCTGTGAGATGCTACACACAAATCATAAAAGGCTTAGATGCATAATGCATTTACAAAAATTTCAAACTATTTTATTTTTAATTTTCTTTGTGAAAAGTGAAAACTGTAATATGCAAGGAAAATGTATGTTTACGAACTAATAGTCATTTGTCTTTATAGACTCAATGAGTAGTTTAAAAAACGATTTTAGGAATAAAAATATCTTGGAAAATCAAGCAAATAAAATATAATCGAAATAACTAAATAATTGTTAATTCTTTTATCCATCCACAGTTACTTTCAAATATTCCTTGGTCTAAACTGAAAATACATTGTTTTCTATGATTTCATTCTAGCTTTATTGATAATGTGTCGATTAGGGGGGACCGGTGGTGGTGGTGGTGCAACAATAACTCTGGTTGGTAAACCCAAAGCAAGTTAATTGCACTATTCTGAAATCAAACAGACAAAAATCCTAAATTAGAGACGTCAATTAATAAATCTCGAGACAACATTAATTTGCAAGATGTGGAAATTAAGAACCGAACACTAATTTTACGACCATGACCACAATCTACATCCATAAGGCAAAACACAACCTATAATCTCATACAAGGTTTCAAAAATCACCTTCATCTCTTCCGAATCTTTGGCGATAGTAGCCACATTTTATTCTTACCCATGTTTCCAAAGAGATGCCCCTTCAGACACTGTTCATGCAAAAAAAAATGTGTAAACTTTTGAAAGACAAAGAGTAAATCAGTGAAAAAAATAAAAAAAATCTAACATTTTTCCTCTGGTCTCTTCTCATCTCATCTCGCAGTCAAAGCCGGTCCAGTATCTTCGAATACCCTACACAAATAAAAAAAAAATGCCCTTTATACTTTTTTTTTAAAAAAATTACAAATCATATAGTTATAAAAAGTCATACTAAAACTTGATTAAACAGTTTTTAAATCCATAATCAGTTTGCATGAAAAGAAAAATACTTAAAAATAAAATTATTTTCTTTCAATTTTATTCTTTAAAGCAAAATCTTTGATTTTGTAATTAAAGTCACATACCTTAGCAAGCAGACAAAAGAAGAATTAAAGTCATATACCTTAGCAAGCAGACAATGGAATCAAGCTAAGAAAAATTTCTGTACAAAAATTTTGTTTGGTGAATATAGTTTTCCACTTAATTAACATTTTATTACCTTAAAAGCTTATACTTCACATAATATGGTACAAAAAATCCCAACAAAAAATGAATTATTAACAAAACCTATAATATATATATATATATATATATATATATATATATATATATATATTGTTTTTTTTATATAAAGGACCTAAACCAAATTTCCTAACAATATATCTTGTTTGAAAAATCGCTAGGCGCTAGTCAGGCGGTCGGCATGGGCCTAGCGATTAATCGGAAAATCGGATTAAAATCGGGGATTAATCGGGGATTAGTTTTAGGGTTATTTTAATATTTTTAAAATATATTAATCCAATATTGTAAAAATTTATGATTTTTATTACAAATTTATGATTTTTATTAAAATTTGAACACAAGTTATTGTAAAACATCACAAACTCCCCATTCAAATGATTGAATAACAAAAATAAAAGGTTTTTTTATACTTGCAATCTAAAAAATAATCGGGGTATATAAGATAAGGTGGAAAATAATCGGATTAGGCGGGAAGTAATCGGATTAGGCGGAGAATAATCGGGTTACTGATTTTTTAGGGGATTAGTCATTAATCGAGGCGGATAGGGTGGGCCTAGCGATTAAGCGGGGAGTAATCGGGGCTAGGCGGGGATTTTTAGAACAGGAAATATATCACATCTCTTTGGGTGCTCTAAATCATTGTTTGGGTAATTTAGTTTGTATTGTGGGCCGGGTCTGCTCGCAGTCGCAGTCTCTTTCAAGGCCCAACTTTCAAATACCTATTAAGAGTAAAAACTTATTCTTGTTTTGGTAAAGCTTAATCGAGTGTTTTGTTCAGCAATACAGAAAAATAATCCAAGATATTGATTCGAGATTTCGTGCATCAAGGCTCAAGCTACACAGAAGAAAAGAAATCATTCCTCACAAAAACCAAGATTGTATATTGTTTTTGACAAACCAAAACCGGTTTACATAGATAATTAAACTAAACCAAAAATTCAGATAAATTAAAGAAACCAGAAATTCAGATAAATTAAAGAAATCATAAATTGTTAATCTGGATTATTCATGTATCTTGAAAAATGAAAACACATGACTATGAGAGTAAACTCACGCTTGTCCCACCACCCATCTCTGCTCCAATTCAGGCCTGAAGGTTTCGTTTCATATTTTTCTTCTGTAATTGACCCTTTCTTTCGTTTTTTTCAATGCCCAGTAGAGACGAGCCAACTCTTCTCTATCTTCAGCTGTTTGGATGGCTTGTCTCCGCTTCCCCGTTAATTTTCTCCACCCTTTACTAGAACCACTAGTAACACAATCTTTTTTCGATTTATTCTTGCCTCTCTGTCTCTCTCTCTCTCTCTCTTTTCTCTGCCTGCCCTCTCTCTTTCCTTGCTTGTAAGTTTTTCTGCCTTTGTTTCTCCCGGGATTTGCCCCTCCATTTGTTCAAAAACATTCGGATTCGCAGAAATAATAACGAATGTGGAACAGAAAGAATCGAACTTTATTGCACTAGACAAACAAAATTACAGCAACATACAGAGAATACAGAACAACATCTTCCCATATTTTTATCTGAAAACTAATTCAAATCCAATTCGGTAGTTTTTTCACACCCAGAGAGCTGATATATTATTGACATTTGGAGAATCACTAGTGTAGTTATACCCTTTGTGTTTCTATGGCAGCCATTGGCTTTGTAACTCTATAAGGTGATATGCAATCTACTATTCACTGCTCTATCGTTGGTTGCCCTTTATGTGATTTGATGTTTTTTTAGTCTGTAGACTGTCCTCGGACCATGACGCATCGACAGAAGGAAGTTGGTACTCATCAGGTTTTAATGCCAAGGCGAAATCAGGAAGCGTCGGTGCTGTCTCCATGATCCTATAATTCAGCATAAGTGGACAACAAAAAGATTTGAGTTTAAAATATCATAGCAAGAGAAGAGAGAAAACTCAGACAAAGCTTCAAACTGAAACTCACTTTTCATAAGAGTATAGATCACGGTTTATCCTGACTTTACTTGAAGTTTCTTTCGGTATTTTCTCTGATAGATATTTCATTGTCCCAAAAAGCGGAGGAGTCCTGAAGAAATGTGGATGGATCTTAATGACTGATGGATAGAGAGATACAAGGCGATCCATTGACAAAGGCATAGAAGACGATTTTACCTTGATGTGGGTGAAGAGGTGTTAAACGCCTCACTTGCTTTCTTACTTTCTTTGTAACACTCATCTGCAGCCTGTAAAGCAGCGACCGCCATGCCATGTGATTTCTCTGTGTTTCCTTCATCAAGAATCAAACCGTGGTAGTAGTAAGCTGCAGCCTGGTATTACAAATACACAGAGATACCAAGTATTTTAGTGAAAACAGAAGATACAAATTGAAGCCTTGTACAGATAACCAAGTTTCTCACTCATCTATGTGAATTCTAAAGATCCAATGATGTGAGAAAGAGAGAGAAAGACGTCCAAACTGTACCTTAGCTTCAACATACTTCCACTTAACAAAGAGACTATGCTTTTCGCCCCACCCGTTTGCTAATGGAAGATTCATTAAGTTATCTTGTGCCTAATCAATGTCCATCAATAAGTGTTAGAGAGCTTTTATCGCAAGAAAACATTACAAATTTAACAACCAGAAATACAAAAGAGAGTCTGTCAATTCTTCCAAGAGCCTCAACAAAGAGGAAACTAGTAACAAGCTCAAGCAAGGTTTATACTTTCTTGTTGTTTGCTCTTTTTTTTCAGCACGTAAACGAGCAGTATAGTATAAGTTGGTAGACACGTTTAAAGATGATATTTCTTAATTTATGATATAACTTATTAAGCAATTTAAGTCCCATTTTCCTCCTCAAATATGAGTGATCAGCAGGCACAAGTTACTGACACTTTCGTGATGTGAAATAAACCCTTTCTTCTTTTTGCTATTTCGTTTTGTTTTTGGTTTTTTTGTCCCATTATTCTAAAGTGGATAATACACACTACTCCCATTAAGACACCTAATCTTTCTACGTTTCAATTCATTATAATAATAAAGTGATGACCACAAAAGGTATACAAGATAACAAATTTGATAAGGTAAAGGATCACCTGCTGCCAGTATTTCACCATTTCACATGAAAGTCTTCGTTTCACAGCAAGAGTGGCTTTTGCACTATCAATCGCCATCCCAAGTTGGATATCAACACCCTAAATCAGAAAATTAGAACTTTAATAGAGGACTACAAATGTCTATTAAACTAATCAAAAGGTACCTATCTACATCACTACTTCTAACCTAGGCTGAGTTTCTAGTAGTTGAACATGATGACGATATTCACAAATAAACTAGGCAACACATGTAGCAAATCATAAGTAGTTAATCCCAAAAAAAAGTGGTTCTACCTGGCCTAATGCTTGCAAACAAAGTGCCCGTAAAGCTCCTTCTGCTAGGTCAACTGGTAAACTTCTCCTGTAGAAAAGGCAAAGGAGAAACAACCATCGTGTCAGCAGAGTCGATCAGAACTATTGAAAACTACAATCTTTGACATTAGAAACTTTGTCATATATGAACCTCAGCTCGGTTGAAAACTGAGGAAGAACATGCTTCACAGCACAGTCAAGGTATCCAGCTGCCTTTAAGAAGATATCGATTGAAGCTCGCCTATTTTCTATAAAAGATTGAAACAAGCATATCGTTAAGACTAAAAGACATTACCATTACAATTTCCAATAATGCTAATCGAGACAGTAGAAAACTGTATTGTCCATATATAATGCTAAATAAGCCAGAGATTGTCGTCTATGGCCTTCATAGACAATACATTCCTTCAACCTTTCTACCTGCCTGCCTTATCCATCCATCTAGAGAATCCTAGAAACATAGATCTTTCTATAAACTAGCTATCAATTTCCCTCTTAAGAGCATCAGAAGGAACCCTCTTCTAATCTATTGTTGGATAACTAACGAGGGGTCAATACATCAGACAGTTCCATTTCTGGAGAAATGGTGCTTATGAAATTTCAAGAAAATGTGAAGAGGAAGCGGAATCTTACAGAAAACAACTAGCATGTATGGTATTTCTCTTAAGTACGAGCAATTTGGCAGGTCTTACCTTCTGATATCTTTGGATGATAGCCATCACTGGAACCTCTAGGAAGAAGTAGTAAATTGGCTTGTGACATTTGTAGCATTGCCATTAGATGCAAAACCGACAGAATTTCATACCAAACGTTTGATATGGCTGTTTCCTGGTAGACGTATATAATCTTGTCAGAGACTACCAACCATTAATGTAAAAGTCTAAATCCTAAAGTGAAGGAACAAACAAAACAGCACAATAAGAGATAAACAGTTTTGGTTCCCGCACCTCTTGCTCATCTTCCTGATTTACCCAATTAAACTGTACTTTGCATTGTAAATGGCTACCTGAACATATAAAAAAAATATATGTCAGAATATCTACAGCCAAACAGATCTCGATACTAGAGCACATCAATAGTATATTACCATCTTTAGTTAATCCTAAGAGAACAGGTAGATAATCTTCCAAAGCTTGATGGAGATCTGCGAGCGTAGAACCTCCTACAAGAACCAATTCCGTTAAGTTAGAAGGGGGAAAGCAGGGCAAAGAGAAACAAGAAACAGAAAAGATATTCTTCCATACCATGCTGTGTCTTCCTCCTAGTTCTTGTTATCGTTGGTCCTTCTTGATTTGCCATCACAACTATTCGCGTTCTTAAAGCTGTCAAGCGCTCCACCAGAGTCTTTGGCAATTGATCACCCAGTGACTGAGAAAACTCCACAGGCTTGGGTATCCTTAAACCAGGTACGTATACTGAAACATCTCCGATACTCGTTGGCTTTCTTCTGTTTCCACCAGTGTCCTTTGGCCTTGATGCAAAGCATCCCATTTCTAGAGCTTAACGAATCTACAACCCCAACAGATAAAAACAGAAACAGAGAATAACCTTAGCAATGACCAAATTTGATATCTAAATGAGATGATCAAGCTAGAGATCCTCCATGGAACATGGCACAAAGAGACGAAATTAATTAATGTCCAACCAAAAACAACCCAACTCCTATCTCGTCCACTAAATTCATAAGATAAAGTTAAACTAGCTCACGAGCCATCTGCCATACTACAATCTTCATAATTCTACGTGACTAAAACTCTAATCTACTTTTAGACCAATGTCCAAGCAGAAACAAACAAGTAAATGACACCATTTGATAGATGTGGTTCTCACCTACCTCTTGACGTTTATCAGAATTATTGGCTAAAAGACATAAAATTCAAGTGATTGCTGCAAAGAAAAAAAAGAGACTTAATCAGCTCAAGAAAAAAAGAACATGTGACTCACAGAGAAAGCATGAAACTTTAAATGTTCTATGAACGAAATCCATTAAAAACGAGAATTTTCTAAGTCTAGGAAGCAACTTGACATGAAAAAACAAAGATTTTGAGTGAAGGGTCATCAAAGATAATGCAAGAATACATAGAGAAAGGGATGGTGTATGGAGCCAAGAAACCTCGTTACTGGTTTAAGCAAAAACTTCAATACATGGAAAAAAGAAAACCCTTAAGCAACATTTTGAAACGAGTCTATCAAATTGTGAGTTTTCTCAGACTCGAATTGAATCCGGAGAACCAACTAGGAACCTCCAAAACCCTAATTCCAGAGCCGGAGCGAAAAAGGGTTTGAATCAGAGAGTATATGAATTTGAAAAATCGAAACTTTACCATAAAAAAATGCTTCTGCTATTTCCTATTGGAGAATGGAAACGAGAGAGAGAGAGAGAGAGAGAGAGAGAGAGAGAGAGAGAGAGAGAGAGATAGTGTTGGATTGCGGAATCGCAATGGTATAAATCCTGGTTCAGGGGATTGGAGATGGTAATTAAAGAGGATGGGGCTGAGAGAAGAGAGCAGAGGAGGAAATTGAGAATGAAGATGAAGAAAGACTCGAAAAGGGCACAAATTTCAACTTTTTATTATAAAAGCAAAATTAATGCTCTTTCGACTTTTAGAGTTACCTCTCATCAAAATTATTAAAATTGTTGAAAAAAGAGGTTGAATAAAAATAATTTACTATGAAGATCAATTTTTCAAAATAAAAATATGGAATTTCATTATAAAAATTAAAAATTTTGATTTTTATTTTTAACTCGGTATTGACATACAATCACAATGACATTACAAAAATATTCTCAACTTGTTTTCTACTCGTTACTTTAAACCGTTTTTAACTATTTATTTACTCTAACCGTTTGTACCATTTTGTATTACCAATTAGAAATTAGATTATGTTTTTGTATTTTGTTCATTTAAAATATTATCAATGTGGCCAATGTTTTTTTTTTCCTTCAAAACATATTCATATTAGATACAATTTCTTAATAAAAACATTTTCATGAAAAAGATTTTTTCTTCCCTCAAAAAGCAAGCCATGTTTTTCAATTTGAGAATGTACGAACCAAAAGACAAACTACCTATATTTTCAAGGTATGAGAAAATTATTTAGCTATAAAATAAATGTGTATGGAGTATGTCGATGATGTCCACCATTATCAATACTTATCCTACAACATGCATACGCATGGATATATGGTTGGTTTCCATAATTCTAAATTATTAAAAATTAGAAGCTCCTTGGCACCATCCTCTCTCTGAATCATACGAAAGCTTTATTTTTAATTTAAAGTATGTCACAAATCCTTGTATAGAAAGTGCCTCGTACGTTAAGGTTTGTTTTTTAAAATATGTGCGTGTATGTGTAGTCTATTGTTTCTACATGTTACAAAATTATCAAGTTGGATTTTAACCACACAAAAAAAAAGTCAAGTTGGAGTATTTATACCAAGTACATTCGCCATAGACCGAATAAATATGTGTTACATGACATCAAAACGACCGTCCCTTTCTAAAATATCATTGAATCTTTAGATCTTTTTGGTTACAAACCACAATCACAAAAACATAATGAGTCACCAATCAAAAAAAATCCACCGGCCTATGCATAAGCATCCCACGTCCACTATTTGCTCAAAAATCATTCTCACACAAAAAAAAAAAAAGCATTAGTTTCTGTTTTGGGTAATATCAGTGATGTCACATGCAGTCCATGTGGCAGAAATGTCAATCAAAGTGACGTTGCTATGTTATGGGCAACGTAACGACGAAAGAAGATATTTGTACAAAACCAGTTGAGGGAAGACACGTGTCCAGGTTCATGAATCGGTTTCGGTTAGGAGATCACGACTGTCTCACCGCCCCAACGGTCTGTAGCAAAATTTATAAAGGACGGTTGGTGACGACACGTGTCTTCAATCATTCCTTTACTTACTGTTGGTTCGATGTTACCAGCAGGCTAAAGAAGCCTTAAAGCTACTTTGTATTTTTTTTATGTTTCGTCTACGACTTGGTTTCCTTTTATAGAAACTAACTGATTTTTTTTTTTTTTTAACCAACTAAAAGACCCTATAAAGTAATTCGATCATTACAAGTAAATCGAGATGTTGAATTCGAAATTTGGTTAGGGTTTTCTAATTTTGTTTAGAAAAGGTATTAATCAAATTAAAACCGTATCTAGCATGAATTAGTATGATACAACCAGTGGCGGATCCAGGAAAGTATTTAGTATCGGACACCATTTATTTTATTTGTTTTTTTTCAAAATTATTACATCTATGAAAATTTAAATTTTGTAATAAAATATATAATTTATCCATTCAGATAGTTTGTTTCTTACAACCTATGCAGGTACTAAGGTACATAATGTATATAGATATACAATTTTGTAATACATTTCCATTAAAAAAAAGGGAAAAAGATACTTAGCTACACGAAGTATGCTACAATACATGGCCACACATCCGAAGTTTAAAAATATATCTCTAACTACACAAACTATATGTATCACATGCCCACATATACGAACTATATGTAGTCATGTCGCCAACATCACAAACATTTTTTTCCGATACATTTTTCGCCGGAATCTGGTATTGACCAGTTTGACCGGCGCTGACCAACATAAATATTCAAAAAATTTTTTTTTTAGTTTTTTAATATTTAGAAAATTATGTTATTGAATCATTTATAATATTATATAATCAAAAAATATATATACAATATTCAATATAAAAATATTTTGTATATATAGTCAATGCATTGATTCTTATAATTAGTTAGTTTCGATAATTTCAAAACTAAACTAAAAATAAAATAAAAACCAATTAGGTAAAATAATTGTAAATATGAAATTTTCTATACTCTCTAGTCTAAAGTTTTTTGTATAATATGTTGTTAATTTTTGTATCTAAAATTATTACGAAAAATTCTTCTAATAATACAAAAAAAATTAACAACATATTATAAAAAAAACTTTAGACTAGAGAGTATTTAAAATTTTCTATTTATAATTATTTTACCTAATTGGTTTTTGTTTTATTTTTAGTTTAGTTTTGAAATTATTGAAACTAACTAATTATAAAAATCAATGCATTGAATATATATACAAAATATTTTTATATTTTTATATTGTATATATTTTTTTAATTATACTATATTATAAATGATTCAATAACATAATTTTCTAAATATTAAAAAACTAATTTTTTTTTTTTTAATATTTATGTTGGTCAACGCCGGTCAAACTGGTCAATGCCGGATTCCGGCGAAAAGTGTATCCGAAAAAAATGTTTGTGATGTTGGCGACATGACTACATATAGTTCGTATATGTGAGCATGCGATACATATAGTTTGTGTAGTTAGGGATACATTTTTAAACTTCGGATGTGTGGCCATGTATTATAGCATACTTCGTGTAGCTAGGTATCTTTTTTCCTAAAAAAAGCATTATAGAAATATATAATATCAATACATTTACTATTTTAATTAATTAAAGAAATATCAAAACATATTTTTCTGAGAAGAAGTTGGAACTTAATGAGGAAATGATTAAATTAATGTTTAAGATGAAGGAATAAAAAAGGGAAATCTGACACAAATGAGACTCGAACTAGTGACGGGAGTTTTGGATTGTAGGAACACTACCAATAATGCTAGGGTGTTATTATTAATTATGTTTACAAACAAAACAATATAGATTTAGTGTGGGGCACGTGCCCCACCTTCTAACCACTTGGATCCGCCCCTGGATACAATTATTTAGTTAGTTTTGGTTTGATTTTGTTTTCTCCATTTAATAGTTAGGAAGTTTAAATCCAATAAACCTGCCATGTTTAACTGCAGTGGTAAGTAAAATTCAAACTTAAGCATGATCATTGTTTCGATTTGGTTTGACTATTGGTTGTTACACTAAATGTACATTTAAACATTTGTCCCATCAGAGCCGGTCCTGGACATAGCAGAGTGAAACATTTGCTATGTCCCATATTTTTTTTGAAATTTTTAAGCAAAACTTATTTACAAAATGGTTCCAATTTTATTTATTTTTACGATAATTGGTCCCAATAAATCTCCAAATTTTAAAAAATTTGGGAGCATCTGGCTTCCAAAATCTCTAAGGCTGGCCCATAAGGATCCTATGTACATCCCAACAAATTTTAAAGCCCATTTAAAATGAAAGGTCTCAATATAAGAAAGCCCATTAAATAACTTCCAATTTTCTCTCTCTCTCTCTCTCTCTCTCTCTCTCTCTCTCTCTCTCTCTCTTTCGTCTCTCCATTGCCGTCCTATTCCTCTGGTTCCTCGTAGTCTCTTTCGCTTTAAACCTCGCAAAGAACTTATCTTCGAGTGATTGATTACTGAATGATGCGAAGGCTCGTCTCCTGTTTTGTTCGTTGTAGACTCTCCTTGCATTTATCGACAACACCACAACAAAGGTCCACACTTTTCTCTCATCTGTTCAGTTCTCGTCTAGATTCTATTCAAATCGACAAAAAAATCTCATCTTTTTCTGGACATCGATTCTGTTCTACGACTTTGTTAGACCCAGAACTTGAAATTATCCGTAGAGAGAAAGTTTCCGAAGATCAATCACTGGTTTATTGCAATGAAAATGATATTAGAACAAAGGGTTCTAGTCATGCGGTTGGAATCTTACACGAAGCTATAATGGCGAATTTGAATGCGTATGATGATATGGAGAAAGCCCTTGATGATTCTGTTGTCGATTTGACAACTCCTGTGGTATGCAAGATCTTACAAAGGCTTCAATACGAGGAAAAGACGGCTTTTCGGTTCTTTACTTGGGCTGGACATCAAGAACATTACTCACATGAGCCTATTGCTTACAATGAGATGATTGATATATTGTCAAGTACGAAGTATAAGAATAAGCAGTTTAGGATTGTGATTGATATGCTTGATTACATGAAGAGAAACAAGAAAACCGTTGTTCCTGCGGATATTCTGTTGGAGATTCTGAGGAAGTATTGTGAGAGGTACTTGACTCATGTTCAGAAATTTGCCAAGAGGAAACGGATTAGAGTGAAGACGCAGCCGGAGATTAACGCTTTCAATATGCTTCTTGATGCTCTGTGTAAGTGTGGTTTGGTCAAGGAGGGTGAAGCTTTGCTTAGAAGGATGAGGCATAGAGTTAAACCTGATGCAACTACATTCAATGTCTTGTTCTTTGGGTGGTGTAGAGTGAGAGACCCTAAAAAGGCAATGAAGCTGCTTGAAGAGATGATCCAGGCTGGTCATAAACCGGAAAATTTCACTTATTGTGCTGCCATTGATACTTTTTGCCAAGCTGGAATGGTGGATGAGGCAGCTGATTTGTTTGAATTTATGATAACCAAAGGCTCTGTTGTTTCTGCTCCAACCGCAAAGACGTTTGCTTTAATGATTGTGGCATTGGCAAAGAATGATAAGGCAGAAGAATGTTTTGAGCTAATTGGGCGTATGATAAGCACGGGTTGCCTTCCTGATGTGTCGACATACAAGGATGTAATTGAAGGTATGTGTATGGCTGGAAAGGTTGAGGAAGCGTACAAGTTCTTGGATGAGATGAGCAATAAAGGTTACCCGCCTGATATAGTAACTTACAATTGCTTTCTTAGGGTACTGTGTGAGAATAGAAAGAGCGATGAAGCACTTAAACTTTATGGAAGAATGGTAGAGTCGCGTTGTGCTCCTAGCGTGCAAACATACAACATGCTGATATCTATGTTTTTCGAGATGGATGATCCCGATGGAGCATTCAATACATGGAAAGAAATGGACGAAAGAGACTGTGTTCAGGACATTGAAACCTACTGTGTTATGATCAATGGGCTTTTCGACTGTCACAGAGCTAAAGAGGCGTGTTTTCTACTGGAAGAGGTTGTGAACAAAGGACTCAAACTGCCATATCGAGCGTTTGACTCTTTCTTGATGCGTTTGTCTACTGTTGGTAACCTCAAGGCAATCCATAAGCTTTCTGAACATATGAAAAAGTTTTACAACCATAGTATGGCTAGGCGTTTTGCACTCAGTGAGAAGAGAAAAAGTACAAAACTCAGAGGGAAGTAATGGGAAGTGAGAATTGTTGGACCATATCATCATACTAAAACAAAGAACCATTCTCAGCAGTGCGATGGTTCTGTTGCCTCGAGAGGAGCTCTTTGTGATTATAATCCCTGGTGAAATTTCATCCATCAAAGTCCCCAATTCTGGACCAATAATCATGGTCTCCAAAGCAAAGAGACCTATCCAGGTCTGTTGTCAAATAGTTATGTTGATTTTTTTTAAAAAGCTCTCAGAGCGCACAATATGTTTAACATGTTCGTTTAAAGTCATTGGATTGACCATTGCGTACATAGAGCCGAACTTTGTATGATCCTTAGCAATGTGAAAGGCCTGTTTTCTTTATGGTTCATGACTATTCTGGTTTACCATCTGCTCTTGCTCTCTGATTCTCGAGTTTGATGTGAGTTTCTTGAAACATTATGATGCTAGAACAGCTTGGCTTCATCGTCCGGCTAAGATTAACGACGTTGCACCAGTTCTGGTAACAGGTTCAAGTCTCAAGAACTCTTGGTGAAGACTGAAGACATGACAGTTGGTATCTCAGCATTTAGTACCCGTCTATAGTTGAAAAATGAAAACCGGTCTGGTATATGTTATCGGTTTAGTGTAATCAGGATCCGGTTTAGTTGAAATGAGACATTTTTGAAGAAACAACTTAAGTTTAGTTATGATAGGTTCGAAAATCGAAACTGAAGAAGGCTTCTCTCCTAACTACCAATAGAACAAACTGAAAGTTGGTTATGGCTTCTTTCCCAACTAACTCTCTGTTTTATTTTATTTTCCTACTAAACTTTACCAGCTATTATTTTGGTTTTCGCTTAAAGAAAATAAACAGAAACTAATAGAAGAACTGTTCTAATTTATCCCACGGAACATTCAATGTAACTGATTCTGTTTTTAGTCCTCAATGTACGAAACCTATAAAGTTCCGTTTTGGACAAGAGAGAAACTAATGACGTCCTTGGAGACCAAATATTTGACCACCTTTGTATTTTTTACGACTAAATGTTTGACCACATCAGAATTAATAAAAATTGCTAATAGTAAAATTGCTAAGAGAGTTAATAAAAATTGCTAATAGTTAGTCCACTTATAGTTGAAAGAGAGATAAAAAAAGGTTTTTTCAGAAAAAAAAAAAAAGTGAAATAAAGAATGATATATTTATTATCTATTTTTATTTTTACTACTACTAATGAAAAAAAAAAGAATATATTTGTCCGATGATGCTTAGCCTAGTCAGTTCGATCAAGTTAGTTGTTAATGTTTTGGTGTTAAAAAGCTGAATTAACTTGCTGAAAATAGTTAGTTGTATTGTCTCCACGTTGGCCGATATATTCTGAATTAAGGCTTAGAGAAAACGTACGTTGATTAGGTCTGAAAGATATCAAAAACCTATCCAACAATATGACCTGCCATTTAACCAGAGAAGTCCACAACATAGGTACCAAACTCTCTCCTTTTCCTCGTGTTCTTTTTTTTTTTTTTTTCAAAGTTCTCTCTAAACAATTAATCAGCATTACCAATTAACTACCAAAGGCAATATAGTTGGAATCCACATATAATGGAATAATAACAAATATCTCATGATCCATCTAAAGTAATGAGTATAGAAATTGCCCATGATATTTTTGTTATTAATTAACTTTAAGCATATGGAGAAGTTTATTTATGAGGAACAACATAAAAAAAAATTAAAATTCTAGAGAAAATATCACAAACTAATTTCATGAGAAATATCATAATTTAAGTTTTTCTTTTAATCTAATATAGCAAAGTTAAGTAGTTTCGTTATACAATCTAAGTATGATACTTGTGTCTTGTAATGTTTAATATTAGAAAGAAAAATTATAATGAAAAAAATCTATATATATATGTGCATAAAATGATAGAAATATTTATTAGTTCTTATAAAAAAATTCTAAAAACAGCAATAATTCACAAATTTAATTAGGATATTGAAATTTATTTTATTATATGTAAATACGTAGCTTGCCAAAGAGTACACAAACGTAGATGAGTATTGGTGGCTTGAAGTAGCCGGTGTAGGTTAGAACTTAGAAACAAACCTTAAATTAATAATTTAACTATACGAAGGGACGTGGAGAGGTTAACGAAATTTAATTAGCTCACACAAAGCAATCTCTACCCATATATCTAAAATCAATATTCCATAAATATTAGTATATGAACTAATTAAGATCCAAGAAAATAAAGAAAAGAAAAGGTAGATTACTTAGAAGAGGGGTGTTGTGTTTGGTTAGGGAAGACGTTGGCATCAGTCGCCGGTAGAGAGGTCCGTCCAAACCCTCTCGACTCCCTAACGGATTTTATTTAGTTTATTTTTCTTCATATACATAAAATGTATATTATATACTCTCAATAATATATATATATATATATACGTGCAGGTACTCTTCAGCTTTCTTCTTGTTCCCACATACCCATCTTCCCCAACCTTTCCCCAAGAAAAAAACTTAGGGTTTTAAATTCTATTTTACACATAAAATAAACACACCAAAATATTTGCGTACGTTATTGTCTTATTGATATAGAATCTAGGTGTCTGTTTCTTTTTCTTTGTTCTTGTATTGGTTTGGATCGGTATACTTAGTTATTACGTAATTAGATAGATCGGCGTGAAGAAGAAAATGATCATGTGCAGCCGAGGCCATTGGAGACCAGCTGAAGACGAGAAGCTCAAGGATCTTGTCGAACAATACGGTCCTCATAATTGGAACGCCATAGCTCTCAAGCTCCCTGGTCGATCTGGTAATTAATATCTTCTAGGGTTGGTCGTCCATATATATATACAAAACTAGCTAGGGTTTGATACCCGTTTTGATACTTTGATATACATATGAATTAATTGTGTTGATATATGCAGGTAAGAGTTGTAGATTGAGGTGGTTTAATCAATTGGATCCAAGGATAAACCGAAACCCTTTCACGGAAGAAGAAGAAGAAAGACTTTTAGCGGCTCATCGGATCCATGGGAACAGATGGTCCATCATCGCAAGGCTTTTCCCTGGAAGAACTGATAACGCCGTCAAGAACCATTGGCACGTCATCATGGCTCGTCGCACACGTCAAACCTCTAAGCCTCGTCTTCTACCCTCGACGACTTCGTCTTCTTCTTTAATGGCGAGTGAACAAATCATGATGAGTTCTGGTGGTTATGATCGTAATTATAGTTCCGGTGATAGGAAGAAAATATTACCAGCAGACGTTATAAATTTCCCTTACCAGTTCTCTCATATCAATCATCTTCAGTTCCTAAAGGAGTTTTTCACCGGAAAGATCGCTTTAAATCACAAAGGTAAACTCAATATGATGGAGAAGGAATCTATTTTCTATAGATGTGTTTGCATGTATATGAGTCTTGCACGGATTATTGATGAAAAAGTATATGTTCCAGAATTTTTACATGAAGTTTAGCCGACTTTTTATTTTTCAAAGAGTTTAGCCGACTTTTTCATTGCATATATAATCATTTATCTGATAGATTTCAATTAAAGTTTCATGTCTTTCTTGCAGTCATCATCATATATTGTTTTCGTCATTACATTAAATCATCTCTATATCTTTTAAACATTTTATAGTTGCAATCGACATATATAGCTTAATTATAATTAATATTGTCCTTCTTTTATCGTTTGGATCGCAGCAAACGAGAGTAAAAAGCCTATGGAGTTCTACAATTTTCTACAAGTAAACACGGATTCAAACAAGCGCGAGACTATAGATCAAGATTCGGGTCAAAGCAAACCCAGTAACTCGGGCACCAAAAATGAAAGTCATGTTCCCTTCTTCGACTTTTTGTCTGTTGGAAACTCTGCCTCCTAGGATTAGCTTCTTTGCAGACTATAAACCCTAAATTGTTAGCTTAACTATTTAGTCCGTATACGTACGGGACTCTAGATCGTTAGCATGTATGCTTGATGTGTAAAATCACTAACTAGTGAGCTCTTACCTGAGAAAAATGTAAGAAAATTGTGAGAAAAAAACCTAATGTTGATGTATACCCATATATACTAGTATCACACATTCTCAATGTCTGTATTTCCATCGAGTTGTTAATAACAACTTGTTATCTATCAAAGTTATCCGTATGTTGGAATCTATTTGTATAATTTTGTCTTGTATTTGATGAATAACATGTTTAAATGTTTAATTCCGTGACCAAAAAATTAATCATACACATTATGCATGTAGCTAGTTCTTATATGGCGGTATTCTTTAGTTTGGAAAAAAAAAAAAATTCTAAAAGAAACGAACGAAAGATGTCGTGTAAGTTTGTAACAAAGACTTTTAACAAAAACAAAGTTTGTAACAAGATATACAAGTACATATACATCTGCGGACTAATCAAATATATCGCTTAGAGCATGTGCATTGGTAAGTCTCTCACCAAAATCTCTCGCTTACAAAAAAATATTAAAATTATTTTCAAGGTTTTTATGTTTTGTTTTGTTTGGCATTAAAATTAAAAGAGGCAAGAAGGCCTTAGTTGTTATAAAAGCCCAATCCTTGTAGTTATTATCAAATTGAAGCCAATAAAAGATAAGAAAGCCCAACGATGGAAGTAGCCCAAAATGAGAAAAGTGTAACAGTGGATCGCCGGAGATGATGAACGAAGAAGAAGAAGAAGAAGAAGCAGATCAGACACGGGTTCTCCGCTCTGAAAGCTGATATACGATTCGGGATTTGTGCTCTCAACCATGCGAGTGATCGAGTCAATGTCCCTATGAGAGTGACGATACAATCTGTTATTGCCCTCCTTCCAGATCTCATAAGAGTAAAAAATAACGCTTCCGATCATCGTCTTCCTCTTCCGAGTGACGATTCAAATCAAAGCCGAGATTGAAAGAAACCGCCATAGACAATGGCGACTAAGGCAGCTTCGTCTTCCAGCCTCCCCAAATCTGGAGCCATTTCCAAAGGCTACAATTTCGCTTCTACTTGGGAACAGGTAATCGTACAATCTGAGCTCGGCTTTGATCCAGGAAGATCCATTGATGAGTCTAGTGTCCAGTGTGCCTGGATCTGAATGATGCTCTGTTTGTTGAGAATATACTGAATTGTAATTCCCGTTGCAGAGCGCTCCTTTGACAGAGCAGCAACAAGCAGCTATTGTTTCTCTATCCCACGCAGTCGCTGAGCGGCCCTTTCCTGCCAATCTTGTGAGTCTGAGGTTTTCAGTTTTGGATTTTGTTGAGAATGTTTTCCGTTTTTTTTGTGGTTTGATGTCAGTGTTAGTTCATGGTTATAGGTACATGAGCATGTTCACAGGCCCGAGAATGGCTTGTCTGTCTCAGTAGAGGACACACATTTGGGAGATTCTGGAGCAATTGAAGCTGTTTTGGTTAATACCAATCAGGTAATCTCTTGTCCTGCAACTTAATTTTCCAAAGATCTGTGACGTCTGTCGAGAAAGACCATGCTTAGTTGATTTGCAGTACTATAGGAGTTGCTTTTGTATTTGTGAGCATCTCTTTTTCTTGCATCTTTACATGTGTACTAATGTGTCTTTATTTCGATATATGTTGGTTTTATTACAGTTCTACAAATGGTTTACTGATCTTGAATCAGCGATGAAGTCTGAGGTTAGTGATAGTCATGTTGTTCCTTGGTTAAAAGTTGGAAAAGATTACTTGAAATTTGTCTAAATGATTTTCTCTTTTCTGATTTAGACAGAGGAAAAGTATCGGCACTATGTCAACACTTTAACTGAGCGCATCCAGACATGTGATGATATACTCCACCAGGCAGGTTTTCACCAAGTTATATACAATGCTGTGGTCTTACCTTGCCAACAAATTATAACACGTCTGCTTCATTATTGACCTTAGGATTTCTCCTGCGCAGGTTGATGAAACACTTGACCTATTTAATGAACTGCAGCTTCAACATCAAGGAGTAACAACAAAGACTAAAACTCTTCATGATGCATGTGACCGACTGGTATTCTTTTCTATTAATCTCTTGCATGTTTTTCCATCCTACCTGCTATACATAATCGAAATGACAAACGAAAGATGCTTAATGAATCATGGCTGATCAAGAGTTTTCTGCTATTTGATTGTTGTAGTTTGCTTGCCTGAGCTAATTTTCACTTTCTTCCACCTTTCTAGTTAATGGAGAAGCAGAAATTGATGGAGTTTGCAGAAGCTCTAAGGAGTAAGCTCAACTATTTTGATGAATTGGAGAATGTAAGATTTACATTCTGGCCTACCTACATAATTTTTGACACATGTTACAGTATCAGCGTGTAGTTGCTTCGGATGGTGCTCTTGTTTTATTCATTAACGTAATCTATTTGAATTTTGGCCTACTTGTGGTACTTAGTTCATAGTACTTTACTGAAGGCTGGTTGTAGATTTAAGAGAAAATATCTCAACAAGGTGTTAAACTGCTCTAATATCTCCTTCTTTTTTCGCAGATATCGTCTAATTTTTATTCACCAAATATGAATGTGTCAAACTCAAACTTTCTCCCACTACTGAAACGTCTGGATGAGTGCATATCGTGAGTAAATTGGTGTTGAATTCAATATTATGAAATTTACATCCACTACTTGGCAATTTTCTATAAGAATGCCGCACTAATTCTTCCATTTCCCTTGAAGTGATTGAAATATGTCTCTTTTACCTTGAATTCTGTAGGTACATCGAAGATAATCCTCAATATGCAGAGTCAAGTGTTTATTTGCTCAAATTTCGTCAGCTCCAGGTACTACGAAGAGCCCCTCCTGTCTCTTTCTCTGTGTCTCTCACTAAGAGACGCGTGGGTCACAGTTCATACGCATGCACAAACTCATATATTGTTTCCAGAATTTGTAGTGGAGATTATTATATTGTAATTTGTTATAGAATGTACTAATATTTATATATTTTACAGTCGCGGGCCTTGGGCATGATTCGAACTTACATTCTTGCAGTGCTTAAAACGGCTGCTTCTCAGGTAATTTTTCTTTCTAATATGCATGTATTCTTGCACAGCTTACAAGAAGCATGTATATAGTTCTTGTAACTGTGTATATTTCATATATTGCATATCTTTATGCATGTAATCTATGCAGGTAGAGTGAATTGTTAGGTAAGGTTATACCTAGTTTCCCTAAGACATACAAATTGATTCCATTGTCAGGTTCAGGCAGCATTTCGTGGGACAGGTGGAAACAAAACATCTGTCTCGGAGGGTGTCGAGGCATCTGTTATATATGTTCGCTTCAAGGCTGCTGCAAATGAGGTGATACATTTTGATTTTCTTCCCATGTTAGTGCAGATATGCTAGGGTCACAATATTAGATAAGAGAACAATGAAAATGAGCTTTTGTAGCATTATTCGATGTCAGTTTTGCGAGTTTGTTTTTGAGATTATGCATGGCGATATTTTATATCTTATGACATTAAACATCGAAAAATTATTGGTCCAGCTTAAACCTGTATTGGAGGAGATTGAGAGTAGGTCAGCAAGAAAGGAATATGTTCAAATCCTTGCAGAATGCCACAGACTATACTGTGAACAACGGCTCTCGCTTGTGAGCTCATTTTCTGGACTACACTTTGGTTTAGTTTTCTCTCTGCAAGTAACTAGACTCACCTGTTTACTGTTCATTTCACATTATCAGGTCAAAGGCATAGTACACCAACGAGTATCTGATTTTGCCAAGAAAGAGGCACTGCCATCGTTGACTAGATCGGGTTGTGCATATCTGATGCAGGTATTTGAAGGAAAATAAAGGGACGAATACCTTGCTTTACTCATGAGGGTTAATAGGAGCTATATCAGTTTAGTAGAATTGGACACCATTATAAGGGATAGAAACATATAGAAAAATGAGAATGTTAATATAGTTGATAATCTGTGCGACTTCAAAGGTAAGACGAAGGTCTTTTTGAGAGAGACAATGGCTGGATTATCAGCTTTAGCAACTGAGGATAATGGGCTTGGTTTTGCAGAACATGAAATTTCTGCACCACATGTCTTAACCTCCATTATGAATTTCAGGTTTGTCATATGGAGCATCAACTGTTTACTCATTTCTTTCCAGCATCATCAGAAGAAGTTTCGAGTCTGGCACCTTTAGTGGATCCTTTGTAAGTTTTTCTATGCCATGCTGTCTATGTTCTTTGAATCTGATTATGACTTCTTAAAAGCTTAGAGAAATGAGTAAGCATAAGTGATGTTTTGAATTTGGAGCAAATATGAACTTTTATGGCTAGTATCTTCCGAAATGATTTTGTTTGTTATATCTGATGTGAAACTTCCAGTAAACTGTAGTTGTTGTAATCGGTGAATCCATTACATTGTAGTCAACTTTCTTTGAATCTGAATATGACTTCTTAAAAGTGTGTGATTCAGAAAATATGAGTAAGTGATCAAAATTGTTTTCGGTTGATATATCTTATGCGGTGCATCCAATTGATCACATTTGCTTGTTCCTGAACAGGTCTACGTACTTGTATGACATTTTACGCCCAAAACTGATTCACGAAGCAAATATTGATCTTCTATGTGAGCTCGTTCATATCCTTAAAGTTGAAGTCTTGGGGGACCAGTCAGCTAGACAGAGTGAACCACTGGCCGGACTGAGGCCTACATTACAAAGAATTTTGGCCGATGTAAATGAGAGATTGACTTTCCGTGCCAGAACATATATTCGAGATGAGGTGTCGTATTTAAGTTTTCCTACAAGTTCTTTACCTTGCCTTTACTTCCATATGTGTGGTCTTTTCATCTGCGATTATGTAGAAACAGTTAACTTTGTATGTTGTCACCACTAAGACGATTCACCTTACTATACTAATAAGATGCAATTGTATTATTACTGTGATACTGAATGACTTTTAAGTGGAGAAATTTACTAGTTTCGGCTATGTCATCCTGTTTAGCCTCAAAGGATTTTGCAAGTATTAGTTGCTCTGTTTGAAGATCCTTCTTACTTCTGCAGATTGCAAATTATATCCCCTCTGATGAAGATCTGGATTATCCTGCAAAGCTGGAAGGATCTCCTAATACAATATCTGAAACTGATCTCGGGGTAGAATGAAATTCTCAAATTAGTTCTATGGTTTTGGTAATCTTTAGCTGTAGCCTGTATACTTATATTCTGAGTTTGCAGGATGATGAAAACGCTGATGTGTTTAAGACTTGGTATCCACCTCTGGAAAAGACTCTCTCTTGTCTATCTAAATTATATCGTTGCTTGGAGCCTGCCGTCTTCACTGGACTAGCACAGGCAAGACTATCAGTAACTTTATTGCTTCCATTCTGTCAAAAGATACCAGTTCATGTTTAGGACAACTTGCTTAACAAACCTTCTCTTTTGTTCTACAGGAAGCTGTAGAAGTTTGCTCACTCTCAATTCAAGTAAGCGAGCTAGAAAACCAGATTTTCCTCGCCTTGATTTTTGTTCACGTTTCAGTTATCCTTATTCTCAATGGCATTATCAATTTTAATTACACGAAGATGTGCCATTTCTATTAAAGATTTTTATGTTGTTTTTGTTTAATTACCGAGCTTTTACATCTGCTCGACCTGTACCATAGTTGAGATGTCCACATTATTTTGTCAAATATGTAACAGAAAGCGAGCAAGCTTATCATTAAGCGATCAACTACAATGGATGGACAGCTTTTCCTTATCAAGCATCTCCTTATCTTGAGAGAACAGGTTATGGCTGATCTATCTTAAGATTGCTTCTTTTGCTAAATAATTCAATGATTTTAAACAATATTTATATTTTCCAGATTGCCCCTTTTGACATAGAATTTTCAGTCACCCACAAAGAGCTTGATTTCTCTCATTTACTGGTTAGTTCCTCGACATTCAAGTCTACTTCGTATGATAGTCTAATTTTTTCTTTATCTTTAAAAGGTGCTTATCTTTATGCAGATTTCAGATGTTTTTCCTCCTTCAGTTTCTTTCTTTGTTGATGACTTTGCTAACTTTCTCCAATAATTCATGTAAAAAATGTGATTAGGAACACTTGAGGAGGATACTTAGAGGTCAAGCGTCACTTTTTGACTGGTCTAGGTCAACCTCTCTAGCAAGGACCCTGTCACCTAGAGTTTTGGAGAGTCAAATAGATGCCAAGAAGGTTGGTGATTTTTCTCTTCCTTCCACTATCATTTGCAGATATGCTTCATATTTACATAAAAGTTTGCCACTAAGATGTGTTGATTTTATTTTACAATTTTCTGTGAGACTGATGTACCAGTATTGGTGAAAGATTAAAAATTTAGTTTCGGTCTGGGTTATATTTTTGCCATGCTAGTAGGCTCAAAAGATATGGCAAGTTGTTGGTTGTATCTGGCTTACCTGGACATCTCTTTGATGCTGGATCCTTGCATTACTTACTATGAATGGGAATGATGCATAGACCTTTATTTTCGCAGGAACTGGAAAAATGTCTTAAAACAACTTGTGAGGAGTTCATCATGTCAGTAACTAAGCTAGTTGTGGATCCTATGCTCTCATTTGTGACCAAGGTGGGTTGCTCCTTCACCTTTTATCTGGAAAAATGTTTTTCAAAGTTTTGTTAAGATTCTAGATGTCCTCGAAAAAGTTTAAGTCAGCATCTTTTACACTGTCTGGTTTTAAGTTGTGTCGATGACACATCTATCTATCTAATACACTGTACTGATAATGAGAAGAAAGGATCTATCTTGTCCAAAGAATTTGCTCTCCTAATGGAATAGCGTAATAGTTTTGCTATGTTTACACATTGTCTACTTATATGCAGGTCACAGCCATAAAAGTTGCTCTTTCCTCCGGAACTCAGAATCAAAAAGTTGATTCTGTCATGTCTAAGCCGCTGAAGGAACAAGCTTTCGCGACACCAGAAAAGGTGGCTGAACTTGTTCAAAAGGTATGAGATAGATAATGTACTGTTTGAGTTTTTTCTTTTTCTTCACGATATATCTCAGAAATAGAGATGGCAGCTATTTCTTGTCCCTATTAAGCTCTGAAGGATGCAGCTTCCCTTACTGAGCAATGATATTGAAAACTCTGTTCATAGGCAGTTCTTTAGCCTTCAAGTGGTAACGAATATAGATGTCAATGATACCTTGAACATGCATTTGTGGTTCCTAATAAGCTTATGCTCTTACAGTGATTGATTCAATGTGAAAAGAGAGAATCAGTGTAGATCATATATATATAACCCGCAATGGTTTTTTGCATATTTAAGCTTTAATTACCGTCATAACTCAGAATGCAAAACCACATCTCTCCTCCACACATAGGGGTAGGCTGATTTGTATTTCATGTATTTCAACCAGGTATACGCTGCAATACAGCAAGAGTTGCTTCCGATTTTAGCAAAAATGAAACTCTATTTGCAAAACCCATCAACAAGGACCATACTTTTCAAGCCGATCAAGTAAGTCCATTTCTCTGCAACTTTACCAACCATGTAAATGATCTTTGGCTGGTTTCATATTTGCTTGTTCTAATCCCTTATGTTTGAAACCAAATCTCTTGCTAGTTTAAATAATGAATAATGATCCTATGTATATGTTTTTTCTATTCAGGACAAATATTGTGGAAGCTCATACACAAGTGGAGTCTTTGCTCAAAGCCGAGTACTCAGCTGAAGAACAAGCCAATATCAATATGATCTCCATTCAGGATTTGCAAACCCAGCTTGACAATTTCCTTTAAGATTTATATCAATCGATGTTTTTGATGTCCGTACTTCCTCGGTTTATATCTTATATAAAGACTACTTTTAGCTACTTTACAAGAGTTCGCTTTAGAAGATAATACATATTATTTTGTATCCAAGAACTCATACATCTTGGTCTCTCTACATTCGACCTATTTACGGTCAAAAAGTGTAGATCATATGCTTAATATATAAGACTAGCTGTCAAGTTCTGTTTTGGTTTCTTTCTTGCTTGCATCATCGATGAATGGTATTTGAATTCTTAAAATCAATTCTTGCTTCACCTCTGTCAAGAGTCAAGACATATATAAAAAGATGCAAATATACATCATCAATGTTAAGTAATTGGGATTATATATTACCATGGCATGATGATGATAATCTCATGTGCCATACTGCCGTATAGAAGTAAATGTTTTTTTAAATATTTTTTAAACATGACTAAAAGAGAGATTCGGACCCGACTTTAGGAGACCACTTTTTGTAAGATTTACAATATTTTTGAATTGATTTTTAGTTTTTAAATGTATCAATTCTTAAGCAATTTTGATTAAACCGCTAATCATATGATAATTTGATCTAGTAGAAATGATTTGTCTAATATTGGTTACTAGTGTACTAACCCGTGCGTTGCACGAGATAAGAGATGCGAAGTGGTGATATCAAGATCGTGGAGGAGGCGAAGACGTTGTAAAAAGAGGATTATTTGTTTTCTTTCGTGTATTTTTCTTTAATTAAAAAAATAAAGTTTAATTATTTTAAATAGTGAAAGTGGAAAATTTGGGACTTAATCCAGATGGATAGAATTGCAGTTAATAGTAAAATGACTTGTGAATTATTAGATAAAGATTCACTTATAGAGTTATAGTAGTGAGTGAATGGAAAAAAATGAAGAAAAAGTATAATATTATTTTTCACGTTTTTGTTAAATGGGTACCAAAAAAAGCTCTGTTTTGGCTTTGTTATATGTATAGTTTAAAAAAAGATTGATTCCCTTGAAACAAAAATTCGTCTAATAAATAACGAAATTTTTTAAAAGAAGCAATGCGAATCCGAATCTTTGGATTTTAGCAATATCATTAAGTAGAACACAATTTTTGCATTATATACATACACTCTACCATATAAATTGTAAAGAAGCGACATCTGTAAATTGAAAAGAAAGAACCCTAATTTTTAAATTTAGGAATTTTTATTTTTTAGTTTACCAGTGAATGTTCGAAATCATTACAATCCATTGAAACCTCAACGTGCGTGGCTTCTCCTTCGCTTCTTCGTTTGATCTGTGATTTTAAAGCGCATTTTCTCCTTCGCCATAGCAGAAGTTTCAATTCTCCTTGGATCCACTTCCACGTCTTTTTTTTCTCCGGATCTTCAGCTCTTTACGTGTTTGGAGCATGATTCCTGAGGATTTTTAGAGGTTTTAAGCGCTTATTGGAGTTCGTATGAGCACACGTGAGTCTTGTCTGCCTGAAACATCTTCTCTTGGCTTGTTTCATGTGACTGAAAATATTGGTTATGGGTAGATTTTGATTCTCCAAATTGTTTTGGGTTAAGAGTGTTTTGCGTATCAGACAACATCTCAACAGACAAAAAGATTTTATCTTTTCTCTTGGTTACAGGATTGGTTAAAGCATATTGTAAATGACGGACCAAAGCTCTGTTGATGGGATTTTAGAGTTTCTTAGGAATAATCGTTTCTCTCAAGCTGAGGAAGCTTTGCGTCATGAGCTTAGTAACCGGTCTGACATTAATGGCTTTCTTCAGAAACTTAAGCTTGAGGATAAAGATTCAAATGAAAAGGAACTTCGCAGGTCAGGTTCTCGAGATAGTGAAGTCTCCAAGGAGCTGATTGTGAAAGAGGTAGACTGTGGGACTAGCACCAATGGGTCTGTTATCAAGTGGGAAAATGGTCCGGCTGCTGACAAACCGAGCAAGAAGGAAACGGTTGTATCAACTGAGATGAGCTTCACATTCTCCAAAAATTCGGGTGATGCTGCTGCTCTTGATGCGCATTCCTATAAATTTACTTCCGGAAATGGTACCTTGGAGCCTTATCGAAACATTGATGATAATAGTAGTAGTTTGGTGGATTCTTACGCATTCGAACAGTCGAGGCATGGGAATTTGGCTGATATCGATAAGAAGATAGTGGAAACTGGTGAAGATATCGTGTTCTTTGGCAATAAGAGTACTTTATGGTCTGGAAATTCTACTAAACGGAATTCCGGGTCCAAAATAATGGAGACAAATGAGATGGATCGGCTAGTTGAAAATTCTGGAAAGCATGACAGCTATAAGGGTAGCATTCTTTTAAGAACTGAAGATGTCGTAGCTACCTCAGAGAACTGGAAAGAGTGTTCTGTTGATACTCTTTTTCAATCTTCCAGAGGAGATGCGTCAACCAGTTACAATCTGGTTAGCAGCTCGAACAAAAGAGAGGGAAAGAAAAAGGCAGACATTAGTGATGTGAGGGTAGCAATCAAGGAGCAAGAGAGCGAGGTGGCAAGAGCTTTATTCTTTGGTAAATCTCAATCTACTTTTGATGACAAAAACATCAGCAGCTTAGGTTTTCCACTTGTCTATGATACCCGCAAGGAAGAGTTTCCTAGGCTGCCTCCTGTTAAGCTCAAGTCTGAGGACAATCCTCTAAGTCTTTACTGTGAAGAAAAATTTGAACGTGATGGTTCAGGTCCAAGGCTGATCAATGATGAGGAGGCCCTTCTCATAGGCTCATACCTTGATGTTCCCATTGGACAAGAAATTAGCTCATCAGGTTAGATTGCATGACAATGCAGCCGTACAACTTCTAAGTTTTCATTCTGACTGCTGAATAATGGTTGTTTGAAATGATTTTCCTCTTCCAGATGGACTTCTAAAGACATGCATTTTTCTCTTATCTTTCATTCTTATAGGAACTACTGTGGTTATCACATTGTTACTAGCTACATTTTTTTCTCCGCGAATCTGCAAGTAACATGTTTTAATTTGATGAATGCATACATTAGAACAATGCATTGAGAAGTTACTGGCATCAGTTCCAAAGAAAGCAAGTAATAATGGTTTAGATTTCTTCCTTTCCCATTCTGCTTTCTATAAGGACCATGTCGCTTCACTTTTTACTTTTTTAGTTTAACCTTAATCTTATCAATTTTACTTCAGGTGTGAATGTAAGTTATAATCTCGTAATGATCTCATATAGGTGGAAAAAAATCTGGTGGGGGAAACTGGCTTTCAGTAAGTCAGGGAATAGCAGATCTTGTTTCTGGTTTTGCTACTATTGGTGATGGTTTAAGTGAATCTGTTGACTACCGTAATGAATACTGGGACTCTGACGAGTATGAGGATGATGACGACATTGGGTATGTCAGGCAACCTATTGAAGATGAAACATGGTTTCTTGCCCACGAAATTGATTATCCAAGTGATCATGAGAAAGGTACGACCCGCGGAAGTCCTGATCATCATGAAAGAGATGCAAACAAAGACGAGGATGATCAGTCTTATGCAGAGGATGCATCTTATTTATCTGGTGAACAGTATCTCCAATCAAAAGATGCTGAACCTATTTCTTCAGAAAATGACAGAAGACTTACGGTCTCAGAAATATATCCAGCTAGTAAGAAAAATGATTTACTAGCCCAATATGATGGGCAATTAATGGATGAGGAGTTGCTCAATTCAATGCGGATCGAGCCTGTTTGGCAGGGGTTTGTGGCTCAGTCAAATGAACTTGTAATGAAAGGCATAAATGTCCATCGAAAATCTCATCTTGATGATGTTTACGTCGAAGATGATCAACATGATTCAGTCAGGTCAATTGGTGTGGGTATTAGTAGTGATGCAGCTGATTTTGGCAGTGAAGTACGTGAAAGTTTGGCTGGAGGTAGCAGTGAGGGAGATTTTGAGTACTCGCGTGATCATGATCCTGTAGCATCCAGGTTTAAACAGCTTTACTCCGAGTCAGATAAGAAACATATTGATGGCCCAAACAAGAATAAACAAAAAGCAAGTAAAAATGATTCAGGCGGAAGTTTTCATGTGAAGATTCAAACTGATGGTGGTTTTTCGTTTGGCTCGTCACAAAAAGATGGGCAGTTAATGCATGCAGAATCTAGTAAATCATTATGGTCAGGCACTCGTGAAACGGTAACCAGAGATAGAAACAGCGAACGTTTAAGTGCTTCAACAGCTACAGATGATATGGTTGCAACTTGGAGACAAAAAAGTAGTGATTCATCAAGTTCTCGAAGTTCTTTGAATGAAAATAATGCAACGTCCCTAAAATCTGTAAAATCATCTCCCTCTTCTCTGTCAAATTATGCTCGCGAAGAAAGAAAGCATGCTGATAAAGAAAATGATAGCAGTGAAAAAGAGGATGACCATGCGACAGCACTTGATGATGAAGAGGCAGTGGCTGTCCAAGAGCAAGTTAGACAAATTAAGGCCCAAGAGGAGGAGTTTGAAACCTTTGACCTCAAAATTGTGCATCGAAAAAACAGGTAAGATTTCTCCCTAACTCTTATGTTTTAAATTACAACAGTAATCGCTTTATTTCTTGTTTAGGAGAGCTACACATGATGTTTTTTTTTTGTCTCTGATTGTTGCTTTTCAACCTAGAAACATCATTTTAAGTAAAACTGTGAATAGCATATTTAATTGAACTAACTACATTCCTTCTGCTTTGTATTGATCAGGTCCAATTTTGAGAAAATATTTTAAGTTGATATGTTTTACTGTAATTACCTAGGATAAGTATATTCGTTTGAAAAGTTAGACCAAAATACTAGTTAAAAAATTTCGTCATCGTCTTAATTTTATACTTTTATTTATAGCTGAGAGTGCTGCTCTCTTATTACTTATTTGATATTGGTCAGGACTGGTTTCGAAGAGGAAAAGAACTTTAACGTGGTTTTAAATTCGGTCATTGCTGGGCGGTACCATGTCACTGAGTACCTTGGATCAGCAGCCTTCAGTAAAGCCATACAAGCGCATGACTTACAGACAGGAATGGACGTCTGTATAAAGATTATAAAGAACAACAAAGACTTCTTTGACCAAAGTCTTGACGAGATAAAACTTTTGAAGTATGTCAACAAGCATGATCCTGCTGACAAATACCATCTTCTACGGTTGTATGATTACTTTTACTATCGGGTAAGTGATCACATCCCTTTTGCAAAATTTGATAGTATATCAATAGGGACCAAGTGGTAACTTTAGGGGAGGTAGAAACCACTTAATCAGGTAAAAATTGCTAAGAAGCTGCGGTATTAACTTCTAAAAGGTCTCACATATGCCAATTTATTGAAATATAAAAGGGGTCATGGAAAACCAAGTAGGTTTGCAGTAGATCTCTTTGTGGATTGTTTGGTGTGATGGAATCTCCATGACTGTTTTTTGCAGGAGCACTTGCTCATTGTATGTGAACTTCTTAAGGCCAATCTATACGAATTCCACAAATTTAACAGAGAATCAGGTGGTGAAGTTTATTTCACGATGCCAAGGTTGCAGGTTTGTCCACTTCATCATTACCGTTCATCATAGATACGTATATATATATCCGATTCCTAATCTCTTTGGGACCGTTTTTGTACAGTCAATCACTATCCAGTGTCTCGAATCACTTCAGTTTCTGCATGGCCTTGGACTTATACACTGTGATTTGAAGCCTGAGAATATATTGGTGAAAAGCTATAGCAGATGTGAAATAAAAGTCATTGACCTTGGAAGTAGCTGTTTCGAGACAGATCACCTTTGCTCCTATGTCCAGTCAAGGTCATATCGAGCACCAGAAGTCATTTTGGGACTTCCTTATGATAAAAAGATAGATGTGTGGTCTCTTGGGTGCATTTTAGCTGAACTCTGTACAAGCAACGTAAGTCCTGCATTTCCATTGACTTGGTGCATTTCTGATGTCATTGCTTCATCATATTATTTTTTCTCATGCAAAATACATTCCGAAGAGAGACAAAATTTGCATATCTATACTCCGCATAAATTTGTTTTATTACATGGGAGCTTGTTTCTCGGGCTATTAAATAAACAAAATTTGCCAGAAACTTGTGTCATTTATAATAACAGTAGATGGAGTTAAAAGTAACTGCATCATTGGTTGTTAAAAGTAACTAACATTCTGGAGTTTCAGCTAGTTAATATTGTCTGGGTTGGTTGTTGATTTTTGGGGACAAGAAGGTGAATCCGTGTTTATCATTGAGTTACTTTTGCAGGTTCTTTTCCAGAATGATTCTCCAGCCAGTTTGCTTGCAAGGGTAATGGGAATCGTAGGATCTTTCGATAATGAAATGCTTACTAAGGGACGTGATTCCCACAAATACTTCACAAAAAACCGAATGCTCTACGAGAGGAACCAGGTTAGTGTTTTCCAGAGACCCCTAAATCCCAAAAACTCTGCAACTCTTAATGTTGAATGGAAGAAACATATGCTAATAAAGAACATTCTCTCTCAAAAAATTGGTTTGTTCAGGAAAGTAACAGACTGGAGTACCTGATACCGAAAAGAACTTCCTTGAGACATCGGCTTCCAATGGGAGACCAAGGATTCACAGACTTTGTGGCCCATCTTCTTGAGATAAACCCAAAGAAGCGTCCTTCTGCAGCAGAGGCTCTGAAGCACCCTTGGCTTTCATACCCATACGAGCCAATCTCTGCTTAAACAACTGGTGTCTTTACTTAAGCTACTAAAAGCCGCAAAACCGCAGGTTAATGGAAACCTCGTCTGTGCGAAGGTTGAAGCCCCTTTGGTGGGTGACCCTTAATACAAGTTGTGGCTGTCTTCTTCAGTCAAAATGTGAGCTGAAAAGAAGAAAAACTTTTGTGAAATTTGATTAGAGTGTAACACTGTGTCGTCAAACTTGTGATCATTATTCTCCTAGAACAGATTAAGTAGTAGAACTCTGTTTTTGTATCATCTGCTGATCCTTAGTAGTTTAGTCCTTCGATTGTGATTTATAAATGCTATTTATGTAATTTCTATATATACAGGGTATAATCATTTCAGGTGTCATATAGAAGTAAATTTCAGAGAGTGCTGTGCGTTAGAAACTCCTCTGGTGGTCTTTGTAAGGCTTGTGAATGCTATCATCAATGGAACATGAAATAACTCGTCCTCTTAGACTCTGTAGTGTCCATTGTTCTCTTTGTAGTTTATCTTTGTCTCTGTCTGTTTGTAACATCTTCCAATTCATTACCAAATAGTGACAACAACAACAACAACAAATATTCAATACCGTATAAATGATTTGTTGAATAATGGTTATGATCGGTTGAAAGAGTAAAACATTTGTTGATAATATTTAAATAGTATATTTTAGGGATTCAACTGGCTATTTTAACTGCTAGCTGTCTGACCTAATGGATACTTTTAGTAGTCTTTTGTTATAGATTAAAAATATATTCTCTCCGTCCCACAAAAATGAATTTTTTAGAAAAAAAATTTGTCCCACAAAGATAGCAGTTTTGTGTTTCCAATGTCAAATTTCAAACAGTTTACCTATTTTACCATTATTAAACAACCATAAATAATATACTCTTTAAAATATGTTAAAAGGTTAAAATTGTCATTATACATTATTTCTTAAAAATTATGAAATTTCTAAAAAAAATCTACTTTTATGGGACGGAAGAAGTATACATATTTAAGCGAAATCGCGTTTAAGAAATTAAAAATGTAAAAAAATGGTATGTCATTACATTTAAATATGTAAAAAATAGCAATATCATTACTTTTAAATTGAACTAAAATTTCGTATAAAATTTTAAAGAAAGCAAAATGAAATCATAATCATTGGATATGAGCAATATCATTGTAGACACAATTTTGCAATATTGGAAAGAAAGAACCCTAATTTTTTAAATTTAGGAATCTTTTTTAGTTTACCAGTGAATGTCCGAAATCATTACATCCATTGAAACCTCAACGTGCGTGTCTTCTCCTTTGCTTCTTCTTCTTCTTCGTTTGATCTGTAAGCGCATTTCCTCCTTCGCCGTACCTGAAGTTTCATCTCTCGTTGGATGCACTCTTATTGCCCCTTGTCTTCTTCAATTTGGTTTTTTTTTTTTGGTTCTCCGGATCTCCAGCTGTATTCGATGGCGCGTTTGGAGCATGATTTCTAAGGGTTTTTATTCAAGTTCGCATCTTCTGCATCATTCCGTATGAGCAAAAGTGAGTCTTGTTTGCCGGAAAAATCTTCTCTTGGCTTGTTTCTGAAATGTGACTGAAAGTATTGGTTTTGGGCAGATTTTGATTCTCCTATTTTGTTTTGGGAGAAAGATTCTTCAATTTGTTTTCGTATCAGACAACATCTGAACAGAAAAAAGTTTTCATCTTTTCTGTTGGGTACAGGATTGGTGGGATTTTCTTGCCAGTGGTTCTCCTGTCTATTGTGAAAGGTCAATAAATGACGGACCAAAGCTCTGTTGATGGGATTTTAGAGTTTCTTAGGAATAATCGTTTCTCTCAAGCTGAGGAAGCTTTGCGTCATGAGCTTAGTAACCGGTCTGACATTAATGGCTTTCTTCAGAAACTTAAGCTTGAGGATAAAGATTCACATGAAAATGAACTTCGCAGGTCAGGTTCTCGAGATAGTGAAGTCTCCAAGGAGCTGATTGTGAAAGAGGTAGACTGTGGGACTAGCACCAATGGGTCTGTTATCAAGTGGGAAAATGGTCCGGCTGCTGACAAACCGAGCAAGAAGGAAACGGTTGTATCAACTGAGATGAGCTTCACATTCTCCAAAAATTCGGGTGATGCTGCTGCTCTTGATGCGCATTCCTATAAATTTACTTCCGGAAATGGTACCTTGGAGCCTTATCGAAACATTGATGATAATAGTAGTAGTTTGGTGGATTCTTACGCATTCGAACAGTCGAGGCATGGGAATTTGGCTGATATCGATAAGAAGATAGTGGAAACTGGTGAAGATATCGTTTTCTTTGGCAATAAGAGTACTTTATGGTCTGGAAATTCTACTAAAGGGAATTCTAGTAAAGGGAACTCCGGGTCGAAAATAAAGGAGACAAATGAGATTGATCGGCTAGTTGAAAATTCTGAGAAGCATGACAGCTATAAGGGTAGCATTCTTTTAAGAACTGAAGATGTCGTAGATACCTCAGAGAACTGGAAAGAGTGTTCTGTTGATACTCTTTTTCAATCTTCCAGAGGGGATGCGTCAACCAGTTACAATCTGGTTAGCAGCTCGAACAAAAGAGAGGGAAAGAAAAAGGCAGACATTAGTGATGTGAGGGTGGCAATCAAGGAGCAGGAGAGCGAGGTGGCAAGAGCTTTATTCTTTGGTAAATCTCAATCCACTTTTGATGACAAAAACATCAGCAGTTTAGGTCTTCCACTTGTATATGATACCCGCAAGGAAGAGTTTCCTAGGCTGCCTCCTGTTAAGCTCAAGTCTGAAGACAATCCTCTGAGTCTTCACGGTGAAGAAAAATTTGAACGTGATGGTTCAGGTCCAAGGCTAATCAATGATGAGGAGGCCCTTCTCATAGGCTCATACCTTGATGTTCCCATTGGACAAGAAATTAGCTCATCAGGTTAGATTGCTTGATAATGTAGGCGTATAACTGCAAAGTTTCCATTCTAACTGCTGAATGATGGTTGTTCTATATGATAGTGCATGTGGTATCTTATTAATGATTTTGATCTTCCAGATGCATGCATTTTTCTCATATCCTTCATTCCCGTAGGAACTACTGTGGTTGTCATATTGCTACTCTGCAAATCTGCTGAAATAACGTGTTTTATTTTTGATGAATTCATGAATTAGAACAATGCATTGACAAATTACCAGCATCAGTTCCAAAGAAAGCAAGTAATGGTTTAGCATTTTGCATGTTAAAGTATCTGCAACTGTTTGCTCTCATTTTCTTCCTTTCCCACTCTGCTTTTTTTTTGAGTTCTGTAAGGACCATGTCGCTTCACTTTTTACTTTTTTTTAGTTTAACATGAGCCTTATCAGTTTTACTTCAGGTGTGAAAGTAGTTTTAATCTCCTAATTATCTCATATAGGTGGGAAAAAATCTGCTGGGGGAAACTGGCTTTCAGTAAGTCAGGGAATAGCAGAGGACGCATCTGATCTTGTTTCCGGTTTTGCTACTATTGGTGATGGTTTAAGTGAATCTGTTGACTACCGTAATGAATACTGGGACTCTGACGAGTATGAGGATGATGAAGACATTGGTTATGTCAGACAACCTATTGAAGATGAAACATGGTTTCTTGCCAATGAAATTGATTATCCAAGTGATCATGAGAAAGGAACGACCCGCGGAAGTCCTGATCACCATGGAAGAGATGCAAACAAAGACGAGGATGATCAGTCTTATGCCGAGGAGGCTTCTTATATATCTGGAGAACAGTATCTCCAATCAAAAGATGCTGAACCTATTTCTTCAGAAAATGACCGAAGACTTACGGTCTCAGAAATTTATCCAGCTAGCAAGAAAAATGATTTATTAGCCCAATATGATGGGCAATTAATGGAGGAGGAATTGCTCAATTCGATGCGTGACGAGCCTGTTTGGCAGGGGTTTGTAGCTCAGTCAAATGAACTTGTCACGTTAGGTGATAAGAAAGGCATAAATGTCCATCGAAAATCTCATCTTGATGATGTTTACCTCGAAAATGATCAGCATGATTCAGTCAGGTCAATTGGTGTGGGGATTAATAGTGATGCAGCTGATTTTGGCAGTGAAGTACGTGACAGTTTGGCTGGAGGTAGCAGTGAGGGAGATTTTGAGTACTCGCGTGATCATGATCCTGTAGCATCCAGGTTTAAACAGCTTTACTCCGAGTCAGATAAGAAACATATTGATGGCCCAAACAAGAATAAACAGAAAGCAAGTAAAAATGATGGTCCAGATTACATTGTAGATAATGATTCAAGCGGAAGTTTTCATGTGAAGATTCAAACTGATGGTGGTTTTTCGTTTGGTTCGTCACAAAAAGATGGGCAGTTAGCAGAATCTAGTAAATCATTATGGTCAGGCAATCGCGAAACAGTAACCAGAGATAGGAACGCCGAACGTTTGAGTGCTTCAACAGCTACGGATGATATGGTTGCAACTTGGAGACGAAAAAGTAGTGATTCGTCAAGTTCTCATAGTTCTGTGAAAGATAATAAAGCAACGTCTATAAAATCTGTAAACTCATCTCCCTCTTCTCTGTCAAATTATGCTTGCGAAGAAAGAAAGCATGCTGATAAAGAAGATGATAGAAATGATAGTAGTGAAGTAGGGGATGACAATGCGACAGCACTTGATGATGAAGAGGCAGTGGCTGTCCAAGAGCAAGTTAGACAAATTAAGGCCCAAGAGGAGGAGTTTGAAACCTTTGACCTCAAAATTGTGCATCGAAAAAACAGGTAAGATATCTCCCCAACTTTTATGGTTTGAACTATAACAGAAAGAAAGAAAGTAAGAAGTAAAACTGTAGATAGCATAACTAATTGAACTAACTATATTGCTTCTATTTTGTATTGTGTCCAACGTTGTTAAAATATATTTCAAGTTGATATATTCACTGTAATTACCTCGTGTTAGTTTTATATATAGCTTGATTGTTGCTCTCTTATTACTTGTTTGATATTTACCAGGACTGGTTTTGAAGAGGAAAAGAACTTTAACGTGGTTTTAAATTCGGTCATTGCTGGGCGGTACCATGTCACTGAGTACCTTGGATCAGCAGCCTTCAGTAAAGCCATACAAGCGCATGACTTACAGACAGGAATGGACGTCTGTATAAAGATTATAAAGAACAACAAAGACTTCTTTGACCAAAGTCTTGACGAGATAAAACTTTTGAAGTATGTCAACAAGCATGATCCTGCTGACAAATACCATCTTCTAAGGTTGTATGATTACTTTTACTACCGGGTAAGTGATCACATCCCTTCTCCAAATTTTTTTATTCTTGCAATGGTTAAGCTTCCCACGGTTGAATAACTTACTTATCTAATTCATGGTCATGGTTCATTTCATGGAGTCATTGGAGCTTATTCCAGATTTGTTCAGCATGACCTTTATAATTATGTGTATAGTCCATGTAATTCATTTTAAAATTTTACTGCTTTCTCGTTGATGCTGTGAGCTCTGCAAGTTTGTACATTCATCTCTGGATTAGTGTCTTTCTCTTCAACAATTTAAGCACAAGTGTGAATCATATGCCCTTGGGACCTTTTATTTTATACCTTTGCAATAAGTTTCTTCGTAGATTGTTTGGTGTAATGGTTCCCTGGCTGTTTTTTTGCAGGAGCACTTGCTCATTGTATGTGAACTTCTTAAGGCCAATCTATACGAATTCCACAAATTTAACAGAGAATCAGGTGGTGAAGTTTATTTCACGATGCCAAGATTGCAGGTTTGTCTGCTTCATCACTACCATACATCATAGATACGTATAGATCCGATTCCTAATCTCTGTGGTACTGTTTTGTACAGTCAATCACTATCCAGTGTCTTGAATCTCTTCAGTTTCTACATGGCCTTGGACTTATACACTGTGATTTGAAGCCTGAGAACATATTGGTTAAAAGTTATAGCAGATGTGAAATAAAAGTCATTGACCTTGGAAGTAGCTGTTTCGAGACAGATCACCTATGCTCCTATGTCCAGTCAAGGTCATATCGAGCACCAGAAGTCATTTTGGGACTTCCTTATGATAAAAAGATAGATGTGTGGTCTCTTGGATGCATTTTGGCTGAACTGTGTACAGGCAACGTAAGTTCTGGAGTTTCAGCTAGACAATATTGTCTAGTTCGGTTGTTGATTTCTGACAAGAAGGTGAATCCGTGTTTAATATGGAGTTACTTTTGCAGGTTCTATTCCAAAATGATTCTCCAGCCAGTTTGCTAGCAAGGGTAATGGGAATCGTAGGATCTTTCGATAATGAAATGCTTACCAAGGGGCGTGATTCCCACAAATATTTCACCAAAAACCGAATGCTCTATGAGCGGAACCAGGTTAGTGTTTTCCAGAGACCTTAGAAAGAACATTCCCTGAACCCCAAAAACTCTGCGACTTTTAATGTTGAATGGAAGAAGCATTTGCTAATAAAGAACATTCTCTCTGAAATAATTGATTTTGTTCAGGAAAGCAACAGACTGGAGTACCTGATACCGAAAAGAACATCCTTGAGACATCGGCTGCCAATGGGAGACCAAGGATTCACAGACTTTGTGGCTCATCTTCTTGAGATAAACCCAAAGAAGCGTCCTTCTGCAGCAGAGGCTCTGAAGCACCCTTGGCTATCATACCCATACGAACCGATATCAGCTTAAACAATTGGTCTAAAAAGCTGCAAAAACCGCTGATTAGTGGAAACCTCGACTGTGCAAAGGTTGAAGCCCCTTTGGTGGGTGACCCTTGAGTACAAGTTGTGGCTGTCGTCTTCTTCAGTCAAAATGTGAGCTGAAAAGAAGAAAAACTTTGTGATATTTTGATTAAAATGTAACAATGTGTTGTTAAACTTGTGATTATTATTCTCTTAGAACTGATTAAGTAGTAAAAACTTTTTGTATCATCTACTGATCCTTAGTACTTAGTACTTAGTCCTTTGATTAAATGATTCATGAATGTTATTTTTATTTTTACAACTATAATATAATTCAGGATTAGTTTTGCAATCAAATTAAGTTTTTTCTTTTAAATTATAGTTTTGCTCTCCCAAACCAAAAAAAAAAAAAGGAAATTAAAAAGAGAAAGGAAGTTGTGAACAATCTCGTCGCTCAGTAGTGTGACTGATTCAGATGACCAGTGTCTCCGTCGCCGTCGTAGCTCCTCCGCATCGTTGCCCATTCTCTCGTCATCTGAGTCTGACCAAGCTTTCTCTTCAAGTACTCTTTCTCTCTCTCTTCTATCTATCTCACTCTCTCAGTGTGTGTCTCTTTAGGTTTCATCTTCCAACCTTTCGTTTTTTTTTTTCTCTTCGCTTGTCATTCTGAAGATTCCTAGAACCGGTTGGCGAAGGAAACAGCTAGGATTTGCTTTAGCTTCAGCTGCGGCCTCAGAATCGCCATCGGAAGGTGGATTAGAAGCTCTGTGTTTAGATTTTCTTCCCGTACAATTCACTTGATCGTTTTTGTTAACTCTTCTTGTGAATCTTGGATTTTACAGCTACCTATGATCCAGAGCTCCGTTTAGTTTTCGAACTCGCTACCGATTCTGAGTTGTATGAGCTTGAGAAAATCCTTTTTGGTCCCAGGTTAATTTCGCAAGTTATATTAGTGCTCTTTGTGATTTGGGTTTAGAATTCAGTGGCTTGATTAAATCCTTGCACAGAATGATGTGATGATGTGAATTTTGTGCTCTGAGTAAATGTTTTTGGGAATACTTTGTTTTGGTGAGCAGCTCCTTCAGCCCTTTGCTGAAATCAATCCCAAACAAAGGAGGACGTGACCGGTTAATGATAGGCCAAGACATTCAAGTGCGAGATGGTTATATCGAAGCTCTTGAATCGAGATTCTTGTTTCTAGCTGCTGATGCTCGCTCAACACTCAGGTAGGTTTTGCTTGTTATATCCTTGACATTAGACAATCAATAGGGTATTAAGTTTTCAATGAAGTAGATATGAACCTTGATTTGTATGGAGCAATCTGTTTCATTGACATTGTTGCAACTTCAGGACTCATCTAATTGAAATCGACCCATCATCTCTTACTATATATGTTCACAGAGAGTCCGAACCAAAGAATTTGAGTATCTTTCGTTTTATAGGGGTTGGAGGCCTTCATACAAAAACGTTTTACTTGCGGTGAGAAATAATTTGAATATTCCCTGCTCTAGCCAATTGCCAACAGAAGACTTAGAAGCAGAGATTTTTCTTTATCTTGTCGACAATTTCTCGAGGTATTCGGGGTGACCCCTTTAGTTTCGCTGCAAGCTTTTTCAATTGAGTGAGTTCTTTTGAACTCCTTTTTTTTTTCACTGCAACCTCTAACTTATCTATATAGTGAAGCATCAGGGGTTTTTCCAGGCTTGTGGGAAAATTCTGAAGTCTCAGAGGCAAAGGGAAGCTTAGAACTCGGGCTCAGTAAATGGAAAGTTGAACTACTTGCTGCACTACATGTTGGTGCTACAGAGGTCCAATCTATGATTCTGAAGGTAGTCTTGTTTTAAGATGTCTCACTTTTGAAATAATATGTTTGTTCTCAATTTATGATTCTTGTTACATGTGTTTTTGCTTCTTCAATTTTCTTGCAGGGTGGCGGCGTGATCACATTTGCCAAAGTTTATCAGTTGGTATGAAATCGATAACAGTTTGTGTGCTTAAACTTCTTCTTCTCTGAGGCGAAACAAATAACTGGTATATTCTGGCCCTATATAGTTGGCTAAGAAACTATCGGGAAAAGTATTCCTTGAAGCTGCCAACTACCAGATTAGGAAAGAGATGCTAAAAAAGGTTTGCATCTGTATGTATTTCATCATACTGCATAAGAATTTTTCATCATCACTCAGGGATTTGAGAAGCATGAAATCATGAAGTTCCTGAGAAGCATTACATGTCAATGATGTAACGAATTGATATGTCGATACATCAAACTCTTTCTACAGGGTGGACAGTTAGCTGCCATTAACATGGAATCTCGAGCAGCTCTGCTTGCAGCAAAGCATGTATTTATTTTTTTCCATCTCTCGTTTATTTCCCTCTACCTATCTATTGTCTTTGAGCTATCTTCATTACGTAAACCATGTTTCGCCTTATAATGTGATTACAGTGACTTTTATTGATCGTACAGGGCTTTGCAGGAGCTGCAGCCAGATACATTGGCTTAAGAACAGCGATGCAATTACTCGGCCCCATGTAGTTTACACTGCTCTAATCCTAGATAACATAGCATTTACATTACATATGGATCTGCATCTAATTCTTCTTAACTTGTTTATATCCGGACAATAATTGTGGAATTTGCAGGATGTGGGGGACATTACTGGCTGACTTAGTTATTCAGATGCTCGAGACTGACTACGCTAGAATCTTAAGAGCAATTTACGCTTTTGCTCAGGTACACTTCTCTTTTGCATCAAAGTCTGCATTTACTTAGTTTTAAGATTCAAAGGTTGTTTAAAAGCATTGTTTTGTTTTGCAGATTCGGATCACCAGGACATACAGGCTACCTTGTAAATGAAGTCACAGTTTTGTTTTCTCAATCTCAGTGTCCCTACGAATTATGTCGGCAAAATGTTTATCACACTCGTATAATTCGCTTGTGGTTGAAATGAAATTAGACGGTACTCGAATAGATAGAAAAGAGTGCTCATGTTTTGGAGCCACGGAAACAATGTTTTAACATATTTGATTCCTTAGTGGTAACGAGCGCCGAGCGGATAAGCGACGTGTGGGGTTCTTTGTGACACGTGTCTGCTCCGTGGAACAAGGTAAAAGATATTAGTCCTTTAAGCGCTTACCACGTGTCTGGTCAGTAACCCTCTAAAGCAACTGCTCTTGTTTCTTTCACGACGATAAGCCGCCGCGTTTCTCCACGTGGCTTTTTGTCGGAATTTCATACTATTCTTTTGCAAACAATCTTATTATAAATTAGGCAAAATTCCTAAAAAAATTCTCAACTATTTAATATTGGAAAAAATGTCGTTAAAATCCCCAACTTATTCAAAACGTTGATTTAAATCCTCAACTCATGACGAAACAAAATAAATATCAAACTTATGTTGACTTTCCAAATAAATATTAAACTTTTGTTGACTTTCCAAATAAACACCAAACTTTCATTGACTTTCCAAATAAATATCAAACTTCCGTTGACCTGATCATATTAGGTACGACGTTAAGTGGGTTACTAAATTCTCAACTCATGACAAAACGAAATAAATATCAAATTTATGTTGACTTTCCAAATAAATATCAAACTTATGTTGACTTTCCAAATAAATATCAAACTTCCGTTGACCTGGCCATATTAGGTACGACGTTAAGTGAGTTAATAGATCTCGTAAACGGAGGTAATTTTCTGTTAACATATATGTTAATTGATAACGACGTCGTTTTGTCGTAACGATTGAATTAAATCCCTAAAGTCAATCTTAGATCCCCAAATCGAGCAAAATCCCTAACCCTAAATAGAGTATGATTTGAAACTCGAGATTTTATTGAACAGTTAATACAAAACAACGTCGTTTTATGTTTAGAAGGAATACTTGTTAGTGTTTTGATCAACAAACGAACTCTGTATGAAGAACAAAACCAAAATAAAAAATAGAATATGAAGAAACTTGATTTTTATTGATAAGAGAAAATGTATTACAAACAATGATGTTATTGAGTTTGACTCGATCTACTTATACAACACGAAACAACGTATACGTACATGTGTTAATCGAAAAGACACAACTTTACAAACAGACACAACTATACGTACGTACATTCGTGACTCTTACGTAAATAACTAACTTATAGGAATACGATTTTAGGTTATATGTCTTAGATGAGATTTGATTATAGTTCAACAATACTGTCATTTTTAATTAGCGGGTCTGTTAACAGAAAATTAATCCCGTTAACATTATCTGTTAACTCACTTAACGTCATGCCTAATATTGCCAAGTCAATGAAAGTTTGGTGTTTATTTGGAAAGTCAACATAAGTTTAATATTTATTTGGAAAGTCAACATAAGTTTGATATTTATTTCGTTTCGTCGTGAGTTGAGGATTTAAATCAACGTTTTGAATAAGTTGGGGATTTTAATGATATTTTTCCCATTTAATATTTGCCAGAAAAAAATCTGAACTTTTTTCGATGTCGGAAAAAAACCCCAACTAATTTACCGCAGACAAAAAAAACACGAACTATTTTATTTTTCCAATTTCCTCTCGTCTCCGTTACGGGCGTTAACGCCGTTGTTGACGCCGTTACTATTTTTTGGGAAAATTCTTGAAAAAAACCCAAGTTATTTAAGTTTGCCAGAAAACTACCCGAATTATTTGTTTGTTGCCAGAAAAATACATAGATTAACATTTTTCTTTTCTTTTTTTTTGTCTTCCATCAACAATGTAAGATGGTAAGAGCTCATAACTTTTATGTGTTATCTTGAACCTCATAAAAGTTTTCATTTTTCACTATTACTTAGGACAATTAAATTTAAGAACAAAAATATACAAATAGATTAGTCGATTTTTAAATTTTTAAATTAGATTTGTTTTTGGATCTATTTAGACTTTACAAATTTTGGGACATCATCAACAATAAAACACTAAATTTCATAAAAGCCCCAAAAATTTTGGTAGATCTTCAAAAATTCTCTACATAAATCGCAAAAAAAAATACTCCAATCAAGCAAAATCCACCAAAATTGAAGGTAAAGCTAGCTTAATCAAACCAACTCAACGCTAAAAAAAACGACTAATCTAATTGTATTTTTTTTTTGTTCTAGTTAAAAAATTAGAGAATCAACTAATGTAATTGAGAGATTTGTTCTAATTGGAAAATTGAAAAATCGATTAATATAATTGTAGTGAGAATTTGTATGAGGTTCAAGAGAACATATAAAGTTATGAGGTCTAACCACCTTACATTGTTAATGAAATAAAAGAAAAAGAGAAAAATCTTGATCTGTGTATTTTTCTGGCAACAAAAAAATAATTCAGATATTTTGCTGGCAAAATTAAATAACTTAGGTTTTTTTAAGGAATTTTTCTAAAAATAGTAACGACGTCGACGACGGCGTTAACGGCCGTAACGGAGACGAGAGGAAATTGGAAGAAAAAAATAGTTCGTGTTTTTTTTTTCAGGGATAAATTAGTTGAGGTTTTTTTCCGGCATCGAAAAAAGTTCAGGTTTTTTTCTGGCAAATATTAAATAGTTGGGGGATTTTTTAGGAATTTTCCCGATAAATTATGCTATAGTTGTGCCAATAATGCGTTACTAGGCGAATTATTACTAGATTTTTAGTCTCATTTTTTTATTTCTGAGTTTAGATTTAATTGAGTTGTCCTACACAGCCGAATTGATGCAAACATAGTTAAATGCTCCTTAATTATGTCTAGAAATCTTTCTATTAGTGTGGAGTGAACATGCGTGGTTTCAGTTTCTGGGGTTACCAAAATCCGGAATGATTAAGACAGTTTTGTTTTCGTGGTTCTTATTTTCAAACATGTGGTTAATTTCATTTGTGGCCCTCGCTGAAAACGAGACTTTATATTTTCTAAAGAAAGATGAATAAAATTCAAATTGAAATTTGATATCACGAAACCTCTATTGTACAATCGTCCAAAAAATCATGACGTGACGTACTAGGCATGGTTAAAAATAACTAACATACTTGGATAATACCAATACTTTTTTTTGGATAAAAATATTATCCAACACTTGTGACATTTATTTTTAATTCTTTTCTTTTTTAAAAGCTAAAATTCATAAGACCAAAAAAAAATAAGTAGACTTTTCTTACACATGGCCAAAAATTTGTTAATAACTTTAATTATGTGGTTTTCATTATTATTGTTGGGATTTTTATTTTTTTTGTTATATTTTGAACGTATATATTCTATATATTTTAAATTAAGGGATAAATAAGAAGGTCTGTAGAAAATTCATAATTGTTGGAAAGAGCTTTTTATAGATAGGATCATAACACCAAAAAAAAATAAGTAGACTTTTCTTACACATGGCCAAAATTTTCTTAATAACTTTATGTTGGGATTTTTATTTTTTTTGTTATATTTTGAACGTATATATTCTATATATTTTAAATTAAGGGATACATAAGAAAATTCATAGTTGTTGGAAAGAGCTTTTTATAGATAGGATCATATGATAGGACGGTCTTTTAGGGGTAAAAAATATTTTTAAAATAAATGAAAATAATCTTGACCTTACACGTGTAAACTCTGGAAGAATCTACTCGTCTCTTCTTCTCCTATACCTCATCCCAAAGCTACGAAGACAACTCTTCCAAGTTCCAAACAAATATCACAAAAAGTAATAAACTAATAAAACAAATTCTATGTTTATTTAAAAAATTGTTCATTTCCTTAAAAGATTATTCTCTCAAATCCTTTCACTCTCATCATCATCTTCTTCTTCTTCTTCTTCTTCTTCTTCATAAGCCATTATAAAGCTCTGTTTTTTTACCCTGTCTATATAAACAGAGGAAGCCCTAAATTTGGATTCTCTATTCAAAGTTTTCCCATTTCGCTAATTTTGGAGAAGAAAAAAAACGATTTTTATTTTTAATCGTTTTTTGCATTTCTGATTCATTTCTTTGGTTTATGATCTGTTCAAGTAAAGGAACAACCTTAATCGCTAGCGGAAAAAATTCAAATTCAATCCCAAGATTACCCCTAACAGGGTCATCCACAAATCGGATTCAAATTCGAAACCCAATCAGTGTCGAAAAAACATTCCGACGATCATCGTCATCGTCATCATCAATGGCGGTGGAAACAATGTCGATGGGATCAGATTCATCAACTTTGATTCTAACATCTGGAGCAAGCGGTCGCGTTAGGGTACTCTTCTCGATGCGAGAGCTCAAGCGTCTCGTCACGTTTATCCAGTCGTTGATTCTCTTCCTCCTCCTTCCTTTTCGCGTCGTCGTTTGGCGGAGGAGGACTGGTGCGGTGGTCATCAGAGACGATAAACAGGAGAGAAAGGTTTGGTCTCCGCCGCAGATCGTGGTGAGGAAGAGGAACATCGGTGGCGAAAGCGGATGCAGCGTTTCGCCTCCGTCGGTTCCGGCGGCGGTGGTAGATGAGGAGGTTGCTGTTAGACGTGAGCTGGCGATTAAGCGAGTATTGGAAGATGAAGGCGGCGATGGAAGCTCCGTCAGAGATTATTCGCTTTTCACGACGAAGAGAGGGGATACGTTGTTTACTCAGTCATGGTCACCTCTTTCCCCAAATCACAGGTCATTTCTCCTTCTTTTTTAATCATTGACGGGTTTTTCGACATGAGTTGGTTGATTTGAATTTGATTAATCTATTACTCCCTCTGTTTTTTAAAAATTGTCGTTTTAACTGTATTTGGATAAGAAAATGTATACAATGATTATATTAACCTCATAAAAATGACAAGTAATTATTTACAAATAATTTGTGTTCAATAAAATGAGGGTAATTTGGGTAGTTATTGGCATAAATTACATTATTACTTTAAAACGACAACTAATTTAAAACAAGAAAAAAGCTCTAAAACGACAACTATTCGAAAACGGAGGGAGTAGTATTTGTCAATCTTTAGGATCAATTCAAAATATACATAATTAGCCTTTTGAGTTCATGTGAGTTTTGTCTAATTACAGAATCTTTGTCAATAGGATGTTTCTGGAAATTAGTAAGTGAAGAATAAAATTCCCAAATTTTTTAGAAGGAGAATATATTTCTGTTGGATTTTTTTTTTGTCTGGTGGTCCTAATTAATATGTTGGCTATAGCTTGAGTAATTTGAATATTGTGGTTGATCCCGTAGATATTATTATATATATATATTCCTTGTTCCTATGGTTTATTAGTTTGATTTGCTTAACCAGAGAGAGTCATATATATTTTTGTTGAACTAACTTTTTAATAGTGATCATAATTTATTCAAGTATCAGGAGTAGATTTAGTTGGTAAGCATTTCTTGAGATTTATGAAGAAAAGATGAAGCAGATTAGCTGGGAAAATGTAGAGACAGATGAGTTTTGCTTGTCAAAGTGGTTTTTAAGGATCAATATTTTATACATATGACTTTGTACAATAGTGATCTCTTTGTACAGAGTATAGTCCCTTTCAAAAGACAGGCAATCTGGTTTAATGTTTCGTTAACACTTTCACTTTCCTTTCTTTTAATATGATTTTGAAACTTTCATGCCTCTGATTTTGTAAAGCTATTCTGAGTAAATAGAAGTCAATAAAGTGGTAACCTTCAATCATTTTCTCATCTTTTTCTATATTTGTTCTTGCAGGGGACTTATTGTTCTGCTACATGGATTAAACGAGCATAGGTTTGTACCTATTTCTCTAGTTATGCACCATTTGATTTTATTCTAATTTTCTTGGTATTAGGAAGCTTAACATTTGTTTCTTTTTTCAAAATTTTGACAGTGGCAGGTATAGTGATTTTGCAAAGCAGCTTAATGCTAATGGGTTCAAGGTCTATGGAATTGACTGGATCGGTAAGTAATCTCACTTCTTTTCAGTTTTGTTATCGTTTTGATGGTCATCGTAGCTAAAGGATCCTCTATAGACTGTAAGCGTTTGCGTTTTTTGTCCTCTTGCTCGTACATCACAAGAAAAATTAACGAAGTATAAACCTCAACATGGTTTTCAACGACAAATCTTGATAAATTTAAGGTGTTGAGTTAAAGTTTTGGACATAGTAGCCATGGTAGTAGTCTTGATCTTGAACATTTGGTCGGATAGTTGAAACACGTTCTGGATGAATAGATGCAGACCTTTAATACCTTTAAAGTGCAGAAACATGAGAGAGTCTTTTTACGATGCAACTGTTTCATAGGCTAGATACAAAACTCTTCAACCATACCTCTCTGTGTTTGGCTGTCGCAGGGAATATTGTGATTTTTGTTGGGGTGGTGCCTAATTCGTGTGGAAAGGTGACACATGAATCCCATCTTTAGCTTTATACTTCTGACAACTTAGGATCTATGATTTGTAATATTCGCAAACAACTTTAACATCTCTCAGATCTCCATATAGCTTCTGCGTCTTTATAGCCTTTTTCTGATATCTCCCTGAATGATAAACTTCCAAATCTGTAATCATGACTGACAGGAGACACTCTTTGGTTTTAATCCAACAGGTCATGGCGGAAGTGATGGACTTCATGCTTACATTCCTTCCCTTGATTACGCTGTAGCAGATTTGGTATGTCGGAGTCTCCGCCTCTCTGGTAATAGTTTCCAAAGCATCCTATTGTTGAAACAAACTCACACTATCACATTTGCAGAAATCATTTCTTGAAAAGGTATTCACAGAGAATCCAGGACTCCCCTGTTTCTGCTTTGGACACTCAACAGGTGGAGCAATCATCCTCAAGGTAACATCTTTAGACCCATTAAATAACATCATTGTTTCATTCGAGAACTTCAAAAATCTAAGCATAACAATTTAAGTGCAGGCTATGCTGGATCCAAAGATTGAATCTCGAGTTTCAGGCATTGTATTGACTTCACCAGCTGTTGGAGTCCAACCATCCCATCCAATCTTCGCAGTAAGTTAATCCGAAAAGTTAGTCATAATTTACGCGTTTTCAGACAATTCGTAACAATCTGATCAGTTCTCTCTGTTGTATTGTTTCCAACAGGTTCTTGCTCCAATCATGGCGTTCCTCCTGCCCAGGTACCAAATCAGTGCAGCAAACAAGAAAGGAATGCCGGTCTCTCGTGACCCAGCAGCTCTTATCGCCAAATACTCTGACCCGTTAGTCTTCACCGGATCCATCCGAGTTAAAACTGGCTACGAGATCCTTAGAATCACTGCTCACTTGCAACAGAACCTGAACAAAGTGAAAGTTCCTTTTCTTGTGATGCACGGTACAGACGACACAGTAACCGATCCTAACGCTTCAAAGAAGCTCTACGAGGTAGCTTCCTCGTCAGACAAATCAATCAAGCTCTACGACGGATTGTTGCACGATCTTCTCTTCGAACCCGAACGAGAAATCATCTCTGGAGCCATAATAGATTGGCTAAACCAGCGGGTTTAGCTCGTTCAAACCAACAATCACTATCACTTCGAATCAAGAATCTCTTGATTCAGACAAGAATAATTATTTCGCGAAATTTTCTGGGTAATTGACTGAGAAACGTGAGGAAAAAAGAAGTTCTTGGTCGATTTAGCAACCTCTTGGTTGATTTTTCTCAACTCGGAAGTAGAAAGAAGATAGAGAAAAAGAGCCTCCAAATCTTGACTCTCTTGCTACTATGCTTCTTGACGTCGGTATATTGTCATAAATCAATAATTTTTGTAACCTTGGATTTTGTTATCTTATACCTGTAATACCGATTATTATTTATATCGAATCTATAAGTGATTTGTCTATTTCGATAGTTTTTCTCTCTTGTCCAAGAAAAACAAATTGTGTGGTGGTCATTGGTATCACACCCTTAACAAGAAGTAATATATATTTCTTCAATACGGCTATATTTTTACACTGGATTTGGTCGGTAATTTCTTACCATTATAGTAAACATATCTCGTTTTGACAGTTATCAACAAAAAAAAATGGGATTATTTTTCCTAAGTTGCTACTATAATTATCGTTATTTTTTTCAAAAAAAGTATGGTTATAATCGCTAGCAGTTGTCATTTTTCACAATTTTTTTATTGTTTGTGTTACCAATTTGACTATTGTTTGTTTTGTCAACTAGATTGCATGCCTCAGTTTATGTACTAGCATATATATATATATATATATATATATATATATATATTTGTAACCTAGTTAAATTTAGGATATGGCAAACTAGAAATGTTTGGTTGTTGGCGTTTGGCACATTTTGCATAATTAAACTGCCTTAATCTATAAATGATTTTATGGACTCCGCTCAACCAATACATTAATGGTCTGAAACTAAATGAAAATTCATCAAAATGATATATATAGATATATGTTTCTTAACATTTGGGACGTGTATAAATGGTAGAATATGCAAGGTTAACCGCGCTCTTCTAGGATTCGAATTCCAGCTCCTAACTTTCTCTTTGACGTTGTCTTTACTTTTTATCTTCAAAGGTGGTGAGAAAACGGTGGGCTTGGTGTTTGGTAGGAATTACTGAATTAGAGCCCAAAAATATGCGTTGATTATATGTGGGCCAATGGATAAGGGTGAATGAAAAAAGATACAAGTAGTGATTCGAAAAAAAAAAAAATTATATATATATATATATATATATATATTTAACAGATCGTTGTATTATGGAGAATTAGAGATGCAGATTATATAGAAAGCCTAAATCATTCCATCAACCTAAATAGTGAAATGACAAACAAAATAAAAAATGGACTGTTTTGGATTTGTCAACAGATAAATACAAGAACAATAAAGAAGGACATTTCAATAAAATAAAAGTAAGGTAACCGGAAAGATCAATTTTAAAAATCAAAAAGGAATATTTTATAAATATTGAAACCTTTCTACTTTATTATAAACTAATAGTTTATTTAAAATAAGATAAATTAGATATTTGAGACGAACAAGACGACCAAACTCCATTTCTTCCCATTGATCCTCCTAGAGACCCAAGAATTCTATGAACACTCCATCAATGAATTGAATCCCGCATCCTGTAAGCAAGACGGTATATCCCTCAAACTTCTTGTAATCCCTCGTTTTACATTTCATGTCTAACGTATTGTATATGCTTTGAAAATGATGTAAAATTATTTCAATAAAATCAGTTTTAAAGTATTTACAAAATAATAAAGTTATTTTATATTATTTAAATTTCTTATACTTACTTTTCCATCGTAGAAACTATAAGATAGGAGAACATCAAACGACACTATCACTTAACCTTCAATAAGTTGGCTCTCAATTACATTTTCAAAATCTTTCTAATTTTCATGAGGCCGACGATATATGCTCATTCCATCAATATATGTCCCAGTCATATATGAACGAACATATTTTAGGAATGATGTCTGGTCTTTTTGTTCACCAATGTTTTTATTTCTGATTACAATAAAATGAATTAGATTTCAATGTTTTTTTTCTGTACAAAAAAATCTCCAAAAAAATTTGTAACTTTTGATGTAATATATAAATAATGGTGCTTTTTTATTTTGGAAAATGTAGTTATATATGATTTAGATTTGTTAAAGATGATTGAAAATCCATTGGATTGGTATTTTTCAATCACCCTACAAACATGATATATTTTAAGTTGGATATCATATGTTAAGTCGCAGTATTTTTTATATTCTCGTCAATAAGATTCGTTATTTCCTCTCTCAACTATACTGACTAATAAGAGTTCGATTGACTTACAAGATTTCATATTTCTTCCAAACCAACAATTTCTATCACGTGGAATAAAGAATTTCTTTATTCATACAAAAATAATTATTTTATAGAATTTTCTGGATTATATATTGACTAAAAAACTTTAGAGAAAAAATAGTTCTTGGTCAATTTTAGCAATGATTTTTCTAATCTCAAAAGTATAAAAAATATAGAGAAAAAAAAAAACTCCAAATCTGGACTCCCTTGCTATGCTTCTTGACGTTGGTATGGTATATTGTCATAAATTAATAGTTTTGTAACCTCAAATTTTAATAGCGTATCTACACACCTGTAATAACTAGTAATACAAGTGGATATAAAGACTTAGAAATGAAACCAAATAACAATAATCCAAAATACCAATTTGAAAATCTGTTTCACTTGGCCATATAGGCATATACAACAAATATGTCAAGTCACAACAACAAGTCAAGAGGGGTGACCTCTATTTCTTTGTCACACTCAAGAGTGACCACCTATAAACATTTCTTCATCGTGATTCATCATAGCTAACGTAAGCCAATAGGTCAGCATTCATATTTATTCATAATTATAGTGATATAAGTAGGGAGCAAAAAACTAATAATAATAAAGTTGTTGTTATCAACTCTTCCACTTGCTAAACAAAACCACCCGAATTTTCGACGAACATCCAAAGCGAGATTGTTGCGCAAGCAACTCGTGACTCATCATATTATTATTTTCTTAATATCTTTGCATAACTAGTTTTTATTTTTTTGGCAACTACAAATTTAAAACACCAACTAACGCCGCCTCTTTTTTTTTTGGAACTTGCTTCTATTCCATTTTTGATTTTCCACAAAGAAATTAACTAAATCATTGATATAATCAAAACTCAAAAGAATAGATCTATATATAGTTTGGGTAATTACGTTGCAATTATTCACTAGATTCTCGTCAATGGGCTTCGTTATTTCTTCGACTATGCTCATTTATAACATTTTCCAAGAGCATCGCCATTATTAATTTATAAGATTTTACATTAATATATCGTGAAAATCTGTAATGGTTAAAGTAATGATATACATAATTAATAAAATTATTTTTTCTTGAACGACAAGAAAAATCTATTTGTATAACGGAAAAATGATTTCTTAGAGATTGTTTTGTGAAGATTTTTTTTTTTGAACATCTGATTTTATATAATGCGAAGCAGGACTACAATTGGCGATACAAAAAGACGACCACTTCCAACCCACAAGTGATAGAAACCAAACCAAAGCCAAAAAGCTACACTAGGAACCTTCCACAAAGTGAAAGGACTTTACAAAAGAATTAGCTTTTCCAAAAAGCGAGACCTGCAAACACACAGCTTCAAACAAAAACAGAGGACAAGGGTCTCTCATCCTCAAAAACACCAAGAAGCCAGGATGGATATCCTGTGGCCACATAACTATGAAGCCTAAAATCGTTGATGACACTTTGAGAGATGAGAGAAGCTCCTCTATTCGCAGCCGCCGTTTCCACAACCATTTTCCATTCCAGACCACTCACCAAAAGCCTTTGAAGTTCTTGAGCCTGATACCTAAAGGAAGGCCAAGCTTTAGGCCTATTCACAATTCTAACCAAAGTCGTCTCTTGAAAGGCAAACAAAACCCGGTAAAATCTGTGGTCTTTCATACTTTCAATCCCCCACAGAAGTGACAAAAAGGCAGCCTCAAAAGCATCTTTGACATTAACAAAAGATCTTCTGCCATGTATCAGAACCAAACCCTCATTATCTCTTACCACCCAAGCTGCACCCGCCAACTTAGTAGTTTTTGACCAAGAAGAACCAACATTACATTTAAGCCAATCAGGGGCAGGAGGCTGCCACGCTTTCCTTTCCCCTCCACTACTCTGACTGGCCTGATTCACTTCAAAAATCTCTCCAACCAAAACTTCCTCCGGTTCCACAACTTGAGCCTCACACCATTCCATAAAATCATCTCTGCTTTTGAGCACCAACTCAGGGGCTGACAAAGACTTACCCTCAAAAGCCAAAGCATTTCTGTTAGTCCATAATCTCCAAAGTATCCAAGGAAAGATATTTCTAACCTCCTCTGGCCACGCTCTGTTTTTCCTGTTCACTAAAAGATGATGAAAATTTGAGAAAATCTCACCACCTTCAAAACCCTGCAAAGGAAAGGGATAATCAGAAATGGCCCAGACTTGTCTTGCAAAGGGACAAGAAAACAAGACATGCCCACAAGTCTCCTCTTCCAAACCACAGAGTTGGCAAAGTGGATCCCTCGTCATTCCTCTGCCAATGAAAGCCATTGCCACTGGTAAGCAGCCCGATAACACCTTCCACAAGAAAACCTGAAGCTTTGGATCCGTAGGGATCTCCCAAATCTGACATTTCAAATCGTTTGTTGATGGTAAAGCAGAGGCATTCAGAGTTACCTCATCAACAGAATCTTTGGAAGAGAGCCAATATGCTGACTTGACAGAGAAATCCCCAGATTTATTATACTTCCAAGTGTAAAAGTCATCTCTGGAAGTAACTGGTCTTATCTTCTTTATTCTTTCAATATCCTCCTCGAAGAAATGATCAACAAGAGCCTCAAAATCCCAGGTCCGAGAGATAGGGTCAATGAGAGAATTCACCTTTAGGTATACATCAAAGAAATAGTTTTTCCTCATAGGAGCTCTCATTCCTTCATCTTCATCCTCAATCCAAGGATCAATCCAGACTTTAACAGAAGATCCATTGCCAATGTGTTTTGATATCCCTTTTTCTAGCAACTCTCTCCCATGTAAAATACTCCTCCAAGCAAAGGAGGGTCTGCCATCCACAGGAGCATTCAGAAATTCCTTTGTAGGAAAATACCTGCTTTTCATCAGCTTAGCCAGGAGACAATCAGGTTCTTGTAGAATTTTCCAAGCTTGTTTGGCGAGTAGAGCTTGGTTGAATCTCTTGATATCTCTGAAACCAAGTCCTCCAAGATGTTTTGGAAGGCAAAGTTTCTCCCAACTAACCCAATGCACTTTCCTAGAATGCTCTTCAGCGCTCCACCAAAAATCTGCCATTGCAGCAGCCAAATTATTACAGGAAGTCTTTGGTAACTTAAAACAAGACATCGTAAAAACAGGCATAGCCAATGCAACCGACTTCAAAAAGACTTCTTTCCCACCCTGAGAAAGATGCCTAGCAAACCAACCAGACAGCTTTACCTTCAGCCTGTCTTTAATGTAATCAAGTAGAGCAATTTTTGAGCCACTGAAGCATTCTGGTAGGCCAAGATACGTACCAGCACCACCCTCTTTGAATATTCCCATTATGATCTGAATGTCAATTTTAACCACATGGTTTACCTTTGCTCCAAAGGTTATGGAGGATTTATTCAGGTTGATAGACTGACCCGTAGCATCACCATAGACTGAAAGAATCTGCTGCAAAACCCTGCTCTGGTCATTGTCTGCCTTACACATGAATAGGCTGTCATCAGCGAAGAGTTAATGGTGCACCGCAAGTCCCTCATCACTGAATTTAATACCTTCAATCTTTCCTTCCTGTTGAGCTTTATTCATCAAATGAGTCAGTCCCTCTGTGCATAGAACAAAAAGGAAAGGAGATAAAGGATCCCCTTGTCGTAAACCTCTCTGAGGAGTAATGAGACCAAAAGGCTGGTCATTTATCAACACCGAGTAAGTTACAGACGACACACAAATCATCACCCACTCAACCCAGCGCTGGTGAAAACCTAAGGCAGAGAGCAAAGCCCTTAAGAAGCTCCATTCTAGTCTGTCATAAGCTTTTGACATGTCAGATTTAATAGCCATGAACTCAGAAGAAATGGCAGGATGAGTTCTTAGGCCATGGATCACCTCATGAGCAACCAGAATATTATCTGTGATCAGTCTTTCAGAGACAAAAGCCGACTGATTCACATATACAATATTAGGTAATAAGGGTTGGAGTCTCTTAACCAAAACCTTGGATATGATCTTATAGAGAACTGAGCAGAGACTGATAGGCCTAAGGTCAACCATTTCTTCAGGATGGTGAGTTTTTGGAATCAGACAAAGGTGTGTAAAGTTCCATACAACAGGCATCACCCCAAACTCAAAGAAATTCTGGACTTCAGTCGTCACCTGAGTTCCAACAGTAGACCAATACCTTTGGAAAAAGAGTCCAGACATTCCATCAGGTCCCGGTGCACTAGCAGGTTTAATAGAAAAAACCGCCTCTTTTATCTCTTCAGCTGAAACCTTAGCAGTCAGCCCCAAATTCATTTCCTCGGAAACTTTAGGGAGAAAACCCTGAAACCAGTCACTAAAGCTAGCCGGATTTGAAGACTTGAAAAGATCCTGAAAATAAGTAGCTGCAACCTGCCCTTTTGCTGCTTCAGATCGCTGGAAGATGCCATTGTGATCTTTTAACTTGTCAATTCTCTTTCTTGATCTGTTATCATTCACAGAGGCATGGAAAAAACCAGAGTTTCTATTACCACATCTAAGCCACTTCTGCCTTGATTTTTGATGCCAATATTGCTCCTCTTCCCTATAAGCAACAGCAAGTTCTTTCTTTAAAACACGGATCTTTTGTAGACATGGCCAGACCTCTGATTGAGTCTTCTCAAGCTCAATTTCACACTTCTGAATCTTATCACGAGCATTCATATTGTTTTTTTTTTTTCCAGGAGCTCAAAGACTTTCTGCAAGCTTTTAATCTCTCAGAAATAGTGAAGCTAGAACAAGCAGCTCTAGAATTCCAGGACTTGAAAATAGCAATCTTTACCTCAGGCTTGAAGAGGAATCTCCTATCAAAGCGAAATTGACCTCTATAGAAATCCTGTGAAGAAATAAGACTTAGAAGCACTGGTCTATGGTCAGACCCTCTTTAAGTCCAAAAAAGATTGGTTGGAGGCAGGGAAATTGTTTTGTGATTGTTTTGTGAAATATTTTGTAATGGTCCAACAAACATGAACTATAAAATAAAAGGATTGATTATGATTCCCCATTCTACAATAATACTATATAAGATATCTACACTTGTCACGAGTGACTATTACTTTTTGATTTAATATTTCGTCACTATGATTCGGTTGGGGTCTATCTATCAATAATGTATTTGAATTAAAGAGTATAATTACCAAAACTTATGTACATCAGTGAATTAATGAATGAAAAATTGAAGAACATAATTTGATGATCTTAAAAATTAAGGGTTCTTACAAGAACGATTTTCCCATAAAATTCTGGAGTATATATATGTACAAAAATTACCATCATAATATCTCCAGAAAACTCTACAAAAAATAAAATCTAATATTCCAACTTTAAGATTCCAGATTCTGTTACAAAAGGAATCGAATCAGAGATCTTCCCGGAGAAAAGGATGAGCAAGAAGCTGCGACGCCGTCCATCGCTTACTCGAATCTTTACGTAGACAACACTCAACGAAGCTCCTAAACTCTTCAGAACATCCCTCCGGCGCTCGCGGCGGTTCTCCAAAACACACCGCGCACATTAGCGTGGCCCAATCAGGTCTCTGTCCCGGCGGAAGTAACGGAAAATGACCAACGAGTAGCTCAAGCATCATCAATCCAAAACTCCAGATATCTCCGGCGTAGATATCGGAACTTCCACCGGAAGATTCTGAATCAAACCTCTCCGGACTCATATAAGCACAAGTACCAACATACGAATTACACGAATCTAATGATCGTACTAAGATCTTACTAACTCCAAAATCAGCGATTTTAACTTCGTTTCTCGAATTGAGAAGCAGATTCGCCGGTTTGATATCACGATGAACGATCTTAAGAGCGTGTAAATAGCTTAATCCTTTTAAGATCTGCTTAGCGAATCCGGCGAGTTTTTGCTCCGTTACGCCGCCGCGTAGTGATTCTAGGGTTCCTCCGTCCATATACTCCATTAGAATCGATACTTCACCGACGACAGGTTTCTCGAAGATTCCGTGACATTTAACGACGTACGGTGAATCTGTACGGCGGAGAATCTCCATCTCTCGCATCAATTGCCTTGTGAAAATCGGATCCATGTCGCCGTTAACTGTTTTCAAAGCGTAGATCTCCGATGTGGTTTTATGACTGACTTTATAAACAATCCCGCCGTTACCGCATCCGAGAACGTTGAGTTTCTCGAGATCACCGGCGGAGATTCCATTACAGCCGGAGGTAGCAGCGACGGTGGTGGTGGTGACGGAGGAGGAGACGGAGAAGCGGCGGTCGGAAATCGGAGGAAGAGGAAGACGGAGATTTAGCTGACGACGTTCACGAACTAAAGCCATGGAAAGAGAGAAGAAGAGTGATGATGAAAATGAAAGAAGAAATAGAGAGAAGCTTCAGATTTTATATGAGTTTCAAGTCTTTTACAGTGTGAGGAGACAACGAGGAAGGTGAAGATGAACTACTAAATATCCTCTCTTTTTTTTTCCTTATTTCATTTTGTTCTTATCTTAAAATGGATTTGTTTCCTTTTTTCCTCACTATATAATATCGTTAAAAATGCAACGTGTGTGAGTGTTTGTTTGATTACGCACGTGGTTAATTGCATCAGACTGTAAATTTGTTCACGTTGGAAAATGACTAATCATTTTTTGGAAAAAGTAGTACTATATATATGGCTATATGCTAAAAATTAAAAAACGATAAGGTATCTAAAAGTTATTGGAATTGAAAGATTTGGGCGGCTTTCGTATTAAAACTATAGTGTAAGAAAATAACGGTAACTAACTAATCTAGTAGCAGCACTAATAAATGACCGACTATTAATAAATGATAGTATTACTACTTTAGAAATGAAAAGTGTGAAGGTTCGATGAACCAAGAACAGGCTAAAGGACGAAGAAGTTAATGACTAATAAGGTGATGAGAAGGACCAAAGAAAGAGGATTAAACATTTTGTTAGGCCAACGTGGAAAAGCTTCTAACAGCCATCTGTTTGATTTCTGAGTTTGAGGCCGCCATCGTATTCAAATGTTTGGCAACTTTTGTAATCTTTTATTATATTTGATACTATGTTGCAAGATTCAGATAAGATCTTTGTATTGAGGACACATAAGTTTATGTTTATTTAGCTTTAGCCTTTATGCATGTGTCATGTGTTTATTTATGCACATATTTTATATACACAAGCTCCACAAAATTTTGAAATCAGAATCTAAACCACACATATAATTTTGATTTTTTGAAAATATAAATTAGAGAAAGTTTTAATTACAATCTTTGGTTAGCCAAAGTTTTGAAACTCAAAATATATTTGTTTGATATATACCCTTATGTTAAAAATTGGATAATATTAAAATTGGATTTAAACATTGTGTGATTCAAACAAAGTTTAATTTTGTGGTTGTTAAAGAGTATGAATATTTAGTTGATGTTTTTTCTTGCCATATACATGTAGCATTTTAGCATGTGTCATATTGAGCACATGCTTATTGATGTTTAATTACAAAATTGGTTGTATTTTATTTAAAATTTACTATTAATCAGATATTTGTTCCACGCATGTCGACACAGACAATGGAGCTTTCCTGGCACCAGGAAGTTGCCTCTCAATCTCAGGAATCGTTTGTCCCATTTTGGTCAGTTTTACAACACATACTGTGGAGCCGTTGTGAAGACAATGAATGGCTGAGCTTGTAAAAGGCTTTATGCCAGATTAATATCTAGGCTTTTTCTTCATTATTGGGCTTCGGAGTTTGTTGAATTGATGACTGGCCCATCACTCATTTGCTTTGTCCTTCGTTGTTGTGCTCTGTTTTCTGAGTGGGTCTTTGTTTCCACTTACAAAGAGAGTGGGTCTGAATTTCGATTTGTTTGGTGCAACTTAAATTTCTTTGGATTTTTTTTTTAAGAAATTGACCATTATTAGAGTGGGCTTTGATGGAAATATATATATTAGAGTGGGCTTTTATAAAATCTTGATTTACTGTAGTTCGGTGAATTTCGTTTTTTCGTTAATAATCATGACATGGAGAATTGGAGATTATTCCAGTGTTACAATTGAGATTTAAGGAGTTTTAGATGAAAAATTTATGAACGAAGACAAATATTACAACTGATTGAGGTATATATTTTTTTTCGTGAATAGAGAGTTATATTTAGTTATGTACTTATGGAATATCCTTGTTTCATGAGTTTTAAATAACTAATGGTAATTTAGAATTGATCGCCAGTTTTCAACTTAAAATTCTCTCATGTACGAGATGGATATATATGGCTAACAATATCACTCTGGTAGTTTATGTTTGCTTTAAATAAAACTATAAAAGAATTGACCGAAGAAAAATTGTTTTTTGTCAAGAATTTCGATTTAGGCAGAATGAAAAAGCAGCATCCAAATTCCAAACAAACAAAACATAAACACGAGAACTGTAAAAAACACAGACTAAAAGAAGCAATTAAACTAAAGAGAGACCAAGGTCCTCAATATAGCCATTAAGCCATGGATCCGACCTAATCTCCCATGTAGGATGTAACGCTTCCCATGGGACACTCTTGAGATCTTCCACCGAAACCCCTAAATCCTCAAGGGTCACGTGTTCATAACCCCTATTCCTAGTCCTACTCTCACCGACACTCTCGTCGTTCTCCTTCTTATTCGATAGAGACCTCTCATCGTCGTTCTTCTTCGTCTCGTGAGGATCAGTAGAAGAAAAACATGAATCTGCTCTTGATGCAACATCGTTGTCTTCCTTTGCCTCCGGTGACCCCTTGACCACGCAACTTAATTCGTCGAAGGGTTCGACGTTGTCCCACCAAGACCCTAATCTCGGCTTCTTCCTCTTCGGCTCTAGGGTTACCTCCTCATCGTCATCGATGATGATGATTCCATCAGTAGATGATAGTGATCCCAAGGAATTGAATGTTGGAGAATTGAGGAAGCAGAGTTTGTCGTAGTCCGTCTTATTGTGACGTCGCTTGGAGAACAAGTTGAGTCCGATCTGGGACTCGTTAATATCTTGTTTCTCTATCGCCATGTTTCGTTTCGTATCAATTATTGAAGAACCAAATATGAATTTAAGAAGAGATTTTTGGAGAGAGAGACACAAAATCGAATTGAGAGTTGAGAGACTATGAAGCTGCTTAACTCTTAATCTGGCTTTTGAAAATTTAAGCGGCTGCGATCTTTAGTTTATATAGAGACTAGAGTGATACGTCTCGTAAAAGGAAAACAAAACCTAAAAAAAAAAAATGGAAATTGGTCTCTCAGATAAGGAAAAAAGGAAACTACTTTTATATAATCTGATCAAAGATATAGCAGTTGCTTCAGCTTGTGTAAATAGATAAATACGTGTACTTTTTTAATAATTCTTGAGACTAAACTATAGCCTAAATTTATTTATCAAAAAAACATAAAAGAAAAGAACTATAGCCTAAATTATTGAATCTTGCATAACTATATTAACACTAAATTTGTAGATCCAAAAAGGAATAGGTAAAGACTAATTTTGATTTGATTTTTTTTGTATCACAAACTATGATCCATCATTCATTGATTTTACCTCTTTTTTTGAAAGCTATATTATGCATTTTTCACATGAGTTATGTTATTTGAAATAATGTTACTTTAGTTTTTATACTATTTCCCTTAGGTAAACTTGGTAAGAATTGACCAGTGACTCCATTGTATAATCTAAAAACTAGATGAAGATTTTACAATTCATTACACAGTATAATAAGACAAAATCAAAACAGCTACCACGTCCGAAAGGTGCGAGGTTTGGATTGAGGTTTGGGGAAGTCTGGTCTGGGTTTAGCTCTGGAGATATCTGATCTGGTTTTAGCTTCCTCCACAAATATAACCCTTCCATCCAAAAACTGTATAAACACCAAATCAGAAGTTTGCTATAGTGTTCTCAATCAGATAAACGATATAAGAATGAAGACAAGAGTGTAATGTTGAGCTGAGTACCTTTCCATGCATCCCTTGAATAGCTTTCATAGCCTCCTCCTCTGTTTCATACCGTAGGAAAGCAAAACCTCTTGGTCTATTAGCTACTTTATCCATCACTAAGTTCACTACACGGGGACGCAATCAAGAACATGAGTTACAGTTGTAAAATTTTGACAAAAGTGAACAAAGGAGAGGTTTATGCTTACTGTGTATAAGCTTGCCAAACTGTTCAAAAGTATCCCGTAAGGTATCTTCCGTTGTGCGAAAAGAAAGCCCTGTGAAAAACCACCAAAATCAAGTCGATATCAATCAAACCCTTAATCCACACCATCAAAACCAAGTCAATACCAATCAAACCCTTAGCCATTTTATTAGAATCAAGTCTCATATGGTCAAAGCAGAGACGAAGAGGTATCAAAAAGGTTGCAGAAAGCTGAAAAGTAAAACAAAACAAAAAAACCATAGAAGAGCATTAACACTGCTTTCTCTTTTGGCCATGTCTAAGGAGCGTCTAATTCACCACAATTCAACTTGCACCAATCCCTTTACATAGAAAACAAGCTTATAGACAGTATACACCAGCAGAAAGATATCTATCTCCTCAGTTCATCAGAAGTCACACCCACCATACACCAACCAAAATCATTCCCTGCCTTTACAACAAATCCGACAATGTCTTCGTTACCATTACAACGATGTAACAATACCCAATAATATCCAGTCCATGCTATTCCTGAAAGTAACCAAACAGAGACATTCCTCACCGAGAGAATCTCTCCAAAACAACTAGTGAGGCTATTCCACAAGGCTCTATAACCCCACAAACAAATATATCATTCCATTCTCTCTAACAATAAAATCTATATAACGGAAGTTTTAACATCTAACATTGTTAACTACATAATTGGTGAACACAAAATGTGACTGCTCCGAATATTTTGGAGATATCCTAAGCTTATAGTAACTATCAATGTATCCACTGTAAAAAAACTACCTCTAATGGTATATTACTCGAAGAAACAGTGAAGAATCACATCGCATAACCAAAAATATCCACTACATAAGCATCATTCACGAATTGGGATATGCAAGATGAAGAATTGGAAACATAAACATATAACAAAACTGAAACAAGGAAGGGAACAAACTTACCACTGACATAGAGTTTCGTCTTCGTCCCGGAGGGAGAAGACGGTGGAGAAGAAGACGAATCCGGTGAGAGACAGCTAGTTATTAAAAACCCGCCAATACCACGGCGTCGCCGAGCAAAAATGACGCCGGTTCCGACATTGATTCGTCCGCAAGAGACGCTGCAGATGGCCGAGAAGTTTGGTCCGAAGAGCCGATCTCCAGGAATCGTACACGACGGAACGACGACTCTCCCTAAGCTAATTGCCATTGTTTCCGTCGTCTTCTTCTTCCCCAACTTCCGGACCCTATCCCCTAAACTTTGAGGGTATACTTGGTATTTTCATATTTATTTACTTCGTTTGTTATTTTTATTTTTGCAACTGTTGAAAATTTGGACTATGAACATGAAATGAAACCCATCAAACTGAATTTGACATTTGTGTTTTTCTTTTAGGTTTTGTTATAACTTATAAATTTACTTCGTTTTTCTCTGTCTCGTCTATAATTATCCATCCTTGCCTAATAATCTCCATTCTTTTCAAAGATAACAACAACAAATAGAAAATCTTTAAGAAATCACACAAAACTGAGAGAGACAATTTGATTTAACATCTAGAAGATTGATCCATTTTATATATGTACACATTACATGTCGTGAAGACAAACATTCAGAACAATCAGTGATTTTAAATTAGTCTACCTACTATCATTAGCAAATGAATGAATTAAATCACAAGACTAAACTTAACCTCTGTTTCTTCCCAAAGATTCCACATTATCCTCCTTAGTTGGTCTGACATTTCCGGTTAATAAAAGCTTCCAAAGCTTCTCTCATCCACGAATTCTGACACAACTCAATCGCTTCAGACAAAGAAACCCATTTACGTTGTCTAATGTCAGCTTCAGGCCATCGCTCAAACTGTTGACTAACAAGCAAAGGAAACATGTAACCATCATGAATCATACTATGTCTTTTGCTTTTGTATTGCCATTTCCCAAGTGATTCTTCAAGCTGACCCGTAACACCAGCTTCTTCAATCGTCTCTCTTAAAGCAGCTTCTTCAATTGATTCATCAATCTCCCAACCTCCTTTAGGTAGTAACATTCCTTTCCCTTTCTTCTGTGCACTTATCAAAAGCACTTCAATTTCTCCTCCACCATGTTTCTTGTATCTATACGGTACACATCTGCAATAATTTTTGAATCTATAATCAGATTCCAAGATATCAAAATTCCCCCAAATTCGTAAACCTAGAATTTTAAAATTAGGGTTTGGCTAAATTGAACGTACCCGACGACTTGACGATACCCTGCAGTGTTGTAACGTTGCAGATCTCGTCCGGTACGAGAGACTAAAGAGACATCTTTCTCAATCGGTGTCGGTACGATTTTCTTCGACGGGATGTTATCAAATGTCGGAGATAAGTGAGAAGCGACGTTTGAGATGAATAGAGAAACATAGAATTCAGTCATTTTTTGGTCTTTTTCTTTCTCCGCCGCAATTTCAGATCGGAAGCAAGAAATGATTTGATGAAATCTGAGAGAGGAGGATTTGGATAAAACGAGGAAGATGAGAAGATGTGAGTTGTGAAGAAGATTGGGTTTGTGAGCGTCTTTATATGGAAAATCTCACGCGCTTCTTCGTTCAACTATTTTAAAATTATTTTATTTTTTTGGTCAATTAGTTCGGTTAAGAAACCGAGATTCCGGTTTTTTGTTTCGGTTATTGAATTGACTAGTTCGGTTTTTTCGGTTAATTATAACCTTCTGACTTCGGTCTTTAGAAGTTAGAACGAGGTTTAGTACTAATCTCAATTCTCAAATAGTACTTATTCTTTATCTTCTAGATCAATTTTTAGCCAATAAAAATCAAACTTTTGATGTCAACAAACCCAAGTCCAAGTTCCAAAGAACGCGGGATAAGAAGAAGAGAGTGAAAGGCAGACGCGCTAGGCGCGTGGAGAAGCAAGCAAGTGGGTGACTCGTTTGCTTATCTGTTTCTATTACACACAACATGAACACGTGTTCATGCCAACACGGTATTTACGGATTATTTTTAGCAAATGACTTTTAAACGGAATTTGTGAAACTAATTTTTAGACATATTTCTGCTTTTACCAAACAGAGTTTTTAACAATGACTTTACAAGAAAATTAGAGAATCTAATATTTAGACAGATTTTTACCTTTTTTTGCTCATGCCAAAAAGAGGTTCATGTTTCTCACCATCATTAGGAGCTAAAATATCACAAATTTACTTAGCAGAAGATAAAGATTTTCGTCTAGTCTAAAATTGTTACAGATCTATCGGAAACAAATTAAATCTTAAAATTGTTAATAGTTTTTTTTTTCATTTTCTTATAATTAGAGGTCTCAAATTGAAACCCAAACTAATTACCGGAGTCTTTGTCGGGTCAAGTATTTTTGTCATTTAATACATTTGTAATAGTCTAACCATCATTGTTAACCACACAGCCACAATAGAAAAATCTTAGAACCTATCAAATCTTTGAATTATTGTGAAATTGTTGTGCTTCTCATTTTCTTAGGTCTTTCTAAGTTGATTGGTGCTTAGTAAATTTAGCAGACGATAACACCGGAAAAATAATTAGGTAATTAAAAAAAAAAAAGTTACATAAAACATATTTCTGAGAATTACAAAGAAAAATCAAAAGAAGATCATCCCGAGAAAAGCATATACAAAGCTAAATCCCAAAAAACTGATGGATAGAGCTGCATTTTTCTTGGTGCTGCCAGAATTCCCTGTTTCAATAAGAAGGTCACAACAAAATATAACAATATTCATTATTGTATTATACTCCACAAATCAATTATTAAAGAAATGTTAAATTGAATAGCAAATCAGAAAAATTAATTTTGATATCAGAGGAAGTAAATGCATACCGCTGGTCGCAGCTTCAGGCAACGCAGCAGGCGAAGAAGCTTCGTTAAAAAAACAAACATAAATATCAGAATGCGTATATAATCTACGCAATTAATACAATAAGAACATATTCAGATTACAAAAGCTAGTTAGAGATGAAAAAAGAACTCACGATTAATCTTGTTGCACTGTGACAAATCATGATTAATACCACATGAGTTAAGGAGATTAAGAGCGTTCTCTTTGGTGAGAGCAAGGAACCTAAGCAAGTCTGGATGTTTGAAGGCGGTGCATAGACACGACACATCTTGCTCAGCGATCTGTTTCATCGGATTGCAACACCACGGCGGCGGAGGAATCGACAAGTGAATGTACGGTTGACATGGCAACAGTTTTGATACACATCGCATTGCCTGTTGAACATCTCCGAATAATTGTGCTGTAACTTGCACGGAGTAGAGAATGACGACGATGGTGACTACACCGAAAATTCTTGTGATATTCATTTTTTTTTGTTATGCAGTATTTGTTTTGCTGAGTATATATTATCTTATATATATAAAGAAAATATTGGTGGGTTTTCTTTTACCCTAACTAGGAAATATTGGTGGGTACAACTGTTGGGCCGGGGCTGGTCAAACATGCATGTAAAGTTTTGTTTCTTAGTATAGTAGTTACCGGATTTGTTATTATACAATTGAATTTGTTGATAAGACTAAGACTACAAAATCCAAAATGTCTGAATTTGGATTCTGCAAATTGACTAAATATTAATTACCAGTATTATGCATGTGACAACTGACAAGTATACCATTTCCTTATAATCTTGTTAGTCTTTTATTGGATAAAAAAAAATGCCAGGTAATCTAATGCTGGGAAAGTGATAATGTACCAGCATTAATTAGTATATAAAAATATGTGAATTAAAATATTACTAATTGGTAAAATATTATTTTTGCCTTTTTTTAATGAAATCCACTTAAATTAGGGTCCAAAATATATTTTTCTAAAAAATATGAGAGAAAGGACCCATTTTTTTCCAGCTTAGATGGACTTCAAATTTATTGAGCCGATCCTGACTTTGAATCTTATACTTTTTCTTATGTAGGTATCATTTTGATAAATATGTATCAATTTACTTATTGTTGAATTCGTTTTGAGTTGAGGTTTGGTACGAAATAAAAGAGTAATGATCATCATTTTTTTGAAAATAAACAGTGAACTCTCATAAGATGGTGATGACTGATGACACTGACAAAAGTCACAAAAGGAGGAAGCATAGATTTAGATTTAATGATAGAACAACTACGACATATTCAAAAACTCGAATCTGAAATCAAATTTAGTTTTTATTTGTTTGCTTGTCTTTTTATACGACTATTTCATCTCTTTTCTTTAAAATTATTTTAGTTTTTTTTTTAATAGTTTGAATTACATAAAATGAGATACAGCATGCTAGTTGATTCTTCTTTGTCAGCTTTTTCATTTTTGTTGTGTATGTTTTTGGCTATTGTCGGTGCAGTTGCATGTTTGTATATACAGTATATGTTTACTAGCTTTACTCTGATTATGATTCTAAAACATAAACACCACCAAGCGAATGTCGTCTTATACCCCCATTGGTTTATGTTGGCGTGGTAGACACTTTAGAACTACTGTATCGTCTTTCTCATATGAATGGTGGTGATTTTGGGGTTGGCCAAAACTTATGTGCTTTAAAAAAATCTTTTCATATCAAGACTAAGGAGGATTGTATATAAAAGATTAAAACAAAAGTACTTAAACACACACTGATGACAGAAAACACATACATGTAATTATAAATAAAATAAATGACATAATCAAAAGAAGATCATTGCCACAAAAGCAGACAGAAAGCTAAATCGATTGAAGCTGATAGTTGAAGCGGAAGAGGTTCCTGTTCATTAAGAAGGCCATGTCAATTAGTTTGATAAAATATTAGTATTAGCGTTTGTATATTTTATAGTTTTTTCGACAAAATGTAACAAGAAATTTGAAAATAAATACGAATCAGTGCATACCATTGGTTGATCCCGGCGACGCAGTAGGCGAAGGAGCTTTATTTACAAGAGAAAAACATTAAAATAACGTCGTTTAATTTATACTTATCAAAGATGTTTAATTAAGTTATATATTTATGGGATCTTATTAATAGAAGAATAATCACTCACAGGCGATCTTGGAGCAGACTGAAACGTCAGGATTAACTCCACATGCCTTGGGAAGCACGAGAGCGTTCTCTTTGGTGAGGTTTAGGGCTTTGAGCATCTCCGGGTTGTTAAAAACGGCGCATAAACACGGCGCGTCTTTCTCTACGATCTCTTTCATTGGCCCGCAACACGATGGCGGAGGAGACGGATTCACCGTGTGTATGTACGGCTGACACGGCACCAATTTTTGCACGCAAGCCATCGTCTGAGGGTTTCCTCCTTGTGCTGTAGCCTGCACGGAGTAGAGAACTACAACGGCTACGACTACGGCCAGAAATTTGCTAATCTCCATTATTATTTTTTTGTTATTTGTCTTTCTTTGTTTACAATGTTTTGTAAATAGGGAAGATGAGGCATATAAATAACTTTTTTCCGTTAATTATGAAGGTGAGATTTGCTTATGAATTTCATGGATTGTTTTGTCTGATTTGTTTTGATACTATGTGCATACATGTATGATTCAAAACTAAATTTGGAGAAAATCTAAATTTACATTTAATTCTATGCAAATTTTGTAAAAAAATATCCAAAAAATCTCACTAGATGTTGATGAAAATTTGAAAATAAGGATTACTCCAAGAGAACCCATTTCAAACCTTAGCATGTGCAACACTTGTAACAAATATTAACAACATAACGATAAGGTTAGTGGCTAATTACATGATTACGTGGCGGATGATTATTGGATGAGTGATAATATGCAACGTGGCAATATAAGGGAGTGTGTTAAAATTACGTCATTACCCTCATCCATTGTTACCTCTTCTTCTTCCCTGTTTCTCTCAACACTGAGAAACAACGACGAAGAAATTGGAGAAAATATAGAATGAGAATCTCAGGTCACAGTATCATAGCCATCTCTTTCTTCATACTCTCAGTCTACATTCATCGCGTTCAAGCCCGTCCCTTCGTTCTCGTTCTCTCCAACGACGATTTCAACGGCGGCTTTGATGATAACGGTGCCGAAGAATCCTCTAATTTCGATGAATTCGGAGAATCCGAACCCAAATCCGAAGAGGAGCTTGATCCCGGTTCCTGGCGACCAATCTTCGAGCCAAATGATTCCGCCGTCCACGCCTCTGCGTCGCCGCAGTACTACTCCGGACTCCACAAAATCCTCTCGGCGGCGATTGAAGGAAACAGTACATTGATGGAGGAAGCGGTTTCAGAGATAGATTCGTGTGCCTCTTCGGGAGATCCACACGCACAATCAGTGATGGGATTCGTATACGGGATTGGGATGATGCGTGAGACGAGCCGAAGCAAATCGATTTTACATCATCATTTCGCTGCTGAGGGAGGAAATATGCAATCGAAAATGGCACTTGCTTTCAGATATCTAAGACAAAATGTAAGCAACACCGAACATTTCAGTTTGAACTTATCGAATTTGCAGTTTTAAAATGTTCTTGTGATCGTTTCACAGATGCATGATAAAGCTGTTGAGTTATATGCTGAACTAGCAGAGACAGCAGTGAATAGCTTTCTGATTTCAAAGGATTCTCCAATGGTTGAGCCAGTTAGAATCCACATTGGAACAGAGGAGAATAAAGATGCACTTAGGAAATCCCGTGGAAAGGAAGATGAGGATTTTCAGATATTGGAATACCAGGCAGAGAAAGGGAATTCTGCGGCAATGCACAAAATTGGACTGTTTTATTACTTTGGTTTGAGAGGGCTAAGGCGTGATCATGCCAAGGCGTTGTACTGGTTTTCGAAGGCGGTAGAGAAAGGAGAGCCGATGTCAATGGAACTTCTTGGGGAGATTTATGCTAGAGGAGCTGGTGTTGAGAGAAATTATGACAAGGCACTTGAATGTCTTACACTTGCGGTAAAACATGGTCTCCATTCGGCATTTAATGGCTTGGGTTACTTGTATGTCAAAGGCTATGGAGTAGATACGAGAAACTACACTAAGGTAACTTTTCCTTCATGCTTACCAGGCTTGCTTCTTTATCTGACTAGAAATTTAGTTTAACTTAGACAATATGATAATGGAACTGAGAAAAGGGATAGATTTTTGGATGTATGTAAAACATTTTAAATTATTCGTAACAATTAAGTACCAAACTTAATCACCTATCGTGTCTGTGTTATCAAGTGTTGCTGACATCACATCTTTAGCGGTGATCAGGACATATAAAGAGTCGCTTAGTGGCACTCTGCAAGCATCATAGATGCAGTTTTTGTTTTAGTTTTTTCTTCAACATATTATGACCTGAAGATATCCCGTTGATATTTCCCTTCAAGTGCAGGCGAAAGAATACTTTGAGATGGCTGCTAATAGTGAAGATCCTAGCGGGCATTATAACCTTGGAGTGTTGTATCTTAAAGGCATTGGAGTCAAGAAGGATGTGAGGCGTGCAACCAAATATTTCTTTGTTGCTGCCAATGCTGGTCAACCAAAGGCTTTTTATCAACTCGCCAAGATGTTCCATACGGGCGTTGGGCTTACAAAGAACTTGGAAATGGTAAATTGGTAACTATCTTCCTTACCATGAATGTCAAATACAAATAGTTTTAATATTTATGCAGTTCAATTAAAATGACACTCCAACTTTTATTAACTTTAACTTCAGAATATTAATTGACTGGAGCTCATTGGCAATAATTTACGATTCTTGCATATTCTTACAAGAATTTTCGTTATACAATTTGAGGATGGGGTGGTGTAATTTGCTAAAACGTAACCAATTATAGGAATCTCTGTTAAGTTTTCACTGTGTCAAGCTTTTACAGTTTTATTTTTATTTCCATCCATTTAAGGTGTGTTTGTAGTTTGCTCTGAGCATTCTGAATACATCATTGTGGGATTTTGTACTTCAAATTCCTTGTTCACGTTCCTAGCATTTTGGTTGTAGGCGACGACTTTTTATAAACTAGTAGCAGAAAGAGGACCATGGAGTTCTCTCTCTAGATGGGCTCTTGAAGCCTACTCGAAAGGTGATGTGGGAAAGGCTTTTATATTGTATTCGAGAATGTCAGAGCTCGGTTTTGAAGTAGCACAAAGTAATGCTGCCTGGATCCTCGATAAATATGGGGAAAGAAGCATGTGCATGGGAGTGTCTGGGTTTTGCACAGATAAGGAGAGGCACGATCGGGCTCATTCTTTGTGGTGGCGTGCCTCTGAACAGGGAAACGAACATGCTGCATTGCTTATTGGAGATGCATACTACTACGGTCGGGTAAGTCTACTCACGCTTAAAGTTTAAGAATTGCTCTATTTTATCATGAAAACTGTCAACATGCGGACAATGCATTTAATAATCACTTATCTCATCCCATTCATACCCATATGATTTTTCCAGAAGAACATATTTCTCATTCATGAAATCTAGACTTTAACTGATTCAATGAGGCTCTTACTCATGTTCACAGGGTACAGAGAGGGATTTCGTGCGTGCAGCAGAGGCGTACATGTATGCTAAATCTCAATCAAATGCGCAAGCAATGTTCAACCTCGGTTATATGCATGAGCATGGAGAAGGTCTTCCTTTCGATCTCCATCTTGCTAAACGTTACTATGATCAGGCCCTCCAGAGCGATGCTGCTGCCAAATTGCCTGTCACACTAGCTCTTGCGAGTGTATGGGTTCGCAGAAACTATGCTGATACTGCCCTGGTAAGAGAGAGGGAAGGAGAGTCAGAGTGATGATTTATCGCTTACCGGAATTGTTTGAGTGAAAATGAATGACCAAGGTCACGTTTTATGGATGCAGGTGCAAGTACTGGATTCCGTACCAGAAGTGTATCGAAAGGTGGAGGAATGGGTAGAGAATGTGGTGTTGGAAGAAGGTAATGCGACCATACTAACTCTCTTCCTCTGTCTTATGACCGTCTTATATCTCCGGGGGAGACAACGTAGACAAGTGGTTTTGGATCCCGTTGGTGCAGACGTGGCACAGCCCCTCGCTGGACCTGTAGCCTTTCCCCAGTAATGGCTGAAGCAGGTGAAACAAAAGGGTACACAATCACACCAGAGAAACCAGAAGTTTTCTGTACAGGTTCCAACTTAGTTCCATACTCATCACACACTGAACTATTTAGTTTAAAGCATAGGCTATATCGGGACTGCATTGTAGGTTTCTCTGTAGAGCATTTCGAAAATTTTATTAACCCTTATGAAGTTTTGAGAGCAGAATAATTTGGTAACGTACATATGTTATGACATTTTGGAGTGGAGTTATAAGAAAACCTCGAGAAATTTTTCAGGTCTGTTTTAAAAAAGCCGGTATTTTATAAGATTACACAAATTCTCTCAATTAACTTATGGATTTAATTAGTTCGGTGAAACATATGTGTAATCCCTATAATATTATTTTACCCGAATGAAAGTTGATTCAAAATTTTATATTTTCTACGCGTACGTAATTTTCAAAGATGTGTTAAATAACATTAACCTGGCAACAATGGTCAAAGCCGTAGCTAGTTTTGATGTCAAAGAATACGTCGCTTGCAGAAAATGGCAAGTGTTTATGACTTGCATGTTTGTTTTTTGTTTATTACACTGTCCACGAAGATGAACAATCGTTGAAATTGCAATTTATATATTTGTTCATCATGTTATATAATATATATATATATATGATTCCCATAAGGCCACAAACTTGTCTTTTAAGCGGTCCTCACGTTCAACTAAACAAAATAATAATGAAAAATATATATATATATATATATTTAACAATCCAATCACCCCCTTATAATAATCATCATCAACATTATTCGAGTAGTAGCCACAATTCACTTCCATCCATACAGTATTGTGATTCGTTTGTTTGGGTCAATATAATCGCCATCTCGTCTCGTCGGAGAAGAATGTCCCTGTTGGATAATCTGTTAGGTATCCTCCGCGTTCGCGTCAAACGTGGTGTCAACCTCGCCGTACGTGATGTTTCTAGCAGCGATCCTTACGTCGTCCTCAAGCTAGGTCGCCAGGTTCTCTCTCTCTCTCTCTCACTTTCTCTCGATTTCCACAAACTTCAACGATTGTTTCATAGACTCAGAATTCAAATTTATTTTGCAGAAACTCAAAACCAAAGTGGTGAAGAAAAACGTAAACCCACAATGGGAAGAAGATTTGTCATTCACAGTCACTGACCCGAATCTCCCGCTTACTCTGGTAAATTTCAAATTGAATTACTACTTTCTAAACCGGACCGGTCCACAAATTAACACATCGTCTTGGTTTAAATCAAAAAACAGATTGTGTACGATCACGACTTCTTCAGCAAAGATGACAAAATGGGAGACGCAGAGATCGATTTGAAACCGTACATTGAAGCCTTGCGAATGGAGCTCTCCGGTTTACCAGACGGAACCATCATATCGACGATCGGTCCGAGCCGCGGCAACTGCTTAGCCGAAGAAAGCTACATCCGTTGGATCAACGATCGAATCGTTCAGAACATTTGTCTCCGACTCCGTAACGTCGAGCGTGGTGAAGTCGAGATTGAGCTCCAATGGATTGATCTTCCCGGTTCTAAAGGCTTGTAAACAATTTTTGAAAGTTACCTTATTGGGCTTTTTACCCCTTTAGTGGGCTAAGCCCATATGACATTCACAAATAAACATTAATTAAAAAAAATTAACGTATGATATTTAATTATATATTTGTGTGTGAAACCATTGGGTTTGGGTCTGCCCAAGACGGCACGAATTTTAGTGATTGATGTTTAGTTTAAAGGAATCGTGAGGACAAAGATATTTTACTTTCGTATATTCTCTCTTTTTATTTTATATTTTCTTTTGGTTTTTCCTTTTAACGAAGTGAAGAAAAAAAAAGAGATGAAAAAGATAACTTTATTGCAGCAATAGCAGCTTTTGAGGAACACAAATTTGTTTTTTGAAACTAAGTAAGAAAAAAGTTGGTAATTTTTCAGATCCTTTAAAATATTCTCTGTTCTATTTCTATATATTCTTTTATAGGTTCAGCCTTTTAGAGAACCCAAAACTGTGCAAAAGAAGATTATAAATTTTTATAAAAAAATAATTAGCGAAAGCATCTATATACATATGCTTTTTTCCATTGATTCGTAGCCGTAGATCGGTATTTGGTCTGATGTTTTCTTTTGGTCGGGGGAAACTTTCGAAATTATAAAATAGACCCTCTATTTTTGATGCATTTCTTAAACATCCCCTATGTTTTATAAACTTCAATTTACCCATTCAATTTACCCATTCAATTTACCCATTTAAACGACGAAAGTTAAATCATAAAAAAGATTTGAGTCCTGGAGCTTGATGAAGCTGACAAGTGCCACGCCTCTACTTTGTTTTCCAATATTACCCTTATCCCATCATTAACTTCTTCTACGCATGCCCCTCCTCATTCTCACTCTCTTTATAACTATTTGTTGATTATTTCACTTCAACATCGTATTAAAAAGAAGGGGATAAGACCAATAAAATAGAGTTACCAATTCAGAAAAACAAGAAAATACTAACCATTAAGCTGAGTCGGATGATACGTGAATAGCCTAGTTTTGCGGATATTCTCCAAATCAAATTATACTTCAAGTTTTATGTCGTCTATTTGTGTGTGTGTGTCTGTTTATCATCTATTTGTATTTGTTCAAAATGCTAAAAACATTTCATATCAAACATGAATCTGCATTAGTCATCATCGGTTCATTAGTGGGGTTATTTGATTTGATTACAATTACAAGGCATGCTTTAGGCGAAGCGTGTTAAAGCACAAACGCATGGACCGTGAAACTACTTTCTTTTTGGTTTGTGTGAGAACTGTAGGTTAGAGCATCTCCAATGGTACACTAATATAATATTAATATTTTTATGTTTAATTTATTTAGAAAAATTCATATTAAAATTCTATTATCTATGGTGAGATATTTCTATGACTGTCTCATCAATATAATATTTATATTTTTATATTAAATTTAATTTTTCAATAATATTTTGAAACATATCAAATTATATCTTAAATATAGTCATTCAAACTAAATAATTATATTTATTTATAGAAGTAAATAATATAATGAATATTAATAATTTTAAAAACATTAATTAATTATAAATAATATATTAAAGAGACTATTATTTTTAAAACCACAATTAAATATAAATTGAACTTTAAACTACATATAAAACCATAATAAAGATATATAAAGTAAACACAAAATTACATTTAAAACCATGATAACATAAATTAAAAAGCAAATAAAAACATACAAAACCAAAATAGATAATATAAGTTTTACTCTTCACTTGATGATGCGCCAAACTTTTCCATATATGCTCAACGGCTTTTAGTTGTTGGTGTATATCTCTATCACGAACTCGAATTCGATTGCCGAGAATGTTGCCCAATTAGTAGGCATAGTTGTAGAATATGTAAAATCCACTTGTGTACTCTCATTTTCTTCTCTTTGTTGGAATTAGGAGACATTATATTGAGTGTATTTGTCTCGTTCATCTTCGACTATCATATTGTGCAATATGATGCAAGCTCTCATTATTTTTCCTATTTTAACAAAAAATTTATATTAAATTTTAAACATATCATTTGATTATATTAGAAATTTTGTAAAACAATATGATTAATTATACATCATTTTATCAATAGATTTTAATTATATTAGACATTTTGTAAATAATGACAAAATATAACACATTATTTATCAAAATATCAAAATGTTGACAATATATCATATTATTCATCTCAGTTTATTTTTTGGGAAATTGTTAAAAATACCCCTTTTGGTGTGCCCCTTTTCAAAAATGTCCATTTTCAAAAATGCCCCTTTTTAAATCTGAAATTTTTATAAAGTTTTATTAGGTTTATAAAGTACTTATGGATTGTAACTACTACTTGAAGACTCGATCCAAGTATTTATAAGGTTTTATAAGGTGTTTTAAAAGGTTTTGCAAGTTATTTTAAAGGATTTTTAAGGTTTTTCAAAGGTTTTACAAGATATTTTAAAGGTTTTTAAAGGTATTTAAAATTCATTTATAAGGTATTTATAAAGTATTTATAAGATTTTAGATACATAGAAATGTAGTTTGTGTATGTTTTAATAATATTACATACATATTTGGGTAAGTCTTATATTTTTAAGAGTATTTTTTGTAAGTTTTTTAAAAAGGGGTATTTTTGAAAAGTGGCATTGAAAAAGTAGCATTTTTGCAAAAGCCCATTTATTTTTTAATATTATATTATTTTATTAACTAAAAATATTAATTTACATTTATATTAACCTTAACTAATATCAATTAAAAATAGTATTATATTTAGTTTAAACTTTTGTATAATGAAGCTTGATATATAGATAATTTTATTTTATGAATTGTAGAAAAATAAAAAATAATAACCTATAAACTATTTAATTGATATTATAACTCTTAGAGTAATTGAATTTAAAAAGAAATTGTTAAATCAATCTAAGAGTGACATGCGCATGAGAGAGAGAGTTCCTCAAAATTTCTCAAATGAGAAATCGTGTCTAAACTTTTTTGATTAAAAATATATTTTCTATTTATTTTTATTATGAATGTCTCATGAAAACCACCAATGGAAGTGCTCTTACATAATAACTTTTAATGAAATTAATTAGTAACTTTTAATGAAATTAATCATATAGTTGATTTCTTTTTTGATTTCATGTAGTTGTATACGGCACTTACGAGTTCTGATTGATAACCAAAGAAATGAATTTTTTTTTGTGATTCATTATTCCATTTTTTTAATTCAACCGTCTATTTCTAATTGTTTCTACAACAATTAGCAGCAACACCAATGAGACACATAATACTTTGAATAATCACCATACGATCGTGGCTATGCATATATAAGTATATAACAACATCCTTTTGTAATTTTTAACGAGTGAGGAAGATGTATATAGTGAATAACCTACTTTTCAAATACAACGGCTAGCTGCACATCTCGCTCTATATCGTTATACAAATCTTATCTAGGTTTTGGAAAAATTGAGTCATGCGAGTTAAGTTTAGGTTTTGGAAATAATAAAATATTTTATTTTGTTCTCATGCATGTTAAACCGATTGGAAAAGTCAAAAAAAAATTTAAATAAAAAGATAGGGAGGCTTCGACAATCGACAGCCCAATGGTCATCTATTTTTTTCAAATTTCACATTTAGACCATTGACGACATATGGAGCAAATCATTTTTTGAAGAAAAAATCATAATTTGATGCAAAACATGTATCCAACTCCACTTATCATTCCCATTGATCAACGAATTTATGAGATTAGTTTGTCGACTTTAGTATCAGCCCATAAGACCCACTTTATGCATATTAAAGCAAGTCAATAGATCATAAAGTGTTAATTAGTCAAAATTTGCTTTATTAAACCTAACTATCTTACCCTCTTTTCCATTTTTCTCGTTTCAAGTGTTTGCTAAAAAGATCAATTTTAATTTTCTCGTTTCAAGTATTTGCTAAAAGGTCATAAACTCATAATAACATTAACTCATACCCATACTAAAGCCGTGCAAAAAGTCACTTGTAACAAGGATCTGCGCATTTTTAAAAAATATTACTACATTTGAGTTCGATTTATTTCGAGATTCCAAAACATCATTAACTATATGGAATATGAAATATGAAATTTATTAAATAGATACATTAATATATCCAACAAACTAAATTTCTGCAATTTCTTTTGTTTGCCGTGTTAAAAATTCAATCCTTTCAAAGAAACAATTTCAAAATTATTTGTCAATCAAGATTATTTTTACTAGAAAAAATGATGTTTAAGTCATTAACTCTATTTTTTTTTGGTAACATCTAAACATATTTACTTTATTAAGATTGCATAACCTACTTTTGTGTGTGTATGTCCACAGTCTCTTTAGCATCAGAAATGGCAAGGAAAGTCGGAATTATATTAGAACTATATATATTATACTCCCTCTGTTCCTAGAAGATTGATTTTCTAGAGATTTCACATATTTTAAGAAACAATCATTGTTTAATTATTTATTTTATTTAATGATTTTTTAATAAATCATTAATCAATAGTATTCTGAAACAGTTAATCATTACGTCTTGGAATCTATGATTTATTAATATCAATTAATTAAAAATAAAGAAAAAATCCAGAAAATCAATCTTTGTAGAACAAACCTAAAACACTAAAATATCAAATTTTTAGGAACAGAGGGAGTACTATGCTTAAAAAAAAAGCTGAAAACATTGGAAAAATAAAAAGCTGGAAAGAAAAAAAAGAAGAGCTGTGTTTGTATGGGATGATGAGAAAAAATGAAGAGCAGACGGTTGATGGAATATTGTGTTTCCTCAAATATCAACACTCCTCATTAACCCATTGCTTTTTGTACGGACTTTATTAGTATAAAAGAACACATATCAGACTGATCTATGTAAGCAAAACCAGAACCACCCTCTTTCCAACATTTTTCTTTCAAAAATTATTCTACTTAATTTATTTTCTTCTCTCTTTTTTTTTTGCTTGATTTATGATAATTTGAAAATTTGTTACTAATTTTCTCAACGAAGTAGTATATTAAAATCAGAAAATAAAAATACTGTAATTTTCTAATTAAGAAAACGTATACGATTTCCCTCTTTTTCTACGCCAAACATGTTATTTTGACAAAAGTGATATCTCTAATGAGACCTCTAATCAGGTGTATGCATTCATATCGGCTATCGCTTCATTTCCCTTATAGACACTTTACAGTTTGCAATATACTGCCTACAGTCTCCTAACCAAATACATGAAAACAAGTTCTAAGATATATGAACAAAGATGAACGATCAAAGGATCGAATTGTTCATAAATTAATTGTATGCACAGTTGCAATTTTAAGTGATAACCCATGCAATGATAACTCACACACACACATCTCACACTCAAAAGTGATTTCGATCTTATGTCAGTGATATCACATCTGTTTCTTTCATCTCCACCACCAAAGTCTTTGCTTAGTTAGGATCTAGTTTGTTCGATAGCAACTATTTTCCAAAGACTTTCAACACCTTCTCGGAGAAGACTTAATCCTTAAAACCAATTTTCTTTAGCTCATATAAACATCAAATCGAGCCTTATATCACTTCACTGTCTATTTATTTTCTGTTGTGATTTATTCATTGAAAGTCAATAACAAAAACAAAATTCGCATCATACTAATCGATAATATAATTGCAATAATTTATAACGAAACTAAATTGATCAACCGAATAAATAAATTCATAATTACAAAAGACAAAAAAATAAAAATAGAAAGCAAAAACAGAGGCTCTGCTTTGGACTCCGAAAAGCGCACAAGGCCGCCTCTTTCACTATCCCCAAAGCTCCACCACGCACCCATCAACTACCATATTTTTTTCGTTTTTTTTTTTTTTAACTTTCACAAATTTTTTTTTTGGTCGTATTTCAATCAAATTACATCACACACATTATTATGTTGGAATGTCAACAAAAAACAAATACCCACTTATTTATTTACACTTGAGCTTTTCAAATACATTTAATGTTTTTTACTCCTACACGAAACTAGTTTTAAAAGAATAAAAAATGGGTATTTTTCTCAACGGAAAAAAAAAACCCAAAAGAATATAAAAATGTGGTCTCTTCTCAACACTCACTTTACTCTTTTTTCCCTCTTCACCACTTCTCTCCCCCAAACTAAAGACAAAACCTCTTCTCTCATCTCTCTCTCTCTTCTCCGGCGAACAAAAGATGATAACGGCGGCGGATTTCTACCACGTCATGACGGCGATGGTTCCGTTATACGTAGCCATGATCCTCGCTTACGGCTCCGTCAAATGGTGGAAAATCTTCACACCAGACCAATGCTCCGGCATAAACCGTTTCGTCGCTCTCTTCGCCGTTCCTCTCCTCTCTTTCCACTTCATCGCCGCTAACAACCCTTACGCCATGAACCTCCGTTTCCTCGCCGCAGATTCTATCCAGAAAATCATTGTCCTCTCTCTACTCTTCCTCTGGTGCAAACTCAGCCGCAATGGCTCGTTAGATTGGACCATAACTCTCTTCTCTCTATCGACTCTACCCAACACTCTAGTCATGGGGATTCCTCTACTCAAGGGCATGTACGGTGATTTCTCCGGCGACCTCATGGTTCAAATCGTTGTTCTTCAATGTATCATTTGGTATACACTCATGCTCTTTCTCTTTGAGTACCGTGGCGCGAAGCTTTTGATCTCCGAGCAGTTTCCGGACACAGCTGGATCTATTGTTTCGATTCATGTTGATTCCGACATTATGTCTTTAGATGGAAGACAACCTTTGGAGACTGAAGCTGAGATTAAAGAAGATGGGAAGCTTCATGTTACTGTTCGTCGTTCTAATGCTTCGAGGTCTGATATTTACTCGAGAAGGTCTCAAGGCTTATCTGCGACTCCAAGACCTTCGAATCTAACCAACGCTGAGATTTATTCGCTTCAGAGTTCAAGAAACCCAACGCCTCGTGGCTCTAGCTTTAATCATACTGATTTTTACTCTATGATGGCTTCCGGTGGTGGTCGGAACTCTAACTTTGGTCCTGGAGAAGCTGTGTTTGGTTCTAAAGGTCCTACTCCGAGACCTTCTAATTATGAAGAAGACGGTGGTGCTGCTAAACCGACGGCTGCTGGAACTGCTGCTGGAGCCGGGAGGTTTCATTATCAATCTGGAGGTAGCGGTGGTGGTGGAGGAGCGCATTATCCGGCGCCGAATCCAGGGATGTTTTCGCCTAACACCGGCGGCGGTGGAGATAGGGCGGCGAAAGGGAACGCTCCGGTTGTTGGTGGGAAGAGACAAGACGGAAACGGAAGAGATCTTCATATGTTTGTGTGGAGCTCAAGTGCATCCCCGGTCTCAGATGTGTTCGGCGGTGGAGGAGGAAACCACCACGCCGATTACGCCACCGCTACGAACGATCATCAAAAGGACGTTAAGATCTCTGTACCTCAGGGGAATAGTAACGGTATGGTCCTTCAATAACTTTCTTGTTTTGTTTTTGCACCCTAATTTATTTTCTTTACAGAAACAACCCCATAATCGATATTTATGATTTGGTTAATCAATATTTGGGGTCTGGTTAATGGGTTATTGAAATGTGTTGTTGTCGTATATCAGAGAACCAGTACGTTGAAAGGGAAGAGTTTAGTTTCGGTAATAAAGACGATGATAGCAAGGTTTTGGCAACGGACGGTGGCAACAACATAAGTAACAAAACGCCGCAGGCAAAGGTGATGCCACCAACAAGTGTGATGACAAGACTCATTCTCATTATGGTTTGGAGGAAACTAATCCGAAATCCCAACTCTTACTCCAGTTTATTCGGCATCACCTGGTCCCTCATTTCCTTCAAGTACTGTTTTTTCAAACTTTTATTTTGTTTTTATTAGTCTATTTGAATCACTTTCTTGATAAGAAAAGGGTCAGTCTTGAATGCGTCTATGTTTGAAACTTTTTTCTGATAGATTTAAGCAAAAGATTTGAGAAAGATCTGTTTGGAATTAAATTGATGTGGTCTGTGCAGGTGGAACATTGAAATGCCAGCTCTTATAGCAAAGTCTATCTCCATACTCTCAGATGCAGGTCTAGGCATGGCTATGTTCAGTCTTGGTCAGTTCCTTTTCTTTTCTTTTTTACCTCTTTTCATTTATTACATAATCAATACCACAAAACAGTCAATTGTTCTCTTTATTCTGACCTTCATTCTTTAAATTAAAAATGTTAGTATTAAAAAAAAACCAAATCATGTAGATGGATGCATGATTCTCTCTGTTTCCTTTTACTTTTTTTGAAGTTTTTTCGAAACATGTTTGTATCAAAAAAGCAAACAAAACTGGCTTCACTGCAGAAAGCATGCTCCACAGTTCTCTGCTTATCATCATAACATGTCTATCTCTTGAATAGTAGTAATTTTTTTTTCTCTTAAAGTAATTTTTTTTATATGGCTAATGTCTCTCTTATCGATGAAAAATCTTTATTTGTTACCTTATTAATGTTTCAGTAGAATTACATCAACTGAATATAAAATTCGTTTTTAATCATAACTTTATGGAAAATGAATATAGGATAATGATGATGATGATGTTATGGTGGTGGATCAGTGCCTGTGATGATTATATTTATGTTACTCTTTTGCAGCTAATCTGCTTAAAAAGAGTAGAAATTTAAATTAACCAAAAGGCAAAACAATATTAAATTATTTTATTTAAATTTGTGGTTTTTTTTTTAATGTGTGTTTAAAGGGTTGTTCATGGCGTTAAACCCAAGAATAATAGCTTGTGGAAACAGAAGAGCAGCATTTGCGGCGGCTATGAGATTTCTCGCCGGACCTGCCGTCATGCTCGTTGCTTCTTATGCTGTTGGCCTCCGTGGCGTCCTCCTCCGTGTCGCCATCATCCAGGTATTTTTATTTGCATGATCAAATATGTAACACTTCTTTTGTGTCTAATGTAGTATTAATTGTCGGTTATATAATTTCTTTTATTGATAACAAACAGGCAGCTTTGCCGCAAGGAATAGTACCGTTTGTGTTCGCCAAAGAGTATAATGTGCATCCTGACATTCTTAGCACTGCGTAAGTTTTTTTTTTTTTTTTTTTTCACTGCGTAAGTTTTATTAATCTATTAAATAGTTTTTTGGCATAACAATAAATTTGGTTTGTAGGATATAAGTTTGGTTGCTGTTGTTGGTTTTGTTATATACTAAGTTGTTTAGTTTTGTTTACAGTAATGAATCTTGAATTATGATTACGGTTTTTTATTTTTGTTAACATGAGTTCTGTTTTTTTGTTACAGGGTGATATTTGGTATGTTGATCGCGTTGCCCATCACTCTTCTTTACTACATTCTCTTGGGGCTGTGATGAGTGAGATAGTTACCAAAACACAGTGACGTTTTTTTAATCTTTTGGGGGATTATGAAATGTGAAAAGAACGATGCCCTTTTTGTTGAAAACCCACAAATTAAATCAAAACAGAGAAATCTTCGAAGACAATTGAAGCTCTTGAAGAAAGGAAGAAGAAGAAGACTTAGGAGCTTGGCAAGTTTTACCTTTTTCTTAGTTTTTATGAACATTCGTGTTTCTTCTTTTAATAGGTTTTAGGAATTTGTAAAAGCGTTGGCTACCTTTAGTGAATTAAAAATCTACTTTCAACAAGTAATGTTTTTTGTGCATCAGTGCATGCTAAAGTGAATAGGTTTAAATCTCACAAAAATAAAAGTGTTTGAGCTAATTCACAAGTTAAGTTCACTTGGCAGACTTGTGTTTCATTTCCCAAATGTGAAATATCAGGAACTCAAATAGAAAAGTAAATTTCCGCAAAATGTTGGAGAAATGGACTTAATTACTCCGGAGGGGTTTGGACAATTTTCAAATGTAGTTATGAATATTAATTTTGGAGTATTAGAAACTTGACTAAACCTCGGGTGAGGTGAGAGGGTCTTTAATAGCATGTGACTATATAACAACACACACGAGTCTGGTTTGGATTCAACAGAACACTCGATTAAATGTAGAAAGGTTTATGGAGCACTTAAAAGATAGGGGACTTAAAAATAAAATTAAAAAAAAAAAAAAAAAAAAAAAGATAGGGGACTTGGTGCATGCGTACGTTATTCGAATTGGTCAAGATTCCTCTTCACTGCGTTTGTAGAATCTTAGAAGATTCGTTTAGTGTTGTCAATTGTGCATCCTTTTTCCGATTCTTCTCAGAATCATTACATACCACTTAGATGCTGATGCTTTCATTGTTATGACGATCTTGTATAATGATAAATCAAATGAATAATAGCTAACTTGGTTTGAATTGTACTTTCGATCACATGAAAAACAAAAATTATTTGCTAAAATATTGGCATGATTTAATATATGTGGGATGATTAATTTTTTTTATTTTAGTTACCTAATGAATTTGTTAGAAAGTGAAATGACTGTATAAGAGTAGATACTAGATAGTAAACAAACCAACAAAAATATCAAAATTGATAGTAATAAATATATGAAGGCGTAATAATTAGAATGAGGAAAATAGTTAAAGATAGCGACCCTAAATTTATGGCACGCCTCACCCTCACGTAAATAAACCATCATTTTATTCTGCATGAGACGGCTATATAGCCGCCGTTGCATTCATCAAATTTTCAATGTTTCCAATTAATAATACTATTATGGCTAAAACTCTTACATATTTAAGCCTTCAATCACATTGGTCATATATTCATAATAAAAATAAAAGCAAAAGAAATGGCTGAGAAATAAAAAGAAGAATGAGACAAGAGAGAAGAAGACGACGCCGTGTCACTTCGCTTTCTTATTGCCACTCAACACACAAACATTTTTCAGAAGCTTCTAATTCTATGCTCATTCTCTGCTCTCAATCAATGGTTTTCACCATTTATTGAAAAATATACGTGAAATCTACTACTTCAAAATTTGATAAAATTACCATGCATATACCTATAGTTTAGTCTCAAGCCTTTATTTTTGGACGGATGAGTACATAAAAGATTTGAAAGGGTCGAGGTTTTGTCATAAAGAAGTTAATCTCGTCACGGAAAAGATTTCGTAGTTATTTGAGATTTTTTCGTTATTTAGTAAAAAATTTAAAAATAAAATGCAAAAGGATGACGTAAAAATGAAGAAGGGTATAAACGTCATTTCGAAAGGCCATAGTTGCAGATATTAGTGTCTCTGCCTGCCACTAGACGGTGTTGGGTCGGCCGTCGCCCAGACAGAGCTTTGAGAGCTTTTTGTCTTTTGTCTTTTTCAATTTTTTTCCCGGCATTTAATTTATTTTACTATTGATTCTGTTTCTTTTCAAAAAATAATCGTATTTTTCTTTTTTCTCTTTTGTTACATTTGATTTTTTAATTCTTTTTTTCTTTTTGCCTGAAAATTGAGAAGGTTATATAGAAAAATTGTGTACTTTGAGAAAAAGGAAGATTTTAATTATTTCCTTCGTACGGGAAGATTAGATACGATATGACGACCAAACAAAAAAAATACATATTTTTTTTCACTTTTTTTTACAATACTATATACTCCCTCCGTTTCGTTTTACTTGTCGTTTTATAGTTAAAATTTTGTTTCATAATAGTTGTCGTTTTAGGATTTCGATGCAAATGTTTGGTGAAAATTCCAGTTTTATCCCTACTGTTTTAATGTTTCGGCCAATAAATTATTTTATAAAATATATGAATAAAGGGTAAAACAGAAAATTTAATGTTATTCTTAATTTGTGTGAAAAAACCTTAAAAAATAACTAAAACGAAACGGAGGGAGTAATATACTTCCTCTGTTTCTAAAACATTGATTTTTTAGAGATTTTACATATTTTAAGAAACAATCATTGTTTAATTATTTATATTTATTAAACATTTTTAATAAGCTATGAACCAATAGTAATCCAATTAATCATTACGACTTGAAATCTATGATTTATTAATATCAATTAATCAAAAATAAAAAAAAATCTAGAAAATCAATCTTTGTGTAACAAACCTAAAACACTAGAACATCAAACTTTTAGGAACATAGGGAGTACTAGATATGGATTTGTGCGTTGCACGGATTACCAGTCGAAATTGTCATTTTTGATAAGCTTAACTAAAATTATATAAAAATATGTTTTAGTTTTAAAAAATGTAGTATTTTAATTATTTTTAAAATATAGATTAATTATGCATAATGTGCAATATAAAATACTATTTGTAGTTTTGTTTATTATATGTTACAATATGATATTTAATAAATATTCATATGTGTATTATTGAATTTTTATAAATTATCTACATTCATCGGAAGTGTATAACACTTTCTAATTTCAATGTGGGCAAGATGAAAACAAAATTATAACAATATGAGACAGTCTATATCACGTCATGTAATTTAACTTGATAATATGAGAAATTCTCAAAACAAAAATACAAATTCATAAGAAATTAGGGAATATGTACTAAATAATCTAAGACTAAAAAAGAATTAAGAAAATAATATTAACTAAACAATGCTTTTTTGCTATATGATTTTTGTCAATTTTAAGCCCATATTACTCATGAGTTATTCGTTGTTTATTTTTTCTTTATTCTCGCCGGCGAGAAGTCTCAAATCTCTATTTTTCTCTCATTATAGATTTCTCTTATTTTTGCTCGATCTCTTCTTTCTTTTTCTTTCTCTCCCACACGTTGGATTTCTTCACCACCATTTTTTTCTATATCACTATTTCTTTCATTCGTCAAGCATCACCACCGAGTCTCACTAATCCGGCCCACCAGACCACCACCACAACTGAATCTCACAACTATCACAATCACCATCACCATCAATACTAAATCTCGCTATTTCCTACCAACCATCTTCATCAATATTTACCGCTACCACCACCACCACCAAGCTTAAACCACTGTCATCAACACCAACACTACCGTTACCGCATCTTCTCCTCTTTCCCCAACTACTTTTAATTCTGCACCTTCTTTACCTCTTCCGACATCGGGTCGAGTTTCTTCGACAACAACTCTATTTTATGGCTATCGCCGTTCATAATTCTTAATTTGCCTTCATCGCCATATATTCTTAATTTGTCTATCTATCTATTTATTTTTTATCTATAGAGGTGAGTATTTGAAATCCTTTTTCTTATAGGATTAATAATTGATTATAAAATTTCTTTTAATTATCATATTATACAATAAGGTTGTATAATTTCATAAATCTTTTTTAATTTTAAGGAAAAAGTAATCTTTTTCTTTTAGAATTAGTAGTTTTCAATTAGAATTAGTAAATAATTGTTTAATTTCTAATTTTATTTAATAACATACATATAGATTCCTTCTAATTATCTTCTTTATTTTTTTAATTTTTTATAAGATATATACGTATAGTTTCCTTATAGTTTTGTTATTAAATATCTATTTTATTTCATAAGAAAAATATAGTTTTCTTATATTTATCTTCTTTAGATTTTTAGAATTGTTTTATATAAGATATATATGTATAATTTCCTTATAAATATTTTTTTAGTTTTACACGTTGATAAATTTGACATATGTGTATAGTATCCTTATATTTTTTTTTTAAAAAAAAATTTTATTTAACACGTGTCAAAATCGGAAATCGATAAATTTGACATATAAAACGATCCTATGAGTTATTGAGTATGAAAACCATACTTTATAAGTAAAATTTGAAAATTAATTTATGTCATTATTTATCTTCGCCATATTTAATTAGGTATTGGAGGTTGACACATGATTTGTCATTACATTACTCCATCGAATTTTATCAAAGTTCTAAAATACGGCTGAAACTTTCCTCTAATACCAAATAGGTCAGCAAAAGGTGTAAAACAAAAATCTACACGATTTCATTATTAAATAGGATATTTAGATTAAAGACGTTTGCGTAATTGAAAAAAAAGGGTAATGTTTTTCATCGAATTCAACCACTAAAAATATAGTACATTAATTAATGGGCTTTATTTTTTATTACGGCAAGGCCCCTCAAGATTTAAAGACCGGCTTTACAATATTATTATTATTACAATCCTATAAACTACTTTTATATCATGTTTGAGTGACGGTCATTCCTTTTGTCGCGTTTAAAACATTTGTTTGTTGCACGTGAAAACCTACTTCGAACTTACTAAAAACCCTAAGGATTTACTAAAATAGAGTTATCTTATCTGTCTCCTAAAGGCTAAAACCATAGTATAAATTAGAATCTTTTTATAAACTAACAAATAATGAAATAAAGACAAATGCGGCTTTGAATTCGAGGAACAATCACCTGTTCCCAGGTGCACGCCTACACACATACACTACACACTTTCCTATCTACCCTTATCTAATCTAACAGTATAAATGTATAATAGTAATACAAAATTACAAATACTCAAATAGACGAGTTTATGTGTTGCTGTTGCCGTGACTTTTTTTTTTGGTAAAAATGTTGCCGTGACTTGGTCGTTATTTGTAACTATAGTAAGCTTTTCTAAAATGTTTGAATCATATTTGAGCATGCTTAGTCCAGAGTCTCCCATTTCTTTAGCCCATTTGCAGTAATCCATCAGAAGGCTGTAGAATCCAGGTTGATGGGTTTTAATTTCTGAAAAAATATCACTTTAATTACTGGGCCGTTTCTAGAGTCCAATATTGTGTCAGAGGGTTATAATGGGCTTTTCTTATTCTTAAAGAGGCTTTTACAAAGTATTCCTCTGTTCCTCATAGTTTTGATGTTTTTGTTTTTTATTTGGTTTGTTAGGGGGAGCTGAAACACACCTTATTTTTTTTTTTGTTGGGCAGCTGAAACACAATATAGCATCAGGATTCAGGTGTTCTGCTCAAATCATCGTGGATTCATCGAAAAGTATGAAGCTGAAAAGGATATAGTGAAAACAAATTTATAAATTTTATTAATCAACGCCAACTGAATAAAACTTGGCATAAAACCAAATTCTTATATTCTATTGAAAAACCGTACTGATATAACTTAAATTCTCTAGATAATTTTATTTCTGAATATTTAAAGACTTGGTCGATAGTCATTATTGAGGTATATGTCCTGTATAGTGTCTAGGTTCATTTGGTTATTATACATTGGTATGACTATAAACCAGTTCAGTAGTTTCATTTCTATTTTCGGTTAAGGATTTCGGTTTAACCCAAGTATGAATCTTTATATAAACCGCTCCATGTATAGTTCTCCTTAATTAATGAGAACTAGGTTAGAGCCCGCGGTACCACCGCGGGGGAAGATTTTTTGTTACGTTTGTTTGTGATTTGATTTTTTAACATTGTTTGTTGTGTATTGTCGTTATTGGAATGTGAATGTAGTGTAGACGAATGTAAATTACATAATATATAAGACATGGTTATTTGTGTTAGATATTTGTTATAATAGGGCCCAATATGAACCCATCGTTTGATTGGATATTAATGGAACTGGGTAGACATGTCAATTAGGGCCAAAGTCCGCGGGCTGGCCCAACCCAACCCTGAAAACAGCGGGCTCGGACTTAAAAATATATGTCCAGAAAAAAATCTAGCCTTTCGGGCTAAGCCCGTTGGGCTAAAGGGTTTTTAAGGCTTAGCCCGGCCGGGCTCGGGCCGGCCCGAAAAGCCCTTAAAAAGAGATTTTAACTTCCTTTTTACTTTTTATAGCTTTGCACAAAAAAAAAAAAAAAACTTCCTTTTATAAATATTATTGTTTAATTAAGAGATTTGTTTAAATATATTTTTAATAGAGTTAAAAACTCTAAACCTAGTTTTCTAATTGTGTCTTACTATAAGTGTTATGATTTTATATTTTATTTAATGTGGGTTTAAACAATTTATTTGGATTATTTATTTGATTTTAAACTTTTTTTAAAACTAGATTGACTTTAGTGGGTTATTTAAGTTTCGTTTGACTCATTTTATACATAGATTTTTTTTTTCAAGAGATATTATAAATTAGAAGGGTTTATTTTTCTCGAAAGAAAAGCCCAAAAAAACCCGTAAAAGCCCTGTAGCCCTGTTAGGGCCGGGCCGGGCTTCAAAATCTAGGCTCGGAATTTTTACGGGCCGGACTCAAACATATGCGGGTTTTACGGGCTTCGGACCGGGCCGGGCCGGGCTAGCCCGATTGACATGTCTAGAACTGGGCTTAGATATTATCAAATAATAAGGTTGCAATATGAAATGTGTTTGTTGAAAGAGTCAAATACGTGTACAAACAACCGGAAAAAAAAAAAATTCTGAAACGAAGAAGACGATATCTCGAATTTTCTTCTGCAATGAAATCTAACTATCCTACAGACCCATCATCAGTGAAAATAAATCTAACGAATAAAGTCGATTATTTATTATAATAGATAATCGCGGTTATTAATGATGATTAAAGAAAAATAAAAAGAAAAGACTGATTTAAAGTTTTTGAAAGAGCTAATAAATGGAAAACAACAGAGTAATGGAAATAAATCTTCATTTAGGCGCAAAGATCTTCTTCCCATGGAGAGTTTTGGTGATTGATAAATCGTCTGCTATCACACGATTGACTTTGAAAGTATCCAATCCTTCAAATATATTTTCTTGTTCAACAGAAACAGAGAATATGAATGTTTGACCAATCAATTTTTGGATACGATCAGGAATTGTTGTGTAGGCAGTACTCTGTAAAAACAAAACATAATTCGTTTAAACTTATAGGACTAAAAGTATAATGCTTAATAAAAAGAATGTATAATGAGTACCTCGTTAAAAGGAGCAGGTAGTAAAGCTGATGCCGGCAGGTTGACAATGAAAAACGCAGGATTATCGAAGCAAATCAATTTGGTTTCGCCAGAGTTGTCATTAACGTTGAGATGAAGTTTATACCTGTTAAATAATTGTCGCATTAGACTAACTATGTTGGGAAAACATATATCTCAATACTAATTAAAGAACCACCTTGCCATGACATTAGTGACATTAGAATTGCAGTAGCCACACCAAAAGATTTGTTCAAGACCAGAACTGGACTTATTTGTGGAACTACCAGTGGTACCAACTTGTTTTATATTTTTATTACATGTCAAGCAGCATAAATATGACCATCCCCAATCTTTATCTATGCCATAAATCTGACACTGAAGATTCACTTGGCCAACCTTAAAAACAAAATAAGTACTGATTATATACAAAATACAAAATAATGTAGTATGGTATTGAAATGGTCATATTAGAACTAACCTTAGTGGAAGCAATGAGTTGTGCAATAGTTGTTATTGGGATGGAACGTTCGTCATGTAGAACTATATCGTAATAGTGTTTGCTTGTGGTCAACCTGGAAAATTATACACGAATATTCTGCCTTTAAATTGATGTATTGCATGAACTCCAACAAATGTGTTTGATAGGTATTCATAAAATGTGTTTGAGTTGTGATTGAGAGATGATTTGATCCTATATTTATATTGGTTACGCATAGATTAAGAATAGTAGGGTTTTCGAAATTTGTTATGGGAATTTATAATTGTTACCGTGATTTCCGATTGTGTTTTGTTTGAAAAATCTTTAAAAAGGAATTTAAATCTCATAATAATATATGTTCTTAGCAATAGCAGTAAGATTTTGATATATGGTGGGCGAGATTTGCTGGATATTTAGAAGTATAAAAGCTAAATAAGATTTTGAAGATACGTTTTGCATTTAAATCTCATCATAATATATGTTTTTAGCAATAGCAGTAATTATCGTAATAATTATTTCTATGATTCGAATACAAAATAAAGTATGTAATATATTGTGGGCGAGATTTGAGGAATTTTTAGACGTATTTGAGGAAGGTTTGACAAATTAATGAATTAATGAATAAAATTTGATCTCGAGGATAATCCAGAAGATCATATTTAACTTGGTCGCCAATTTTTCGGAAATCAATTTACTATTTTGTAATTATACCCAAACGATGTTAGATTTTAATTTAGGAAGATCCAATTAGCTAAATTCCGGGTTATTTTTTTTAAAAAACCCGACCCAAGTACATTTGTACTTCTCTTTTAATAGTATAGAGATGAAATTTATTTTGTTCGTTTGGTAAAATGGTATCAGAGCACAAGCGATTCTAACAAACTTTTTCTCATCATATTTGTATATGATGTAAATGAGATCACTAATAAGAACACCATCAATAGATTCATCACAATCAGATAATTTGTCACAAGATCATAGATAGACAGAGTCACTAAATATCTTGATGGTCCCATATACATTTTTTCTCAACCAAAAGTTATTCATCGGTATGATTGCAAAAACTGCCGAACAGTATTGTAAAACCCTAGATAACATACAAGATCTCAAAAACTTCAGAACGTTGAAACAATATGTGAGAAATGAAAAAAGTCGTTAAGATTTATCGACGACTTGAAGTCAAAAGACTTTTCTTTCGAGTAAAATCCACTGTATATTTTAAAATGTTATATTTGCTTTCGAATCTTTTGTTTATTTAACTGTTAATCTACTTATGGGCCTGATGCAGTGAGAATCTTCATATGTCGCCCCAATACAAGGATAAATATAAACATTATTATTCGTTAATAAGAAGAAAAAAAGGAATCATGGGTAGGGGACCAGCATAGGCTCTCAATTGGGGATAATAATTCGTTATTTAACCCTAAATCATCGGGTTAAAAATAACAAGGTCCCGTCACTAACCCCATGTGTAGAATTCTTAACTAGTATATATAGTCTTTTGCATATACAAATTATAACATAATTGCATATGACCTTCTGTATTTCATATAAAATTATAAATATTACCAAGGCAAGTAGGCAAATTAAATCAAAGAAAAAATTTGATTTATAATGGAGTGTAGGCTCATTATTCATTAGATCCACTACCTAGTCTATTTAAACATCTAGTGATTTTTTTTGCGATCGCTGTCTTTAAATCTTTTAAATTTAGTTCTCTTTTCTTTAATTGAATTTAAATTGTATGATTTTTTGTTCCGGTTGTTCAGTTATATTCACTTGATTTGCATACGCGATTACTCACTTTGCTTATCTTATGACTGAAGACTAAAAACTAATATGGAATTAAGTCTTCATTTCTATAAATTTGATATTTTACAGAATAAAAGATTAAAGAAAGAACATACGACTAGAAAATATCCAAGAACAATGTTTTAGGGAATTTGTTTAAGTTATTAGTAAAAGTAAATAACATTTTCTCATAAAATTTAAAAATTAACGAAGAAAAATGTGAATGATGAATGATCGTTTGTTGCGGTTGGAGTGGTACATTCACAAGAATCACAACAATTCAATATTCGAGAAAATATAAATATATATGTAGCGGCAATCATATTTGTTCCTTTCATTATTTGATCATTCCGATTATTTAAATTTTGGCACTAAAAAATCAACCAAGTTGTGGTCCAAAGAAAGATAGTAGACCCACTAATTTCCCATTATATGGATCTTAGCAGTGTCAAGTGGTTCGCCTAATTTCCTTTTTTCCCCACATTTTCTTTTAGCTTTTGTTTACTTGTTTCTTGTAGAATTAACAACACCTTGATATTTTGTGTTGTCTTGTTCTCTATTAATGTTGTAGGATCTCTCTAACCTAACGGGTATCACTAATCAAGAATCTTCAAAAGCGATGCAAATAAAAGACATGTGGGTCGGACTCATGAATATTCATATATATGTAGATAATAGAAGGTTGATGCTATTGAACTTATATTAGCCATGGAAAAGATAATTATACTTTTATAAATATATTATTTGTTCATACTAGCGCAAACTGTTCCTAGATAGCCAATTGTAAAATAGATTTATGCATATTTGGTCATTCTATATATTATCATTACTTAGTTTTTAGTATAGTTGAGATTTCTTTTAAATGATTATAACGTTGGGTTGTTATTACTACTAATCATAATCATACAAATAAAAATGTTTTCTAAAAATAATGACAGTGAGAGAAAAACAACTTATGTGGCTGTGAGCCATTGGATTTAAAGATTCATTTCAAAAGTTGGCCATTCGGAGCATCTTGGGATCACTGTCTGTTCGCTACTTCTCAAAGACTATTAACTGTTACTTACGCTAGCAGCGGTTTGTTTCTTATATCCTTTATACATAATGAAAAGAATCTGTGAATCTATTAAACAATACGGAATCTATCAAAATAGGATCTGTTTGTACCAATCAAAATGATATATATGTTCCGCTGCTCAATTCCACGATTTAATTGTTGTTCACTCTATATATTGGTTGATATATATACTTAATTATTGATGCATGCTTTGTGTTCTTAAGAAGATATCATAATTTTTAGAGCTAAGCCAATTTAAAAGAATCTATACTTATGTATATTAATTGAAAGTAATACATACTCATATATGCATACAAAAACAAACTTAAATCTTAGATTATAATTTAGTCTTCAAATCCAAAAACCCTAGATTAATATTATAGCATACGGTAGTTAAACTTAACCATGAATATTCTTAATCAAAGAAGTAACGGCAGTTAAACCCTAGGACTAAGTTTTTTTTTTTTTTTTTTTTTTTGTCAAGAAGCTATCTTAAGGTATATTTTTGGATATTATATATTCTTCAAATCAGTTTAAAGTTTTTGGTACCAAAAATAAATTTTGACATAATAATAATTATAAGAAAATGCAGATAGCAAGTGAAGTATTTCTTTCTCCAACCAAAATAAACTAAAATTAGAAGAAAACGAAAAATAATCATATTTTTTCTCTATATAATGAGATCAAGAAGATCAGAAAGGAACACCACAGAGAACCACAACACAAAAAAAAAAAAACAACAACCCTAGAACTCTACTTCTTTTTTTTTCTTTCTCTTGTTGTCAATAGTCAATGGCTCACAGTCACACTAATGGCGCCATCTCTCCTTCTTTCTCCAAAGACCTATGTAAGCTAGCTTGCTCTTCAATATTCTGCTCTTAATTTTCTGTGCTTTTGTTCATAAGAAATCCCACAATGTTCTCAATTGTTCAACAAGGACAAGATATGAATCCTCAATTTTATCCAACACAATAATCATCTTAATTACACGTTTAACATTCACATATCCTTTTTTGTATCGGTCAATTTCCTTCATTTATCCATTACTTAGCTTCTACTGTTCTATCTTCTTTTTCCATTGTCTTCTACGTACATGATCTTGCGAACGTATAACCTCATGAAACTAACTATTGTAATTAACATGACCCATGAGGTTATACGTTAGTTTTTTTTCGAAAATTAAGTTAGTTAATTTAAACATATATATTTTGTTAATTGCTTAAGATATATATAATATAACGACTTCTTATTATTCATCTGAGAGGAAAGTTACCTTACTCTTTCTCTGCCATCTCGCTATCTTTTCTCCAGTATCCCTCTCTCTTTAAATTCACCACGTGATGTAGTTTTTGTTTTGTTTTTTTCTTTAAACACTAAATAAGGAAAATTGTAGCTTTTTGATAGCGAGACTACTGTTAAAACACATAAATATAGAAAACTGGAGATGCTACTTTCTAAAGCAATAAAGCATAGGTTATAAATTATTAAGGCGTTGATGAAAAAAAAAAAAAAAAAAAATTATTAAGGCGTTATTTGTATATTACGTAATCGTAGTCGACGGTTGCATAAGATTCAGTGGAAGTTTTCTTTTTGATCATAGATTCCGTAGAGCTAAAATATAAAATATGGTATTTAGAAGCTCAACAACGTGTCAAATTCTTGAAAAAAAGAAGAAGTAAAACAAGACAAAAAATAGACTCACTAGAAATAATGAAATATCTGAAAATGTGATTCAAAAAGAGAAAGGAAAACATAATTGTATATTTACTAGATTTGAACCCGCGGTACACTGCGGGGCTATAATTTTTTTAAAAAAAATCTAAATATAATTAGTTTTGTTTATTAGTAGAGAGTATAATATAATATTTCGACTTATTTTATAAATGTACCATCCATATATCTATATTAATAGTTTTGAGTATATTAATTGTGTTTTAGGTTTAAATGGGATATTTATATATACACTTAAACGACATTTGACTTTCTTCTTCTTCTTGCCTCAGTTTAGGAGAAAGATTTTTCTTGCGGTACACCGCGGAGCTATTATTTTTTAAAAAATATTTTTCTTCCTTAAACTTCCAAATCTATATTTTACCCCGTGGTACACCGCGGGTCGATTTTTTTATATCTAAAAAATTATTTTGCAAAGTTTTAAGTTGTATTTGTTTTGTTAATATTGTTTATTTTGTTTAGTGTTTCTAATTTATAATTAAATTTTGATTTTTAATTTTAGGATTTCATCCATAGTATATTGTTTGATATTAATATTGATCTAAACACGTTGCACCATATAATCCCGTCCCGTAAAATTAAACATCATTTGTTATTTTTTTTGAATAATATTTTTATCCACTACGGGTCGCAGGTTCATGCGGATAAGCCCGTAGAGAGTTGCGGGTTTGCGGGTCGACCCGCCAAAAGGGAAGCTATCTTTTGAAACCCTTTGTTTTGTTTAGAAGTTTTAAGAAAATATCCCTAAAAAATAATTTTCATTATATGAAAAAAAAGAAGTAGAAGAAATTGTAGTATCAATATTCCCGATTTTTACATCACTCGTTACAATTAATTTTTTTTTTTGCAGATAAAAATCAGAAGTTAACTAAGTCGAGATTTTTAAAAAGATTGTGTAGAGATTTTTGGTAAATTGTTGAGAACATATTTGATTTCAAAATCTTTACTTAAATAGATAAGGAAAGATTTTGTAGAGATTTTTGCTAAATATATGAGAAATGAATTTTAATTAAAAAATTTTACTTAAATTAAACAAATCTAAATAATTAATGCTAATGGCATGTCATTGTAAATACTTCTCAACTTCAGGATTTATTTGCTAATTGTGATCCAAAAATGTATATATAGATTGTAACGTCGAAAACTTTATAGAAGTAATTTCGTCTTCTTCTAAATAAGGAAAAAATACGAAACATATCATAAATACCGTGGGACACACTCCATTAATATGTGAACAGCCGAAATCTGACGGTTTAGGAATTGCCATGTGTATTGACGTAACGACAAATTAGATTCTCCTAACGGTCCAACAACAGCGCCCAATGTTTGAATTTCGGATCCAAATAAAGAATCGGGTATTCGAAAATAAACCGATCGATAACCAAAAAATAAAAAACATGTAAACCGAAATTGAAAGCGCTTCGTCTTCTCCCTGTGCGAGAAATCGAGTTTGGATCTGCGAGTTCTGATGATGCAGTCGAAGGGTAGGCTTCACAACTGCAGATCAAGGAGCTTTTCGAGATCTAGACTCGCTATCGAAGGATCATAGCCATTGCTTCTCAATATATAGATTTCATCACCCTCGAGAAAAAATCATCTCTTTTTTTGTTTCCTTGTGTGTTCTCAAGGATAATGGCTGTGTATGGTGAGTTACTGGTTTCTTATACGACGTTTTCTGGACGATGAAACTGTGTTAGGATTCCTAAGCCTTAAAAATTGGGACTTTACCATAAAGCGTGTGGATTGATTTGATATTTGGTAATGGTTTCTTGATTGATTTTGATGAATTGAATCTTCTTAACGCTTGCAGTTGCAGGCGAGGAGCGTGAAATCCAAAAGAATTACTGGAAAGAGCACTCTGTGGGATTGAGTGTTGAGGCCATGATGCTTGATTCCAAAGCTTCTGACCTCGACAAAGAAGAACGTCCTGAGGTTTATTTCGATCTCACCCACCTAAAAAGTTTTCAGCTTTGCTGTATACAGATTAATTTGTATGCCTTCCTTGGAATGGATCAGAAAGAAAAACGTCATTTATTGTTTACTCTGTCATCACATAGCCTTTATGCAGTTTCTTGATTTCTTGCTGTCCTTTATTGTATCATGGACTTATGAAGGAGAGCTTCTAAAGGCTTAAATTATGTGTGTGTTTGTGTCAGATACTGGCGCTTCTTCCACCGATTGAAGGGAAAACAGTGCTAGAGTTTGGTGCTGGAATTGGTCGTTTCACTACTAATTTAGCTCACAAGGCTGGCCAGCTCATTGCGGTTGACTTCATTGAAAGTGTTATCAAAAAGGTTAGATCATCACGCCCATGCTTCTTCTTTCTAGCTACTTTTAAGACTTGTCTTTTTGCCGTGTTTTGTTCGATTTTTCCCTAATGAGACTTTTATCTGCAGAATCAAAACATTAACGGGCACTACAAGAACGTCAAATTTCTGTGCGCTGATGTCACATCCCCAGATATGAACTTTCCAAATGAGTCTATGGATCTGATATTCTCCAACTGGCTGCTAATGTATCTCTCTGATAGAGAGGTAACCATACAATTTATTACTGAGGGAACCACTTTTAAACAGTACACATTTAGACTAAACGCATGTAGTGATGCATAGAATTGCATTTTGGGACTACTATTGTGTCATACAAAGACCGTAAGCCACTAGTTTCTAATATTTTTTGGCATTTCGAATGACAAAACTCATACAGCATCTTAGCTTCACTCAGCTGCTTGCCATGTGCTAGAGATAGTTAACTACACGTATCAAGAGTGGATTTAATTTTCAAATTCTCGGTCATTTATATCCCGTGGACAAATTGTAATGTCTTTTCATCAAATTGCAGGTTGAAGATTTGGCGAAAAAGATGTTACAATGGACAAAGGTTGGCGGTTATATCTTCTTTCGGGAGTCTTGTTTCCATCAGTCTGGTGATAACAAGAGAAAGTACAACCCAACTCACTACCGTGAACCTAAATTTTATACAAAGGTGTGCTACCTATAAATCCCTCCATTCTTCTGTTTCTAGACAAATATTTTGAACTCTGGTACATAAATTCCTTTCAGCTTTTCAAAGAATGCCATATGAATGACGAAGATGGGAATTCGTATGAACTCTCTTTGGTTAGCTGTAAATGTATTGGAGCTTATGTGAGAAACAAAAAGAACCAGAACCAGGTAATAGGCCTCTTCATATTTTAGCCACCCTTTGATGGTATCTCTCACATGATTGGACTCATAGTATGTTTTACACATATTTCAGATATGCTGGCTTTGGCAGAAAGTCAGTTCGGATAATGATAGGGGCTTCCAACGCTTCTTGGACAATGTCCAGTATAAGTCAAGTGGTATCTTACGCTATGAGCGTGTCTTTGGAGAAGGGTTTGTTAGCACAGGGGGACTCGGTATGCTCTTTAGTCATCGAGTTTGTATCAACTTTGCAGTATTGATGGTTCTGTTTTTGAACTCTTTAAGTTTTGCAAAAACCATCAAGTGAAGCTATCTTTTCTTCTTATTATACGTTTTTCTTTTGATATAGAGACAACAAAGGAATTTGTGGATATGCTGGATCTGAAACCTGGCCAGAAAGTTCTAGATGTTGGGTGCGGAATAGGAGGAGGGGACTTCTACATGGCTGAGAACTTTGACGTAGATGTTGTGGGCATTGATCTATCTGTAAACATGATCTCTTTTGCGCTTGAACACGCAATAGGACTCAAATGCTCTGTAGAATTCGAAGTAGCTGATTGCACCAAAAAGGAGTATCCTGATAACATATTTGATGTTATTTACAGCAGAGACACCATTCTACATATCCAAGTATAAGCTTCCGCTATTTCTTCTTCCCTTATGAGTTATGAATTTAATCTGTAGCTTTGTTAGCGAAGATCTCTTTGTCATTTTGTAATCGCTGGTCTTACTCTCAGGACAAGCCAGCATTGTTCAGAACATTCTACAAATGGTTGAAGCCGGGAGGGAAAGTTCTCATCACTGATTACTGCAGAAGCCCCAAAACCCCATCTTCAGACTTTGCAAACTATATCAAGCAACGAGGTTATGATCTTCATGATGTACAAGCATACGGTCAGGTATACAGAGATTGAACCCGTCTCCTCTTCTACTTATCACCAAAGTCATCTAAACTCACTTGATTCGACAGATGCTGAGAGACGCTGGATTCGAGGAGGTAACTGCAGAGGATAGAACCGATCAGGTAAGAAACACTTTTCTTTCCAAAATGACCCATATGCTCTAAAAAAGAAGTTGAAACCAATTTTGCTGTTTGCCTTATCATCAGTTCATGAAAGTCCTGAAACGGGAACTGGATGCAGTAGAGAAGGAGAAGGAAGAATTCATCAGTGACTTCTCGAAAGAGGATTACGAGGATATTATAGGCGGGTGGAAGTCAAAGCTACTTAGGAGCTCAAGTGGTGAGCAGAAGTGGGGTTTGTTCATCGCCAAGAGAAATTGATTATGGCATGTACTATAATTAAAATAAATTTGGGTATGTATGTAGATCATCAAAACCCAGTTCCCTGCTATTATTATCTCTTCAAGCTATATGAGTTTCCTTTAATGTCTCCATTTTACAGCCTATCCAGTTTGGTATTTAATATATGTGATATTTTGAAATCGGATTGATCAAGTTATACATAGAAAAGCTCGATCACCATTATTGAACAGAAACAAAAACAATGAACCAGAGTGATAGCCCTGTTCGTTTACTAGTTGCCAGGACTTGTTCTATTGTTCGTTTGGTAATCGTTGTGACCATACGCTACTGTAGTACGGCTCATGATCTAATAATACAAAAGATATATAGATACCAAATATAAATACTTCGTTGTTATAGAAAAAACTAAACGACAACTTAACGAAACAAATATTCCTAGTTTATTCAAAAAATATTCTATATTTAAAAATATTCTATATTTAAAAAATATTCTATATTTAAACTGAAAAAAAAAAACTCAAGTTCTTGTTGAAACCAAAGTTGGAGAGCCTTGTAGTAGGGGCAGTCTCCACTTGCTTTGATTGTTAAGATCTGATTTCTTACTTTCTTGTCAAGCCGTTTGATTAGTCGAATAGTAAGAAATAAAGCTATTCACCAACCATTCAAAGTTTTTCTTTACTATTGCTATATGACTATATCATTCTAAAATCACAAAATATTTTCGAGATTATGACGAATCAAAAATTCCTAGTTTATTCAAAAAATATTCTATATTTAAAAATCCCTAATTTATTTGTCGGAATATTCTATATTTCAAAATACCAAATATTTGGGAAATATCATAACTGTTTTTTAAAACATTGGAAACAATCAAATTCGCTTTTTATTTTTTTCATCTAAACTAATCAAAATTAATTAGTATAGTTTTATTATGGAAAAATTTTAAAATAAAATGACAATTTATATATATATATATATATCCATAAAATGAATTAATTTATCAAATATATATACACTTTTTATAAATATATTTACAAGTAAGAGATTCATATACTGTTCTATAAATAAAAGATTTATTTATAAAATCAAACAGATCTCCTTTCTATAAATCCGTACGTGCATTATTCTTATATTATCAAAAAATTTATATATACCATAAAATGAATTAATTTATCAAATATATATATACTTTCTCTATAAATATATTTGCAAGTAAGAGGTTCATATACGTTTCTATAAATAAGAGATTTATAAAATCAAACAGATCTCCTTTCTATAAATCCGTACGTATTATTCTATAAATCTCCTTTCTGTAGTCTCTTAATTTTTCACGTTTATCAATATTCAGTATTCAGTATACGAGTACCTAAATTTAAGAGAAAAGAAAACAAGAAACAAAAATGGCCAAGGCAACTTCTTCACTTGTCGTCCCCATCATCTTTCTTGTGATATTTGCGTTAGGTATGCATTTATCTTTAAAGTTTATTCATAGAGTAATGAGTTGGCATATGTATCCAATATTGTATACTTGTAATTCATCGTGGTGTTAGCCTTAGACCTTAGTTATACATTTACCTTTGTGGTTTACTTCAAATATGTTCACGTAACTCTACTGTAATTTTTAGTTTCGGCTAGATTCATTGGCAAATCTATCATATATATCTTAGTTCAGTGTATTGATATCTCCTAAATCTTAATATATTTTTTTGTTATCTGACGAAAATAATTTTGTTTGATATAGTTGAGCAGAATATGGGATGTAATGATTATGATGTTGGTGGCAATGGGTGCGACCATTGTCGGCTAAGATGCCTCAAATATTATCCACCTACAAGAAAGGCCGAATGTCAGCTTAATCATTGTATTTGCATCGGCCCTTGTCCGGATGATAGGCCTCATAAGCGATTCCAAATGTTAAACTCTTCAAAAATGTATAAGCAAAAATCCTAAGTTGAATGTCAAAATCATAAGTGGCTAAGGTCTTTCATAATATTTCTAAGAAACTATATTCGATTGAAGTTTTGATATCAATAAAATTTATAGAACACACATCTTCCAGAAATATTATTTTTGCTGATGTGGCGAGCCCACAATTTTTCTTACATTTTATATTTTTATTTATTTAATTCTACTATTTATATTCTTAATATTCTAAAATCAATAACCAAACACAGTATCAAATCTACTTACCATAAATATATATTTTAAATTTTCAAATATTTTCTTATATATAAAGAATTTTTCTGTATTAAATGCATTGAATTCATCTATGGAAAATGATTCTGTACTCAACTAGATTAAAAAGCTAAAACTTATAAAATATTAATTAAAACAGATGACTTAAAATTTATTTAATCTTTCTCGTATAAGTGTTCTAAAAAGCGGTTTAGACGCTAGGTGCTCAAGTGACACCTAGACAGTTGCTTATACTGCTTAAAATATACATACTCCACGTTTTAGTGTATTTTCTCAAATTTCAACTATGTATTATTTTCATAGACATAGTTATAAACGTTTATATATATTTTAATACAAATTAAGTAAATGTTTTATCTAATTTTTGCTTACGAGTTTATATTTTAATTTTTAATAGATATTTTATGTAATTTTTATGTATCATATCATATTTCTAATGTTTTATGTAATAAATAACTAAACCGCTTAAACCGCTGAAATCGTTTAGACCTCGATTACGCGTTCTAGACGCTGGACCACCATCTGCACACGCCTTGCGCTTTCTTGAATATTGCCTATAGAAGATTTACATTGTGTCGTTATTCAGCATAATTATTTTCTTCCTATGAGTTTTTTTATACCTTTTATCTCACACTATGAAACATGGAACTGGACGCAGTGGAGAAGGCGAAGGATGAATTCATCAGCTTCTTGAAGAGGATTAGCAGAAGTAGAAGTCAAAGCTACTTAGGAGCTTACGTGGTGAGCAGAAGTGGGGTTTGTACATCGCCAAGAAACTGATTATGGCATCTTCTTTTTATAATTGAACCATTTGAAAATAAATTTGGGTAATGTACATATATCATCAAAACCTATCCAGTTTAGTATTTCTTGTGACATTTGCAATCCGATTGATCGAGTTTGACATAGAAAAGCTCAAACTTTTCATTATTGAACAGAAACAAAAGCAGTGACCCAAAGTACTGTAATTGTAGTAATCCACTTGGCCATAGCGGAGACTAATCTGGTTTTTGACTAAATTACTATCTCCGGTTTTAAAAAAAAGAGAGGAAAAAAAGCAACAAAGAAGTGATTGTTGGATCATTTTAAACTTAGAGAGAGTCGGTTTTCGAGAAGGACAAGATCTCGATTTGAAGTTTGAGGCTATCATTGACAAGGAAACCTTTGGATGTGTCTTTGATATCTGCAAGAGGTATAAACTTCTCGAAACCCCATCCATTTTCTGTTGCATTGGGCCATCCCCGCACTATAAGAACAAAACAAAAGTTAAATTTAACAATTTTTCTGTTTCAAATAAGCCTAAATAATCTAGTAGTAGAGGATGAGAAAGGAGATATCAAACCGAGACACCAACCTTGTTTCTCCACATGGTTGGATCGGCTCTGGTCAATAACTCGTAACTTGGCTTCCACGTAACCTTTTTCATTTGACGCACTCAACAAAAAGAGTGACAACGAATTATCCGTTCCAGATCCAACTCCATTTGGATACACTTTCAATACCCTACACAGTACACGCCCTTCACATAAATTAACATGTCCTGTATATTACTATGTATATATACATACGTGGAGAGAGAGTGAGAGAGAGGTCACCAGTTTTCTTCCTCCGGAAGAAAAGGAACCAGAAGTGTATGAGTCACGATCGAGTGTAGAGAAATTGTTGAGTCTCCAATCGAAAATAGGATCACGAATATTTTTTTCGTAAGAGAAAACTTCCCAATTTTCAAAGGGTTTAGCAACGAAGATGTCAACGCCAAACACACTTTGTCCGCCGTTGAAAATGAATCCATGTACCGGATTTAGGAAATAACCTATCTCTAGAAAGTTTAATTGTCCCCACTGTTGTCTAAACAAATGAAATCGCTGCGCCTTAGTCTCTGCAAACCGATCAAAACTAATTAGTCTGAAGAAACCACAAAAGATATATATATATATATATATCTATGTCAATCAGTACCCTTGAGTATATGGTACTTGTCTATAGTGCTTTTATAGACGAGGAACGTGATCTCTGCATAAACATCTTCTGGATTGGCGATGAGGCTTGAGTTATCGATTCTTACGTAAAGCGAAACATATCCACCCGAGCCCTGTGGCTTGTTCTCGTTCGGGTAGATTAGGAAAGTCCTTATAACATTTTAAGCATCAAAAAGACCGTCAATTCAATTATATATAGACATGGAAAGATATGAGCTTCTCAACAAAACGTATACGTACCAATTGTATCCACCGACGGAGAACGGACGTGACTCATACATGTCACCGTTGTCTTTGACCAGTTTCGACAGAGTGGCAAAAGACTGGATCTTCACGCAGTACGAAGTTGGGGGACGAGCTCTCGACTCTTGCCTTATTGTATCCGAGAGCTTCTGGTGACTTCGAGCAGGAACAGAGACAGAGCCAGATCCCGAGGAGTGACATGGAAGTCTCCCTGAGTTCTCCACGTCCAAGAATCCTTCTTCTACTATTGCTTCTGTTTCCATTAGGTTTTGAAGGTTGTAATAAGGTTTTGCGAATCTTGCGACTTCCACAACGAGTACAAAGCAGAAGAAGCAGTACACAAAGATTGATCCATAATTTCTGTTTTTATTCTTTTCCTCTGAAAAATTTTCTTTTTCTAGTTTTAGTCCCTGTTCGAAAACGCGGCCTCCGCGGCCGCCTAAGCGCCGGTTAAGCGCTCGGCGGTAGGTAACCGCCGGGATTTGTCCAAATCGGAGAATTAATCGGAGAACAAAATTTTTTTGTAGTTTATGGTTAAATATTCTATGATACATGTCAGATCTATCATATTTGGAGAAAAACAAGAACAAAAATGAGTTAAAAATGATGCAAATGTATAAAAAAACGGGGAGCCGCCATTATTAGGTTTAGAAAGTCGTCAAGGTCTGTGAAGAAGACGATGATAAAATGTCTGTTTTACCCTTCATTAAAAGAAGGGTTAAAAAGAGAGCAAAAAACGAGATCTGGGGACTCGAACTCAGGCGTACAAAGGCATTTAGACTGCTGAAACCACTACACCAAGCTGACTTTATATTCTTTGTCAGCAAATAATTCATATATACCCACAAAACTAGATAAAAACTCTAAAACTAATTCCGATTAATTTCCGTGTAATCTCCGATTAACCGATTAATCGCTAGGCCCAGCTCGAGCGCCCGATTAACGCCTAGCGATTTTTTGAACAAGGGTTTTAGTACGTGTGTAATTTAAATTACCTTGTTTTGAGTCTATATAGACAGAAATGATTTTACTGATAGACCCATCGATATGTGTCACGGGATACACGTTTCACAAACCGGTATAAATTGTTCGTTATACCGAATTCGAAAATTGGACCCATCTGTATTTCTTATCAGATTTTTGGGGGCCTTTCATATCTTATCTAATGGAGTACTATCCAATCAAATCTATTTTTTTTACTAATCATTAATACACTAACCTCATCAGATTTTGACACGTATATATTCGCAAATTATTGACACGTTTTTTTTCTATATATACTTCAATTGGACCACCAAGATCCATATATCAGGGGCACGGTTATGATTATTATAGCCGTTGAACTTTTCAACAGGATTTTAATCTCATTGGCCCTTTTGAGGAGAATCATTCTTTGAAAAACCCCTCTTTATTCTCACTACCCCCTTTCTTTCCCAATTTTTTCATAAACCAATTTTACCCATTATCCTTTCTTTTATCTATTTAATTCTACATTTAATTTAATACCAACAAATTCTTTATTCAACCAATCAAAAACATTCTCTCTCTTCTCTCATTAAAATCTAAACCTAACAAATCAACCAATCAAATCAACCCACCTTCAACGATATAAATCCTTCCTACGTCTCTACTCTTCTTCTTCTTTTTCTTCTTCCTCTTCTTCATCTTCAGCAGCTCCGACGTTCTTCTTCAGCAGCTCCAACGTTCTTCTTCTTCTTCTTCTTCTTCTCCATCCACCATTAAAAGATTTTTATCTTCTTCTTCTTACGATTCAAGCATCTCCAAACTAAAAGCGAATTCTTCTTCTTCTTACGATTCAAGCATCTCCAAATTCTTATCTCATCTTTTCTTTTTCTTCTTCTTCTTCTTCATCCACCATTGAAGCTTACCATTAAAGCTTACGATTATGCATCTCCAAAGACATATCTCTTCTCTTCTTCTTCTTCTATTCTCACCATATTGTAAGGTAAGTATACTTGTTTTTTTAGTGTAGTATGATTGAGAAAAGTTGAATTCGTAGCTTGAATAGGGTTTTTTGTTAAAATATTTTAGGATTGCAGATTTGGGACAACTGAAACTATTAGGTACAACTAAGTAGAATATTTACGGAAACTCTAAGTTTGGTGCAACTGGGACAAATGTGTACAACTATGTTGATGGTCTGCTACGAAAGTTGTGAAATTATATGCCGTTTTTCTCTCTTTCATTTTCAGGGACAATGAAAAAGAATTCAGTCATAAGCTTTGATGGAGACGATGCAGGTGGTCTACCAATGACGGTGACGTTGATGGAGACGATGCGGGTGACCAAGGTTGATTTATGAGTGCTATTTATTAGGATAATTTAAAAAACGATATTGTTTGTATTGGTTTTGTTTATGAAACTTATATGTTCTGTGTTGTACAACTAAGTTTTATGAGTGCTATTTATTAGGATAATTTAAGAAACGATATTGTTTGTATTGGTTTTGTTTATGAAACTTATATGTTATGTGTTGTACAACTAAGTTTTAGCAGGTACAACTATGGTTGATTGCTTTGTCGTAGCTGTGCAAATTAAGTTGTTCAGTCTTGGTACAACTAAGTACAACAGGTACAACTAAGGTCTATTGTCTTGGCCAATTTTATAATATGAAAAATTAAAACCAAATTGAAAAACTTAAAAACATGCATACACGATGGTAATCAAACTACACAACAAGTTTTTGACAAAAAATTTCAAAATTTTCTAAAATAATGAAATTCTTACATAAAATCTCACATTCATACACTAACAACCTTATACTTTCATGGTTACTTTGTAGTTTTGAACTAAAATTTTATAAATTTTTGAAATACTTGTATTTTGATAAATATAAATACACAGATACAAAGTAATGGTATTTTTATGAGGCAATACCATCGGTTCCACGCACAAAAATTAAACTAGAGTTGATAACAACTAGATTTACTAAATTCTCTATATTGTACAACTATGAAAAAAATGTGCAACCGGGTACAACTGTACAACTATGAACAAATTTGTGCTATTTTTAATTATTATTTTCAAAATAACGGCGCCAGGTAAGCTATTTGTCAGATTTTTTTAGATATTTTGAGATATCTGTAGATTTTTTTAGATATTTTCAGATATTTAATTGTTTTTTTTAATAAAAGCCCTTACAACCTACATATTTGTCACATTTTTTGAAAAATTAAGATTTTTTTTTTTAGTTCTAAACTCTTAGATTATATTCAATACATAGATTCATACATAAAAATATTAAGATTCAGATTCAAAGATACATACATAATTAGATAGGTTTTTAAACCAAAAAAACATAAACCCAGAAACATAGTTGTACCTGATCGTACCAGTTGTACCTAAACAATTAGCTTCATACATAACCTTAGAAACCAAAACACATCCGAACAATTGTACCTAAACACTTAGATTTATAAAAAACCTTAGAAACCAAACAGCCTTGGGTAAAAAAACAGTCTCTCCATCACCTCTACTATCACCAACAACCTTGGATACAAAACAACCTCTCCATCACCTCTATAATCACCATAATCTATGTTAAAACTAGCAGCCATGGTCTCACAATCAGACCTCACTACAGTTGCTATCTCTGAATGCTTTGGATCTAATTGCTTTTGTCTTTTGACACTTCTAAGAGAGGCATATGGTTCACTTCTACAACTAGATCCCCCTCCTCTCGTAATAACCATTGTAATTAGTACCTGCAATAACAAATACAAATTCAATATCAAACATTCAAAAACAGTCTCGAATTCTATATAAATAACTACAAATTGGAACAAATTCAATCCAAAAATTACAACAAATTCTGATCCAAAAATTCATCCGTTTCACAAACAAAACCCAAAAGACATACGATGTTCTCGGAAGTGTTTTTTGCCTTGGAGGCGACAACCGAGCCGATCAAGTGCTTGACCAGTTTCCCGGATCCAGAATCCTACGTTGTACAATGCTTTTCTCATTGTTCCCATCGTCTTCTTCTTCTTCTTCCCCACGAGAGATCGATTTACGTTTTATCAATGAAATCGAAAAGGAGGTTTTCTTTCGCTGGAGCCAAAATTTGTCTATTTTGTTGGTTTGGAGTTGTCGTTCTTCTTCTTTGAGAGAAAAAGGAAAAAGATGAGAAATGAGAAAAAAAAATTGGGTTAGAGTTTTTTTTTTTTTTTGCCAATTGGGGTTAGAGATTCGATCCTTAGAATGGGGAATTAAAAGATCCGAAACCCGATCCAACAAATATGGATGTAGATCCAAAGTTATGTTGGATCCGTAATTATGTTGAAAAGTCTATATTTTTTTGGTCATTTACTATTTTTCTGAATTAAACAAAACAAATAAACATATGTTTTTTTATAAAGGGGGCTAAATAGAGAATGTTTGGAGGAGAGGGGGTCGACGAGATTAAAGTCCCTTTTCAACATAATCGAGTTGGTTTGATATAGAAAAAAATAAACCATATGATCTTTCGATGACGATTTAGGAGAAACGGTCTATTTCCCCACGAGAAGTATCGCATCATAACAGATAGAGCCCAAACTTTAATCCCGGTCTATATGTCTCTGAAAAAAATGTTTTATACCTATTTCTCCCCGAAACGTAAATTCAATAGCTAAATCTCTCCGAATTAATACTTCGAGATTTATTAACCCACATGTCTGGGTTTTGTCGGTTTAATGTACAAAAATTCAGTCTTAACCATTTTAAAACAAACTTTAACCAAAACTAAACCCAAATTATCAAAAGTTAACCCGAACCCAGCCAACCCATTAACGATCCATCTTCTTCTTCTTCTTCACCTTAAAATATTTGGGTCTCGATACCATTAATGTGACATTGCTTGGATTCTCTTCGTTTATAAATAATACCAATTAGAGAGTTTGTGCAAACATCGAATTGAAATCAAACTTTCATAAACATAAAAAGAGTTTGTGCAAACACAAGTCTCAGATTTTGTTTACCAATTACAATTGGATAAACACCATTCACACTATGACGAGAGCTTATGAGTCTCGAAATTGTGTTTGGTTTGCATAACTAAAATTCTCATTGGAGGTTCGAAAGTGAGTGTTGCTTTGGTTATAACTCAGCTTTGAATTGCAATTTTAAGGCTGTGTTGAGACCTGCAATTTTTTTTTTCCTATTCTCTGCAAATAAGAAAAATTATCGGTTCTAGGAAACCTGATACAAAACTAAAATTGGTTTGGAATGTTGTTCGATATCAGATCGAAACCTGCAGCTTCGTATTTGATCTCTTTGCTATTGAGAATTGCGATTCTAAAAGTTGCATCGAAACCAATTGTTTTTTATCAGATCGTAACCTGCAGATTATGATTTTGTTTCTTATAAAAAAGACCATTTTGATCTTGAATCTGAATCATTTAAGCTATCTCATCAAAGGTTATAAGATTTTGGCGAATAAAAATCTTAATCATAAGTGGTTTAATCACAAGAAGAAAAGTCAAATTCTACTTTTGACAAAAATAAAACGCAGATCGTGAATTCGGGTGAATAGAAGAGAAGAAGGGGATTGGGTTTTTGTTTCAATCGGGTCAAATTCAGGTTTTCTTTGGTTATAAACGGTTTAGTAAACTTAAACCGACGAAACCAGACATGTGGGTTAATAGATCTCGAAGTATTAATTCGGGGAGATTTAGCTATTGAATTTATGTTTCGGGGAGAAATAGGTATAAAACATTTTTTTTAGAGACATATAGACTGGGATTAAAATTTGGGCTCTATCTGTTATGATGCGATACTTCTCGTGGGGAAATAGACCGTTTTTCCGACGATTGACGAGGAGTATAACCGTATCAATTGTTTACAGAAGCAACTTTCAAGCTATATCTAGTAGATATATAACTGTTTTGTTTTATATGAGATTTAATAACGTCTAGACTAAGAGACATTAAAATTCAAAAGTTATTCTGAGACAATAAACAATACCCACTGAATTTTTGGCAATGAATGTGTATAATCTATATCTAACTTTAATCATCACTTTTTCAAACATCACCGCATTTTCCTAGTTTTTTTCTTCTTCCTTTTTTCTAAGTACTTTGACGGATCGGAATTTTATTTTGTACACTAGGTCACACTCCAATTGAATTATGCGTTGAAAATTGAAATGTTCGAAATGTAATTGTGTATTTAAGTAATCATATGCTAATTTTGATTCTAAGAAAATTACTTGTTTATTTTCTTACAGTATTCTTTAACAAAAAAGTGAAAAACAACGAACTTGATCACAATATTACAAGATCGAGAAACTAATTTTTCAAGCCTCACTTAATATGTAGCTAATGCACATAATTGATTATGGGGACTAGTAACCTTCACGTCCTCTTAAGTCTAAAGAAGAGAAAACAGAGTCATACATTGATGTGCAAGTAAGTCAGATCCAGTCCTCAAGCATGTGGACTCCGTTATTTGGAAATATACTTAATGTGAACCCTCTTGGTGAAGTAGAGGGTCTAACATTAAACCCATTTTTTAAAATTTGAAAATAAGAATTTATTTTGAAAAGACAATTTTTAAACTCACATAATTAAGGGTATAATAATAGGTTTTCAATTAATGTAAATCATCATAGTTGGACAATTCTAAATTTAACAAAGATATACAATATATATATATATCTATATATATGGACAAATCACAAAAAATATATTTTATTTTCAATTTTCCAAAAAAATACCCGCAAAAAAGGAGTATACAGACCAAATATCAAAAAAAGGAAAAATACAGACCAAATACAAACCAAATACCAAAAAAAAGAAGGAAAAATACAGACCAAATGCCAAAAAAGAAGAAGAAAAAAGGAGACCAAATACAGATCCATTGCTTGACTAGAGAGAGATATTAGCTTTCTCATTTACATTCATACTTAATTCGCGCTCATTACTATATAAAATTCTTTGAATTGCAGTTTTTTCCATAATCTGAATACCAATGATAACATTTATGAACAATCAATTCGTTGAATATGATGATGAATATTTGATTTCTTTGAAAGTTATCTTGTAATAAACCCGTATAAATACCTACTCTTTCCCTAAGATCAGATATATCTTGTATCAACTTTCATATTCTGATATTCACCAAAACTCCTATCCAAAAACAATTTCAAAAATATGAATTGCCTTATGTTCTCCAAAATGCTATTAGCATTCTCTTTGGTTAGTCTATTTTATGTTGGTAATGCACAACAATCATATGGCAATTCAACGGTTTCGGCACTTTTCGCGTTTGGAGACTCAATACTTGACACAGGCAACAATAATCTTCTTCCAAGTTTTAGTAAAGTCAATTTTTATCCATACGGTAGAGACTTTATAGGTGGAGTAGCTACCGGGAGATTTGGAAATGGGAGAGTTTTTTCTGATATGATTGGTATGTGTATTGATCTCTACTTGTTGATATATTTGTAACGGATGAATTTAATGTTTTTAATACTATGACACAAATAGTGCACCAAAAAAAAAAAAAAAAAAAAAATACCATGACACAAATATTATCTAATAGAAAAGTCTTTGTTTGCAGCTGAAGGTTTGGGATTGAAGAATATCTTACCAGCATATCGTGATCCATACCTCTCTGACAATGATCTAACGACTGGTGTTTGTTTTGCATCCGGTGGATCTGGACTTGATGCAATCACTGCAAGAACAACAGTAAATTTTTCTTAGTTTGTCCAAAAAATTATAACATCTTTTTTATTTTTTTGATCTATAGCAAATTTTAATAGATTATATTTTGGTGCGATTAGGGAAGTATATGGGTGTCAGACCAGGTCACAGACTTCCAAAACTACATCGCCAGACTAAATGGTGTAGTAGGGAATCAAGAACAAGCAAATGCAATTATATCAAATGCGGTTTACCTAATCTCCGCCGGAAATAACGATATTGCTATCACTTATTTTACTACGGGGGCTAGAAGATTACAATACACTCTTCCAGCCTACAATGATCAATTGGTCTCTTGGACTCGTGATCTCATAAAGGTACAAAATTATAAAATTTTAAATATACATATAGAACATAGTAAGTGATTAACTTTTGGTCAAACTGTATCTAACATATTCTATTGTTTCCTTCTTTTTTTTTTTTTTGAAGAGTTTATATGATCTGGGTGCAAGAAAATTTGCGGTTATGGGAACATTACCGCTAGGTTGTTTACCAGGAGCAAGAGCCTTAGATAGAGTTTTATGTGAACTCTTCTCAAATCAAGCAGCTGCTATGTTCAACCAACAATTATCTGCCGACATTGACAATCTTGGTGCAACATTTCCGGGTGCCAAATTCGTGTACGTAGATATGTACAATCCTCTTTATGGTCTCATCAGTAACCCTCAAGCTTCAGGTAATGACATGATTCATGATTCCAGAAGACTACTCATATGTTTATATATAACGTTACATTTACAATTATATTTTCAAAAAATGTAGGGTTCATTGATGCAGCTGATGCTTGTTGTTGTACGCCAACGGCCATAGTACCGTGCCCGGATGCGTCTCGTTTTGTGTTTTGGGATGTCGCCCATCCGACCCAGCAGTCATACCAAACTATCGCACCACCGATTATTGAAAATATCAAAGCAAAGCTCGCATGATCTAGTTATCAAGCTCTTTTGTATTGATAATCAGTTATCAAGCTTTTTAGATTGTTTTTGTTTCATTTTCTTTCGGCAAGCTTTTTTAGATTGTCATAATTAATATCGATCAGTATGTTTTGATAACATGTTTTAAGAAATAATAAGTTATCGATCGGTTACCTCAACTACAACGTCGCTCCTTGGTCAAACAAAATATTTGTTACTCTTAATAAATATTTGTTTTAGATCTTTGTGTTGACTTGATCCCTCTCATCTTTTCTGATCCAAATAAATTTTGTAGTCACTAATATCTAATATCCTGAAGATATATCAACTATACATCAAACGTTGGATTTTTTCAATGAACCCCTTTGATGTAAAAAAAACAAAGAACACACTATCAACAAATTAAAAACTTAATCTCCTGTTTTAGTTTTTTTTTTTAATCACGTGCATAGCTTTGTTTTGACATTAGAACATGACTTTTCCACATAACTCTTCAGATTTATGCTACTGTACTATTTCTTATCGATTCGGTCCATATTCCTTACTTTATTCAGAGAGCCTTCAAACACCGTTTTCGTGGAGCATCTTTTTATGTCGATTGTGATGATATTGAAGTTTTTGAATTTATTTTTCTTACAATTTTTGTATTTTTGTAAAACGAAAACTCTAGATTTAAATCTCACTCTGCTTCATATAGCTAGATTCCTTTGCCTGTCACGTAAATCCAAAACCTCACGTGAATTTTAGTTTTGAACTAGTCCCCATTTCGAGAATTTTAGTGTAGGAATGGCAATATTTAAACGATCTTGTTGAAGACACCCATCAGTGAATCATAAAATTAAATTTAAATTGATAAATATAGTTTGGAATTATTGAACTGTATAAAAGAGTTTTAACTATTAGAATGTGTTGCTTAGACACCACCTATACCTCTTGTGATTAAACCAATGAGGAGAAGAAAATGTAAATACTAGTATTATGTATAATTTGCAAATAATTGACTTACGAGTCATATAATTACAAAGGTTCGACTTAAGGTTAGGCATGTCAATCGGGCTAGCCCGGCCCGGCCCGACCCGAAGCCCGCAAAACCCGTACATATTTGAGCCTGGCCCGGCCCGGTCCGTAAAAATTCCGAGCCTATATTTTAAAGCCCGGCCCGGTCCTAACAGGGCTACAAGGCTTTTCCGGGCTTTTTTGGACTTTTCTTCCGACAACAAAAAAACAAACTTATAATTTATAATATCTCTTAAAAAAAAATCTATATATGAAACGAGTCAATCAAAATTTAAATAACCACTAACGCTAATTTAGTTTTTTAAAAAGAGAGTTAAAATCAAATAAATAATCCAAATAAATTGTTTAAACTTATACTAGATAAAATATAAAATCAAAATAATTCAAATTAGGTAGTAGAGCTAATATTTGCTTTTTCGATTTATAGTAATACATAACGAAAAAACTATGTTTAGGGTTTTCAACTCTATCAAAAATTTTTTTTACAACAAATCTTACAATTAAACGAAAATATTAACAAAAAAAAAAGATCAAAATATTTTTTAAAGGGCTTTTCGGGCTAGCCCGAGCCCGGCCGGGCTAAGCCCAAAGAACCCTTTAGCCCGAACGGGCTTAGCCCGAAAGACCCGATTTTTTCTGGACATATATTTTGAAACCCGAGCACGCTATTTTTCAGGGCTGGGCCGGGCTGGGCCGGGCTAGCCCACGAGCTTTGGCCCTAATTGACATGTCTACTTAAGGTCTTTAGTCTTCTAACAGCCTCGAGAGGTGAGATAAGTTTTCTCATGGGAAATTTGCAAAAGAAACACACAAAAATTTATAAATTAAGAAACTAACACCTAACAAAAAAATGGGTGATATTCTCTGTATTTTATATATTAATTCCAATTATGCCCTATGTGATGTGTGAACAAGACGTTTTTTACCTATCTCTCTTTTCTTTTCTCGTCATTTTTTTTTCCAGAATTTCTTGCTTTTCGTTGAATTGGATTCAAAATCTGGCCATTTCTTCTTCCTTTCTCTGCCACTCTGTGTTTCTTATGTTTCTTACTCTCTCTCTCTCGCTCTTTCTCACATCTCCTTCATTTTCTCTCCTTCTTACAAGCACCATGTGAACTCCCATTCGATCCATCTACTTCTGGAACATAATCTATCTTATTCGAATCGACAAGCATCGATTCATAACCTTTGATGAGTAGGAGTGAGAGATCAGGACTATATCGGGAACCATAGATTTGATGCAAATAGTATACTATTTATCCAAAATTTACTAAATAGTATGAGTCTTTAGTAAATACTATATCACTTTTAGATACAAAAATGACATCTACGATTTGTAGGTATTGCTTTTGCATTGTTTGATGTAAATTAGAGAATAAAAGTTTCTGATTCTGGAATTGACTGCTTCTTTTTATTGTGATGCAATCTGGTGTTGAAGATGAATAGATGGTGATGAAGCGAATGGATCAGAGTCGTCACCACCACCACGACAACCACCATTGCAATCAATATTACCACCATCACCGCCGTCGTTGCCGACACCACCATCACCACTCCTTATCTCATCTTGTTTTCTCGTCCTCTGTTCTTACCAAACTCACAAACTATCTCTTCTCTTTCTCTCTAAAACATAACCAAGCTTACAATTTCACGCGTGTGTCCACACACTCAAACAAATATGAAGGAGTATTTAGACATTTCATCTCCCATATGTGTTATTTACTTAATTTACCACATTGTGCTGCTATATTCTTAAATACTTTATCAAAATAGGTTAGTTTTGCAAAAGACCCTTTTCTCATTACTACATCCCCCAAAACTCATATTCTTTTTTTAACATCGTTGTCTCCAACAACAATGTCAATAACTAATGTACAAATTTTCTCTAGAACAGATGAATTAGATTGATATTTGATAGTTACTAGTTAGGTGGTAAAAGAAGAAAAATGTACTAGTAAATTACTAACCACGAATAATTCATTTTATAGTCACTAATCATAATAGGATAGTAATATTAATCGTTAATTATCTACTTTCAAGTTTCAAACTTGACTCTTTCTTTTTTATATTATTTTTATTAACCATAATAAAAGAAAATAAAATCAGGACACTGCTTTTTCTTCTCTATAAAGAGAAAATCTCCAAAAGCAATAAGAAATGTGAAGCTGCTTCACAGTCTTACTCTTCTACACACTCAAGTTGAAATCAGAAGAAGAACCATCAATGGCTTCTTCAATATCTCTCTTTCTCCTCCCTCTCCTTCTTCTTCTCTCCCACGCTTCAGGTATTATTCCTCTTACTCTATGTTTAATCTGAGTTCGTTTAAACTTAAATTCATATATTAATTACATCAAACGAAACTAATGACATTACTTTGGGGTTAATTAAGTGGTTAACTAAATTTACTTTTATTTGTGATGAATAAGCTTCAACGGTAATATTCTACAACAAGTGCACGTACACTGTCTGGCCTGGGATCCAGCCTAGCTCCGGCCAGTCAGTACTCGCTGGCGGCGGATTTAAACTGTCGCCGAACAGAGCTTACACTCTTCAACTTCCACCGCTCTGGTCCGGTCGCTTCTGGGGACGCCACGGTTGCTCCTTCGACAGATCTGGCCGTGGTCGCTGCGCTACCGGAGACTGTGGCGGTTCTTTCCTCTGTAACGGAGCTGGCGGTGTACCTCCGGCTACTCTTGCCGAGATCACCCTCGGTCATGACATGGACTTTTATGACGTCAGCCTCGTTGATGGGTATGTCTCACTTAAACCAAAAAGTTTAATTCGGTTCGGCTTAAGCTATGGTTTTATGGTCGGTTCAGTTAGAAGAAAAATAACTATTTAATATTTTAACATATACTCCTATTGAAGTAAATATGAATTTGAATGAATATCGATTTAATTTGGCCGTTAGGATTAATTAGGGGTGAGTAAAAGACGACAAATCTAAACCGAACGTAATGGAAACTAGTGTTCATGAATCAAACCAGCCGATGAAATTGATTTTTAAATTGAAATTATATATTTATTTATAATTGTTTAGGCATATTTAATAGAAATATAAGCATACTTTATTAAAAGTAATTTAAACATATTTGTTTACACACATAATACTTATTTTATTGTTAATTAACCGTCATGACAGATATAACTTGGCGATGTCGATAATGCCGGTGAAGGGTACGGGAAAGTGTACCTACGCTGGTTGCGTAAGCGACCTGAACCGGATGTGCCCGGTTGGTCTACAAGTCCTTTCACGTGACGGGAAACAGGTAGTAGCCTGTAAAAGCGCATGCTCTGCCTTTAACTCACCACGCTATTGTTGTACCGGCTTGTTCGGTAACCCACAGTCATGCAAGCCTACGGCTTACTCTAAGATCTTCAAGGTAGCTTGCCCTAAGGCTTACTCATACGCCTATGACGACCCAACTAGCATTGCTACGTGTTCTAAAGCTAACTACATCGTCACTTTTTGCCCCCACCGCGGCCGTTGATTAAAATCTCACTTTTAATGTATTTACATGATTGATTATTTAGTACGAGGTTTCTAATTCTTCTCATGATTGCTTAATAACGGAGTTTAGTGTTTTTTCAATGTCTTATTTGTTCTTGTTCGATGATCTAGAAACTAATCACTTAAGATTTCATGGATTTATTACAAAGAACATGCATTAGCCTAAACAATATTAGTGATGTCCAATTTGTTTAACCGCACTTAAAATAAAGCGAAAAACCGGATTAAGGAATAAATTATAAGGATATAAACACTCTATGTGGAAGCCCCCTTGGTCCATTGGTTGACCAAAGGTTAATTAATGCTTCTACACCAAAAGATCTGGGGTTCGAGTCCTAGATATTGCGATTTATTAATAAATTTGCAGATTAAATGAGGTAAGTGTGCAGGAGATCTCCAGCGAAGTACAATTATAGCCGTTCGCGCGCCAGGATTCTACGCCGAGAGAGAAATGTCGTCAGGTCATGGATCTAATAAGGGTCGGAAAGAATTGTCCGTTGTAGAATCGTCTATGTAACAGTTATCATAATTTACAATAAATAATAAACCTAGACGTCAAAAAAAAAACACTCTATTAAAAGTTAAAACCCGATTATACCCATCAACAAACTTGTTATTTAATCATTAAATTAAAATAGATATTTAGTTAAGAAACAAAAATCAAATGGAACTCCGTTTCGTTAGCTCAAATACATGCTTATGTACCTATTAGACTATAATTTCAAAACTACTAAAACCCACAAAGAAAACGAGATTGGAAACGCTCTAGCAAAATCCACGGTACATAGATATATCACCAAATATTAATTAATTATTACCATGCAAGTATGACTTAATTACCATCGTGAAGCAAACAATAAACTCTCGAAGTAATTGGGCGTCACACCATTAACATATACGTACATATAGATCAAAGAGACCAAAACAAATCAGGAGAAAAAAAGAAACGAAAAAAGAAGGGTCAAGAAAATGGCCTCGAATTTTTGGGGAGATGTATTAAAGTTGGTAATTCCGGCTGGGTTTGTGATACTTGCATTAACAGTTCTGTCGATAATCGGAGTTGGTATATTCGGGATTGTGAGATTGGTACGATTAGCTATCTTCAAAGACACCAAATTTTATTTTATGGCCGATGTTGTTGATGTGTTTCTCTGTGCCTGTGGCTGCATTCTTTTACTCATCCTCGCCTGCATTTGTTTCAAAAAAGGAGTCCTTACTCTCCGACATAATTTGACTCACTCTCAGAATCCTTCTACCTCCGCATAATTTCAATTACTATTTCCCTAGTAGCACATGTATACTTCTACTACATATATAGGGGGCTTATAATTCTTTTATACGTCAAAAATATCTATTCTTACACAAGCAGCAAAATCTGCATGGAAGAAGGAACCGTACATTGGTACATATAATTTCTTGTTTTGTATAGATACTTTAATTATTTCCGGAATCTGTTCATAAAAGTATCATGTTCAACACTATCTTCATATTCGGAATCGTTTTCGATATATAAATATATAATTCAGATGTCACATTCATATTACTCTTCCCTAATATCTTATACGGGGAATGTCTTTTTCCCTTTTTCTCCCACTTGTAGTTTCAGATTCCTCCATTGAGGCAGACATTGACGTGTGGTGTAACTAAGAACATATCCTTATTTTTGATACGCACTATGTAATAATCAAATAGTAAATTTTGTTGTTAATTCACTGTTTTTTTTTCAAAATTTTCTCCATAACATTTTACATAATTTTACTAGTTGATGGTACTCTATACCATTGATCAATCTATTAATAACAAAATAAAACTAATAATTGATAACAAGAGTAATTAGTGAAGGAAAATAACCCATTCACGAATATATATAAGCTAGACAAAAAAAAAAAAAATCAATATTATTAGCTAATAAAAATAGGAATAAATATACTGTATTTAGAATCAATAAAAAAGCCATGAAGGTCAGCCATAGAAAAAGCATCGTTACAAAAAAAAAAAAGCATCCACCAATCGAAAGCAAATCATCACAAAAACTCTATAAAAACGTCAAAATCAAGAAACTCAAAACACAAACAAAAATGGCAAACACAAATCCTGAATCCGCTAACAAATCCACAACGCCATCAACGGATATGGAGCTAAAGAAAGTCTTCGACCAATTCGACTCCAACGGCGACGGGAAAATCTCTGTTTCAGAGCTCGGAAACGTTTTCAAATCCATGGGAACGTCCTACACGGAGGAGGAGCTAAACCGTGTATTAGACGAAATCGACATCGATCGTGACGGTTTCATCAATCAGGAAGAGTTCGCTACCATTTGCCGATCATCTTCCTCCGCATCAGAGATACGTGAAGCGTTCGATCTCTACGATCAGAACAAAAACGGTTTGATATCGTCCTCTGAGATCCATAAGGTTCTGAATCGTCTTGGTATGTCTTGCTCTGTTGACGATTGTGTGAGAATGATCGGTCATGTTGATGCTGATGGCGATGGAAATGTTAACTTCGAGGAGTTTCAGAAGATGATGTCGTCTCCTGAGCTCGTTAAGGGATCGGTCGCAAACACTTAGGGTTTGACAACAAACAATTGCTCTGCAATTATGCTTTACTTTATATGTAAGCATTCGATGTGCAAATTTTATACTTGTTTCTTTGTGTTTTTTTTTGGCATTGTATATTATAGTTCATTATCAATCTATATATATAATGAGAGAGTTTTCTCTCCATCTAGAGTGTCCACATAGGCGACACATCAGCGTACACGTCATCATACATTTTTAATAGGTATAAAATGTTACCAAAAAGATTCGAACCCCTTACCCAATACATTTAATAGGTGCATTTCAAACCAAATTGCCATTTAAATCGTTTTGATTGATATCAAAATTTAAATTATATATATGACTTTATAAAACTTCCACTCAATTTATTTATTAAACGAAGAAACATTAAAAAAAATTTCACATACTTTTATATTATCATCTTTTAATAAAAGAAAATATTTTTTCATAAACAATAACATTGTTTAATATCATATAAACGGCCATTTTCAACCCCAACTATTTGGGGGCGGGTTTTTCCAACCCAAACTAAGACCCCCCGTCAATTTCTACCCAAACTCAAAACTAATTCAAATTCAAAACCTAAACTAATGAAAATTAGCCGATTTCAACACGACAGAAGACGGTGTTAGCTCGGAATTTAACGGCTGCTGAGTCAGCGATATCGTGGCATTGACGTGGCGGGAAAACGGCCATTTTCAACACCAACTATTTGGGGGCGGGTTTTTTCAACCCAAACTAAGAACCCCCGTCAATTTCTACCCAAACTCAAAACTAATTTAAATTCAAAACCCAAGCCGCTGCTATATTCATGTAATCTTGTAGTTGGGTCGTGAGAGAAAAACTATTTATATATCGAAGGTGATCTATCATTCGATAGTCCGACTGTGTATTACTTACCATGTGATGGATCTTGGGGTTGTATGATTTCTAAAACAATATGGTATTGTCTCCATTTGTGTCGAGTTGAAATTTTAATGAATGGCAGTGTGTTACCATAGCTTTAGAGTTCATGAATTGTTATGCGGATTGAAATTGTTGTGAATTATAGTGATGATGATTCAGGTCACGAGACTATAAACACAATTGATTTCAGACAAGTTTCCAGATAGAATGTCTGTACAATGATTCCACTGCAGGAAGAAAGACAAAATCTTTAGACGGACACAATTGCTAGACCAAACTATTCGGGAACAAATTTTGCTTTTTCTTGCTATTGCTACATTTCTTTCAGATTCCGTTTACAGTGCCTGTGAATTCATAAAATTGACGAACATTTTTCTGTTTCGAGAGAAAATGAAGAACCCTAATTTTAATTTTTCCCCAAAATTAGAACGACGTCGTTTCGTTGTTTGAAGGGAAAAAAAATAAAACGTCGTCGTTTTCAAATATATATAATTTATATATGAGAAGTAGAAAACAAAAAAATATGTTATCACGCTAGAAAGACATTAACCTTTTCAAGATTTATAAAATATTTAGATTAAAAAAAGTTTATATGATAGTAAACTATAGAATTTAGATTACACGAAATAAGAATATCTATTTTTCAAGAAAAAAGTATGTATCCAAAATCAAGATAAAATATATATAAAATTGTATAATATATTTAAGGAAAGAATTGTGATTTAAGAGTACAATTAGATACAAGATTTCTTTAAACAATAACGTTAGAGTGCAATGTTTCATGGAAAATGCAATGTATGAGAATAGGAAGAATCCAAATATAAAATTTAATATGTAGGAAAAAGAACATTTTATAATAGACAAGAAAAAATAAAATATAAAAATGAAATAGATAAAGAGAATATAATTTTAATGTAAGTTTATAATGAATCAAAAATTTAATCAATTATTTTAACGAAAAGAACGTGAAAAGAGATAAAATGTCGCGAGGTGGACGACTGCATATTAGAATATGACGAATAAAATGACAGCGAAATAATTTCAAGAGAAATTGACTAAATTCAAAAAGATGTATGAACATGACATGGTCGAGATTGTATTATATTTCTCTGAATTTTTTCAACTAATTTTTTACCACGTGTTACCTAAAAATTTGTTGGTTTTTTCAAGAGAAACATTATTCTCAATAAAATCTGTTATATATCATTTCATAAATAGGTTTATGTCATTATAGATTTATCTTTTAAAATTCAATATATATATTTATATTCACGACTTATATTATTAATAATTTATAAGTAAAATCCCGCGCATTGCGCGGGGTCACAAATCTATATATTTATCAATTATTTATAATGAGTTGGATAATTGGATCTGAATTTGGATGAAATTTTATCGGAGAAAAGACTTTCACTAAATAATCGGTTATAATAATTGTAAAAGACTGGAGATTATGAAATGGTTATTTCATAAAATTGTACTTGGATATTTGAGATTTGTTTATAGGTCTCTAGTAGGTCTGGACACGAAGCGGATATTCGAAAAATTTGGGATATTCGTTATTCGATTCGTTTCATCCGAATACTTGATTTTGTGATTTGCTTTTATCCGAAAATTTCCGGATATTAGGAAAATCGAATACTATGTTTTCCCATTTGCTTTGCTCCAAAATTTTACGGATATTTGAATTTTTCGAATCGAATCAAAATGAATACCGAATCGAAGCGGATCTAACGAATATTTTGTCCAGACCTCTCTATTACCACCGTTTTTTACTCAAACTGGTCAACAAAGATGCTCTTTGTGTGGAATCTGATTCTTCTTTTGTGTGGCCTGAAAGATGGGAACCTATTTCGGTTTGAAATACGGGCTTTTTAAAGGCCCAGATTTGAGTTGAGCCCAATGAGAATTCTATTCACCTTTTTTTTAGTAGCTTGAGAGTTTTTCTTGTCAACTGAAATTGTGCCAAAGAGACCCAAGACCCTTTTAGTTTACTGTCTCTACAAGGCACATCACACTCTTTTTTTTTTTTCTTGTATGTTTAAGAACTAAAAAAGAATTGAGATTATAAAGTAAAACTGACTCAGATATCTATCACACCACAAATAATAGTATCATAGTTATTACCTTAAGACATGGCGTGATCGATTGATCGAGGCATGGAGCATTTATATACCCACACACACGGTTACATAAGGTCGGGCTATATATGAAACACTTGAAATGTCACCTTTCATAGTTCTTTTAATGGTACAAATTCTAAACTTATCTCCATCTCACCATTTAATATTGCTGCATAAACTTATCTTTGCCCCTTCCATTCCATTGTATTTAACTTCACGTAATTTTAGTTCACGACGTAGCGCCTGGGATATATATTACTAATGATCCGTGATTTTTTTTTGAATTAGCAAAATCAATGGATCATATTTTCTAAATACTCCCTAATAGTAATATATTCATTCGAGTATGAAAATAAAATCTGACTCAGATTCATTATCATCTTGATAAGTGGTTATCATGTAAAAATTCCAGTGTTCAAACAATAATTCGCGTCAAAAAACAATTGGTATAGAGGAAAACATCTTTAAAAGCGTGTGAACTTAGGTGAAAAATGTCAAAGAGAAAAGCAAATAGGTAGGTATGATTGATTATTGAACATCATGTCATCTAATCCGATAGTATTTTCCAATCAACACAACAAAATTACACATTTAAGGGAGGAAAAATATGAAGCAGATGCAGTTATCATGGTCTTGTAAATATTTATATTTGCTTTCTTTTAATTTGGTGATCCAAACAAAAAACAATCATAAAAGGAGGATAACGTTATCATTATGTTGTAATCCATGATTTCACATGCCAACAGCTGCACCTATGATTATGATTATGAACCCCTCTCGTTTTATAATTTCTTGGACGCCATCTTTATATATCTCATCCTAATATATCACTTTCTCACATTTTCTCACCCCAAGTTTTTCCTTCTAAATACGAGTGAGCAATACTATTCTCAAAAAACAAAATATTGATTTGACTATATAATATTCTCAAAAGAATAATATACCTTAGTGATTTGACTAAAATAATTACTATTAAATCCGATTTTCAACCAAAAGCCAAATTCAGCGGAGGAACTGTCTTTTTCCTTTCTTCTTACTTCTTCACCTTTCCCCTATTTCGTCGTAACATATATCATCGGAAAAAAGAATCCTAAACAAAAGAAGAACTTGAGATTTCTATTCTTGAGACAAAATGGCAGAAGATTCGTACGAGGAAGAGTGCGACTACTTGTTCAAGGCGGTGTTGATCGGAGACTCAGCCGTCGGGAAATCAAACCTCTTGTCTAGATTTTCTAAAGACGAGTTCCGGTTTGACTCTAAACCAACCATCGGAGTTGAGTTTGCTTACCGGAATGTTCACGTCGGAGATAAAATCATCAAGGCTCAGATTTGGGACACCGCCGGCCAAGAAAGGTACACGCACATAATTTTGTGACCTCGTGACTGCTCTAACTCTGTTCCTTATTTTGTATGTTTCTTTGAGCTTTTATTTGACCTAATCAAAAGTATTCTTTTACAAAATGGAGGAAAGAAGTTATGTAATTAAACTAAGAAGAGTGAACTAGCTACTTTAATTAATTAAGTAAAATAAATAATTATGAGTTTTATGATATATGAATTGTTATTCCGTAATTATTATATTTAATCTCTAATCCTTGTAATTTTTATGAGTAAAGATTTAGGGCAATTACAAGTTCGTACTACCGTGGAGCATTAGGGGCATTACTGATTTACGACATCACAAGACGAACAACTTTCGACAACATCAAGAAATGGCTTTTTGAGCTTAGGGACTTTGCCAATCCCGAAACCGTGGTTGTCCTCGTCGGCAACAAATCCGATCTCCGACAATCTAGAGAAGTCGAAGAAGACGAGGGTAAGACTCTAGCTGAATCAGAAGGTCTCTTCTTCCTCGAGACTTCGGCTTTAGAGAACGTTAACGTCGAAGAAGCATTTCTAGTGATGATCGGACGGATACACGAGGTTGTGACTCAGAGGATAGCTTCGGACAACAAATCCAACGGCGCTGCGACGGCTCACATTAATGGTAATGGTAACGGTACGGTTCTTCCCGTTGGTAAAGAAATTGTGAATATACACGAAGTCACTGCTACTCAACCGTTAAGCTCTTCCTCCAACTGTTGTTTCAAGTAAATAACTAATGTATTTTTTCGTCTATTGTTTTGGAACACTTTGATGATGTTTTTATTTGCATGTTTATTCCTGAAAATTTTGACTTGGTTGAGTACATGATTTTTAATCATATAAAAATCACATGAAAAAAGGACCAATCACAACTGAGATCCTCCTGTTCTGTCAAGACTTGTCCAATATTTCAAACAAATTCAGTTTCTTACAAGCAATTTTTTTACCCAATTTTATTAAAGAGTGTTGTAGAGAACAATAACCCAATATGAGTTTCAGAAATCATTCATCTTTTACTTCTTTCTCTTTGCTGTTCTTGGAGTCTACCCTAACTTTCTTGCACACATACAACAAAGAGAAGCCAAACTCATCAAACACTATAGTAAGATATAAAAGATGAAACTGAATAAGGACTTACTAAACAGCCACCTCTTGAGGGAGATTTCGGCTGTAAAATGGAAACTCGAAGAGAAAGACCGTCTTGCACCATCCTGGTAAGTTCCCATACACTCCTCTCGGGAACAGAATCAGAGGACTAAAGATCGAAACGAAGGTAGAAACAAGTTAGCTATATATACAACACATCTTCAAGGCTTATTACACCGTATATTGCAAGTTCATATCATTAAACCTTGTTGTCTTCTTGTAGAATCTGTAAGCTCCCGAGTTTCCATGTTTTTTGTCAGCAGACGCCTGTTTATATTCATTCAAGTCAGCCATATGTGATTCAGAAATTGTCTAAGTAGAAAGGGAGAGAACGGGGGAGAACCTCGAGTAATGGTATGCCACTGACGAACAGAAGTAGCAAAGTGAGAAAGAGTGGTCCAAATATGACAAGATACTCTGCACCTTCAAGCACAGGCGATGCAGCCACAAAGATCCCCCACCACAGTAACATCTGATGAACATATAAAGCCACAAAGATATAGCAACGAACGATCACCACCATTTATGCCAAAGACGAAGAACTCATTACATCGAAATACTAACCTCACCGAAGTAGTTTGGATGTCTTGAATACTTCCACACTCCAACATCACACCATTTCCCCCTGTTTTCAGGAGAGTTTTTGAATGATAGCTTCTGTTGATCAGCTGCAGCTTCAATCAAGAAACCGAAAACCCACATAGTCCAACCGATAACATCTGCGGGTTTAAGAGATCCTCCAGCATCACTTGCATTAACAACGGTTAAAGGTAAGCTAACCGTCCAAACCCACACGGCCTACCATGAAAGAAAAGAAGAACTCTAGTTTGAGAATCACAAGCATGAATTCCAAATAGGCTAACAAGATAATAGTATAAAAAGTTCACCTGAAGAGTCCAGAAAATGATTAGTCTCACTATATTCCCACGCTGTTCATCAAAGCGTCGATCTTCGCCCCATTGCAAGATCCTAAAACAACAAGAGAGTCATGCTATAATGATTAGAAAAGAAATAAAAAAGAATTGTGCGGTACCTCATTAGAAGGAATATCCCCAAGCGAAGACCCCATACCACAACTAGCAAAGTCAAGACTATCTACGAGGAGAAAAGAGTCTCAGTAGACAAAAACGAGACTCAAACACCAAAACACCAAAACAGAAGACAATCTAATTCAACAGATCAAAAACACCAAAACAAGACAAAGAAGAAGAGCAGAGACTTACCTGCCGAAAATGCCAAGAGGCTTTGAGAACAAGTGTTAACACAGCAAGTATAACGAAGTTTGTGCTACCTGAACCATACAGAGTTAATTAATATACTGACTCCTACATAACAGAAAACGAAGCTACTGGGGATTTAAGGACTGAAATTGGTCGTACCAGCAAAGTCAGTAACTTGATCAAATTTGAAAAGAGCTGTGATTACGAAGAATATGAATTGGTAAACCACCTACATATTATGGCAAAAAACAAAAAAAAAAAAAAACGAAATCAGAGTAGAGCACCCATCTGCAAAAACACCAAATCAGACATGAAGAAAGAAAACCCAACTCGTAAAATAAAAAACAGAGGAATTTAAGATTAAAAACACTTACAGTGACAATTGCAGTGAGGGCCAGGAAATGCGAATCGAGAACTGTTCCCATTCTATCAGACGGACAAAAAAACTAGAGAGAACTTCCAAAGAGAAACGATTCGTTATCCTCTTTTTATTGTTTCCGAGTACCATGAATTGAGAAAAAGAGAAAAGTCGCATCTTTAACATTTGGTCATTCGTGTATGGCTGAGACTCCGATGAATTTATGTGGCTATGAACCAAACACCGTGCCGGTTACTTGTTTCACGAGAAAAGTCTCAATAAAAGAAAGAATATACGTGTGCACACAAGAAAAAAAAGTGTGAAACTTTATAGTACATCAATTATTTTGCTTCGTAATCTCTTCATACAATGGTTTGGAAACAATAAACTGTATCAACCTCGATGATATAGTCCAGTGTTGCAGATGGAGGAATCATCAAACCCTGTCCAAATTCGACATTTTTGTCTCCAAATCCTAAGGACGGTGGAATTATCACTCTACGTTTACCTCCAGCCTTCATTGACCTGAGAACATACTCTATACCTTGGCATAGTCCCTTGCTATACGGTCTTGAGTCCATTACCATCGCTAGTGACTTTTTGTCTTTGCCTCCAAATGTGTCGACGAACACTTGTTCGGTTCCATGTACTTGTCCCTTTACATCAAACACTACTAAGTATCCTGAGCTTGGAGTAGCTCCGCTTCCAACTTGTAGATCATAGTACCTGCACGGTTCAATTCCATAGACACGAGCTTGAGTTTTTGAATGAATAGACGAGAAGTTTCAGGCCACAGTAAGAGCAGATATGGATTGAGACACATTGCATTCCACCTCAAAATGTTACAAGGGTTTTCCCAAAAGTCCAATTATCAAAATGAGAACCAGATTGAACTTTTCAAGAGATTGAGTTTGTGATGAATGTTATTAGTATACAAAGAAGTTTCAGGCTTATCACAGGGCAGATATAGATTCAGAACCACCTCAAAAAGTAGAAGGATTTCCCAAAATGGCATCAAAATAAGACAAGTCAAGGCCATAGAGAATGCTAAATTGTAACTAAAGGAGAATTTAGACATGTAAATCCCAACAATGGAAGCTCACAAACTTTTCTATTTGATAAAACATATATCAACATATGTTATGCTAAAATGTAACTAAGGGATAATGAGAGAGACACTTTAACAGGAGGACGATGCAGATTTCGTTTCTTATGGGGTTAGACATGTCAATAGAAACTCTCAAAACTTTTCAAGTAATGAAATTTTGTTATGGAGAATGTACCTTATGCCGTTTGGTAAGACGATCTCTTCTTGCTTTTCTAAACCTCTGCCAAATCGAAACATTACAGAAAAAGAATTTAAAACCAAAAAGCATTCAAGAACAAAATAAACTATGAGCTCAAGTCGTGATTCTTTCTCTGTATCTTTTCTTGTATTACCATCTTCAGTTCTTACTAAGAGAAAACATTCGAAGTAAGCTTCACTTAAATTTTCCATCTTCAGTTCTTAATAAGAGAAAACATTCGAAGTAACCTTGTGTTATCGTCTTCCAGAAACACATTGAGTCGTGACTTCTTCAACTGCTCGGAGACAACACCGAAAGCTAAAAACCCAGCACAGGTAAACCCGGCGCCGATTCCGAATCGTCGCGTCACCGGAGAAGCAATCCAATCCGTCATTTGCTGCTCTTGCAATGTGATCACCGCCGCTGGTTCTGGAATCTCCGTGAAAGTGACGCTTAGCGACTGCGATGGAAGACTCTGTTTCGGATGTTGGGAAGGAGAGACGAAACGGTGGTGAGAAGGAACCGTCGCAGTGAAGAGAGTCGCCATTTTCGGAGATTTTTCTAAAGAACAAATTTTTTAAAAATATATATTATATCTGAACAACAAAGATAGCACAACCTTATCTTGTTCGTGTGATGACTGATGATGAATAAAGAGTAAAACAATGATTTTTATTTTTGGTCAACGATTTTGTCATCATTGCAAAAATAATTCTTTTTCTTTCTCTCTTTGTACAGTTTCAATTTTGGAAAACAAAACAGAGGATATTTTACGCATGAACATGAACGCAAGCAAGACAACACAACAAAACACACGACCACAATCCTTCACCTTCTTCAATCGTCATCTTCCATGAATTTTGTTTTAATCACAATTCACAAGCTGTGTGAAACACTGAAGCTGAGCCAAAAAGTAGCAGAGAAGGAACATTTGTAGCTTTTTTTTCTTCCTTCAAACAGATTGAATCCATCAACAATGTGTTTGCCACTTTGGTCTTCTTCTTCTTTTGTTATCAATCCTTTTGTTCATGTTCAGTTGGTAATGAAGAGGAACTGGGGACTGGTCTTGGGATGTTGGAACCTGTTACAGGTTTCTGTAGCCGCTTTAGAGAAGCCATTATCTCTGCAAAACTTGGCCTTAACTTTGAATCCCTATTAAACACACACAAAACCACTATATGTATCAGCCAAACCCCATTTTCAAGTATTCAATACTCTGTTAACTGAGACATGGTCAAGTGAAATGATTTTGTTTAAGCACTACTACTTCACATTTTGACTGAAACAGTGAAAACATATTCCATACTCACGTCTGCCAGCATTTACTGATGAGATCTGCAATTGCTGGATCGACAAAGTCGGGAATGTCAAGACGTCGATGCTGAAACCCAACTGCCCCAACAACTTGCATCGGGTTCATCTTTCCCCATGGTTGTTGTAACGTAAAGAGTTCCCATAGAATCACACCATAGCTGTAAACATCGCACCTGTTTCACGTATTGTTTTTTCCTGACATTAGACCTGCTTCTAGAAAAGAGAACAAAAGGAATATTTAGTTTCAAAATATCTAAGAGCTTACTTCTCATCAGCAGGTTCGTTTCTTAGCACTTCTGGAGCCATCCATTCAGCCTGTATAAATACCAACACATAATTAGATTAACGAACTGGCAAGTACGATAACTGTAACGAGAGATGATTAAGACAGGCAAGACGGTAACTTCCTTTAGCAGCTTACCGTGCCTGCTGTTGACTTTGAAGAGAGGTATGTACTGTGTTTCATTCTAGACAACCCAAAATCACACACCTGATAAATATCAAAATCCACTATTAGTTATGCAAACTAATAGCTGTTACATACGATGTAACATTATCCAATTGGTAAGAAACAATAAATTCTATGGAGAGAATGCTGACCTTCACGACCCAATTTTTGTCAACTAGAAGGTTTGGGGACTTTAGATCGCGATGGACAATCATCGGATTACAGCTGTGCAAATAGTTCATTCCACGAGCCTGAATTTTTTACAAGTAATATGCTACTCAACACTCTACTAAAAAACTCAATAAGTTACAAACAGGTGATAGAAATAAGAGAAGAAAAGAGGGAAGAGAAAAAGAGTAATACAGCGTCAAGAGCCATTCTTAGACGCCTCCTCTCGTCTAATTGGTTATTTGGCCGGTGGATTAACCTATACAAGCTACCTCTGCACAAGTTTGGGGAAAAAAAAAACTGTACTGTAAAGATCCAAAACCGAAGCAAAACCGGATTGAACCTGTTCAAACCATCCAGATTGTAGAACTTCAAGCATATACTTGAACAACACCCATTGATGCAAAGAAGATTTTAGCATTTAGAGGTCACAAAATAGTTTATTTCAAGAAGAGAAAAACAGAGGCATGCGACTCATGAATAAGAAGATGGAATGTCGTTGTAACCTTGAGAATCGTATCTAAGTAACAAAATCTTGCAAAGATCATAGTATTACCTAGGAAGAAACTCTGTAACAATTGAGAGATTCGGTGGACGAGTCACCGCTCCCATGAAGAGAACAATGTTGGGGTGTCTAACCTTTTTCATGATTCGGACCTTGCATCACAAGAATATATAAGAAGGGTTTGATATAGAACTAATCAACATGGAAAATCAGGGAAAAGAAAAGATTAGAAGAAAGACTCGTACCTCACTTCTGAATTCCTCCAATGCTTCTCCTGTTAAATCTTGATCAAGGAACTTCTTGACAGCAACTTCCTAAAGTTCAAGAGTTTCAACAATATGGAACTCAAACTAAGGAATTGCTAAACTATTTCTTCATCCAGTTCTATTAAGTAAGCTTAATGGTTATAAATTCCAGGTAATCTTAGTTCACAGTATAAATTGGAAAAGAAAATATAATACTCACAGTCCCGTGCCAATCTCCCCGATACACTTCTCCATAAGATCCTGTATTAAAAGAGGTAAAGTAGTTAATTCCTTGTAGAGGTAGTTATACCAAAGCAGATAACAGGTGATAATAAGTCAGGTACCGAGTCCAATACGTTCCCCCAAAGTAATTTCTTCCCACAAAATCTCACAGTCAGATACATCATCACAGTCAGACTTGGAACTTTCGTTGTCAATAGATCTGTCAGATATTCTTTCCCCTCCTAAATTTGGCTCATGATTAGAGTCCCCACTACCTTTAGGATCATGCCCACCAGAACCAGTATCCCCGTCGCTATTCGAGCCTAATTCAAGTTGCCTGGACACGGCCGCAGCTGTTACCACAACTGCAGCAGCAGTGGCCGTGGCAGCAGTGGCCGCGGGAAGTTCTACGGGGGAGGAGTCTGAGTTAGCAGACTTGGCAGCAGCAGCAGCAACCATTGAAGATGCAACAACAGCAGCTGCAGCTACAGCAGCAGGAACGGTTCTGGCATATTCTGTCGAAGATGCTTCAGAATGTGAAGAATCAGACTGACTTACAACTTTGCCATTATCACGTTGATCATATGCATGTGTTTTAGAGTGTACTCTTGGTAATGGAGGCAAAAACCTCACTGGACCAAAACCGTTTTGGTGTCTTCCTTCCTGAGCTGTCTCTAAATCTTTTCCTCTCTCTTTCTTGGCTTCAGTCGAGTTTTTGCTTTCAACAGTTGCCTCCAATTGCTGGGGATAGACTTCGGAAAATAAACTGGGAGGAGCTACAACTCCGCTTTCAAGTAATACATCATGAAGCTTCTGAGCTAACCGTGGATTCTCTTTGGCAGCATCAATCATATATTGTGAAACATCTTTGACTTTCATCCTCTGCGCAGCTGGGGAGCTAACCCCTTCAGTCCAAGAAGGTGATCTCATATGGGTGAAAGAATGAATCGGCCTGCTAGACAGATTTTGAAATGGAGCCTTTTCAACATTCTTCTGGTTTCTCACATCTTCCCTAGAAATATTTGGATGAACAATGAGATCGCCTCCACCTCCGGATTGGTTTCTCGCCCCAGAACTCTTGGTACCAGAACGATCTTCCCCTGTTCGATACTCTGCATTCTCTTCAAATGAGCTCTCAATCCCATTGCTGGAAGAAGCTACATGAAATGAAACATTGTCTTCAGGACTAGCGGAATAGGCAGATTCATCATAGTCCATTTGTAGTCCAGCTGCATCAGCTGGAATAAGCGTGCCGGGATCTCCCATGAGATCAACAATGTACTCCCTGAAATTCCACAAATGAATTGCATATAACACAAAGTTTCTTTCATCGAGCCTCAATATTAGCTTCAGGAGGCGCAGATAACATAGCAAAGTCCAAATGCCTATTTAAACATATCACATATACTTGACATTTTATCTATACCAGAGTACATAAACCTATACATGAATGATAGGAAACTGTTGAATCCACACATTAATGTGATGATTACCTGCCATCATCAGCCTTAATAAAGTTCATTGCCACATCTTCAGAACCGGTATATTGCTGTCCTTTGACTATCCGACAAGGAACACCAACGCTATCACACAATACCTACAAAATTTCATATGAAGAAAGAAACATAAGAAATGAAATGAACTTCAAAGTTGAAAACGTGATGAGATCCAGAAGAAAAAGTATATACTTTGAATAACAAGGCGCGGTGACGAGCCAAACCAATAGTTAGAGAACCAAGTGGCAAAACCATGCTTCCAAGAGTGGCTTTCAAACTGTAACTAAGACTCCTCCAAGCTCTCAACATGCTATCTGGGTGCACGACTGGTCCACCCATGTAATCTCCCACTAAAATAGCCAGTTTCCTTACCAATTCACTGTTCACAAAACCAGAGGAAGAAACTGATCTTGATTTAGCAGCAATATCAAGAGCCATCTGTTCAAGCCTCAACAGATTAGAATCCCCACTTCTGTTCACAAGAACAGCTTCCCATGTGACACCGTCTGAAACAGGTGTCCCTTGAAGATCGAGCAAAGGAGGTATTCTTTCTGATGAGGATACATTCATCACTCCATACAAGTCATAAAAACCATCCAAGATCTTGTCATCATAGCCAAGACAATTATAATTCTGTGAATGCAACAAAACCAAAAAACAATTCCCAATGATATGAGTTCTTGGGAGTAACTAGAGAGTTTCTGTTATGCAGAGAAAACAATTGAATCAAATGCTTACCCAGTACCGATAAGCGATGAGTTCGGCTGGAGAGTTCTCAGGAGCACAAGAGCCTAAACTGAATTGCTTAATAGCCTCAATCTGAGTAGCCTCAGGATCTTCTCTGGCACTTAACTCTAAAGCCAACTGTATTTGATTCTCTTCTTCAACAGCTGGATCCGTGGAACCTAAATCCTGCTGGTCCACACTTTCGGACTCATTAACAACAACATGATCATCACCATGTTCCAAGACCTTGTTATTATTAGCCAAGGCGGCTCTGTTCTTGGCATTGAAAGAATTAGGTGGACTAGGGCTTTTTCTATGACCAACAGAGCTTAACCAATTCGATAAACCAGAAAAAGGTTTGATTTCAGGGCTATTGCTGTGATGAGACCTCGGTGATGATGATGATGATACATCGATAGACTTATGATGATTGCTCCTAGTAGTCGTTGTTGTTGAAATTGATCCTTCAGCTTCATCTGATTGATTCGGCGTGATATGAAGTTTCTTTAGAAAGTTCTTCATGTTCATCTTCATACTCCAAATGCTAGAACAATGATCAACAGGTCTTAAAACCACTCCATCTCCCAAATTCTTCAAAGTTTCTTCTTTTACTTTCATAAACCCTAATTTCTCCCCCGGAATTTGAATCAACACCGTTTAAAGTTTGAAACTTTCACCGGAATTCACGAAGACCAATTAAAAAAAGAACAAAGATTTCAACTTTATCTGGACTTCATAACTGAAGAATCAAAAGGCAAAAACTTGAAACAGCAAAATTTGCAGAGAGAATGAGCTTGAGCTCTAAACACCAAGAAACTTTCGTTTTTTTTTCTGATAAATCACGAGAATGGTTAAAAGCACACACCCACTCAAATGCAGAATTTAAAGAGAAAAAAGCATATGACTGACAATTTCTCCGTACTGATATGAACCGCTAATTCTCCTCCTTCAACAACTTGTATCTCTCTCTTACGCCACTTTTATCTGTCTATAAAAGTTGGACAAAGAAAGAAGTGGAGAGAGTGGCTCTTCTCTAGAAGAAATTAAAGTTTGGATTTTTGAGAATTGAGGAGGAGAGTTACTTACTGTGACATGCAAAATAAAACAAAACAAAAAAAAAAAGCGCATCTTTTCTCACTCAGCTTAGTGCGTGAACTTGAAAAGATGATGACGAAACATAATTAAATTGCACCAAGACAGACTTAACGTCAATTGAGGCATTTAAAACGGTTACTTTTTGTTTCTATAAAAAGCATAGAATCTGCATCAATTTGTTCATTACCATACCCTTTTTTTTTGTATGAAAAATTATTTCTGAGAAAATTGTGAGATATTTTTTGTCATTAATTCATGAATCAATTATGAATTTGCCACTTTTCTAAGAGAGATTTATGGATTTTGCTATTTTGGTTAAAATCTTACAGATTTATCATTTTTACGATATAAAAATGGGATTTAACATGTGTTTCATTCGTTATATTTGAGTTTAATCGGTTTCATTTGTTCTTAAAATTTTGTTTTTGTTATAAAATACGTATTTATAAATTTGTATATTTTAAGTGTTCGAAAATGGTAATTCCGTAAGATTCTAGTGAAAATAGCAAATCCGTAAATGCCAGACAAAAAATGGCAAAATTTGTAATAACACCTTAATTCATGCATAAAAAAAATTCAGACTGACTTAAATAAAATTATTATAGTTTTTTCCTTTGTCAATGGTGCTCGAATGGGCGGAACCTCCAAAGCTAACTTTTTTTGTTGGTTTAAAAGTTCACCAGTTAAACTAGCGAGTCTAGATATAAAGATTTATTTGGACTAGTTAGAATAAAAAAATAGATAAAAAAGTTTATGTGAATTCATTTATCTTTTTCTTCAATTTGAATATTTTCATATTCATGATCTATCTACAAAATGTTTATGGATGTTTTGTGTATATATATCTTATCAACACATTTGAGGAAGAAACGTACATATTATTTTTTTTTGAGAAAGGAGAAACGTACATATTATTGCCAATAAAATAATAAAAACTTCACAATGAACCACTGATAAATTTGACTAAATCAATTTTCATTTTTCAAACAAATATATCAAAGGGCTTTTGGTTCTATTTTTGAAGCTGCATTTTCATTTCTTTCATATAAATAGTATAGCGTTTGGATCTTAGTATGGAATAAAGGAATAAATGAATAGCCATTAATGACACAGCAATTAAGGACCATTAACTTTCTATATTTTGAGAATGACTAGAAATGGCTTATTGTTTAAGTAAACTGTCAATTTTAAGGAAAGGACAAATGAGAATTTAACCTGAATATTCCCATGAAAAGATAATTCTATTATATGCACGTGGTTAATTGTATATTGCAGTGTCCGGTGAACCTTACTACTAATATAGAGCTCAATTAATTAACGAGTTAGTAGTTTTTAATATATAAAAAATTATCTTGCTTCTTTGATGAAATTAACTCTATTTTCGGGTAGAGACACCGTTATCTCTTCCATCATTCAACATATCTATCTATAAGACTATATCACTTTATGTTTATATTAAATTAATTAGTTTATATAGTGGTTACAACTTACATGCATCAAAACATATAGAGATAGTATGTCATATATGTATAAAATATAATAGTACTATGATTTATGCCAAAATATGGACAACCACACGTATGCATGTATGATTTATGTAAATACAGCTAATCATTGTATCTTCTCTGATCCTATTGAATGGTGTGAGCTGTGAACCAATAGTTGACCAACACATATTTATAATTTTTCTATTGATCAACTCTATAGTGTCCAGTGTCCACACGATTGTGAGGTTCAGAAACCATCAGATAACTTTTTTTCTTAACGTCACATAAATAGTGATAACTTTTTATGGGAAGAAGTTTGCAATTGTTTTCCACCATTGATGGTTAAATTTAAAATTTTGTTTACTGGAATGATAGATACGGTTAAAAAAAAAAAACTATTACCGTTATTTTCATACCCCCCCCCCCCCCCCCGCCCCCAATTCGACTTAAATATGTTATCCACTTTCCCAAAGACACTTCTTAAGAAATCTATTTTATAGTATAAAGCGTCTGTATTTCATTTTAAAAAAAAAGGAAAACGATTGGAGGTTTTAAGTGCTCAAGGGTAGTTGGCCAACAATTCAATTTTGGGCGGCTTGAGATTTGTCCAAAAAGATAAGAACTATAAAGCTTAGTTACGTTGAAACAAAAAAGTAAATGGGGATTTACTAATCGGTATCACTACACGTTATGTTTGGTTTAACTTTAAGCCAAAAAAAAATGCGTTTACAAAATACTCCCTCCGTTTTCGAATAGTTATCGTTTTAGAGAATTTTTTTTTGTTTTTAATTAGTTGTCGTTTTCAGTTTTCGATGCAAAATTTATTACTTTTTCATTTTTTATATTTATTTTTATTATGCAACTTGATTTACTATTGATTAAATTATGTTTAGGTAGATAATTGATGATATCTCTATACTATTAAAAGAGAAGTACAAATGAAAATGGGTCGGGTTAAAATCAGAAAATTGACCCAATTTCTGAAATCGGATCTTTGAATTTTTTTTTGAATATAAATTCGAATTAATAATGAAAAATCAAAATAACATCAAATATTTATGGAAATCAAATAAAATCTGATTATACTTATGGTAACTAAAAATAAAAGCATATTCCGAACAATATTATACATTAATTACGTATAATAAATTTGTTCATATATTTTTGGGACTAATTCCATAACAATCAACGTTTTTGTCATTAATTTCGCTTATTTTAGCCAATTATCATTAATTGAAAGAAATATGAAATACAAACCCGTCCCGCGAATGTATGCGGATTTGCGGGATTGTCCATGGATTTTGTTTAAATAATTTTAAAGTAACCAAAATTTAAAATACTACTAAAATAAATAAATAAATAAAAATACTATTAAAAGTTTGTTTAAATTACCACATGTTGAATAAATTATAATTTTATCAATAAATACTAATATGCGGGCTGATCCGCCAACCCGCGGATGAAAACCGATTAAACCTATGACCCACTTCGAATTAATCTATGTGGCCCGCTTATTTGCGGGTTTAATATATTTTTCCAAATCTGCCCCATAGTGAGATGATGTGGGCTCGACCCGCGGTTTTTGACCTATTTTGACTGCTTTAATTCCCATGAATCGTCTAATTTTAGAATTTTAAAACACAAAATTCTATTTTGTAAATCTTAATTAATACGATGGGTATATTTATAAACAATTTTATATTTTCTCTACAATTCGTTATTGTGAATATTTATAAGTATACTACACGATTCGTTCTACTAAAAAACACACACAATATTAAATGCAACGTATATAAACCAATATCCTCCTGCAGTGGACAGCGGGTCCGATCCTAGTTTTTATATTGAAAAACTAACAACATTAATAGTTTCTTAATTTGTGTGCATATAGTTAAAACGACAACTATTCGAAAACGGAGAAAGTACTAATATATCCTTGCGTGTGAGTTTAATAGGCCAAAGCACGGATTAAAAGTTAAAAACCGTAATAAAAGAACATTCGTTTTGAGACGGGATCTCTCGGGGGTTTGACTAATTTGACCAAAGCACGTGAAATGAACGCGCGAATGGTAGTGATTCTGACGTATGCCACGTCATAGTTATCCAATCAGAAAAAGAAATAAAAAAGCAGTCTCTTAGTTTTTATTTTTTGTCGTAATAAAGAATTTTGGTGCATTCCAATTGGTGACAGCCACACATTTTGTTTGCTGCTGGGGACCACTTGCCCACCTATCACTTTTCTCCTCTATCTAATATTTCTTCGTTAATACTTAACCAAAAAAATATTTCTTCGTTAAATCATTGAACAAAAATCTAGCTAATGTGTTTTATTTAGTTAAGTTTCTATATTTATTCATGGTGGTTTAGGAATTAAGTATGCCATTGTTGTATGCGTCGAGTATGATTTTCCCTTTATATTTATTCATGGTGGTTTAGGAACCCATCTATATATAGAATAATCCAATGTCTCTCTCCTCTATTTTAGAGGAATACATTGGAGCAAAATCTCTTCTAAAATAGAAGTGGGCATTGGAGATGATCTAAACTCATAACCACCTGCACCCATTATGTTGTCTAGATTTTTCATTCGCTTTCAAATCTCATGGTTTAAATATGATATGAGTCGACCATCGAAAAATATTTAGAATGACACATTAATCATCCACAATTTATTTTTACCTTGGCTCACGTCACATTTTGTGACTGCCCAATCTCTAATACATTGGGAAAAATGTCGTTTTATCTCCCAACTTTCAAAAAGTGGCCAATCAATACGTCAACTTCATATGTGGTCATTTAAAACATGAAATAAACGTTGACTAACGTTTGAGACATGGAAATTCGTTGACCAGGCCAAAATAGACATGCCGTTATCAGTCGTTAACGGAACCTCTAACGCCTGTTATCACCCGTAACGACTCTGTTAATCAACTTTCAAATTGTGGCCATTTTAAACATCAACTTTATATGTGGTCATTTAAAACATGAACTAATCGTTGACTAACATTTGAAACATGAGAATTCGTTGACCAGGCCAAAATAGACATGTCGTCATCATTCGTTAAAAAAACCTATAACATCCGTTATCACCCGTTAACGACTCTGTTAGTATATCCAAAACGACGTCGTTTTGAAAATAATCGAGAGAAAATCAGGACAAATGTTTTGTTTAAAGCATAATCCAAGGACATGGTTTGATATATAGACAATCGTAGAGCCAATAATTGGAAGCAAACATCGTTTATATATTTGTTTTAAATCTAAAAAGGAATCATGGAAGCAAACTTGTAGACCCATCATAGGACTAAAATAGGCATGGGCGTTCGGATATTCGGGTCGGGTTCGGGTTGGGTTTTTCGGGTTTGGGTTTTTCGGGTTTAGAAAACTAAGATCCATTCGGGTATTTTAAAACTTCGGGTTCGGGTCGGGTTCGGATCGGGTATTTTGGGTTCGGATTCAGGTTTACCCAAAGTATCCAAATATTAGAAATTTTGTATCCGATCCTATGCAAAGTATTGAAAAATAATCAAAAAATCTATAAAACCCAAGTATTTTAACCCGAATCTAACCCAAAGTAGCTAAAACACCCGAAAATATCTTAACATCCGAATAATTTTGGCACTTAGGTTATTACAAGTATAAATATTACTAATATATTATAACTATGTACTTATATTTTGGGTATGTTCGGGTACTTGTTCGGGTTCGAGTTCGGGTCGGGTTCGGGCCTAGACTAAATGTAGCTTTTCTGAAATGGAGATAGAGATAATAGGACTATTCATCTTGTTTGAGCTGTTGTAGAAATAGATTTGGGGATTTGGTGTTTTCATTTGGGAAAAATCTTTTTGGACATACTAACAGTGTCGTTAACGGGTGATAACGGATGTTATAGGTTCTGTTAACGAATGATGACGACATGTCTACTTTGGCCTGGTCAACGAATTCTAATGTTTCAAATGTTAGTCAACGATTAGTTCATGTTTTGAATGGCCACATATGAAGTTGATGTTTAAAATGGCCACAATTTGAAAGTTGATTAACAGAGTCGTTACGGGTGATAACGGGCGTTAGAAGTTCCGTTAACGACTGATAACGGCATGTCTGTTTTGGCCTGGTCAACGAATTTCCATGTCTCAAACGTTAGTCAACGTTTATTTCATGTTTTAAATGGCCACATATGAAGTTGACGTATTGATTGACCACTTTTTGAAAGTTGGGAGATAAAACGACATTTTTCCCCTAATACATTAGTTATCCTTTAATATTTTTGGCCAGAAAGTCCACGCATAAACACAACAACTATCTAGTTTAACCTAGCAAAACTCAATCTCAACATCTTGGATCACGGGCTGAGGGTGCTCTTAAAGCTCCTTGACTAATCATGATTTAATTATAAAAGAACAAATTATGTTCGAATAATCTACATTTTTCTTATAGCAAAAAATGCTTATATATATCTGAATTAGATAAAAGTGACTAATACGAATAAGTTTGTTTTGTTAATGAGCGTGTTTAAAATCTTTCGCTATCGTTCGGATCTAAAAGGATATCCCTAGTATTGAAATAGGCCAAGGCCCATTTATATACTATACCACGTGAACACCCAAAGCTAGTGGTTCACAAATCAAAAATTAAACCGCAACTCATGTAAACCACACATTAAACCGATTTGGTCAATAATTTGACTCATCAGAGTAATAAATAATAAACTAATGGGTCTTCACTTGCCCGCGTCTCTGTCTCTTTCTTACAAAATCAACTGGAGCAAGTACGAAATTAATTAAGGAAAAAAAAAACAGTAGAGAAGAAGAACATGTTTTCAAGTCCTCGGGAGAAAAAAAAAAAAAAAATTCAGCGAGAGAAACGGCGAATAATGTGTAAATGATTTGACGAAGAAACGATTGGCTGAGAGTAAAATTGGAAACCCCAAAATCTGTGATTATTATTATTAGCCTCAAAATCAATGGGTGGTGGTGGCAATCTCGTCGACGGTGTTCGTCGTTGGCTTTTTTTTCAACGTCGTCCTTCTTCTTCTTCTTCCAATAATCACGATCAGATTCAAAATCCTCCCACCGTTTCTAATCCCAACGACAGCGATTTGAAGAAGCTTACTGTTATCGAAGATTTCGATCCGTCTAAGCTAAGACAGATTAAAGTTCAGCAACGAAATCACTTACCTATGGAGAAGAAGGTAGATTTTGCTTGTTTCCATTAGTTTGAATCTGATTTGATTAATTCTGAGAAATCATCATGAATGATTCTGTTATTTTTTCAGGGTATACCTAACACTGAATTCTTCACGGAGTATGGAGAAGCAAATAGGTATCAGATTCAAGAAGTTGTTGGCAAAGGAAGCTATGGAGTTGTTGGTTCTGCTATAGATACTCACACTGGCGAAAGAGTTGCTATCAAGAAGATTAACGATGTTTTCGATCATATCTCTGATGCAACTAGGATTCTTAGGGAGATTAAGTTGTTGCGGTTGCTTCTTCATCCAGATGTTGTGGAGATTAAGCATATCATGCTTCCGCCTTCTCGGAGAGAGTTTCGTGATGTTTATGTTGTGTTTGAGTTGATGGAATCTGATCTTCATCAGGTGATTAAAGCTAATGATGATTTAACTCCTGAGCATCATCAGTTTTTCTTGTATCAGCTTCTCCGTGGTTTGAAGTATGTTCATGCTGGTTAGTTTCTGCTTTTTTTAATCAGTCTCTTCCATTTGTGTTGTTATGATTTACGGTTATTGAACATCTATTATCTCTGTTTGCAGCGAATGTGTTTCATCGGGATTTGAAACCAAAGAACATTCTTGCTAATGCTGATTGCAAATTGAAGATTTGTGACTTTGGTCTAGCTCGTGTGTCTTTTAATGATGCCCCTACCGCTATTTTTTGGACTGTGAGTCATTTTTATCACCAAGACTCTGAAAGCAGTCTGTTCCCCTTAGGCTTAAGTTGCATTATGGTAACATTCTTTTAAGTGCTTGTGTACTCACTCTTACTAACTTTTTTTAATAGGATTATGTTGCTACTCGGTGGTATCGTGCCCCGGAACTTTGTGGATCTTTTTTCTCAAAAGTAAGCTTATAATTCTCAGCAGATTGGACTTCTCTATTACTGTTTAATTTCTTTTACGTCAATCAGTCTCATTTTTCTCGCATGTGCTTTCTTGCAATCCTTTGCTATCTCTTAAAATACGATGTATGCCTTTTGAGTCCACTTTTGTATAAATGCCTGCTCTAGTTCGCTATCTACATGCGTTGGAGGATAAGGTTTGATTACAGATCCCATTCTAACTCTACATTTGCGAAATACAGTATACCCCTGCGATTGATATTTGGAGCGTCGGTTGCATATTTGCTGAAATGCTTTTAGGGAAGCCGTTATTTCCTGGCAAAAACGTTGTTCACCAATTGGATATTATGACCGATTTTCTTGGCACTCCACCACCTGAAGCAATATCAAAGGTCAGTTATACTATTCCAGATGCTTGTGTTAGTTTTTCAAAGTTAAGAAGCTTGTATTATAGCTCTCTTCACTTCTGTGGAAGAAGAAGAAGAAAAAGATTATTCATTAGTTGAAAAACTAATGAATAAGAAGCTTGTATTATAGCTCTCTTCACTTCTGTGGAAGAAGAAGAAGAAAAAGATTATTTATTAGTTGAAAAACTATTGGATCAAACATTTTTCATCAATGTATACAATTTTGAGTTGCATTATAAATGAAGATGCTATCTTCAAATTGACAGATCAGAAATGAGAAGGCGAGGAGATATCTTGGCAACATGAGAAAAAAACAGCCAGTCCCATTCTCTAAAAAATTCCCGAAAGCAGATCCTTCTGCCCTCCGCCTGTTGGAACGCCTGATTGCCTTTGATCCAAAAGATCGTCCATCTGCCGAAGAAGTAAGCTGAAGTAAATTTTGTTTTATTTTTCCATCTTTTCGAAGCACAAAGAGTATTTGCAGAGCCAAAATCTGTATGTGCAGCAATTCCTACATGAGGTAGATGGAACTATGTTTGAGAGCGTTGACATGTGATAGTACTACAGGCACATTGATGCAGAACAGAAGATAATGAAAATTTAAAGAACAAACTGAAATTCTAAGTTCGCTCTTAATATCTGTGTTACAGGCATTAGCTGATCCATACTTCAATGGTCTGTCAAGTAAAGAGCGGGAACCATCGACACAGCCGATTTCAAAGCTTGAATTTGAGTTTGAGAGAAAGAAATTGACAAAAGATGATATCAGAGAGTTAATTTACCGAGAGGTGATGAGCCTTCTATATCTTTTCTTTGGTTTTGATTCTCCTCTTTTCGTGATTCTAATGGATTACTTAAAAAACGTAGATATTAGAGTATCATCCTCAGATGCTGGAGGAATACCTTCGTGGTGGCAATCAGCTCAGCTTCATGTACCCCAGGTTGGCTAATTGATCAAATATAAGTTACTACGGTTCTGGTTTCAAGAAACTTGGCTGAGACAAATATCTTTCCCGATGCAGTGGGGTAGATCGATTTAGGAGGCAGTTTGCTCATCTCGAAGAAAATCAAGGTCTAGGAGGAAAAAGTAACGCACTTCAGAGACAGCATGCTTCCTTACCAAGGTACAAACAGATTTAAAACAACCTCAGTTTCAATTTCATTTTAATTAAAACTATTGTCTCTGCATCAAATGATGGTCTTTTCAAAATCATGAACCAGCCAGCATTATTGATGTTCTTGTATTGCATTTCAGAGAGCGAGTTCCTGCATCCAAGAATGAAACAGTCGAAGAAAGCAGCAACGATATCGAGAGAAGAACAACAGCAGCTGTAGCTTCAACCTTAGACAGTCCCAAAGCTTCACAACAAGCTGAAGGTACAGACAATGGAGGAGGAGGAGGGTATAGTGCGCGTAACCTGATGAAAAGCTCTAGCATCAGTGGTTCTAAATGCATAGGTGTACAATCTAAAACTAACATTGAGGTAAACAAAAAGAAACTCCATATTTTCTTTGTAGATGCATGAATGTTCTTGTGCGAGAAATTTAAATGTTGTGTTATCTTGCAGGATCCCATAGTAGAGGAACAAGATGAGAGTGTTGCTGAGATGGCTGTGAAAGTTGCATCTCTACACAATTCTTAGTAGAGGAACAAGATGAGACTATTGCTGAGATGGCTGTGAAAGTTGCATCTCTACACAATTCTTAGTGTTTATCTTTCTTTTCTGTTTTATCTTTCTTTTCTGTTTAATTTAAGCTATGCCCCGTAGTAGAGTTGTAGAAGCAGAAGTTTGGTTTGTCACTCTCACTCGGGGTTTGGGTTTGGTTGGTGTATTTAGTAGTTCGGGGGCGACATCGAAAAGAATATATAAAACTTGGTTACCAATGTAATTCTTTGCTTATGTAACCGGGTAGATCATGGGTTGACGAAACTAGAAAGTCGAAATCATGTAAAAAAATGGATATTCTTGCCAGTTTTGTTACTTATCTACCTGAAAAAGTTGCTTTGCATATACAGAAATGGAGAACTAAGCTAAATTAAGAAACACCGAAGCAAGTTACTCAAAATCCAGGTTTGGAAACTTCATTAGCATATGCAGAGTACGCAATGGTTTGAGTGATATTTGCACCGATGACGACAGCATTAAAGGACAATACACATTCTTTGTCACAAAACTAGATTCTCCTCTTTTTTTTGCATCATTCTTTGAATTATCTCTCAATACACATAACACAACACAGAATAGTGACAAAGATGAGACATTTGAACAAGTGTGTTATCCTGAGATCCGATTCTTAAATTGATGATCTCTTTCTTCAAGAGAGTTAAGATCTGATTCAACTTCACTTCATTAAGTTGCTCTAAAGAAGATGCTGCCTCCTTCCTACATGATTTTGTAATGTGACTCTCAGAGTTGCCACACAAAAAAAAAAAACTGGTTCTGTGGATTTTGCTACTTTTTCCAAATGTCAAGATCTAAACTAGAATCATAAGCCTCATGAAAAGCTGTCAAAACCATATTGTTCACATCAATTTTAAATTGATTCAGAAAATTTGTTATTTTTTGAAGGTGGCAAATGAAAATAGAGAAAGTTAAGAAAAAACGGTTAGGAAATTGGGGTAATCGTTTATTTAACCAAAGACACTAATGTCTAAACCTCTTCTACTAATATGATTATTCATATGTACGATTTTACACCATTTCAGTGCCCCCCCCAAAAATATACCAGGGAACCACGGTGACACTAATGAACATGTGCCATAGTATCCGACGGCTATGGCCTATGGAGCGGATCGGAGGTACAAAGGAACCCAAGTGTTTGGGTTAGGATCCGAGCCCCAGACAGAGAAGGCGCTAGAACATCGCATCCATTGATCGGTTAAGCTTGGGAAGTGTCTGTCTATTACATCTTTTAAAGTCTCTGTAGTATTGACCCACTCTAATCCTTCTTTAGTATACGTCTTCTCGTTGAAGTTCGTCGTGAAAAACCTATCTGCTTCTAGCCTCCTTAAAAAAATTGAAGTCCAAGTAAGTTTCCTTGTTACACAAGAAAATACTCTGTTTTAACAAAATGTAGTATTATTGAGGAATTTAAAAACCTGGAGGCGACGAGGAGAAAGATGAAGAAAGCTGTTTCGCTGATGGCGAATCCTTTGATCTTCTTCTCTGCGTGCAGTCCCACGTTAAGGTCAAGCTTCTCTATATCGTCTTCGTACACTTCTCTTAAAACCTTGATAGCTTCTTCATCATCTGTCAACTCTTCCCATTTGCTGATCGGACTCATCAACAGATTCTTTCTGAATTCGTTGTACCGAGGAACTCCTCTCTCCCGATCTCTATAAACTGAGAACAAAATCAAATCAGATCAATCAATCGGTTGAGCATTGCTGATGTATAGAAGAAGAAGAAGAATTAATTTTGACTTACTCTCCAAGGCAGCCATATCTATAAGGTGAGGTCTATCTTCTCCGTCGATATCTTGAGCCACAAGGTTCCTCATCCAATTAGGGTAATTCCACAATGTCAATGCCCCACAAGATTGGTGTCCCATTGAAACAAGTAATTGCTCAAACCCAATTTTCGAACCCTTTAGTCCTGCTTCTTTCCCAATCAGTTCCGTCATCGGTATCCTGTAAAAAAAAAACTTTATAGGTCAAGAAAAACCGTGCTTGGATTGACCTAAAAAAATGTACCAAACATCCTATATCTTACTCTCGTTCTATTGCAGGGTTTGCTTTGTCAACATTCTCAGATTTCATATCTCGGAGGATAAGTGTCTCTGGTAGAAGACAATGCATCCTGTAAACACTAACGAACTCTTCGGTAAGGGAATAAGGAACTCCATGATCTTTCGGTTTCTTCAGACCAACTAAGCCGCTAAATATAGGACCAAATCTTGCTCCGACCATGTCCTTCACTTTCTTCCCTAAAAACCCATACCAGTTGATCCTCATTCCAGCAGTGAGTGTGTCTGTTTTCAAGAGTTCTATTGTCCAATCGATTGTATGAACCTTAGCGATAACCGCTGCAGTCACCAGTCTAGCAGTCCGGTAGAGTTTCTCATCATCAAAATCTGGATACCGTTCCTGAAAAAATGTTAAAACTTAATATGATTGTGCATAAACAGAGTTGCTAAAAAGAAGAAGAAGAAAAAAGACAGAGTTGCTGCTTGCAGCACAAGAAAGAGGCAAAACGTAGTTATAGGATCAATTTAATGACTTACTTTGAGCATATCACAGATAGAGTTATGTTCTTTCACAAAGAGAGCTTGCAACAGAGAGAAACCTGACCAGCTGTTTCTTATGTCACCGGAGATAGGAACACCTCTTTCGTCCCTCTCCAACAAGCCATCCCCAGAGATTTTTAGCTTTCCGTCCTTGAAAACCCTAACTCTTCTCATTCCGGCTTCGTCATTCCCATATATTACACTCCCATCCCTATCCCCAATATAATGTTTTGTAAAATCGAACTCGGATATATAGTAATTAAACAACAATTAAGCAGTGACTAATGATTGAGATACTAACCACCAAGGGGTTCTAGTGTTGACAGCGCCAGATTTGTGGTGATCACCGGTGGGAACTTTCTTCGTTCTGAGGAACTTGAATGACTTCAATGGACATCCACTTGCTACTTCTTCTGGAGCTTCAAGCTCAATCTGGTTGAGGTTTCAATATCTTTATTGTTCTATAATCTAAAGTTGAGGGAAAGAAATGTAAATCTTTGAGATTAAAGGGGTTAAATTTGAAAATATTATAAACCTGGTGGGTGTCTTCTAAGTGATCAACCCAATCATGGATCATGAACTGGATCCAAGAACAAGCTATCACGTTGAATTGGTCCCCATTGTCTATGAATCTTTTTCTCGCTAACAACTTTGTCGCCACTACACTTGGATGTGGATCCAAAATCTGTCATGATACACAATATTATATTATATAAAATATATGTATCAAGCCGTTGTGCATTTACTCATCATACTAATGTAATTCATAACATAATTCCGTAGATGTATTACTAATCATGCAAAAACAACAGAAATACAATTATGGTGGCTCTCATGAGGTATGTCCGCCTCCGCCCCAATAATACTAAAGCTCCAACAATTTTTTAAGTTTTTTTCTAAAATTTTCAGTGAAATAAGTATTGACAAAAAAACTTTGACAAAAAAAATCAATGTACACTTAAAATCAATCAAAAATCGACAAAATAAAATAAACACAGAAGAGAATTACATCATGCTTTCAACCACCGGTTAGTAGAGATTAAAAAGAAATACGTCACAAAATTTGGTTCTAGTGTTTCATTCCGCTACTATTTATTTTTGCTATATTATCACTTCGCTTTATATTAAAATTTAATCAAAAGTACAAATCTAAGTTTGCAAATTTAATTTGCATGTTATGAAATAGTAATTGTGAATATGAAGGAGACCAAGAAAAAACTTACGCCGTACTGAGAAGTAGAGGGAGGCATATTCCGGCCGATGAAGCTGCCTTGACTGCCGATGGAGTCGTCGGAGGGATGATTACACTTGCCGTCAGCCGTCCGATAACAGAACTCATCGTTGTCGTAACCCTGACCGTTGATCGGACCGACATGTACCAGATTGTAACGTTGATGTAGATGTCTTCGTAACCCCAAGTAAGCCACTCCTAATAACACTGGAAATCTATGCCACAATCCTAGCTTGTCCACTAAGTGCACAATCTATAAATATAAAAATTGAAAAACAATCAAATTAACCAAATAATAATAAAAAGTTTACAAAAATTATATGATTAATATTTTCTTAAGAGAAGAGTTCATATATATTTTAGAGAGATAGAGAGAGATGTATTTATTTTTTTGTCAAAGAGAGAGATGTATATATTTACATAGAATATAAAAGCATCAAAGTAAGACATCTCGGAAACAACATGATGAAGCTGAGGATGAAGAAACCATGAAGAAGATGGAGAGAAACCCATTTTTTGCCTTGATTTTTTTTTTGTCTCCCTATCTATCTTCTTTGGATCATGTGTTTGCTTTATTCTTTAAATGATAGTCACACAATTGTAATGGTTGTATTCACACGATTACTCTCATGTATATATATAGACCCACACGCATACTCACATTTACGTATGTATTTATGTAAAATTAATTTTGAATATTGCCATTTTATTAAATAAGTCAACGAGCCATCGTCGAGCACGTATTGACTATTGACTATGGAGTGATGACAAAAATACATTTCGTTAGGATTTTCTAAAATAAATTCAACATTTTAGGAAGGATTTATATAAAAAGAGAATAATATCTGCAAATAAATGAAAAATAATAATATTAAAAGTGTAAAAGCATGGTCAATGCATTATGGATATTTCTTTCCTTGTTTGATAAACCTTTCTCATCTTGCATTATTAGATTATTTTGTAAGGAAAACAAATATTTTCTAACAAATTTATTCACACTGTAATTTATAGTGTAGAATCATAGACGATTGATGTAAATGTGATTATTCATAGTATTATTTTCTCTAAAATCCCACTTGGTCGGGTGGATTTGCTATATAGTATCAATAATGCATGAATTTACTATGATTCAACACTTAATATAAATATGCCAATTTATTTGCCAATAAAGTTCTCCTTTTATATATAAAGTTAACAACTATAATAATGTAATATAAGAAGTTTGATCATTTAACTAGTACTAAGTCAAGTGGGGATGTGTATTTAGTCAAGTGGTTAAGTCCATTTAACTTCGTCATTCCACCGGAGTTCGACTCCACTAAGTCGCGTTACTCCGCATAGTAGGAATTGGCTATGGATCGGACCTTATCGATCTAAAAATGACAAAAAAAAAAGGTACATGTAGTATAGAGGTTGTGTTAGTGTTTTCGTTGTGTCAATACCTCAGAGTTCAGATAGACATATTGCTGAAAGAAATAATCATGTGATGAATAAATTATACGTAAATAATGATTTGATGAATTATTGAAAAAAAGACTTAAATAGTGATTAGAAATACTTTTCTTCTGATATATATAATTTCAAATGTAGTTGTTATAAATCTAGTAAATGTGTTCTTTCAATCAAATTTAAATGATCTGGTGTATTTCATATGTTTCGAAAGTTAAATTTCTTGTTTTCATAAGTATATATGGAGAAAATTATAGACAACTGATATAAATGGTAAATTAGTACATAGATATTTTTCAACCACGATCTCCTAAAGTCCTTTCAATGGTTTTTTTTTTTGGTAAGACCTTTCAAAGGTTCTTTATACGTTTCAAATTATATGAAAATTTGATAGTTAATGCATACAATTTTTAAAATGATAAAATTATCTTTATTAATTATAAAAAGAGATATTAGCTAAGAGTCAAGGCGTGCTAAAATATTCAAGGTTATGAAAGACATCGACAAGAAAATTTTACTCCATGAATAGAACTCTAATTTTCTTTATTTTCAACTCTAATAAAATAAATGTCAACTGTTTTATTTTCTTTCTTTATTGGAGAAATATTTGCATGCAATGCTCCACAAATTTCGAGAAATGAATTTAAGTCGGTCGGGTAACGACCACCTGCTCGTTATAAATACTTGTACGCATTTTTGTTGTTATACGTATCCACTAGATTTTAACCCGCGGTACACCGCCAAATGATTTAATTTTAAAGTTAATATAAAAATATTTTGTAAATTGTATCTCCTTATAACATATTTATTTATATTATAGTTTACAATTGTTATTAAGTAACGGTATACCACGAGTCCACGAGATAATTATTAATAAAATGAGGATTTAACCCGTATTAAAGCGGTATATAAATATTGATTCAAATTCGTCCGCCATATAAATCATTTCCGAAATATAACCCGTTCCGTAATTTCTTAACCCGTCATGTGATTTGTATTAAAAAAATAAGGATTAAATCCGTATTGAAGCGGCGGATTAATGATATTTTAATCTTTTTATTATTGTTGATTCAAAAACCGGTCCCGCCAAACCCATCCCGCCAAAAAACTCATTTATTTTATTAATGTTCTTATTTATGATATGATCCTGAATTATTGTCTAAATATTTTAATCGATGTAGAACGTTGAACACACATTTTCGTCAATTGGATAATATATGTCCGTTTTTAAAATTTCAAATCACAGTATATGTAGAAAAAAAAATGATTTTTTTTTTTTACTTTATGTATTATATGATGATTCAAAACAGTTAAAAACAAATCAAACAAAGATGATAAGAGAATCATAATTATAAATCTTAATCAAATCTTCTAAAAATCTAAATTATTAAATATGGAATATCCGGTGTATGAGTTGGGTTAAATATAACCCGACCCAACAAATTTTTTGTGAAGGAATTTTTAAAATAGGTCGGATATCCGATATACCCGAAAGCTTTTTTACCCACCCGTCACAAAAATTGCTGCGATTATACTAGTATAGATTTTATAAGTAGTTGTTACAGACGGAAATAAGAGTTGTGTGGTTGAATTTTCGTTAGTGGCATTAGTTCAATCCACAGAAATATCATAGAAGTCGTTTATTTGAATCCTAAATAATAAGATAGGAAAATTAAGATGCAGTTGACATTTATGAGTTCATTCTCCAGTTATACTGGTTTTAAAAAGTTTGATATGTTTTTTCGACTGAAAATATGGTCCTCTTGTTTGTTCTGTCTTAATCTTGTAGTTTTTGGTCCGTATACGTATCAATTGTAAGGAATGGGGACAAGATATATTTTATATTGTTTGAACTTTGACGAAAGAACAATACATTTATGATATGTGTAATAGAATCAGTGTACTAAGATATACTGATCCGAATTAAAAGCGAAACATACTACAATGATACAAGTACACCAACTTATTACTACGTGGCTCTTATTTGCCACTTAAAAAGTTTTCTAAGTAGAGAGAAACTTGCCACATATATGGATTGATATCATTCCAGATCCTTCTATATATATCACCGTCCATACAAGAGTTTCTTAAACAACTAACCATCGATCAACCTCTTTCAGAGTTATCACGCAAATGAAGAAAAATTAAAAGCAACGAATTTACAATGTTATCGAACCTTCCGATACAATTTATTTCGATGGTTTAAAGTTTAGAAATAGTTACATCGTTCCTTTTTTCAATTTACAATGTTAGATCTATTTTGGTTATATAATCAATCATTTTTTTAATATATAATCAATCAATATTTTGGTTATATAATCAATCATTAACAAAAGGACTTTCACGAAACCAAAAATATATATTGAAAACCTAACTAAAAAGTGATTACATATTACATAAGTGCTTTTGACCACTATATAAAACTAAACTAAACCGGCACATTAAACCCAAAAAAAAAAAAAAAAAAAAAACTAATCCGGCATGTAAATAGATTTTTTTTGATAATTTGGACTCCGATCTCAAAACATAGTTGAAATGATTATTAAGACACGACAAGTGTATGGATGTATGATAGTGGTGCGTCGTAGGGGTTGACTTTAGATGAAAGAAAAATCAAAGAGTGAGAGTGAACGGTTCGTGAACTAATAAATGTGTAGATAAGCTCTAGCTAATTTGTCAGTTATCCATTCTTGTGCGTGAATTTCAGTTTTAATATAAGAGAAAGTAGAAAGAAGATTCAACACATACCACTCTAAATTATGAATTTTTTTGGCTGATTTTATATTTATAAAAGGTTGTTAATTCTAAGACTTGTTTGTTTGTTTAGTCTTGCGATAAGTTTTTGTTGACGATCGTGACATGACGCCAATATTATACTAACATTTTCCTTTTTCATTTGTTTCTTGAATGTAGTTTACATATAGCTTCCAGAAAGAAAGAAAAAACAGACTATTTTCATTTCATGTATTTTGACCTAATTCTGGAAAATAGACCAGTACTAAAACTTCTTTGGCCATTCAGTTTGTTACATCAACACTTTTTCATTATCTATTAACAGAAAAAACAAACTTTTGATCTTTTATACTCTTCAGCACACTTTGTTAGAAAACTGAAAACCTATCGGTGTCACGTTTATTTCGGGTAACACGTATACAACTATACCGTATCCAATAACTATTTTTATTTTTTTCCAAAAGCTGTCAAACACTAGATAGTAGATGAGTGGTTAGATACTGAAATATCTTCACGTGAATTCGGTGTCATGATATCTACTTTCTTCTTCACTTTTTCGATTCTTTCTATTTTTTGACCAAGTCTTGTGTTCAATGTTACCGGCTTAAGCATGATAGAGTCATGGAACATATCACACCAATTGTACAAACTTCTACATTTCACTTTGTTATTTGCTGGAGCTTTACTCTCTAGCGGACAGACCCACATCGATGAGTTTTCCTTTTCCACATCATTATATTTTTAATTTTTTTTTAATGTAAATTTGTAGGTTTTAAAATTTATTGTAAGTCTGTAAAACCTATTCTATAAACTTAATAATTTACAGACTTTTTTACTAAAAAATCGAAAAACTACTGTAAATTTTAGATAGATCCCAGTGTGTTACTTGAAACTTAAACGCAACTAATAGTTCTTTTTTTCGTTGAAACGTGATAACTGTATGTATTAGAGGCTTCAAGAAGTCCAATCAAGAGAAACTCATTAGCTATGGAATTAGGTCTAAACAAGTAGAGATATATATAGTTTTGTAATGACATAAAAATGGTTAACTTTGGAGTTGCCACTGAGAACAACTCTCCTCTTTCTCTTTGTATGAAATCAAATTGTAAGTCTTTGAGTTTTTGGTGACAACATAAACCTCTCTTCCTCTTTTAGTTTCTTTGCATAATAAAGCTCTTAATGAGCTATCTAATTTCAGTTTTATATTTTTCTTAATAAGTTCATTTGAACATAAATCTGTTGCTTTAGAAATCTCAACAGTATGCATGTATAAAGCCTTTCCGTCTAAATGTTAGTCTCGCAAATTACAAAACTAAAATATGTTACTTTGGAAAGTGTCTCAATAATTAAAGTAGCCCACTAACTAACTCTTCACGGAATTTTAGGTAGAGTTACCTGATTTCACATGTAGGGTAGCCAGTCCTCATCACCAAATTTTCTTTTTTTCATCACCAAATTTTCTATCTACAGCATCATTCAATTTGCTAAAGTTTTATATTCATTGATCGTATATGTTTGAAAATCAGTATTATACTATCAGACATATAATCTATAGACCGTGAAATTAAGAACAATCAACCATGATGGTAAAGATGGGTTCTTCTGGTTTAAATTTAGGTTTATCATATTGAGGTTGTGACTGGTTAACTTTAGCAGAGGAAAAGAAAATAGAAGAAAACAAATTCTTCTCAAAGATACCAGTAAAAAAAAAAGTAGAAGAAAACTATTTTTTCCAAAAGTATCAAAAATTAACTACAACAAAAGAATTCTTTCATCTCGTAAACAACTAGAACTCTTTTTTCTTCTTGATGGGACTTTTCTTTTTCTCTATTTTTTCTTCCCATTTCTTCTGGTTTTTTAACCAGTAAGACCCCTCATTTATTCTATTTTTAACACTAGTCGCAGCCTGAGATTTTGGGTTTAAACTGGTTTATGACACAAGAACAATAATACTAGAAACCACTCGGCTATAGGTTCCGGTCATCCACCATTATGAACTTTTAGGTCAGCATTATGTTAACAAATCGACAATTCAAAATAATTGAATCATTTTCATTACGATAATGGCTCGATATATTGTCATTGTAAAAACACTATTCATTCGAACATAAGTAGCTCTAACCCAAACATAGCAGTGTGCCAGGGGCCCAAAAGAAGGCTTAGTCATTCAGTTTCAAATTCATTAAAATCATAGTGTATGGTGAGAAATTTAAGGAAACGACTAGGGTTGACATTATTAGGCCTTGATTTGGGCCTATTGCATGGGCTAGATTTGACCTTATGTTCATGAATATTTTGATATACAGGTCCATATCTTCAACAAACCTTTTCTGCGTAAGAGGAAATAAATCTGTTTTCTTGATGTCGCAAAAATTATTAGGAAAAAAAAATTATTTGAAAAAAGGTAGCAAAATTATTAGGAAAAATTTTGAACCGAACAATTTAACCTAACAAATTTAAATTTATCGAAGTGGAGGCGTAGCAAAATTTTGTTATATATAATTGGATGGTTTAAAAAGTTTTATGCAGAAAAAACGGAACCGAACCATAATTATACAATTTCTTTTAACTAATTCAAATGAATCAAATTTTATTTACATAGTTATATTTTACTGAAATTTACATAGTTACCTAGAAAAATAACTAGATTAACACTTTAATATTATGGTTTACTAGACTAACATAATATTTATGTTAAAAGACCAAATACCCATATTATTTTTAATTATATTTAAATAATTTAATTAACATATAATAGTTCAATTAAATAGAAAATTAGAAAAAATACAAAAAATGATAAAAATGAAAAAAATATATAAAACGAAAAAAATATAAAATTTTTAAAATATATATAAATATATATAACGAAAAATAGAAAACAAAATAAAAAATTGAAAAAAAATATAAAACAAAATAAAAATTCAAAACGAAAACAAAAATAGAATTTGAAAAAAAAAATATAAATATATAAATATATAAATATATATATATCTAAAACAAAAAAAAAACTTAATTATACATTAACGAGGAGAAATCCACACATAAGCCATTTATGTTCGGTTTAAATCAGTGTTCAAGAAAGCGCTAGGCGCTAATCGGGCGGTGATCCAGTGCCTAGCGCCTAGAACGTCTAATCGGAGCCTAGGATATTTTTAGGCGGTTTAGACGTTTATAACATAAAATATTATAAATATAATATTATATATAAAAGTTATATAAAATATCTATATAAAACTAAAAATTATGAAATTATAAACAAAAACTAGATAAAACATTTATTTATATTTATATTAAACAATATATAAATATTGATAACTATATATATAAATAAAACTCTAATTGAAATTGAAAAAATACATTAAACAAGATCTATGTAATTTTAGGCGGTCAAAGCAGTTATCTAGGTGTCGCATGAGAGCCTAGCGCCTAATCGGGGCCTAAGCGACCGTCTAGACCGCTTTTTAGAATACTGGTTTAAATAATTCAAAATTTTGCTAGTAAAAATCACTAAATTAACCCAAATTATGAGTTTGATTATTAGAGTGTCTTAAACAATTTAGAGGTTAAATGAATTATTTTGGTTTGTGGATTATGTGTGGTTTTCTTCTCGTTAAATGTATGATTAAGTTTTTTTTTTTTTTTTTTTTGTTTTAGATATATATATATATACTTTTTTTTTCAAATTCTGTTTTTGTTTTCGTTTTGAATTTTTATTTTGTTTTATATTTTTTTCAAATTTTTATTTTGTTTTCAATTTTTTTCGTTATATATATTTATATATATATATATATATATTTTTTTTTTCATTTCTTTTGAATTTTTTCTAGTTATTTTTCTAGGTAACTATGTAAATTTCAGTAAACCCTTACCAAAAAAAAATGTAAATTTCAGTAAAATATAACTATATAAATAAAATTTGATTCATTTGAATTAGTTAAAAGAAATTGTATAGTTATGATTCGGTTCCGTTTTTTCTACATAAAACTTTTTAAACTATCCAATTATATAACAAAATTTTGCTACGTCTCCACTTTGATAAATTTAAATTTTGTTAGGTAAATTGTTCGGTTCAAAATTTTTCCTAAACTCGCCTTACAGCCTACAGGTAATCCGCAAAGACTTTCATTTGTTTGATAAATTATTTTTATATCTTAAAAAATAACTAATCATACTACTAGTTTTAAATTTTCTTCCAAGTTTTATTATCTCCAATTCTCCATTGTGTAAAGAAGAAGACATAGCTAGTAATATAACAGGTTGACCAAACAAATCCTATAAAACAACTTGAATATCTTTGACGATTCAATTTAATTTTCTGTAGCGGATCATTATCTTTATTTATATGAAAGAAATCTAATTTCACAATAATTAAAGGATTAGTGAATGTAGAAGTAATTATTAGATTAGATATGAGACTAATCAAAAAATGAAAGTCAATGCATTTGGCAACAAAGAATGCAAAATTTAATTAAGAAGTTACCAAATAAATAAGGATCTTCTCATTTACCCAGTCAGTTGCAATAACACTAGTTTCTTACGAGTAAAACAGACTATTCAACCACACTAAACATTGCTTCAAGATCCAAACAATCACCAAATATATTTCTTCAACTAAAGATCTTTCAATCCAAATAAATTACTGTAGAGGAGAAAATAAAGAAAGAAAAATAGAGAAGGTGAAAGAAGATGTAGAGCTCCCTTCAATCCAAAGAAGAGTAAAAGCCATTAAAGGGCAAGTTAAAGCTCCTGAGATATGCAAGCCATATAACCAAATCCTTTTTTTTCTTTATAAGGATTAGGGCTTATGGGATCCATAGCTTAGCAGCTTTTCTTTACCCTGCTCAACTCTCGTTTGAACTTCAAGGAGCTCTACTTCCATCTTTTTTTTTCTCGAGAAAATCATTTTGGTCAGACCAAGATCTATCGTGAGACAAAGAAACTTGTCAAATACAGTATGTTATGGATCTGACCTAAGCAAACTATAAAGCCTTTAACTCTTCAAAACATGAGAAGGTTTGATGAGAACTTGGATAGAAAGAAATTCGATCATGTACATGATATATATACTAAAAACACCCAGAGAGGTAAATCACTTCAATTAAAGCTATTGAAGAAACTTCAAAGACTGAAGAAAGAGATAAAGAACCCTAATAATTAACCCTAAATATACTTAGAGAGAAGGAAAGAGAGAGAGAGAAGAGGACACGTCATTTTTTTGTAAGAAGTGATAGATAGAGAGTCGTAATTATAGTGGTTTAGATATTCGTGATTGAGGGAAAAAAAAAAGAAAAAAAAAACAGGTGGGTGTATCTGAAAAGACATGGGAAGGGTCTGACATTGTTTAGTGTTAGATTCCCTACGCGTCACATGCGTCCTTCTCGGCTTTTGTGCTTCTCTCTTTTTTTTTTTGTAAAGATAATAAAAATAACAATTATTATTATTCCTGCCAACTACTACTCCACTATATTTTTAAGACGTAACTTTGAAAATGAATTTGGCCCACCATTCTTTATGACAATGTACAAGTGTTTCCGTTTGGTGACCTAATTCTTAAAAAACTGTTAACCCTAACGATTAGAAATTGCAACACGAAATAGTGAAATAGGTTGATGTATGGTCAGGATTAAGTCTGATGATGTGGGCACGAAAGCACTCTGTCTGAGGAGAATCTATGGCTAGATTTATTTCAACGAACTTGTCTTATTACCCCACGAGTCTCGTCTCTTTCACAATTCAATGGCTTATTTTAGAGTGTTTTTTTTATCCACCGTGTAATTTCTTTTTTTTTTCCGAGTTGTTTGAATAAAATTTGTATAATGAAATTTTTTTTTTTTTTTTTTTTTTGAAAATGTTCACAAGCAAATAATACTTGACCCTGCAAATTCCGAAGAATCCTAAACTTTTTTCTTTTTCTGGTTGATATTCAAATGTTAGGACATCTCCAATCCTATTCTATTTTAGAGTAAAAATACAAAATTCTTCTCCAACCCTACTCTATAATTGACTCTAAAATAGAGATTTCTACCGATTGACTCTATATATAGAGCAACTCTATTCTCTGCTCTATTTTTGAGTTCAACTTTTTTATTTATACTTTAGTCCCTCAAATTTAAACTTTTTTATTTAATACATATAATCATTTTACAAACAACAATTACAACACATAGTTTTATAAACTTAAAAAGCAAACAAGTACTAAATTTAAAATAAACAATATAAGAAAACTAAAACATAAAACTAGTAATTTAATAGTCCGGTAAATTGTTTGTAGATCCGCAAGATAATTAAAATATCTTGTTATTTAAAATAAAATTTGTATTGTTTTATTATTGTTATATGATGTAATGTTTTTTTTAATAAATAATTAGTGTTTAATTTAACTAATATCATATTTTATGGAAATTTTGGAAATCTATAATATATGGGGTTAAATTGTAAATTATATAATTAAAAGGTATTAGTATATAAAATAGAAATAGAATATTTCTAAGAATATTCTTTTTTAGAGTTGAAAATAGAGATATACATTGGAGAGAAACCCTCCTCTAAAATAGAGTTAGAGTAAAATATAGAGCTATACATTGGAGATGGTTTTACCCTTTTTAGTTTGTTTTCTTTCGTTACCTAAAAAAAGTGGACTGATTAGCCTAATTATTTGTGCAAACTTTAATCATTGGGCTGCATCTCTTTCTTATGAACCCATGATATGGGCCCAGAAGTTAACAGTTCGCTTATATAACCTTCACCGAAATAGTTATTTGGGCCTTATATTTGGACTTGATTTCACGCTTCATGAAACGATAGTTAATTTGGTGATGTTCTCCGTCCATGCTGTGGAAAATATGTGCAAGTTGAATATGGCAACTTGTAGATGCAGCAAATACTCTAACAAGAATAAATGTTTCACTATCACTATCCTATGTGTAAAATACGAAAATCCTAATCATATCATTGATGTTCTTTCGAAACCACAAAATTTCAGAAATTGTAAAGCATTGAGATGACTTTACATTCGTCTGAATGGTTCAAGAATCCATATCTATCCTTTTCATTTTCTTGAAAAACTTTTAGTTTTTAAGATATGTTTACGCAATGTTAATATTTGCAATATTTTCCACACTAATATTTGCAATATTTGAAGATTGCGTATTATTGAGCATAGTGGCAGTGTTATGAGCATAGACGTCTGCTCAATAATTTTATTTTATTTTGGTTTAACATACTTTTGAGCATAGTGAGAGTGTTATGTGTTTTCAAAGACACTAACCTATCAAATTTTAAACAGAAGAATATTTGACGAGTCAATGTTGAGTAAACCGGAAATTTTTTGCTTTTTTTTTTTGGGGTAAACTAAAACGACGTCGTGACAGTGGACGCTTCCAGCTTCTTATTTCCAGCTTTAGAGCGTCTGTTTCCTTTTTCGTTTACTTTTCAATATTTTCTCCTCAAATGTCGATTCTTTCTGTGATTGCTCTAACGGCTACTTTTTTCGCCAGAGCATAAGAAACCTCAACGTTAACGATAACAATCAACACAAGTCAATTTCGATCATTGCTTGTAATCTGGTTAGTGAATTCCGGAGATGGATCAGCCAAAAAAAGTTGCCGATAGGTATCTGAAGCGTGAGGTTCTTGGTCAAGGTACTTACGGAGTCGTCTTCAAGGCTACTGATACTAAGGTGATGATTCCTCTCTCAATGCTTCAATAATTTATGTCGATCCCATCAAAACTTAGGGCTTTAGATTCTGTCGCTGATTCTGAATTTCTCCTCTCGTGTGTGCCTTTTGAGGTGTCTCTTCCTAGGAACAATTTGGTTGAATCTGATAGCTTTAAGGTCTTTACTCTTATCTAAAGCTTCGATCTTTATACTAATATGTGCTCTTAGAAGTCAAAGTTTGCATTTTTGGTTTCGTAATGTGTTCTTAGAAGTCAAAGTGTGTAGCTTTTGTTCAGTTTGGATATAAGGAAGCTGATTTGTTTTGTTGTGGCAATTTGTAGAATGGAGAAACTGTAGCGATTAAGAAAATAAGACTTGGTAAAGAAAAAGAAGGTGTGAATGTAACAGCTCTTAGAGAAATCAAATTACTTAAAGAGCTTAAGCATCCACATATAATTGAGTTGATTGATGCATTCCCTCACAAGGAGAACTTGCACATTGTGTTTGAGTTCATGGAGACTGATCTCGAAGCAGTTATCCGCGATCCTAATCTGTTTCTTTCGCCCGCTGATGTCAAATCTTACCTCCAAATGATATTGAAAGGTCTTGAATATTGCCATGACAAATGGGTTTTGCACAGGTACTAACATTAAAGCAGAACTTCTTCTCTCTCTAATAAGATTTGATTTATACTTATGGATGATCATTCGCATTTGTTTCAGAGATATGAAGCCAAACAATTTGTTGATAGGACCCAATGGACAACTGAAACTTGCCGATTTTGGGTTAGCTCGTATATTTGGTAGCCCTGGTCGTAAGTTTACCCACCAGGTACTCTCTTTTTTTTTGTGTGGCAGTGCTATTCTGTTATCTTCGTATCTTGATGTCCTCCTGCAATTTCATAGGTCTTTGCTAGATGGTATAGAGCACCTGAACTTTTGTTTGGTGCAAAACAATATGGTGGTGCAGTTGATGTTTGGGCTGCTGGCTGCATTTTTGCTGAACTTCTATTACGCAGACCATTTCTTCAGGTGAAACTCCATTTTCTTTGTGACGTGATTTGATTAGTCAGTTTATTTGTTTCTCTAGCTTACTTATTCCATTGCAGGGAAACAGTGATATTGATCAATTAAGCAAAATCTTTGCTGCCTTTGGGACCCCAAAAGCAGATCAGTGGCCCGATATGATCTGCCTTCCTGATTATGTAGAGTATCAATTTGTCCCTGCGCCTGCTTTACGTTCTTTACTCCCAACGGTTAGTGAGGATGCATTAGATTTGTTGTCAAAGATGTTTACCTATGATCCCAAGTCTAGAATAACGATTCAGCAGGCTCTACAACACAGGTACCTATAAATATTTCCTATGTAGGATGCATAAGAACCGGTTATTTACTTTTTTTTCTCAAAACTTTGATTTCTTCTTAAAGGTACTTCACATCTGCACCTTCGCCTACTGACCCTTTAAAGCTCCCAAGACCAGTTCGCAAGCAGGACGCTAAGTCATCTGACAGTAAACACGAAGCTATTAAAGTGTTGTCACCAGCACATAAGCTTAGAAGAGTGATGCCTGACCGAGGAAAGTCTGCTAACGGTTTCAAGGAGCAGAGTGTTGATGTCATGAGACAAGCTAGCCATGATGGACAAGCACCGATGTCTTTAGATTTCACCATCCTAGCCGAGCGGCCTCCTAACCGACCAACCATCACGAGGTAAAAAAAAATTGGTTTCAATCCTTTAACAGTAAGTTCTTGGTCAGCTTTAAAGATCAAAACTTTTGATAGATTCTTGATTTTTTGTTTTGCAGTGCGGATAGATCTCATTTGAAGAGGAAACTCGATCTCGAGTTCCTATAGGATATAGCTTAACAGGCTTCTTCTTGACGTCGTTCTTCAGTTCCTATAGCCTATAGGATCTCTAGTTACAGGCTCTTACTGGTTGGTTCCTGAAATTTGTCATATTACAACTAGTGATGACGAATAGTGTGAATCATTCTTTCTGTTTACAATAAAATATAAAGCACAGATGATTAACTAATCATCATGTACACCCATCATAGAACAATCTATCTGTTTTTGGCCTATGCTCAAAAGAGAGTTCTGATCCCAAACTCATTCTTTGTTCATTTCAATTTAAACTCGAGAATTTTTAGCATAGAACATGTTAGTGGATAACAAATATGAATTTTAATCACATTACAAATATGAAATGTGTTTTTAGTTTCGAGTCTTTTGACGGCTCCACAATGCTAGATGACAATGGGTACACACATCTAAGGAATTTCAATAAATATGTAACAATGGTAAAGTTTCCTAAAGACCAATGTAAGGCCACATCAGTTAGAAATTCCCAATAAGTTCATATGGGGATATAAGAATAAAGCACTCATTAGCCAATTATTCATTAACGTTGTTAAGCTCCTTTGCAACTGCTTTTTCCTCAGACGTTTATTGGTCATTGGACGTCACCATCTTTGTCATCTGAAGACCCGACTCTGTTCGAAGCTTTCTTTGCCTAATCATATAAAACAAGAAACAGAATCACATCAAGGCAGAGTTCTTATACATATAAAAATGAACCGATCAGTTAAAAGGTTTTTACCTCTTTATCCCAGTTTGTGAATATAGTGACTAAGGAAAGACACAACACCTGAACAGCCAATGCTGTTACGATTCCCAGCCAAAGCCCCTAAAATATGAAGATACCACAAATAAAGTTTCTATAAAACTAGTCTTGGGTTTGAACTTGACAATGAGAAAGAGAGTTTAAGATTATTACCCGACCACCAATGTGGAAATGGAAACCAAGTAATAATCCTAATGGAACTCCTACGAGATAATATGATCCAAGATTCACACACGCTCCAATTTTTTGCCATCCACATCCTCTAGCAACCCCTGCAACCATAAATCAAAACCATTTAACCGGGATTCAAACCGGACATATATATAAACCAGGAACCAAAGCCAATCTTGTGTCATTTTAAAACCTGAGAGAACACATTGGAGGCCATCAAGGAAGTTTCCACATGCAACAATTGGTATCATTGATGCGACATATGCGATGATTTTCGGGTCACTGCTAAAAGCGTGACCTAAGATCTTCCGAATCGACAACAAAACCGTTACCACCACAATTCCCTCGGCTACTGCTATGCCTACAATGACATATACAGCCAGTTTTGCCACGTGTGGATTCCCTGCTCCTAACTCATTCGAGACTCTTATGCTGCAAGTTAAAGAAACACACAAGTGAGGTAGGTTGGTTTGATGAGATTGTTTTATATGTTCTTTGGAAATTTTTGTTACTGACCTCGCAGCGCCACCAAGACCAACCGAAATCTGCCAGATTGTTAGTGAAGTATTTAGACTGAAAAGTTGCAGAAATGAGGTTGATCAAATATATAAAAAAGGAAGTACACAAACTCTGAGTGAGTACCATAAGACCAAGATAACAAATTCTACCAGATTGAAAGCACCGAAGTTTCTAAAACCGGATTAGGAAGAAGGCCTGAGGCAAGAACCAGAAGCTCGAAGGACCAAAGCTCCAAACTGTTACAAACAGAATTTGATTAAATGCGAATACTAGAACCAGAACAGCGCAGCATTTTTTTGTTACATCACTTACCAGACCATGACTGCTGAAGGAAAAGCAATTTTAGAGAAATCATAAAGTTCTTGAAAAGCCTCCATCGAAAACCCGGTCCAACTATGCGAGCAAGAAGGTGAAAGCTTGACATAACACGAGAGGAGAATGACGTTGAACCAGTAGGAGACCGAGATAGCGAGAGCAGCTCCTCTGTATCCTAAACCAGTCTTCAAGACAAACAACCAACAGAGAAGTAAATGAAGACAAGTGGTGATACCAGAGCAGACAAAGACAGGGAAGACATTGTTCTGCGCTTGCAAGAACCTGTTAATACATTGAAGTAATCCGTAGGCGAAGAGACTCGGGATCATGTATTTAGCGTAGGAGCCAGCAACACTTGCAATGGACTTGTCTTGATGGACCAATACGAGAATCTGTTCTGTGTTAGCCCAAATGATTGAGAGAGGAACAGAGAGTATAAGAAGAACAAACATTGCTCTCTGCATATGAATTCCCAGTTTTCCGTATAGTTTTGCTCCGTACGCTTGGCCACATAAAGTCTCCAATGCACTCGCTGTTCCCAACTGTTTCACATATGTACATACAAACTTTGAACAAAGTTACAAAACAGAGGATACTAAGGTGGTGCTATTGAATGTTATGTCTTTTAAAGTCAAGGCCATATTTCAGTGTTATTCAATTATGTATTTTGTTAAAATTCATTGTATTTGGATTAGGCATTTGTACCATGTAGTTTTTTAAAATACAACAAAATCACCTGTTATTCAAAATCTCTTTACATAATCTCTTTAACGTAAGTGTTCTGTAACTTTGTTTTGTAAAATCACCAACTGTTTCATTAGATTTTACTTATAACAGATTTTGATGTATTCTTTCATCTCTTACACGACTAATCCAAATCAGAGCTTTCTAATCTGTATTCTGAAATCAGACGTCCCGTTAGATATTGGAGATGCAGCGTTTTGGATGATGAAAAGGTGAGTTTTTAGCCACAATTTTCGCGTTGGATCGTGAGAGATGGGATGGGATGAAGAAACGTACGAGGAAGGTGAAGCCGGTGACAGAGGCGAAGGAGGTGGCGATAGAGGCGGCAGAGAGGGGAAGAGAGCCGAGATGGCCGACGAACATGACGGAGATGACTTGGAGAGAGTATTGAAGAAGGCTAACACCAATGAGTGGTGCAGAAAGCCATAGCTGTTTCTTCACTTCCTCCTTCACACGAATCATCGTCGTGTCTCTCTCTGTGATCAGAAGCGGAGTCGTCACACCATCTTCCATTTTCTTTCTCTGTCTCTCTCTCTCCCCCAACTCAAAAATCAAAAAATAGAATAACAACAAAGAACAAACTACGTACTATCTCTGGTTTCCTGGTCTTTAGGGCTCGTGTGGAGACTATCTACATATTTGTTTTCTTTTACCTTTGCACAACGGACATAGAAAAGGCCCAACTTCATAACCTTTTAAAGCCCAATCTAATTATTTTGTAAAGCCCAGCCTCAACGCAAAGATTTTCGGAGTCGCATATGAGTCTTCTTCAACCCCTAAAGACTTGAGATAATCTCTGAGCAGTTTCTTAGAGAAGAAACATGCTTCAGCCAAGTAGTCACTACTCTTCCTCTAGAGATTTCAGACATCATCATCGTCTAGCTCTCAGTTCTAAAGCTAGGGTTTTTCCACCTCCTCCTCTTCCCTGTAACTTCTCCTCTAGGGTTACTTTCAGGCTTCTTCAACTTAATTGCTCCTCTTCTTCTCCTTCTTCAGTTTCTCCAGCTCGATGCTCTAAGCCTAACCCGAGCTCTCGAAAACGCAAATATGGCGGCGTAATCCCTTCCATTTTGCGTTCTCTTGACTCTTCCACTGATATTGAAACAACTCTAGCTTCTCTTTGTCTCAATTTAAGCCCTAAAGAACAAACTGTTCTTCTTAAAGAGCAGACTCGTTGGGACAGAGTTCTTCGTGTGTTTCGATTTTTCCAGTCTCACCAAAGTTATGTTCCTAATGTGATTCATTACAACATTGTGTTACGAGCTTTGGGGAGAGCTGGGAAATGGGATGAATTGAGGCTTTGTTGGATTGAGATGGCTCATAATGGTGTTTTGCCTACTAACAATACTTATGGTATGCTTGTTGATGTTTATGGTAAAGCTGGTCTTGTTAAGGAAGCTCTTCTTTGGATTAAACATATGGGTCAGAGAATGCATTTCCCTGATGAAGTCACTATGGCTACTGTTGTTCGAGTTTTCAAGAATTCCGGTGAGTTTGATCGCGCTGATAGGTTCTTTAAAGGTTGGTGCGCTGGAAAAGTTAATCTTGATGATCTTGATTTGGATTCTATTGATGATTTTCCTAAGAATGGCTCAGCTCAATCTCCTGTGAACTTGAAGCAGTTCTTGTCCATGGAGCTCTTTAAGGTTGGTGCAAGGAACCCTATTGAGAAAAGTCTGCATTTTGCATCTGGGTCAGACTCTTCTCCGAGGAAGCCAAGGTTAACTTCCACCTTCAACACTCTGATTGATTTGTACGGGAAGGCAGGTCGTTTAAACGATGCAGCCAATCTCTTCTCGGAGATGTTGAAATCTGGAGTACCTATAGATACTGTAACGTTTAACACGATGATACATACTTGTGGAACTCATGGGCACTTGTCAGAGGCTGAATCTTTATTGAAGAAGATGGAAGAGAAAGGGATATCCCCTGATACTAAGACATATAACATCCTTTTGTCTCTTCATGCCGATGCTGGGGACATTGAGGCAGCTCTTAAATACTATAGGAATATTAGGAAAGTGGGACTTTTTCCTGATACTGTAACTCACCGAGCTGTTCTTCATATCTTGTGCCAGCGGAAAATGGTTGCAGAAGCTGAAGCTGTGATGGCCGAGATGGACAGAAATAGCATTCGCATTGATGAGCACTCTGTTCCTGTTATTATGCAGATGTATGTCAATGAAGGTTTAGTCGGACAGGCGAAAGCTCTGTTCGAGAGGTTCCAGTTGGATTGTGTGCTTTCGTCAACCACACTTGCAGCGGTAATGGATGTCTATGCTGAAAAGGGACTGTGGGTTGAAGCGGAGACTGTGTTCTATGGGAAAAGAAACATGACAGGTCAGAGGAATGATGTTTTGGAGTACAATGTCATGATCAAAGCTTATGGTAAGGCCAAACTTCATGAGAAAGCACTTTCTATCTTCAAAGGGATGAAGAACCAAGGGACTTGGCCTGATGAGTGCACTTACAATTCCCTTATCCAGATGCTTGCTGGGGTTGACTTAGTGGACGATGCCCAGAGGATATTGGCTGAAATGCTGGATTCGGGCTGTAAACCCGGATGCAAGACCTATGCTGCTTTGATAGCTAGCTATGTGCGGCTTGGCCTGTTGTCTGATGCAGTTGACCTGTACGAGGCAATGAAAAAAACAGGGGTGAAGCCGAATGAAGTTGTTTATGGTTCCTTAATTAATGGGTTTGCTGAGAGTGGAATGGTCGAAGAAGCGATTCAATACTTTAAATTGATGGAAGAACATGGTGTTCAGTCCAATCATATCGTTCTGACTTCCCTTATCAAGGCTTATAGCAAAGTGGGGTGTCTTGAAGAAGCTAGGAGAGTGTATGACAAAATGAAGGATTCAGGAGGTGGCCCAGATGTTGCTGCATCAAACAGCATGCTAAGTCTCTGTGCAGATCTCGGCATAGTTTCAGAAGCAGAATCCATTTTCAATGATCTGAGAGAAAAAGGCACATGTGATGTCATTTCGTTTGCAACAATGATGTATTTATACAAGGGAATGGGCATGCTCGATGAGGCCATTGAAGTGGCTGAAGAGATGAGAGAGTCTGGTCTACTAAGAGACTGCACTTCGTTCAACCAGGTTTTGGCTTGCTACGCCGCTGATGGGCAGTTACGTGAATGCTGTGAACTGTTTCATGAGATGCTAGTTGAAAGAAAGCTCTTGCTGGATTGGGGAACGTTTAAAACACTCTTCACTCTGTTGAAGAAAGGTGGGGTGCCAAGTGAAGCTGTGGCACAGCTACAAACCGCCTATAACGAAGCTAAACCACTTGCCACACCAGCTATAACTGCAACTCTGTTTTCAGCCATGGGTCTGTATGCATACGCGCTGGAATCATGCCAAGAGCTCACAAGAGATGAAATCCCTCGCGAGCATTATGCGTACAACGCAGTGATATACACTTATAGCGCATCAGGAGATATTGACATGGCCCTAAAGACATACATGAGAATGCAGGAAAAGGGTTTAGAACCAGATGTTGTCACACAGGCCTACCTTGTTGGGATATACGGAAAAGCTGGAATGGTGGAAGGTGTGAAGAGGGTACATAGCCGGCTTACGTTTGGGGAGCTCGAACCAAACCAGTCGTTGTTTAAAGCAGTTAGAGATGCTTATGTGAGTGCAAACAGACAGGACTTGGCTGATGTGGTGAAGAAAGAGATGAGCATTGCTTTTGAAGCTGAAAGGGAGTGTAGTTCAAGATCTGGGGAAGAAGAAGAAGAAGAAGAAGAGGAGGAGGAATCTGAAGAAGACGAGGCATTTTGAAGTGTAGCCAACAATGTATGTAGGAAGATTGTAGAATATAGGATTTAGTGGAAATGGACTGTACAGTTTGACAGAAGCCAAAAGGAAATATGCATACTTTCAGTCTCAGATTGATCTCTGGTAAAGAAATGTGTATCTTAAAACTGTTATAGAAAGAAAAAAGAAATGTTCCACAAGGTCAAATCTATAAAAGCGAGCAGCTTTGGCTATGGTTTTGCTAGAGGAAATAGCATAAGCCCCTTGCAACAACAGATTGATTTGCATCAACTGGTTGGTCTTCTGTTGGTTTTGGTCTCTGGATTGAACATCTTTCTCCTGACTTGCTTGCTCCTATTTTCAATTGTATAGCATCAAAAGCCCATGAAAAGAGCCAGATGTTCTGGAATTGATTCCAATTTGGACTCCTGTCAGTTACAGGTGATGAATATCAACATGGAAGATGTGAAACAGAGCTGTCTTGAAATGTGTTTATTGATGTTACTGTCTTTCTCTAAAAGTTCAAAATGTAAAAAGAGTGTGAAGCTAGCACAAGCTGTATGTATGTAAGCAATGTTTTGTAATTTTAAATTTACAAAATAGCACTCAGAGTTTCTGAACATTTAATTTTGACCCATATATTTGATATTCTTAACATTGCCCTGGAATTAAAACCCAATTGAAACTCATTGGCGTGTGTTTTCTCCTCCACCCTCACCACTTAGCGTCGTCTCCGGCGAAAACCCACTACGACTGACTATGGCGCTCGAAATCGAAGCTCGAGAGTAAGATTTCGCTTTCTTTTACAAACCCTAGTTTTCGTTTTAGTTGCACTGATTGAATTGTGTTCCAAGAACCATCGTTTACGAATGCTCAGACGGATCTTAGGTTACATGTTTGGAGAAAACCTCTTGAATAGTCGTCTGTCTATATCCTCCATACTAAATTTATGGTTTTTGAATCTACCCATATTTTGTTTAAGCTTGGTTCTTCTAAAGCCAATGCCTTAGGAATATCTAGACTCCGTTGAGGCAAACCCCAATTTGTGTAAATTTTCTCTTGTTAATTCTTTGCTTGGATTGAAACCAATGACAGTACTATTAGTCACTTTGTTAGTAAAATTGGATGGAGAACGTATTGATGATATATGTCAGCTTTGTGTAGTTCTTCATCACTAATAGCTCTCTATTGTGTTGAATCTCTCAGTGTTATAAAGATTATGCTTCAGTTCTGCAAAGAAAACTCCTTGAATCAGACATTCCAGACATTACAAAGCGAATGTCAGGTTTCTTTAAATACAGTAGACAGCGTCGAGACGTTTATTTCTGATATTAATAGTGGAAGATGGGACTCAGTACTACCTCAAGTTTCTCAGCTTAAACTTCCCAGGAATAAACTAGAAGACCTTTATGAACAGGTTACTTTTTTTTTTTACTCTGTGAAATGTAGACGTATATAAAACTCGTGATTGTCATTGTAAGTTTTGTTTATTTTCGGGGTAATTTTTTCAGATTGTATTGGAGATGATAGAACTTCGAGAGTTGGACACTGCCCGAGCTATTTTGAGACAGACTCAGGTGATGGGTGTCATGAAGCAGGAGCAACCAGAAAGATATTTGCGGATGGAGCATCTTCTAGTCAGAAGCTATTTTGATCCGCATGAGGTATGTAAGCTATAATATGCTTGACTAGTCAGTATCACGTTGAGTGTTGTTTTTGTTGTTGTTTGTCACCTAAGCATGGTTGTCCTTGTTCAACAGTTAAAACAATGTTGGCATATCTGCTAGATATTGTATATCTCTTGCATTTTCTGTACTCAAAATTGTACAGTACGTGCGACTTTTGATGTCTTTCAAAATCATAAGTAGAACCAGTGAGCTGTTTAAACATGAAGTTGTTTCTAGATAAGGGTCTCAAAGTATAACACATGCTCCGTGTCTGTGAGTACAAAAGGATCTTTACATTTTTACTACCTCTTTAACATGTTGAGGGATTTGACTATTCTATCTAATAAGTCTTTTGAGGTGTATTGTCTCTTAGTCATTGTTCATGTTATGCACCAAGAGTGGTTTTTTCATGTAATCATTTCCTTGTGTGTTTGAAAAATATGGTTTGCTGATTTTACTTTTGTTTCTAAGGCTTATGGAGACTCAACTAAAGAAAGAAAACGGGCACAGATTGCTCAAGGTTGGCCATTTCTTCTTTGTTTTCTAAAAGAACAATTTTCTTCAATTATTGTGGGATTAATTACCTGAAGGAACTAAATGATGTTCTAGAATATTCTCTCTATTTCATGCTTAAGAATATTTTATGACATGAAAAGAAGCTATGACGAGAATTTAATTCCTGTTTAATGGTTATGGAGTTTTTGTTTTCTCGTGCTCAGTATGTACTCAAGGTTCACTAATTGTTTGTTCTCCTACTTAATCAGCTGTGGCTGCCGAGGTTACCGTGGTACCACCTTCACGGCTAATGGCTTTGATAGGTCAGGCTTTAAAGTGGCAACAACATCAAGGTGATTATCTAAGGAACTGTGGATGCTAGCAAACAGTTCTGTAGAATTTTAAGTCAAATTTCATCTATTTTCCTTCTTTTTTTTGTCTACGTTACTAATATATCAATGGAATCAACATATGTACCCTCAACTCATTTCATAAAATTTACGTACATTTGTGTCAGGTCTGCTCCCTCCAGGAACACAGTTTGACCTCTTTCGTGGGACGGCAGCTATGAAACAAGATGTAGAAGACACACATCCCAATGCTCTTACACATACCATAAAGGTTCATATTCATCACAACAACTTTAATAGCCTTTTTTGCTTAGTGGTCTATGATCTGTTGTTCATAATTATTTTGGGTTTTCTCATCAGTTGACTTCTTGTCTAATTTTCATATCTCGTTCCTTGTGCTGGTGCAGTTTGGTAAAAAGAGTCATGCCGAATGCGCTAGATTCTCACCAGATGGACAGTTTCTTGCCTCTTCTTCTGTTGATGGTTTTATCGAGGTGAGTTGATCCGGAATCTGTATGTATGATAATACAAGTCTAATAGTCTTTAAAATAATACTGTGACTAGGATTGTTCAGACTTGAAAAGCATTACAGGTATGGGATTACATAAGTGGGAAGCTGAAGAAGGATTTGCAGTATCAAGCTGATGTAAGCTCTCGTGTCTTCTTTTCATTTTTTATTCTAACTCAGTAGTGAGTCAGATGAGCTGTTTGTACATTTTAAGCAAATGAAAACAATCCTTACTGCATCTGGTTATTGAACGGGTGACAAGTCCGTGAGAATGATATGGCGTATTACTTTTTGCTTTTTATTCCAAAAATGTCGCCCATGAAATTCCTGAAGCACCAAGTATATGGTGGATTACTTTTATCTTTGAATTCCAAAAAGTTTCCCAATGAAACTCCTAAAGCACCCAGTATCTCGTCTGAGACTTCCTGGTATACAAAATATCAGCTTTGGGTAAAGAGTACCCATTCCATCCTCTTTACTTACAATGATTAATTTCTGACAGGAAACTTTCATGATGCATGATGATCCTGTCCTTTGCATAGATTTTAGCAGAGATTCAGAGTTGCTTGCATCTGGGTCACAAGATGGAAAGATTAAAGTAAGTTCCTGCTGCATATGTTTTCTTAAAGTCGAAATTTTTGGTCTGAAGATAGACTATTGCAGCAGTACGATTTTTCTTCTTCCTCTCATTGTTCCCTATGAGTTTTGATTGTATACAATAAGAAAACTAGACTTAGATGCATGTCTCTTTTGCAGATCTGGCGTATAAGGACTGGTCTATGTATACGTCGTTTTGAGCATGCACATTCCCAAGGAGTTACAAGTCTTTCCTTCTCTCGGGATGGAAGCCAATTACTGAGTACCTCCTTTGACCAAACTGCAAGGTTTTATTAGTTATATCTTTTTTATTTATTTTGTACTTCGTCCAATGGAAAAACATTAATATTTTCCCTTTCATTTGGTAGTTATGTAAGTTTATTGGTAAATCTTCTGGTCGAATATAATACAAAATTCTTATTATATCTTTTGCTTTATTTTATGCAGAATTCATGGTTTGAAATCTGGGAAATTGTTGAAAGAATTTCGCGGTCACACATCTTATGTAAATAATGCCATCTTTACAAGTGATGGAAGCCGTATAATCACTGCCTCCAGTGATTGTACAGTAAAGGTATATTCTTCGGCTTTGGCTGTCTACCATCAGCAATATCAGTGTTTCTTATTTAGACTCTACCTTCTGCCGTGTAATAGCAGTCTTGTTTCCTAGCACAGGTCTGGGATTCTAAGACGACAGATTGTCTACAAACATTCAAGCCGCCACCTCCATTAAGGGTATCTTTTCTATTACAGATTCATATACATCTTGTAATGCTCTTTCTGATCTTCTGTAGCAAACTCTTTGGTTACCAAATCTAAATTTTGAAATATAGGGAGGTGACGCATCAGTCAACTCTATTCATTTGTTCCCCAAAAACACAGAACACATTGTTGTGTGCAACAAGACATCATCTATATACATCATGACGCTCCAAGGACAGGTGAATTTTCAGCAACAGTCTCATGCAAATCTCATGCCAAAACTAAGGTTGTTCACATACTTCTATATTGTAATCCTTTTGCAGGTTGTGAAGAGTTTCTCATCGGGTAATAGGGAAGGAGGGGATTTTGTAGCAGCATGTGTATCTACAAAAGGAGATTGGATATACTGCATCGGCGAAGACAAGTAACTCTAACCTCCCATATCTATCGTTTTATATTTGGATAAATTCCACGAGTTTGATTTCAAAGGATAATCTTATGGTTCCTTTCTTTTCGGGATTCATCTTCTGCCTTCGATGTTCGTAATGGTGTTTGCACTAACTTGCAGGAAATTGTACTGCTTCAACTATCAAACCGGTGGACTTGAGCATTTCATGATGGTAAGTTCATCACCGTAATAGACATGCTCCAAAAGATTTTGGATGTTGGAAATTTGAAAGTTGCATTTGAGACAAACACATAAAATTAACTCACTAGAGTGATGAAGTCCCTTGTGTTTTATAATGTATTCAATCTGTTCTCCATTTTAGAGCTGAGACTATAATCCTCTATCTCTCTCTCTCTCTTAATACTTGTCTTAGTTGTCTTTTATTAGTCCTGGTTTCTGAATAGTTTAATGCTTATGACAGGTGCATGAGAAGGATGTGATTGGTATAACACACCATCCGCATAGAAACCTCCTTGCTACCTACAGTGAAGATTGCACCATGAAGTTATGGAAGCCCTGAGTTTCTCTCATCATCAAGTCTTGGTTTTTGTATGATTAGTCTGTCTTTATTTGATTTGCACGCTTTACTCGGGTTAGAACTAGTGTTAAGTTATGTGAAACCATCTTTGCAAGAACTTTGGCCTTTTTGGGAACACTACCTACAGACTTTGAACCAGTATTTCAGATTTTAAGACTGTTTCACCCGGCCTTGTGCCTTCTAGTAGTTTATCTAACGACGTGTTTCCTTCCTCTTTGACCTTTCCAGCAAGTCAACTCTCATATACATACTTTAAGTCTTAGGAAAGAATAAAGTCAAGCTCAAATAATATATACAAAGAATGAAAACTTGGAAGAATAATGATTCTCTTAACTTGATGAATTTACTCACAGGTTAATTTACAAATGATGATACACTAACTGCTTTCCCTAGAGACCATTACAACGGGCAAAGCAGTTTTTCTGGCAACTTATTCAAAAGGAAAATTGTTTCTCTTAACAAATCTAAGAAAATATTATAAGAAAAAAAAAAACAGGAAGAATTAAGATCAGAAGAACTGAAGAAGAGAATGTAACTGTACTAGCCAGACTATTGCCATGTCCTTTTGAACCTACAAAGATAACAGTGAAACAAAACCACATCAAATTTATAAACTAAGATCAAATATATGAGATGGTGCTGTGTGATAAAAACTTACCATGTAACCTCCCAAAAAAAATGGCAAGACACTAAGCTCCAAACCATGAGAAATCATCAATACCATAATCAAACGACAGGTCATTAAATGGAGACATAATGTCACTCGGATACTGAGACAACTCACTCCCTGCTACGCCGTCTTCATTTCCGAGCAAACCAAGGGGTTGAAGTACTCCTCCTGGGGCCTCGAACCCGCTGTTGTGAGGTGGTGCTTGTGCATTCATTCCTATCTGTGTATGGAGAATGTCGTCTTCCTGATTATGCACAAACACTGCAGAGGGATTGTAGAAGTTGTATCCTGACCCAAATTGCAGCTCATGGTTAGGATTTGGTCCATAAAGCATTGGCCTTTCGTCCACAGGCATCATATCTTGTCCATTACCAGGTGGAAGATAAGTATAGTTGTTATGGAACTCAGGAACCACTAATTCCAGACCATTCTCCTCTGGTCCTAAGGCAATGTTTGGGTCTACAACATCTTCCTCGTGATTAGTACCGTCGATGTTATATTCTAGCAGAGGGGCATCAACATGATTCATATCAGGTAAGATGTTTCTTTGTTCAGCTTCAGGTTGTTCTTCCTCTTGTCTATTGTTTGTTCCGGATCTAATTCGGGGTCTTTTCCTTCTGCGATGTTTCTCTGCTTTATCTTGATCTCTTACTATATGTGAAATGGCTGTTGGTTGTTCTTTTTGAGTCTGATTTCTTCTACTGTCTTTAGATGAAACTGAACCTGAAGCATCCTCTGTCCCATCAACATCATAGTCACTGTCACTGTTGATCACAGGTTTCCTCCTGTCAGCGTTATTACCCCTTCGATGTGCCTCGGTTACATTGGAGTTTCCATTGTCACTGCTAGGCTGCTGAATCAGGGATTCCTCTTGGTTCAAAACCGCCAACCAAATCGCACTCTCTTTAGCAGTCATCTTGTCCTGTAAACATTTCGACTGGCGAACATGCCTTTTAATCTTTGCAATATCAGGCAACATATGATTGATCACTGCCGTTAAAACTCCAACCTTCCACATCTTCTTGAGATCGTGCGGTTTTCTGTAAGGAGGACTCTGGCTTTTGGGCAGACCAAGTTTCACCCACCATTCTTCATTCCCGGTTGGCCACCAAGGCGGAGGAGTTCCTTTTTCCAGCGGATACTTCCTTTGAGGAGGATCGCAATGTTGCATCAAAGAAGATAACAGAGACCCTAAAGTTGCATCTTGCAGGTCCTGGAGAACAAACTGCGAATTCCTATTCCCGTCGGATTTCCCAAAAGCTAAACACTCCTCTTCGTATTTAGCAATCGCAGCTGGCCCGTTCTTATCAAACTTCACTTTCTCTTTCCACCAAGCTCTTATATTGTCAGAGGAACCGCTCACGGGCTTTCCCTTTTCCGGTATTATACCATAGACAAACCCGCGAACTTTGCAGACTTCCATAAGCTTCAACATGTACTTAAGTATACCATCTTGAGCTCTAGACATTTTCTTCCTCTGAGCTTGATCCGAGATTTTCTTGGGTGTCTCCTTCGTTTGAGCTCCCTGAGAGCCAACTTTCTGTCGCTCCTTGATTCTTTTAAGCCTGACACGATCTTTCCACATCCGTCTCTCAAGGTCTTCAGCATCAATCTCTTCATCACTCACATCAATCTCAGCAACATTATCACTAGCCAAGTCATCAGGCTCATTCTCCATCCTATTCACAATAAACAAAGTTTCAAGTTAACAGCTTTCTAAAGTTTTGATTCAATCAACAAAAAAAATAATATATCATCATCTTCTGAGGAAAACCCAATTTAGACAAATGAATTATTCATTGATTCATCGAACTAAATTGAGATAGAACCTAAGGCCTAACTCTGTCCAATGATTCCAATAAACCCTAAATTCACAGCAAGAAAGATGAAATTCGAAAGCAAAATCAATGAAATTGAATCAAATGTTCCTCACCTGATGTCTGCCACGGACACAGCAAGATCGCCCATTTAATCAAAATCAATCAAAATCTTTTGACAACAAAACCTGAAGCGCCGAAATTGACGGAATTTAGGGTTTTTTTTTTCTCCTGTCGTTTTCAGGAGATGAGAGTAAAAAATGGCTGCGAATTGGGGAGAGGCAACGATTAGTCGGACCAAAGCCAAAGTATTGTTGTGACTTGTGTGCAATAACCCCAAAGGCCAAAGTTTGTTTTTTTTTTTTTTTTTTGTTGTTGCAAAAACCAAGTTGTTTTCTTCGCTTCTGTTTTTTTTTTTTGTTTCTTTTATTTAATGTTAAAAATATTTTCTTACTTTTACCGGTTTTACCTGTTGTCGAGTCTGTCTTTTTTTTTTTTCCTGTTGTTGCAAAGAATATTTCTTTCGACTTTTTAACCCGAAATCATGGGTGGACATTGACACAAATACTGATGATTTCCGGCTCACTAAATATAGTAAGAAGATCTCAACATTAAAAAACATAAATATGCGTGGTTATATAATTCATTGGAATGTAAAGAAATCTATTTTACAAAAAAAAAGTAATCTATTTTATTTTTAAGTTTTCTCGAACTCATTTGTAGTGGTTATCTATATATACATTTTTATAGTACTTTTTTGCTTTAATTCTTTTGGATCCGGGTTTGACCCGGGTTTTAGTCTATTCGGATCTTGGATTAGCAATTTAAGGGATGTTGTCTTAATTTCAAACTAATAAATGAAGCCATGTTGTCTTAATATCTTTCATATTAATGACCCTAATAAATAGCCGATTTTAATGGAAAATCGTTTTCATATTTATGCTCATAATAAATGTCCAGATTTTAACAATATATACATATATTATGAAATTATAAAGAAAAAAACGTCTTTATTTTTTTAACAGTGTATATATATATATATATATATTATGTTAATAAATTTGTTTAATATTCTAATAATAAGCTATGTCATTTTTCTTTTACAATAACAGATTAAATATAGGCAATTGCCCATTTAAATTGAAACAAATTTAAAATCAAAATAACAATCTATATATATATTTTTGCAGGGGTTTTTTGCTTTTAATAATTTAGATCCTGGTTTTACTCGGTTTTACTATATCCGGATCTTGGATAAGACATTTAAGGAAATCTAAAAAAAACCGTCATTAATGTAGATAATTACACATATATTTCGGTATATGCATATTCCAAAAATCTCTCCTAAATCAAAGATGTTACGTTCAAAAATTGTTGCCAAAAATCTCTCACTTTCCTTCTAAAATCTCTACCATTGGCTGTCATCCCAACTAATTACTCATAATTATCTTTCCTATATTTCCTTTTTTTTTTTTCGAGATTTGCAAGAAAATTACTCAATTCCAAAAATAAAAGATTTTGAAGATATTGTTACTTGATCAGCAAGATTTTAGGAACTCACTCACCCAAAACCCTATAGTATTCTCAAAACATTATAAATACCTTTCATTAGTCTAATAAAAACTCACCAGTTTTACAGAAAATGAGAAATCGCAGACGTGATGCAATCTGTACGGACTCCGGGAAGAGCTAGGAGACAGTGGTGAACCGGGATCTAAACCTCGCCGACGATGTGAAGATGGTGACGAGGAGGAGATCGTAATTCTTTAGGTTTCGATTGGCAAAACAAGACGATCGGCGATCCAAAGCTCCACCGCCTGAAACGCAACATCGAATTGATCACACCGAATATCTTCAGATTTCGGATATGCTTTTCCGGTGGTAGCTTCAAAATACACGCCGAGAACTCCTTGATACGCTACACGGAGAGTAGATCCATGCGTTTTGCTGTAGCTTTGAAGAAACAAGGCTCAGATCGACGGAGCCGTTACTGTGACCGTTAACGACGGTGACTTCATCTGCTAAACCACCGATGATTGAGTTTGAACTTTCCGTTTCTAAGTTTTTCATTTTGGGTATATGAGAGAGTTGAATAAAAACAATTTGGGCTCTGTAGGTCTTTACAAAATTGGTAGACATGATTCTTTGTTATTGGGTTCTAATACTCTACTAGATGTTAACCCGCGGTACACCGCGGGTCTATATTTTTATTAGAAAAATTTATTAAATTTTGTTTTAAGATAATCTATAGATATATACTATTGTTTTGTTTAATTTAAATGTATAATATACCGTGAGACGAAATTTTATTACAAAAATTGAAATTTTATAGATAGACGTAGTATAAAAACAATAGATTCAATTGTATGATTTTGAATAAGATGCTGATTTAACCTGTCTTATACTGATTTTACCCGCGGTATACCGTATGCTAAATTTTAAATAATAAAATGAGGATTTAATATGTGTTATTGCGATGTATTAGTGATATTTTAAATTTATATTAATATCAATCCTAACCAAACCCGTGTCATTCAATTCGTCCCGTAATATTTAAAACTATTTTATAAAAACTCAAAAACCATAGCTACATGGGCAAACAAAAGCCAAAAAATTTAAATATATCAATTAGAAATTTTTGAATTAGAATTTTTTGAATTAGAAATTTTTGAATTTAATTAGAAAATATTTCCCCATAATTTTAAATCTTACGTATTTAATGTATTTATGAAGATTTGATATTTGAATTTATTTGAGAACATTACTTATTTTTAGCAATTTCAGAAAAAGACATGGGTTAAAGCTTGAACTGATCCGATAATTAAGGTCTTAATTAATAGTTTTGCACCGGCCTTGTTATTTTATTTGTATTTCTAATTATTTTATCACTATTCAAACCTTAATGATCCATGTAATTAACACTAACCTATTATTGTTATATAATCACAAATATTAAAAATAATATGTTTAGAACTGCCATGAAAAAAAAATTAAGTATGCAACTTTCATTAGTTCACATAATGAAAAAATAAACACATAGAGTATTAGAACCCAATAACAAAGAATCATGTCTACCAATTTTGTAAAGACCTACAGAGCCCAATTTGGTTTTTATTCAACTCTCTCATATACCCAAAATGAAAAACTTAGAAATGGAAAGTTCAAACTCAATCATCGGTGGTTTAGCAGATGAAGTCACCGTCGTTAACGGTCACAGTAACGGCTCCGTCGATCTGAGCCTTGTTTCTTCAAAGCTGCAGCAAAACGCATGGATCTACTCTCCGTGTAGCGTATCAAGGAGTTCCCGGCGTGTATTTTGAAGCTACCACCGGAAAAGCATATCCGAAATCTGAAGATATTCGGTGTGATCAATTCGATGTTGCGTTTCAGGCGGTGGAGCTTTAGATCGCCGATCGTCTTGTTTTGCCAATCGAAACCTAAAGAATTACGATCTCCTCCTCGTCACCATCTTCACATCGTCGGCGAGGTTTAGATCCCGGTTCACCACTGTCTCTTAGCTCTTCCCGGAGTCCGTACAGATTGAATCACGTCTGCGATTTCTCATTTTCTGTAAAACTGGTGAGTTTTTATTAGACTAATGAAAGGTATTTATAATGTTTTTTTTTTTTTTTTTTTTTTTTAGGGATTTATAATGTTTTGAGAATACTATAGGATTTTGGGTGAGTGAGATCCTAAAATCTTGCTGATCAAGTACACAATATCTTCAAAATCTTTTATTTTTGGAATTAGTAATTTTCTTGCAAATCTCAAAAAAAAAAGAAATATAGGAAAGATAATTATGTGTAATTAGTTGGGATGACAGCCAATGGTAGAGATTTTAGAAGGAAAGCAAGAGATTTTTGGTAACAATTTTTGAACGTAACATCTTTGATTTGGGAGAGATTTTTGGAATATGCTTATACCGAAATATATGTGTAATTATCTACATTAATGACCGGTTTTTTTAGATTTCCTTAAATGTCTTATCCAAGATCCGGATATAGTAAAACCGAGTAAAACCCAGATCCAAATTATTAAAAGCAAAAAACCCCTGCAAAAATATATATGTAGATTGTTATTTTGATTTTAAATTTATTGCAATTTAAATGGGCAATTGCCTATATTTAATCTGTTATTGTAAAAGAAAAATGACATAGCTTATTATTAGAATATTAAACAAATTTATTAACATAATATATATATATATATATATATATATATATATATACTGTTAAAAAAATAAATACGTTTTTTTCTTTATAATTTCATAATATATGTATATATTGTTAAAATCTGGACATTTATTATGAGCATAAATATGAAAACGATTTTCCATTAAAATCGGCTATTTATTAGGGTCATTAATATGAAAGATATTAAGACAACATGGCTTCATTTATTAGTTTAAAATTAAGACAACATTCCTTAAATTGCTAATCTAAGATCCGAATAGACTAAAATCCGGGTCAAACCCGGATCCAAAAGAATTAAAGCAAAAAAGTACTATAAAAATGTATATGTAGATGTGTTTATTTTTTCATTATGTGAACTAATGAAAGTTGCATACTTAATTTTTTTTTCATGGCAGTTCTAAACATATTATTTTTAATATTTGTGATTATATAACAATAATAGGTTAGTGTTAATTACATGGATCATTAAGGTTTGAATAGTGATAAAATAATTAGAAAATACAAATAAAATAACAAGGCCGGTGCAAAACTATTAATTCAGACCTTAATTATCGGATCAGTTCAAGCTTTAACCCATGTCTTTTTCTGAAATTCCTAAAAATAAGTAATGTTCTCAAATAAATTCAAATATCAAATCTTCATAAATACATTAAATACGTAAGATTTAAAATTATGGAGCAATCTTTTCTAATTAAATTCAAAAATTTCTAATTCAAAAATTTCTAATTGATATATTTAAATTTTTTGGCTTTTGTTTGCCCATTTAGCTATGGTTTTTGAGTTTTTATAAAATAGTTTTAAATATTACGGGACGAATTGTATGACACAGGTTTGGTTAGGATTGATATTAATATAAATTTAAAATATCACTAATATATCGCTATAACACATATTAAATCCTCATTTTATTATTTAAAATTTAGCATACGGTACACCGCGGGTAAAATCAGTATAAGACGGGTTAAATCAGCATCTTATTCAAAATCATACAATTGAATCTATTGTTTTTATACTACGTCTATCTATAAAATTTCAATTTTTGTAATAAAATTTCGTCCCACGGTGTATTATACATTTAAATTAAACAAAAAAATAGTATATATCTATAGAGTATCTTAAAACAAAATTTAATAAATTTTTCTAATAAAAATATAGATCCGCGGTGTACCGCGGGTTAACATCTAGTTGGTTGTTATATTAACGGGGTTTTTAATTTTATTGGCTCAAGAAACAGAGAATAATGGTATGTCTGTACCAATTTTTTTTTTAATAGTGAAAGTTTAAACACTGTACTTTATTTTGAGTAATTAACTACAAAGAATACCAATGAATTTGAACTTTACTCACATATCCTAGTCATTTTGCACATCAGATCCAAATTAAAAATAATTGTATCATTTTCTGAACCACGAGTGTATAAAGGAGAAGAAAAAAGAGTTTAGTGATGAATTAGAAAGTTGCAGCACATCATTGGGACCAGTTTTGCATTTAAGACCACCAAGACCTACCCAGTACCCACAAGGCCACCACCACTATAATTTTCCTGTGCGACTACCTTATATACAGCTCATTTAGTCATTTGTTACGCTATATTAATCTTATTATGTTAATCTACGTTTAACGTGCTTCAATACAATTCGAAGAATATAATTGGTTTGGACCATACCAAAAAAATTAGAAAAATGGACCCAATGGCCTATTAATTTCACACTGGAGAGAGAGAGACATCAAACTGCACAAGCCTAGATTCTGGTGTGATCACAATAGAGTTGAAGCACTTGTGTTCAAAGTTTAAACATACCGATTTTTTTCTAAACGAAACTAATTTTCCTCATTTATTTGAATTTTTTTCTTAGTTTGAAAATCCCTCATTCGTTCTTCTTTTAATCTTCCCACGGTTATCATTTCTTTTTCTTTTACTATACGATTTCGTAGCTAGCTCTCCGATACAGACTATTATAAGCTTAATTGCTTAATTGAAATAATACGTGGTTAAGAAAAAAAAGAAAGAAATAATACGTGGTTTAGAGTAACTAACAACGTAAATAAAATAACAATATATCTCCCTCGTGGCATCATAAACAGAACAGAACAAAGCAAGTACAAACAAGTTGACTTTTTGGTACAAACTTTGACTATCCCGACAAGAAAACCCTTAAGACTGATCAGGAAGGTTCTGATCGATTCTTCAATCTAATTTCGTAAGATCGCGTCCCTGACTATTCTTCTTCTGATCTTCTCAACTGATTTCGCATTGCATCTCTCACTCAGTAAAAAAAGGATTAATTCATATGGTTTATAGTTGGAAGCATTATCATCGTCTTCATCTTCAATCTTCTACACGAATGTCGCAGTGAAAATTTTGACTCTTTCAGCTTCTTCTCGCCATCTCTAATGGCGATCCCTTCCTTCCTCTCTCCAAATTTACCCTTTTGCCCTTCGACCAAACTCATTCCGAGTCGACTCACCATTTCCTCCTCCTCCTCCTCCATTTGTTGTATCTCAGTCGACCGCCAAATTAACCATTCCTCCGTCTCCGACGAAATCTCCGGCTTACGAGTAGTCATATCCGCCGGGGGCACCGCCGGACACATCTCTTCGGCGCTAGCGATCGGAGACGAGCTGAAATCAGCCGACCCACTTGCTCGGATCCTCTTCATCGGATTCCCAAACAGTATGGAGAGCACGACGGTTCCCTCCGCCGGTTTCGAGTTCTCAGCAATCTCCACCGTCGGATCATCATCGTCCCGACCATTCCTTTGCTTCACCTCTTTCCTCAAATTCCCTCTCCGCTTGATCCAATCCACCTTCGAATCCTACAAAATCCTCCGTAAATTCAAACCTCAAATCGTCGTCGGAACCGGAGGACACGCCTCTTTCCCGGTCTGTTTCGCCGCCGTGATCTCAAGAACCAAATTAGTAATCCAAGAACAAGATTCAATCCCTGGAACCACTAATTGGATTCTCTCTTTCTTCGCCGACACAATCTTCGCTCCTTTCAATTGTACAGTCACTAACCTCCCCAAACGAGTCGCCGGGAAGTGTGTCGTCTACGGGAACCCGATAAGACAAGCACTTAGACGGTACTCGTCGAAAGGAGCGGCGCGTGTGAGCTTCTTCGGACAGTGGGCTGGAGCTGTGTCGGAAGCGAAAGTTGTCCTTTTGCTTGGTGGGTCATTAGGAGCCAATGCCATTAACATAGCTTTGCTTAACTGTTACTCGCAGTTGTTGTCTGAACATGAGAGCTGGTTCTTTGTTTGGCAAACTGGTGTTGAAGCTTTTGATGAAATGGATAGTCTTGTTAGAAGCCATCCTCGTCTCTTTCTATCTCCGTGAGTTAGTTTTCAACATTATAAATTGTTTAGCTTTTGTGTAATCTCTTTTTGGTTTTGGTAATGATGTCAAAGAGATTATTACTCTTTTTTTGTTCTGAATGGTTTAAAGTCTCATAGAGTTACTTAGAACTCAAAATGTGTTTATTTTTGGTATAAGGTTCTTGCGATCAATCGGTGTGGCTTACGCGGCTGCAGATTTGGTTATATCGAGAGCCGGTGCAATGACTTGCTCAGAGATTATGGCTTTAGGCAAACCTTCTATTCTGGTATGTTAAATCTTTAAGCTGGTTCGTCGGATTTGCTTCTGGAGTGTGTTGTTTCTTGTCTTAAAGCATTGAAATGTTCTTTTTGTTTTCATTTTCTTTGTTAGATACCATCACCACATAGCGATGAAGGGGATCAAGTAAGGAATGCTTCTTTAATGGCAGACATTGTTGGATCAAAGTTAATAACAGAAGAGGAGCTAGATACGATAACTCTTCGAGCTGCCATGGAAGATATTCTAGGTGACGAAAACTCCACAAAGTGGAAAACAATCTCAAATTTCAACTCTCATATTCTTCCTCCTCTCATTATCTCAGTGTGTTCCAAATGATAGGGAATGAAGAACTGATGATGGAAATGAGCGAGCGGGCGTTCAAAGCTGCGAAACCCGACGCTGCATCAGATGTTGCTAAACACATTATTTCTATTATCAAATCAAATACAAAGATAAGTAGGTAAATTTAGTGTTACAGATTACATTAGTGTTGTGAAACCAAGTATGTGTATGATTGATGAGCCTCTTGTAGATTTTGAAGAACTATTTGTTGATTTGTGTTGCCTAATTTGGCCTTGCAATAGAGAGTGAACAAAAAAAATCTTTAAATGGAAAGAGTTGCGTTTCTTCTTCCTGTTATCTTTACTTTGTATATATGAATCAAAACTCTTCCTTTGTATTTTCCTTAAACTCAATGATCTATCCGAGTCCGGAACCTTCTCTTGAGAATGTAAAACTTGGATCAGTGTATGTAAATGAAGTTAAGCTGTTTTCAAAATTTCCAGTCACCTAGATCAACAACCCAAACATTGCTTATAAGTTACCGATTTCGTGGACACTTTTATAAAACACTTCTAAAAATAACAACAAAAGTACAAGTTTTTTAAACTTTCGTACTAGTATAGACAAAATGTTAGATAAGTACAAGGAGCTTTGGAATCCCAAAGATATACTATATATATTTTGGATAAAATTGCACCGACTTTTAATTTCACTAATTTAAGTCATTTTCTTTCCTTTTTTGTGGCAAAGAAATTTAAATTGAAAATCTTAAACCACAAAAATTAGAAATTGAGCGGAAAGCGACCGAGTAAGATCTTTCACCGTCTATATAAACCTTGGTTCGGCTCCGGCGACATCGTCGGGATATTGGTAGTGATTCACGGTGGTTATGGACACTCTCCGATTCGAGTTAAGCTCGGCCTGCTTCACTTCCGCTGTCGCCGCCCCTTCTTTACACAGTCACTCACGGCATTTCTTCTCCTCACTGCAACTCGGCCGAGTCGGCTCATCATCTCCTGCGATCACATCGGTCGCGAGGACGACGGAGAATGAAATCTGCACGGCGGACGAACTTCACTACGTTCCTGTTCCCAACTCCGATTGGCGCGTCGCTCTCTGGCGATATCTTCCATCCCAAAAGGTACCGATATAGACATGTATCATACGTATAGGTGTATTTGTATACGTATTAATCTATTATCATGTTTATACACTTACAGGCACCAAAGAGGAACCATCCTCTGCTTTTATTGTCTGGGATTGGGACCAATGCTGTTACATACGATCTTTCCCCTAAGGTGATTTTGATTAGGGTTTAGTTATTTTTAGGCAAGATCTTATTGTGTACAAGTATATTGAATGGATTCTTGTAACACAAGTTTTGTATTTGGAAGCTAAACGTTTTATTTTGTTTCTGTGGATATTCATTTTTGTAGTGTTCTTTTGCAAGATTCATGTCTGGATCAGGATTTGATACATGGATTCTTGAGCTTCGTGGAGCCGGGTTGAGTTCTTTAAGTGTCGATACAAATCTTGGTAAAGGCATGATGATTTTCATATGGTAATGTTTGGTTGTGTAGATGTTATTTAACTTTCTGATAAATCCTGTTTGTTGGCCAAAAGAGAAACCGGGAGGGACGTTATCCACCTATAGCCAGCAGCGGATAGTCTCGAATCTATTGGAGAATTTCATAAGTGTATCTGAAAGGCTGGAAAATGTTCTTGATGGAGGTTGGTTGATTCATACTACTGTCGATTTAGTTTTGTTCTGCTAAGACCAGAGAAGAGAATCTTTGTCCAGTTACTGAGAAAGAACCTGCAGGTTCCAAAATCCTTGGGATGCAAGACCGTCTATCGAAGAGAGCAGGAGATTTCAAGCAGCGGCTTGAACTTATCCCTCATTACAATTGGGATTTTGATAACTATCTAGAAGAAGATGTTCTTTCTGCGGTGAGGTGACACCTCTTGTTTTTTTCTTCTGTAGAATTGAACAAAAAAAAAAACATGAATTTGACATTCTGTTGGAGTTATGTCTAATTATTATACGAAATGTGGTCTCAGATGAACTATGTAAGGACTCAAACCAAGTCAAAAGATGGAAAGTTGCTCGCAGTTGGTCACTCAATGGGTGGTATATTGTTATATGCCTTGCTCTCAAGATGTGGTAAGCTCTCTTATGCATCATATAGCCTGATGATTTCTCTTAAAATGTTATGCATTATCAGATTCTGGCTGAATCATGTTTCTTCACTAGGCTTTAAAGGAATGGATTCAGGTTTGGCTGCTGTCACCACTCTTGCATCGACATTTGACTATTCATCCTCAGGAACACTCCTCAAGTACCTATTACCCATGGCAAGTACTCGAGAACCAGTCACCACACTGTGTCACTCTCTAAAGAGGGAAATATGACTGAGAAAGTTATCTTAAATGTCATTCTGTTTCAGAAAGAGCCAGCACAAGCTATTAACCTGCCTATCATGCCGATTGACACAATGCTCGCTATGGTTCACCCTCTCATGTGTCGTCCTCCATATGCTTTGTCTTGGTTAACTGCTAATATCTCTGCTCCTCAAATGATGGACCCTGAAGTGATTGAGAAGCTTGTTTTGAACAGCTTAAGTACAAATTTCTTAACATTGTCTCAAACTTCTGCACATATTTAATACTAGGCATATTCGCGATAACCATGACGTTTTTCCTGGAAATAAAACAGGCACAGTACCAGTTAAGCTTCTCTTGCAGCTAACAACAGCTGTGGACCACGGTGGGCTGCGTGATAGAACCGGTACTTTCTGTTACAAGGATCATATCAGCAAATCCAATGTGCCTATCTTAGCTCTTGCAGGGGACTGGGACATAATCTGCCCTCCTGATGCTGTATACGGTAGTATTCTACAACATATTTTTACCGCAAATTCAAGATTTCCTTCACTTGGTGTAATCAATAACCAGTGTGCTATTATGGTGTTGAACTGATGAGCAGATACTGTAAAGCTGATTCCAGAACATCTAGCTACTTTCAAAGTTTTAGGGTCACCCGGAGGTCCACATTATGGCCACCAGGATCTAATCTCTGGTCGATCGGTATGTATGATCAATATCTCTTCCTTCATTGTTACAAGTTATATCGGTTTTGTATTCACCATTTCATTCTCCATACAGGCTCCGAACGAAGTATATCCTCTGATTACTCGATTTCTTCAACAACATGATGAGATTTAAGATCAACGAGAGTTCAAATGGATTTTGGTTCTTGTTTCTGTACATAAAACATTCCATACATACTCTTATAAGTATACAAATCTTCACACAGTTAGGAGCTTATTATACTTCCAACTCACAAGCACTGTAGTAGAAATTAAACTCAAATGATACCTTTCAAATTGATCTCGTGTATGTGTAGATTACACTACAGATTCACGATGTTACTTGCACGTAACAATCTCATCATTTTCATGTGACTAATATAAATACTAGATCTACCTAACATTTTTGTAGTCGACGACCTAATTATCACCAACAAAAGATGAACAAACCCACACGCAATTGTGGGGTTCACAATGTCTCCCAGACTTTTCCATAGGTAATACAAAGGTCTCAACAGTTTGTTTCTCAGAAAAATAGCAATCATGAATAAAAAGCCAAAAAAAGAATCTTAACATAAAATAGTGATTTGGTTTCAATCCCGAAATCAAGAATCACATCACAGGAAGAGATAATATCTATATCTAAGACTTATCATGCGGCATCGTTTTACAGACGGGACAAGAGTTCTTCCTCACTAGCCATTGTTTCACACAATGGATATGGAACCTGTGCCCACAAGGTAATTTCCCTACCTCGTCCTTTGCCTCATACTCGTCCTGTCAATAGACAAAACATGAACATTCTTTAAGAACAACTCTGTTTTCTCACCAATCTAAACATGAGTTTCCACAAATAATTCCTTGAGCAATGAAGCCAAATCTGGACTTACTTGACAGATGATGCACTTTCTATCTGCAACTGGTGCATCTAAACGGAATGGTTTAACTTTCTGGAGACAGCTTTTGATCTGTTTTTCATTTAGTCCAGTGTTCACATGACCAATTCTTTCACCAAGCTCCAAAAGTTGCTGTTTTTAAACAACAAAACAAACACAACACTCAAGAACCTAGAGACACTGAGGCTCAAGTGGTGGAATTGCTCGAAAGGCACCTACCTCGTATGTCATGTTATCAACATTGAGCCTCATGTCATGGAATTGATCGAATGAGCTTAATACTCCTCCCATCACAAAACCATTCTGCATCATCATCATCTGCAATGAAAATATACATATTGGCACAAGCTCCATATGAAACTTAAGTCAAAAGCAACACTCTACCTCAGCGAGTCCATCAGGGTAAGACTGTCTTAGATGACGATGATATCTATCAGTCTGTTCAGACTGCGATGTCAAAAAAGCCGAATCAGAATCAAAGTAAGGATTAGATTCTTGATTGAGAGATCGTCTTGGAAGAAGAGAAGAACCCTGCATTGTAACAGTTGAGTTAAACAACAAAAAAAAATCCAAACCTCATATTGAAACTACTACAAAACCTTGATCAGCTCAATCAAAAGAGTCAGAAGTTAAATCCCAAACAAGAAACAGTGTTAAAAACCTTACGTTACTCCACAGAAACTTGAGATATAATATCACTTACCAGAGTAGACCAGTTAAATGAAGAATGAATAACGAAGTTCTATATATATTATCAAAGAACAAAGCCTAATTTTGCTACAGATAAGAAAAAGACGATAAACCTAAATCAAAACGAAAAAACCCTAATGCTAACTAATAGATAGAGGCAAATCAAATATTCTTAAGGATATTATAAACTAACATATTTACAACTAAATTAAACATTTAAGCAAATTTTCAATATTTCTTTTAGATATTCAAAACCAAAAATCAAATTAACACAGAGACACGCAACGAATAATAAAAATGGAAACTTTATGAAACCAGAAAAATGTAAATGTACCTCTCTCTGATTATTACTGCTACTATTGGTTTTATCTCCATCGATTTTTCGTCTCACCGGAATATTCCTTCTCGGATGATCTGACACGACGGTGTCGCCGACGACAGCATCCGTTGAAAACCCAACTCCAGGTCCACACCAAACATCAGGAATCGCTGCGCAAGCGACGCTACTACTACTAGCTTCGCTCAAGATCTTAATCGAACCACCATTGTAGCTACTACTACCTTTGTTCTTGTTCTTCTTCTTCGTCTTCTTAATTTTGAAATTGCTCGCATCCCAATCCGCGGAGCAGCGAATCACCGCCGGGACTGAAACTTGCTGAGATGCGGAGGTTGTGCAGCCCAAGCCACGAAACGACGCCGTTTGGGGTTTCTTCTTTATGGTTTCTGGCAAGAGGAAGAAGGAAGACATGGCGGATTTAGAGACGCGGCTAGGTTTGGGGAATAGAGGTTCGTCGGCGGTGGAAATGGGTGGGAGATTTCGATGATTCCTAGGTCGTTGGAGTCTGATGTGTTGGCCGATTGTTGTTGAAGAAGATGAAGAAGGCTCCGCAGAAACTGGCATTGTCTTCTTCTTCTCTGTGAGAGAGAGAAAAAAGAGAGAGAGATAGAGAGATAATGGAGACACAGGGCGCGGAAGAAGGTTAGTGAAAGGGCTTTCTTAAGTTGGATTAGTGAAACTAATTTAAGTAATTAGTGCGTTAGCTAATCAAAATCCACTTTCTAGTTTGTGTTTGAACTTTGAAGTCTACAAGTAGGCCTGGGCGTTCGGTTAACCATTCGGTTTCGGTTCGGTTACGTTCGGTTTCGGTTAGTTTGGATATGGTAATAAGAAAACCATTCGGATATCTGAAGATCTTCGGTTCGGTTCGGTTTGGATATCTTTCTGTTCGGTTCGGTTCGGTTATTAAATCGGTTAACCAAAAATTAACCGAAACCGGAATAACCGACTAAAAACCGAAATAACCAAAAATTGACCAATAACCGGCATAGAACTCAAGTAAAAAAACAGACGGATTCACAATTTACAAAGATGCAAATATGGTCCATACTTTCCAGAATGTTAAAACACCTGATTCACAACTTACATAATAAAAAGAAGAACATACTAGTTCTAACTAGTCAAGCAAAAGAGATAAGAGAAAAGTGTCAAAGCACATTAAGCCGAGGCATTAGTAGAAAAAGTGTCAAACCACACATTAAGCCGAGATAAGAGAAAAAGTGTCAAAACTCATTGAGGCATTTCATCAAACACTTGATAGACCAAAATTGATAAAATCATAAAATCATCATCCCAAAGATTAAAACCAAAAGAACATATTTAATAGTCACAAAGTTGCACAAAAACAAGACAAAACAAACAGATCTTTAACATAAACTTAGTGCTAAGAACTACAAAGAGCTAAACAACTTATGTGAAATGACAAAGACAGAATAAATCATAAATCCATGGCTAATTAAGAGAGAAAATTCAGAGAAAGAGAGGATTCAAAGCTTTACCTTCGAAGATGACTGAGGCGAAGATTGATATGGAGTTGATGTCTCCAGCTTTAGCTATTTATAATACTAGGGCTACTGTCTTAAAGTCGAAGTCGGGAAAGGAAAACCAAACGTCCTCTATACATATATGATTGAAGTCGGAAAACCCAAACGTCCTCTATACATATATATATATATATATATATATCAAATATATGTATACATATGCTTCGGTTATCTTTTGGTTATCGGTTACTAACCGAAACCGAACTTTGAGACATATAATATCCAACCGATTATTTTAAGCTATCCAAATCCGAACCGAACCATGTTTTTCGGTTCGGTTCGGTTCGGTTAATCGGTTAGCGGTTTTTTTGCCCAGGCCTATCTACAAGTAACTAAATTAGATATTTTTCTTTTTCACATGTCACAGACTCACATGACTATGTGTGGTTTATACTTTACTTTAGAGTTTTAGCACTGTTGCTATGTTTAAAAATTTGAGGTAAGTGAGGGTAAAATAGGTATTTGGCTATTCACTCAGTAGATTCTCACCAGTCTTTGTAAGAGGTGGACCCCTCTGTTTTTTCTTACTTCCTATCAAAGTATCAAGATTTGACCCGATTTGAATAATTCTTTTTTTTTCTTTTGTTTTGGGTTCACTTTTGTTCAGCAACGAAGATAGATTTGCGGAAATTTTATTGTCTTTTGCTTGTATAATAAATAGACAAGAAACATTAGAGGATCACAACTCACAAGTCATAACAACAAGTTAGTATATTTTTGTTTATACTGCCACAAAATTGTACTATATCTGTATATTTTATACATAGCCAAACACAAGTATCCAAAGAATATTGGTCCGGATTTGCTGGATCGAGATTAGAGGGATAATAAAAGTGATAAATCGTCGAGAGTGTTTGTGTTTGGTGCGTCACATAAGTGATTATAGTCCAAACCAGAGTCTGAACAAAAAAATTTCTCAACTCTACGTCAAATTTTATGATTTTTTTCTTTCCAGATTTAGTTTACTTGGTGGTACTTAAAAAAGAAAAACTAACATTAGAGTAAAATCATACTCCGAAATATATATATCATTGAGCGAAAATTGAAGTTTGTGCTAGATTGGGCTGGGCCTGAATGGGCTGTTCCATCAACGACGATGAAAACGGACAGGTCAATTCGGGCCGATCCGGTCTGATCAATTATGAAAACCAGAAACGAAGAAGAGCGGTTAAAGTCTGTTAACAGATTAAGAACTTATGGGTCTTGACTCAAACCCCTAATTCTCTGATAAACCCTAGTCTTGAGGCAAATCCCATGAGACGATTTCTTCAAAGAGTTCCCACTTTGTTGGCTCGAAATTTCCTTCACTCGCCCGCCAATTTCCGTCATTCGAACATCAACCCTCGTGTTGTTGTTGTTCCTCTCTTCGAACGAGCTATTTCCCGATTCGTCTTCTTCTCTTCCGAGTCGGACTCGGCGCGTGGTTTCAAAAACGACGAGGTTCTTTCTAAAGAAGGTGACATTTCTTGAATTCAACTTCTTTGGTTTGTTCTGATGAAAATGTATAATTTTGACTTTTGAATGAAAAATGAAGAGAATTTTGCAATGACGGAGTTAGCTGATTTGTGATTCAATAAGCGCATAAATTTTCATGTGTATATTCAAAATTGCTTATAATATATTGTATGTTGCTTTTTCAGAGCTGAAAAAGAGAATTCAAAGCTTTTTGGATGATGGAGATGAAGATTCAATTCCTGACTTATTTGAGGCAATGATGATTAGGAAGTTATCAGGGAAGCACGATGATAGCGACGATGAGGTGATGGAGGAGGTACGTAAGTATCCAGTTAACGATGCACATAAGGTCGATGAAACTGACTCTGATATCGAGAGTGATGGCCATGGTGATTCGTCTGATTCAGATATCGAGACTGATGGCCTGAGAGATGGTGATTCGTCTGATTCAGATATAGAGAGTGACGGCCTTGGTTTGAGAGATTGTGATTCGTCTGATTCCGATATAGAGTTTGATGGCCTGAGAGATGTTGGCTTGTCTGATGTCAATATCAAGATTGATGATGGCCTGAAAGCTAATCGCTCGTCTTATTCTGACTCTGAAAGTGATTAACATGGTAAGTTTTCGATTTCCGGTCTCTTATTTTTGGTCACATTTTGCAATTTCTAGTTGTATAACTTGATTAAAGAGATATACATATTATTTAGTATACGAGAGATTTTCTAACACGGTGCCTGTTTTGTGTTTTCATAACTTCTTGTTAGAGACTGTTTGATTATCTTTAAGTATGTGATTTCTTTGCTTAATCTTGGTTTCGGGCTTTGTTTACTGTATCAATTATGTGCAAAGTATGAAAACCTCTGTGGCTGATACCACAATTCAGAATATGGATTCTAAAATAGTTGTCTGAGTAGACTTAATAGATATTGCAGCTTTATCTTCTTTTATTCTATCATGGCCTGATATATGTTTAATTCTAACATTGTGATCAATGAACTCTAATTGCTCTTGGGTATGGGTTTTAGACTTATGCACTGCATTGAAGATTATGCAACTGCATAGTGAATGGAAACAGACCAGCTTTTGGTCCATGTTCGCTGTAAGTTCCGACTTTCGAATAGAATTAGAAATTAGAGTCTTATTTCGTACTGAATTAAAATATAATTTATGAAGGTGTTCTCTTTTCTTTGTTTAAGTGTCAACAAGTTCATAAACCTTCACTGGGGTTAGCCGAAAGCTGACATCTATGTTGGTTACACGTGGTTTCATAACTTCTCCCATAGGTGTTTTTATGCTTTGTCCGAGCATTTAAAAAAAAAACTATAATCTCTTTTAGACATATCGAGATCTCCTGCAACCACTAACTCTCATTTGAGTAACGTGACTCACTCAAAGCCATCTTCTTCTATAAATAGAACGAGAGAAACCCATTTTAAACTCCAAACCAAATAGATTCTTCTTCTTCTTTCTCTAACTTAGAAAGACAATGAAGGGTTCTTGTGCAAAACCAGTGTTGTTCACTTGTGCAATCTTTCTTATTCTCATTGTTGCTCAAGAAAATAGAGTCGCTGCATTAGAGCCATGTGATCCTATGAAGTTGAGCCCATGCTTGGACACCATAACGAAAGGGTCTGAGCCATCGGAACTGTGTTGCACAAAGGTGAAGGAGCAACAGCACTGTGTCTGCCAGTACTTGAAGAACCCTAACTTCAAATCTTTCCTTAACTCACCAAACGCCAAAAAGATCGCCACTGATTGTCATTGTCCGTATCCCAAATGCTAGTCTCAGTATTTCTTTCTCATTTTTCGAAGTTCTGTTTCTTGCTTTCAAGATCCAGGAAAGCGCATCATTGATGGTTTTTCTACTACAAGTTTCTTACTCTTGAGTTTTTGGCTTTAATTAATAATGTGTTTATCATCAATGATTAAACTTACCATGTTCGAGATAATCCCACGAGTGAAATCTTGCTTCTTCTATATGTATGATTATGTTTTTAAGAAATTTCGAATAACTCCACTATCGTAAGCTAGTGAAAGGTTCCGATTTCAATGATAACATTACAAAATTAGTCCCTAAAATTGGATGCATTTTTGTCAAATTGAACCCTGATTAAAATTTTGTTTAGAGACTTGGATTATATTAGAACCGGCGATTTTAAGCTAACCGACCGATTTTATACGAACCAGTTAATATACTATGAACCGGCCAAAGGTTTATTTTCTTAAAAAAAAACAACCCTAGATTTATATTTGTTTGCCCATTATCGCCTTGTCTTCGTCTTCTTCGATCACGAGATCGAGAATCGCAGAATCTCTCAAGCTCTGAGATCTCATTCTTCTCTCCCAGACTCGACGCGGTTCTTCGTCTCCGTCGATTAATCGGTTCGTTCGTTCCCTTAAAACATTTTTCCGATCCAATGCATCTCTTGATCCCTCGGCAAGTCTCCGATTCACACTTTAGGGGTTTCCACTCTACGCACATCCATAGAGATCTGTACAAGAATAGATATTTATAACAAATAATAATAACTTGAATCGTTTCCGAAATTTGATTTTTTTTTTGTTCTGGATAAATGCTGGTGGTTTCAGAGAGTATGAATCAGGAAGCAGCTGAAACAGCGAGAGAGTCGCTGGAGCTAGTGTTTCGGATGTCCAACATCTTGGAGACGGGGCTTGATCGACATACTTTGTCTGTTCTTATAGCTCTTTGTGATATTGGTCTTAACCCTGAGGCTCTCGCTACTCTCGTCAAGGAGCTTCGCAGAGATTCTGCTACAACAACAACAGCTACGGTAGATTAATAATAAGAAGATAAGCAATTGTCATATATGCTTGTTTTTAGCAGATGAAGGATCAGTTTTTTTTCCTCTTTAAACTTCAATTTCGTTCTGCCATTGATGTGTAAATTAGGATTGGTAATGGTAAATGAATAGAGAGTTTCAGAGACAAATGGTATGTATGATCATCTTTTGCATTCTATTGTTGCCACTTCACTCTTTATTCTTGCTACCGTTTGATCAAATCGTTATAAGATCATTATAATCGACCAGTTTTCCGGTTTTTACTCGTCAAATTTGATCTACCTAGTGTGATCTCTGGAAAAGCTCGGCTTCGTTCTAACTTGTAATTCTCATCTAATTTTGGAAAGTTTAAATTCCCAACTTCGGCAAAAGAGTAAGAACTCTGAAGAGCATCTCTTGAATCAAAGTGATTTCCCTTATGATCAGCTTAGAGACACAAAGGCTACTCATCCCCACTCACTGCTTTTGAGTGGCTTTTTTTCTCTAAGTGAATCACAAAGTTACCTCGTATTCTTGGTTTCCTTCTCATAACTGAAATGCTTAGTGGAATGATAGAATATCGAAATATAAAAAATAATCACAAAATGTTCAAAACCAAGTATTTTTGAAATATTGGCTTTTTCTTTTTTAGTCAATACATATACAACATAATAAATTTTCTAAAACGTGAAAACGTTAAAATTTGTGAATGGTAAAAACAACGTTTTCATAGAACGTGAAAACGTGAACAAATGGTATACCATTCAACGAAAAATATGAGGCTAAATATTTCACACTTCTATGTACAATGATATGATCCTCATATATAGAATACAGGTTTTTTCAAGTAGTAGATTAAAACCTTATTTAGAAAGAGTCCAATCACGTCCAATGCACTATGGTATGTCTACCAATACTAACGTAGATGAGGATTTAGAAAGGGTTGATATGGTTCTGAGACGAAGATCCGGTAAAACATATATTGAATTCCGCTTGAGTCGTTATATACCCTTCGTTTACTATCTCCAAATTGTTTGTAGTTCTCTCTTGAACATATCCGTTTTGTTGAGATGATCTATTGATTTCGATGTTGTCGTAATGGCCCGCAACATATTGTTGGTCCAAATTATCACCTATATAATTTTAAAATATAGTTAGTATACTATATAATCAACGATGTTTTAGCAATTATAGAAAAACAGAAATGGTGTTTATGTCGACTATATATATTTTAAAGTACCTTGTGTCAAAAGAGCAGCCTCGTTCGCTGTTCCTTCGCCCACTTCTAACAAGTTTCCTTTTGAGTAAGCATCTCGAACTAAGTTCTTAACATAGGGCTGCAATAAAATATTAACCATAGACGAAATATAAATACATCTTCTAACAAATAATTAATTATAAATCATTGAGCTATCGATAATTGCTTTCATAACTTCTTTCAATACCTGATTCAGGGATTCTTGACTAGAGAGAACATGACCATCGATAAGTGCTTTCATGACTTCGCATATCGGGTTCAAAATCATGAAAAAATTCGGTCCTCTAGAAATGTATAACTTATTTCCCAAAATACACTCTCTAGCATGTTTCGATGTTACTTCCCACTTTTTATCAGACATTCCAGGGCCCAAAATCTGTACACAAACAAACAAATTAGCAAACCCCCCCTATTAGTTCTCTAATGATTAAAAAGTTTAGGGGTCAAATATAATAGGAATAAGATAATAATTTAAACCTGACGGAGTTCGTCGACGTCAACGACGGATAGTTTCAAAAAGTCTTGGACAGTGTTGATGTGTTTAGAGGAGAGCTTCTTGTGAAAGGCCCCATCTTTGCCTATCTTCTCTAGCCGCCACACTTCGTCTTCTAACATTGGTGGGTGATGTTTCTTGTACACTTCACCAACCACAAGTTGTACAAAACAAAACTATTTAGAATTGTATTCAATTTCTAGTTTTCTACTAGATATATATGTATCTACTTTATATATATCCGCTTTATGCATGTGTTTGTTGAACCCACTAGATTAGGATTTGCGTGTTATAAGATTCGAAAATATATAGACTATAGAGTATTTATTAATAAGATATAAGCATTGACCTAAGACTTTAGGCTATTGTATAAAGTGGCACAGTCGTTAGCACACGGTTCACATCGAAAATACTTTTAGTAGTTTTTCCCTAAGAAAAATAAAAGTGAAGTTACAAAAATTGTGTGTATATAAAGACAAAGCAACCATAATTAATATTTGTAGACAAAACATATCATGACAAGATACAACAATTTTGTTATACCCAAATATATAGTTTTATATTTCTTTACTAGTATTTAATTATAAAAACTAAGATTTAAGAATATAAAAAAGGATAAAACCAAAAACATCTAGATAGATTGATATGTTGATCAATTTTGAAAACGAAATTATGCAAGTAAAATTTTGACGAAAGTAAAATATCATTTTAATGGATTTCTGATGCACATGTGTTGCATATATAAATCAATATCTTAAGGGTATATGTATGATTGATAGTAGTAGGCTAATCCATAAGATGCCATATATGGTCAGGTCAAAGATATTTGAAACTAGTGATATGTTACTATCACATCCCTAGTGGAGTAGTGCATAATGACTAAAAGCACAAAACTCATTATATATGATGCATAGATTTATTTGTTATATATTCATAAATTTTCTAGTTAAGGTAAAATAATTAGTAATTAAGAAAAATAAACTTACATTCTCCACGATGATCTCTAACAACAATCGCTTCAGTCATCGCTTCACAAACCGTAACGCCTTGACCGCTACTCCCTTTCGCAACTTTCGCACCGATTCTAAACTTACGGCTACGAATCCAACTCGAATTATCTGTGAACTCAAGCTCTCCGATCGTTGCAACGCCGTTCCTCACCGTCACACTTACTTCTCCAGCAAGTAACGGCCGTTTCCCATCTCTTTCTTTGACGATGTTACTCTCAAACTCATCACTAGTCCATTTATCACCCGAAGGAAAATCTCCGTGAAGAGCAACGATGTCTAGTTTGATCGAACGGTCGAGATTCACCGGAATGTTTGAATCATCAACAAGGATAATCTCAAGTGGATTGTTGTCCACGTCACTGATTTTACTCCCGGTGAATATTGGTGTACTTAAGCTCTTACGGAACATTAGCTTGAATGTCGGAGTAGACTCTTCCGGAGCTTCGATACGGAAAGACGATGACCGAGAATATCGGAATCGTTTACTAATTCCATATTCCACTTCTTGTCTTACCTGGTCACGTCACCAAAACGAGTAGAGTTAATTATAATATACTCTTATCTGGTTTATATTAACAAATAATTTGATATTTTTATCACACAAATTAAACAATACTATATACTAATATATGTCTATTATATTTGTTGTTAATAGACATATTTGATTTTGTTTTGAGAATCTAAAACAACTCAATAATTCACGAAACAAAATCATGTCTAAAAAGATATTATTTTTACGTAGGCCAATATGTAGATCTTTTAAATGCTAGTAACATATATATATGTGTGCGTGTGTGTATATGTATGTGTGTGGACAATTCTTTTGTCTTTTATTTCTAGATATAGTTGATTATTGAAATGTTAGGTTAGAGAGGTCTTGTTATTAATGCTATAAAGATTTATAACTTTGTATGTATTTAGTACTATATATCTTAATGGATCATAAAGTTATGATATACTAATAAGTAATAACGTATGTGTATATATATGATATATAAGAATAATGCAACTATACATGCATATGTGTTGTACATAAAAATTATAGTATTAGCAACAGGATCGAATCTTTCTTATTTTATCAAGTTCCAACTCGAACACTAGACATCGTCAATAATAGACTCGTATATTTATTGTTACACTTGCTACTTTTAGTATGTTTAGTTGATTAATTAAACATGGTAAATATGTAACTCTAATTATTCTCAATTCCAAATTTTGAAAATATCAATAATATATCTCTACTTCTCTATATCCATGAGTTATCAGTTGTAAAGTATAGATATGCGTATGAATCTAGCGCTACTTAACATACAATATAGACGACATTAGGACATGTATTTATAAATAACAAAATAAAAGTGGAATTATAGTATACTTACAACTTTTCTAAGAACGGGCTCTAGGGCTGAAGAAAAGCTCTTAAGGGTGTTTTCTGTGATCAATGCTCCAAACACACTGGAAATTGGCCGGCAAGAAACAAAAAATAAACAAAAGTTTGTCAGTCAAGAGAACAGAAAATTCAAGAGTAGTAAGATCTAAAGAAGAAATTATTTATATGGATAAGAGAGAGGGTAAATAGAACATATACATCAAATACATATCATATGTATATATATATATGTGTGTGTGTGTATAATATGTGATAAAAAAAGGATTGAACAATGAACATGTTCCAAACAAAAATTAAGATTATAGAAATGATTCAGTATAAGAAAAAAGAATGAAATTTCTGTGAGGAAAATTACGAGGCAAGGGATGGTACAGATTTAATCCGTTTCTCGGACTTATTTTCTTGGTCGGAATCAAGATCTTGGAATAACCTCTTCCCTGCCATGGAATTGGTCTGGTGAGTTAAGAGAGCTAGAAAGAGAGGGAGGGAGAGCTTAGATCAAATCTAGGTTTTGTAATGTTTTGACATAATCTAAATACGGCAATGACATTTATATAGTTTTAGTCTTTAGTCTCACAAAAACAAAAAATAAAAAAGAAATAAAGAAAGTTCGAAGAACGACAAAGGAAACAACCTGGCAGCATCCAAAGAAGTCTACTAATCTTTTTATGGCGTCATAAATAGGGAGACTTTTGACGTCAACTCCTAGATTGAAAGCTTCCCCTGTTGACAAGTGGACGGTTCCGATCTTCTCATCCGATTTGGATTCAGATCTAACGGTTGATATAAAGCTCGATCCATATGCCACATGATTAATTCTTGTGAGAGAGCCCTACGAGTGAGAGTATACGATAGATCTGGTCCGTTCTTCAAAGAATTTTTGTTCTTTTCTTTATCTTAAGAATAATTAACACTATTTGATATCATCATATCAACATATTTATTTATGAAAAATCGGTTGTCTAAAAAATTCCTGTTTTTTTTTCTCGAACCTACTTAGAAAAATTATGAAAATCAGAGAAAAAGATAGGTTCAGATTTGTTTTCTAAAGTTTATGTCAAAAAAAAGGCAAAGTATGCAATAACCTGAACTTCTTAGTTTTGGTTAGTCTCGTCCGACAAATACTGTATGTTTTATATATAACAAACTGTTGTGAACTGTGTCCTCTCATTAATAGAATAAGGGATATATATACAATGATAATAGCAGGATACATAGAATAAGGTAAAACCCTAATGGGCCATGGGCCGGTTATGGAGTCCATCCATATGGTTTATAACACTCCCCCTTGGAAGACATAACCGTGCCCGATACTAAATCGGGATCTCTATAATGCGCTGGGGAATGTTGCCTCATTAAAACCTTACCAGGAAAACCCAGTGGGACAAAACCATGGTGAAGGAAAAAGAGTACAACACGCATTACTCCCCCTGATTTGAGCATCACTGTAGATCCTTAAGTCCGCGCATCCCGATCTGATGAATGAGCTTCCGGAACATTGAAGTCGGCAATGATTTGGTGAATAGGTCGGCTGAATTCTCACTTGACCGGATCTGTTGAACTTTGACCTGACCGTCCTTCTGTAATTCATGAGTGAAGATGAACTTAGGCAGAATATGCTTCGTTCGATCCCCTTTGATATAGCCATCCTTTAGTTGAGCAATACAGGCTGCGTTGTCTTCAAATATGATGGTCTTTGATGTAGTAGTAGTAGTAGTAGTAGTAGTATTAGTAGTAGTAGTAGTAGTAGTAGTTGTGCCTTAAGGAAGGCTGCCTACGTACCCTTGGAAGGGATCAAGCCACACGTAGTTCCTATTCATTGACCATGCCATAATCTGATCTTATGAATAACCTGCATCAGCAAATCAAACTAAACCAAAGCAAACTGGATCTTCTTTGGTTAGATCAGTATAGAATAAACCCAAGTAAACAACGCAGGAAGAATAAACTTTAAAATTTAACCAAACCTTCCTTTAAACCTTTCCAGTGCCTTTGGGTTGATCATGAACTAAATTTAGACAGGAGACTCACGGCAAAACAAATGTTTAGTCTAGTATGTCTAGCAAAATTTATTAGAACTCCTATGGCACTGAAGTATGGCATTTCTGGACTGAGTGGATCACTATCCAATCTGAGGCTTCTCACCACCATTGGGCCTGGTCAATGGGCGGGTCTGGTCCTTATTAAATTTCCTTGAGTACTCTTTCAGTGTATGCCATTTGATGCACAAGGATTCCATTATTCACGTACTCAGGTTGTAATCCCAAACAGAACTTAATTATTGCCTAGGTCTTTCATTTGAGATTCTTTCTTTAGATATACTCAACTGTTTGGGCGATTACCCAAAGGTTTAAATCATTCATATACACTTCTATGATTACAAATCCTTTGTTTGCAAACTTCTTGATAAAAATACATGGACTGATCGGATCGTTTTTATAGCCTTCTCTGATGAGATATTCACTTAACCGGTTATACCACATATGTCCGCTTTGTTTCAGTCCATATAAGGATTTGTCCAGCCTTATGCAGTGCTGTTCTCGAGAATCTTTCTTATCTTTGAGCTCAATACCCTCTGGTAATCTCATATATTATCCAGTGGACTTATATAAATATGCAGGCATTACATCCATTAGCCGCAAATCTTTCTCTTTTATATAGCCAGACTTAGCAAAGATTTAAATGTCTTAGCATCCACCACAAGGGAGAATATCTCCTCTATTTCTGGTCTTTGTGTGAATCCTTGTGCGACAAGCCGTGTCTGATATATTACGCTTTCACTATGTTTATTTCACACAATCACAAAGACTCATTTGTCCCACTGGCTTTACATTGAATGGTGTCCTTTGTATTGGACCAAACACATTCTTCTTCTTAATGATTCTTAGCTCCACGTTTTATGGTCTTGTACCATTTTAATCAATCATGTCTTTGAGTGCACTCTAGTATAGACGTGGGCTCCTGATCCTCATTCATTTCAGTTGCTACCTTGTGTGCAAATATTTTATCATTGATGTCGACATCTTTTCGGTTCCATTGTATTCTAGACATGATATAGTTTATAGAGATCTCTTTACACCTTCAGGACCTTGAGGTTTGGCGTCCCAAACCTCATTGATTGGTACCTTAGGGTTATGTCTATTAGCCGGCCATGTCTATGGTTTCTTGAACCTTCTCGGTTTCCCTTGCACCTTTCTTTGATTTCCGAGGGTTCTTGTCTTTGGAACCTTTTGGGTCTACCATGTTTCTTACGTGTTGTAGCCTCTGTAGCAACTTGATTGTGTTCCTTGTGAACATCAATACGTACTGGTGCATTACAAGCTGGTATGTACGATTTTGTTACTCTCTTTGGGTCATTATAGGAATCTTGGCAATTGTTTTAGCTAGCTTTTGCAGATATATAGTCTTTTGGATCTCTGATGGAGTCCGAGGATCTTGCCATGTGAAGGATGTTTGATTCCATGTAAGTTCTTTGACCAGCTTGTTAGTCTCTTCACCCAGTGTTGGGAAAACGGATTCATTGAGATGACAATCCTTGTATATGGCCTTTGGCTCGAGATACTTAATGATGGTGAGAGAATCATTTTTAACGTATATTCCCATCCCCTTTTGAGGTCTCATCATTTGCTCTCTGTGGTGGTGCAATGGGTACATAGACTGAACACCCAAATGTCTTAAGATGGGAAACGTCTGGCTCATGACCCGTTAGCAATTGGGATGGGGAATATCTATGCTCACTAGAATGGCCTGATGCGTATAAGCTCTTGTTGCATGTAATATTGTGTGTCCCCAAGCAGCTACTGTCAGTTCAAGTATGGACATGTGCCACAGGTTATACTACTCTCCCCCTCATGGACATACTGTAGCCATAAAATGCTTTAGACATAATTTACCAGCATTATCTAGACATATAGTCTTAAGTATGTGGGCTCACAGACTTATGGTCTGGGCCAGCAATCTAGCAAACACCAAGTTTCTAGTTGCTTTGACTGGTGATGACCTTAGTATGGGTTTCCCTTGTGTACATGCTGCACACGTGAGGTCCTTAAGGAGTGTGCCCTTTTGATTTTAATATCAGCTTTACGCATCATGTTAGAACCAGGCTGGCCAAGCCGGTCATGCCATTAGTGAATTTCTCAGTAAACCCTTTTGTTTACTGTATTAGCCTCTATCATATTGACCTTGGCATAGTAAAGGTCTATGACGCGGGTATAGTCTCTAAGACCTTCTCATGGTCTTGGGTGCTCTTAGTAATATATGGGAATCCTTTGTTCCCTTCACCCTTAGTTTCAATGTGGAAACCATTCAAACACATTTCTTTGAAACTCAACAAGCCCCTTTGAGCTAGGTGAATATGAAGCATCAGAGGATGCGTGCCCTTGGGAATATGGGCCTGCCATGGGCCTACCCTTAGCCTTCACTAAATTTAGCTATACCCGCAATTTGGCTAATGAACCATGTCTTTAGATATTTCGTTTATTGAATTCTCATAATCATCTATCTCATGGTCGAAATCTTCTTCACCATCGTGATGAACTAAATGAGCTTCTTGATTCTTTTCAAACTCTCTTGATAGAGATCAACGAGATGCTTAGGTGTCATGCACGTCTTAGTCCAATGGTTTCCCCATTCCTCATCAGTGGCAAACAAGTTTATTTGAGTGAATGTGGTTTGGGTATACCGTGGCCTACCTCGATTACGACCAAAGTCGGGTCGGTGGCCTTAACCATATGAATGGTTTCCTTGATCATATAAATTATAATTTCCACTTCTACCACGTCCATTCCATTTACCATGACTGTGGCCATGATACTTATCTCTTTGGACGTGGTTAGACTCTTTAGTCTCTTTAGGCTCTTTAGGCTCTTCAGCCCAACGGGCTTCTGATAATGGGGTAGGACCAGGAGGTCTCATTTCACTATTTATAACTCATTGTTTTGCTCAGCAAGTAGCATATCAGAATCAATGTTCTCATCACGGTTTCTCCAAAGCCTCACTCCTTAGCACTCTCTACAGAGGAGTCCTCCCCAAAAACAAGAGTTTAGACTTGCATATGTGGTAAAAAACCTTTTTCACGATATTGTTGCTGAGGCAATATATTGTCTGTGTGAAAGGTCGAGAATGCTTTCTCTAGCAAGTCATTCTCAGTAACTTCCTCACCACGGAATCTCAGTATTGACACTATTTTAAATAGTGCTGAGTTATACTCATTCATGGATTTGAATTCCTGGAATCTGAGATTCTTTCGATCGAATCTTAATAGTGAGGTACTGATTTTAAGACTCTCATTGAGGTGATGGCGTATGTTAGTAATCGCCTTATATCTTTCTCTTCTGGTGACATTGTTTCCTTCCATAATAGATTCACCAAGCCCTTTTTCCTTTAGGACAATCTTAGTGTCCAAAGCCCATTTTAAATAATTGTCACCAGAGGCATTGAGTGCCGTGTATTCATAATAGTTGATTTCTGATATCTATAATATATAGAGTTAAATGAGAACTCATGTAATCGGTTAGACCAAGTCATGCGGTATTTGAGACCGAGCCATGCTTGTCTTCAGCAAGTGTTTTCTAAACAATCATGTTATATATATATATATGGATGAAATCAACCCTAGAAGATTGATCTAGTATGCAACAACCAAACAATCGGATCATACTAGATTAGGATATTAGGATTTCACGGTTAAGTTTTAGGGTTTTAGCATCCGCGATTTATAGTACTAGGGTTTTTTCAAGGGTTTCGGTTTTATGTGTAGAATTTTCTATTTATGGAAACTTTCCTTATATGGAAACTTTCTATTTTACGAAACTTGTTGTGAACTGTGTCCTCTCATTAATAGAATAAAGAATATATATATATACAATGATAATAGCAGGATACATAGAATAAGGTAAAACCCTAATGGACCATAAGTCGGTTATGGAGTCCATCCATATGGTTTATAACACAAACCTCTTTTATATAGATAATTTTATTGAACTAATCTTTTAAGCAAATAAAAAGAAGGAAAGAAAGTCTGATAATAAACCTTTTTCAAAAAAAAAAGTCTGATAATAACCTTTTTTTGGTTTACATCGTTCTCCAAGATTATCCTAATAATTTAATAGCTATTATTAAAGCAGAAGAGAAAACAAACAATGGTTTTTGTCTGATATAGAAATGTATTGCGTTAAAGAAAATTAACAATATCCAAGTTCTTATGTGTTAATATAAAGTATACTATATAAAGGGGGGTCAAGTGAATGATTTCGACGAAGGTTCATTGAATTGATTTGTTCTTTTCGGGTAATTTCTTGTCGGGTGGGTTTCATTCAAATCTCAATCATCCTCTCAAAACTTGTCGTTCTTTTGCTTCAATCGACTCTGTTTAGTCTCTATCGAAAATCTTGCTTTTGATTAACTTTAGTATGTTTTTTGTTTTAACTTCAAAATATATTTGGTAGCGTGATAAAATTGTAATGCTTTGCCTCCATGATAAATTGTATGGTATTGTTACCATTGTCACATAGTCTTTGTCACGATGTTATTATTATCTCATACAGAGTAAGAAACATCTATTCAGTTTTGATAGAATCTAAACATGAATTGCCATCCACTTTTAGGGGTGGCCAACTCAAGAACATTATAGATTTTTTTTTTCTTTCTGAGTGTGTTAATTTGTACCTTTTTCATACTAATTTAACTTTTAAATAATTATGATATGAGTAAACCATTTTATAACTTTGTAATGATATTAAAAGTCAAGTTAAAAGATATAGGACTGCCTTTTTTTCTTGGAAGCAGCCTTTTGCAAAAAAAATTGTTACTATTGAGTATTGACTAAGCAACATTCTTTATATATCTAATTATATATGTATAATGTATGTATGTGTGTGTAATATTTCTGTATGTATTTGTAGAATCTAAAACATGATAGTGATATAATTTTACATATGTTCTATGCATAATTGTCCACCAAAAGTAGATTATCTTAAGTAAACATTTTGTCCACAAAATCATATGCTGGCTGGAGATTTTAGTTTCAGTTTCAGTCTAATTTTTTAAACATAATTTAGTACTTTAATTCGCAAAATAAAACGGCCGCGTACGGGACAAAACGGCCGTGTGAGTAAGCAATTATTAGCTACTAAATTTTAATAAAGTTTTTCGACATCAGTGCGTGGCTTAGTTTATATGAGCTCGAGCCATCTCTAAATCTTATCAATAAACAATCATTCATACTATTAGGTAAGTCGCGTAATTGAACAACGAATCACCTAATCAAACAACGAAAAAACAATCGTAAGGATTAATAAATTGTCAAATCATAAATTTTGGTAACTCTATATATTTACAAAATAAAATTATTTAGTAAACACGAAAGTCTTATCCACCTACTAAAAAAACCACCATGAACACTTTCATATGAAACATTACCGCGACAGTAAACCGATCTTTAGATCCGGTATACAAAATTTTGAAAATCTTCATAGCAATCTGACCACTCTCAACGAACTAACCATAATTCGATATAAATGACATTCTCTAATGAGTAATAAACATCACTTATATAGTTATCATGACAACTAAATGACAAATTATCTAATTACCTCTAGTTGGCTAGTCGAAATAGTGACATGATTTAAGTTCATTAGAAAATTTGGTGAATGGCTACTCGACAGCTAAAATCACCATGGGAATTAGTCGATTGGTAAAAGTCTGAATCAACTATTGGTTAAAAAAAAAAAAAAACTATCTGACAAATTTTGAAAACTCATCCCTAAGACCCTAATAGAAACATTGTTTACGTATATTATAATAAGAAGACGAAGAAGTTTTCGGATGTGAAAAAGAAGAAGATAAACAACTAAACAAGTTTTGTCATCAAGCATGCATCATGGAGTTGGCCTATACAAGGATGGCTACACTCGCTTCAAGCTATTGTTGGGTGAATTGTTCGGGATTCGGGACCAAGAAAGAAACACAAAGTATATTTGGGGGTCGGCAAACTTAGAGACCGTCACGTCACTACTTGAAACAGAAGCGAAGACACTTTTGAAAGCATTACAAAATGTATGGAGCATGGGATTTTGTTCGGTATGCTTTAAAGGAGATTGCAAGGATTGAATTGAAATAGACATTTTACATGGAAAGATTACAAACATAACTGTGGGAAAAAACATATGCAAATTTTGGACTTCTTAATATAATTTTGTTTTCTGGTTGTATACTTGTATGTATCTTCCAAATTGATTAACTTAATCCTTCTAAAGTTCTAATGTGACTGTCACTTCCGAATTAATATATAGATCGTAAATGTCGTCGGAAAGAAAAGGACAAGTTTTGTAACAAAAATTGGGCATTCAGATTCGAAATACATAAATGGGCCTTACTAAACACAAATGGGCTGAAACGTATTGGTATACGTAGAAGAATTTGGACAATTTTTTTTTTTTTTTTCATCAAGAATTTGGACAATCAGAAGAACAAAATTTCTGTGAAAAATGAAATGTGAATCATGTGAAAAAGTTTTGTAATCACAAATGGGACTTTAAAATTCAAGCAAACTAAACGGGCTATATACCAAACACAAATTGGCCGAGTCGTATGCTATGGTTATAAGTTATAACGAAGACTAAAATCCCAAAACCCTATGAGCAAAATATAACAACTTATCCAAACAACCACCATCGAACTTCCTAGCGAACAAGTAACAATTCTCGCTCTTCTTCCCATTATACACACACCCTTGTTCTCTATTCCTCACCCTCCGCAAAAACTCCCCCGTCACCGACCCCCGTGTGTACTTTCTTGGATGTGGCCCTCTCCGTGACCAATCCGTCCACGTCAGTGACCGGTTCGCGTTCTTCCCTGGAAACATTACGTGGACTAATGTCGCCAAGTAATGCTCGTCGGAATAACAATTCGAAAGGCAATGTTTCTTGAACACAGGAAAGTAAATTGTGTCCGAGACTACGGCTAAAGCTACCTCACGGTCTATCTCGAACCACTGAGAGCCTTTTCGCCAGTTGCGGCGGCTAATGACTGGTGACATACGGCGGTTGTAGCGGCCGCGACCTGCTGGTCCGGGAAGGTCGTATACGTCGACGTATGAGTGTTGAGAGTTTGTGAGGTAAGAGTAAATGGTGGAGAAGTTGAAGAGAGGAATGTCCGATTCCGAGAGGAGGACGAAGCGGTGGTTTCCGGCGTCAAGCAGAGCATTTGCCAGTAGCCGTCGCTCAGCCTCCACCATGCTCACCATTCCCCATCCCACTTCCTAAGAAAAAAACAACAAAATCCTCGTACATGAGTCGTGATATTTTTATTAGTTAACAACTTAATTGATTAATTTAAAATCCATGTCGGTACGTATGTATAATAGACTACTCAACGATTTTATATTTATATAGAATTTGATGATACTGATATCTATAGAAAGGGAAATTAAGAGGCATACGTAGACATACGAAGGGAACTAAAATTCAACTTTTAAAACCATATTATTAAATGGGGGATAACAAGCTAGGTGTTACCCAGAACGGCCCTGAGACACCAGGTGATTCAAGACAGAAAAAAATATCATCCCAATAATAATTGATTTATAAGAAGAAACTAAAAAGCAACTTTTTTAAATGAAGCATTTACCAACAAATTTTTTGGTTTCTTTTTTAAATATAGCCGTCTCTAAAATTGATAAAACTACACTAGCTAGTGGCCCCAAACCCATGATTGGTCTAGCTCTCTAGTTTCTAGTTAGGACCGGTTCTGGACCTTGTGGAATTATATATATATATATATATATATATATATATATATATATATATTTAAACAATTAAGAAATAATGTCAAGTATGATCTCTAGTGCTCATTCGTGACTTCGTGTCTTAGTTGAATGATGATGATAAGTAGGAGATATTATTGTATCTTACTTCAGAAAAACAAATGTATATAATAAAGTCTTCTCGACTTTTCTAATATCTTCGACAAGCCTTTCTTTTTTTTTCAGAGTAATTTACCTTAATCTTATAAACAAAGGTATAAAAATATAGCCGGTTTGAAACGTATTTAGGGAATAAAAAAAATGATACGGATCTACGTTTTTCTTTGAACTAGTATACTATACCTTGAACATTACAGTCACATATTACTGTACTTGTCTTTTCTTTTGTAATCACAATTTAAAATGCTAAGGCATGACTACTACTTGAAAAAGTTAAGAATAATACTAATGCTAATTTTAACACTGTTCGTTAATTTTGTCATTCCCTTCTAAGACTTTAATGCAGCACCACTAGTTTTCAAAGTGGATTATACTGTATATGTTTTTCTTTACAACTACTAGATTATATATGTATTAGTAGCATGCGACTTTATTTTGGCTGATTAATCCAACCATGTCATTTATGGTTAAAAAACCAACTAATTTATATTAAAAATTAAATAATGCTAAACACTGTTAATTTTGTCACTCCCTTTTTTTGGATTATACTTCTATTCCAAACTAATTTTCAAAGTATATTTTTTTTCTTGGTAATCAATTTTCAAAGTATATTTCTTAAATAGAAAACAATTCCCCAAAAAATTATAAATATCATCTAAATTCAAGTTTATCTAGGATGAATAATTCGAATATCTCAAAAATATAATTATAAATATCTTTTTTTTTTGTGAAACTGAAATTATAGATTATCTAGACTGAATTATAATTTATAAATTATAAATTATAGATTATCTAGACTAAAATAAATATGCGAGTTTATCTAGGCCTATATTCAAGTTTATCTAGACTGAATAATTCGACGGGAATGAGAAAATTGACTGACCTTGCTTGGAATCCTCCGGCGATAAAGCGGCGAAGTTTCGGGGATATCATCGTCAACGTAAAAAGGGTCACTCGTATGAATGTAAATAGAGAAAAGACCATCATGGCCTTTGAAAAATCTCTCCCACAGTTTAGCCAAAGGAAGTTTCCCTCTAGTCAAGAACATAAACGCCACTTTCTTTGTCTTCTTTAACGTCTTTTCTTGAATCTTTGATGCACGTAGAAATAGTTCCTCCTCCGTCATGTTGTGCATCACGTTCTCCGGCTTCACCAGAGAATGACCCTTTTGCCCTTCATCACCATCATCAGTCGCAACAACCGTATCGTTCAAGGAAACGACTTTCTCTGGCTGCGGTTGAAGCGGTGTAGAGAAGGAAGATGAGAGGGAGGGGGGGAGAGCAGACAGACGAAAGAGTTGGGGATCGAAAGAGACGTTTCTTATATGGACGTTGAGTATGAAGCCTAGCCCGAATCCGAAACCGATAAGCAACGAATACAAGACCAGGGCTTGGAAGAATCTATGAGATTTGAATATCTTCGATATGAAGATTTGGTGAAGTTGATAACGACTTTCTTGTTGTAGAGAGTCTTCTTGCGTTTCTTGGCTCTTCTTCATTATTTTTGAGTCTGCTGAAACTAACAATTAGAACCGTGGGACGTTATATAGTCAAGATTATGAATTTTAAAGGGACTTTTCGTCATTGGGTTTCTTTAAATATCTAATCTCACGGGATTTGGATTTAGCTAGAAACATTAAATTGACTTGTACAGGATTTTAGGGGTAGGGTTAATTCAATTGGTCCACGAATTGGGTTCTATATAAACACGTTAACTTAGATTGTGACATTAAACATGAAGTAATGCTTGGTTAAGACATGTAGTGTGTCACCTATTTGTTATATTTCTAATTATATTTATTACTTTTTTTTATATGTCAACAAACAAACAAATTCATCGAGGTTCTGTTTCAACTTTCAAGCAAGAAGAAACAACAAAGGAATGTGCTTAGAAGACAAATTCTCAGTTTCTAACAAAGCAATTTCTTCTACACTCTCAAGTATTTAACCCTAAAGCATATAAAACCGATGAGTTATTAATGAGTTTAACATCTCAAGACTCGGGCCACAGAACAGCTCTCTACATAATCTGACCGTTAATGCGACTGATGATGGTAATCTCGACACCGAAGTCTTCAAAATATTTGCTTGCATGATCCATTGATATACAAATTCATTGTATTTATGAGCTTCGATTGTCTATTCTTCGAGATCCATTGATACCTCTTTAAATACCTCATTTTTGAAGTATTGAGATACTTTTATATTGGCGTTAAAAAAAAAAGTACTTTTTGATTAAATTTATTTAAATAATATCGATAATGTGCTTTTTAATACTAAAAGATATTAAGTATTAAACATCCAAATTAAAAATAATTTTTTTAAGAAATTTTCACTATATCGAAGAGAATGATTTTCTCCTGATCTAGGAATGATTAGAATCAGCCCACAAAAAAAAAGGAATGATTAGAATCAGAGCCGGCCCATGACCCATAAACCATTTGTTTGCGGTTTTAATACTATATAAAACGTTCCGATAGTGTAGTGGTCTTCGCCTTCCATAATTGGTGCCGAGCCTCCAGTTCGATTCTTGAATAAAGGTTTTTTTTTTGGTTTTGTTAGTGTTCAATATTTATTTCATGGGATTTTAACTGGTTTTTGTGTATCGGATTTTACGTCTATATATATTGAGAGATGGCTCTGGTTCTTGTGTATTTCATTTGAGATAATTTATTACTCGCTGGATGGCTAGGAGAATTTCAATTACTCAATAATTTAAATCTCAAATTAGATTTTGATATAATAGGCGTGCGACTTTAATAAGAACGCTGTACTCGATTTAAAGATAAAATGAGAAACTAAATCATCCCACGAAACTAAGATATATGACAGATACGAAGTGTCGAAAAAACAAAAAATTCCGAGTACACCAAATTTGGTGAAAGATGCTGCCAACTACAAAGAATTTGGTGTACTAAAAACTTGCCACCTGAAAAGAAATAAAAGGAGAATGCAAATGTTTATTATATATAATGAAATCAACAAAATCTTAGAAATCCGAAAAATAATTTTGTTTTGTACATGTTATCTACTCTTTTGGAACTGTACTCCTCTTTTAGAACCGGGAGAGAATTTGGTCCAATCTGAGGATATAAGATGTACTTGTTGAAACAGAGAAGAAGCTGGTAAAATGGTGTGCCAATATTCTATTGGCCACCCTCACGGGAGGGACAACTATTGTTTATCTCAAAAAGAGTCTTGGACTGAGGATTGATGTCTTCATTAGGAATGTCTTAAACCTCTCAGCTCTCTACAAAGATGTCACGGTGCTCCAGTATCAGATGTCATTTTCTTGTATGATGATGTGACATTCATATGGAGAGAGTTAGTCAACTTTCATATATATGATTATTACTCGCTGGATGGCTCTGAAAAATTGCTAAATAATTTGAAATAGAATTTAGGTTATGATATATTGGGCGTGTATTGTACAAAACAATTAGAACGCTATGATATATTGGGCGTGCAATTGTACAACAAAATTAGAACGGTGTACTCGAATTAGTTTCTCATTTATCTCTTACTTGGTGCAATGTCTCGATGAAGACTATCTATCCCATATTAACTAAGAAATATGACAAAATATTTATAATATGATGTATCAAGAGAAAAAAAATGGTCTTGGAAGCAGACTAATCTTTCTTTGGTCAGAGAGCATCAACATATTCTGGAATTGGAATGGGTCACTACAATGAGTCTAAGGACTGATCTCTGTTTATTGTGCAACTAGCTGTTTTTTGGGAGGTGATCCATTGTCTGATTCGTTTTTGCAGGATGTAGGCAACAAGAACATAATCCTAGGCACAACTCTTAATGGAAAGGTGCGTCAAATTCTTAAAAAGTTGCTTTAAGACATTAGTTCGAGTTTTAGTTTTAACATTATGAGATATTTTTTAAAACAAATAAATTAGTGGTTTAGAGATTAGATGAGCTCAGCGCCGGCCCAAACTATTTGAGTGCCTAAAGCAAAAAAATTTGGCCTATTAACAAAAACTGTTATAAGAAAAAAAAATATAAGTTTTAACATGTTTGGGATTTGAAACCGTGATCTGTACAACAAATGACTTCAAACTAACCACTAGACCACAGTAACATTTTTAAAATTGATGCCCTGAAACTACTTATAATTATTTGATGCCTAAAGCCCTTGCTTCATGGACTTTAGCCATGGGCCGGCCCTGGATGAGCTTATAAATCATATGAGCACATGCCATTTCCACGTCTTATCAATAAATTATATTATAATTCACGTAACTCAACAATGAATTACTTAATCAAACAACGAAAAACAAACAGTAAAGAAATCTCGAATCATCAATTTTGGTACCTCTACATTAAAGATGAAGTAATGCTTGGGCTAAGACTAGTTAGTGTCACCTCTTTGTTACTCTCTCCGTTTTAAATTACTTGTCGTGTAAGGTTTTTGCATAAGAACTAAGAAAATAATGAAAATTTCTACTTTAACTTTGTATAATATATTCTCTAATTTTTTTTATTGGCCAAGACATTAGAACAATGAGAATAAAATTGGAATTTTTACCAAACATCTGCATTGAAAATCTAAAACGACAACTATTATGAAACAAAATTTAAGTGTTAAAACGACAACTAAACTAAAACGGATGGAGTATATTTTTACATTTTTTATTACTTTTTTATTTGGAGACGTCAACAAACAAACAAACAAACACAAAGAAAACAGATTTGTATTGTAACATCAGCTCATTAAGGTTTTGTTTCAACTTTCAAGCAAGGAGAAACAAACAAAAGGGAGGTGTTTGGAAGACAAAGTTCTCGGTTTCTAACAAACAATTTCTTCTACACACTCAAATATCTAACCCTAAAGCATATAAAACCGATGAGTTATTAATGTGTTTAGCATCTCAAGTCTCGGGCCACAGAACAGCTCTCTACATAATCTGACCGTTAATGCGACTGCTGATGGTATCTTCAGTAGAATGAGATGCTGTAGACCAGTTTCCGCCTGTGTTGTTTTTCAAAACCCGCAACAATGTCATCGATCGTATCTTCCCATGTTTCATTCCCTTCAATCTCTTGACAGAGTTCCAAGGCAAGTCGGCCACCTATAGCTGCTTCTTCGTGGTTGTCTTTAACCTCCAAGTTCATCACAAGTATGGTTTTCATAAGCGACTGTTCTCTGTTATTAAGATCTGCAGATTTGTGACAAAATCCAACTTGATGAGATAAAGATATTAAGACACAAGAATGTTTGTATTACTTGTACACAGTAAGAAAACTGACAGTTCTATCAAACCATGAATGCAATCGTTTCATTAATTCATACATGTAAACATCTAACCAAACTAGTTCAAATTAATTTACCAAATGAGAAGACTGTTTGGAAACACCCCATGTAGAAGATCAAAGTCACAACATTTCGTTTTGCTTCAAATGGGATAAGTGGCCACAAATTTTCATCCATTATTAGAAGAGTTTGTGATGAATATCTATCTACTTAGTTAGTGAGCACTCAGGATGAAGCAATTATGAAACAAAGTATTTAACCGAAAAATGGGGAGGATTAAGATTACCTTCAAGGACAGAATCAAAAACCTTTTCCTCAAAAGTCATAACCACATCAAACACACCATCACCAGCATTATCTTGCCATCTTTGAGGAGCAAGCTTCACAGATAAATTCCTCTTAAGCATCTGTAATATACCATTCCGCTTGTAACTGATGAAAACAGTTAAGTGTATCAAACTTCAAGCTTACAAGTCTCCCTATACAACCCAATGAACATGGTTCTAAGTACCAAACAAGGCAATGCATCACAGATTGGAGAAACCATAGCCACAAGCAAGAACTTTGTATACTTACTAAAACACACACCTTTTATTCAGTCATGTTGTCAACATTTGGGGAGAAGAAAACATATTTTTTCCCCAGAATCAATGTCTAACCTCAACCAAGAAACTTAGATGTGAATTAGGAAACAATTTAAGGAATTTGAATAGCATAATTGTTGTTCTAGCCTAATAAAGTAAGTAAATTAGAAGGAGATTGACACTGAAGCAGTGACCAAACATAACTTAGGGATTCGAAAAATCATGATCGATATGCAACAATCACAGAAAACGCGAGAAGAGGATACAGTTCAGGATCTTTGCGCCTGAGCTCGTCGAACATCTGCTTGTAAGGAGTTCCAAAGTCGTAGACGTTAGGCTCTCTGACCGATGGTCCAGGTAGTTTTACATGAGACCCAGTCCCGTACGAAGCAACGTCGAGACCTTGCCTCTTCAGAAGAGCGTGAGCTTCCATGCTCCGGTTCTGATTCGACGAACATACCATAGCGTACCGGAACCTCATCGCGAAGCCGCCGTCGAACAAATCTGCAATTTTCCCGGCGACTCTGCAGTTCACAAGTTAAATCGATTTCAGTGATGTAATGTGATGGTTTTAATTGGGCCTAATAATGGGCCTGAGTCTGAAACGGGCTTTATCAAGAGATCGAATATTTCTTTTCTTTTTGTCTTTGTTGTTGACCCACGACTGATATGAGGAAAATTCTCACGATAAAGATGTTTTTTTGGTCCTTCTTTTTTGCGACTTTATCGTCCAATCAAAAAGATCCCATGCTTTGACTAGACTTTATGGGTTAGATTTGACTCCTTGACTTTGCAAACTTAGTCCCACGCAAGTTACTATTTTTCCAAATGTATTCACTAATCTTTTCTCTTTTCATATATTTTTTTTTTCTTTAACAGTAATTGGTTAAAAGCAAAAAAATGTTTTCATCACAAAAAAGAAAAGAAAAGAAAGAGCTAATTAAATTGAAAACGGAACTTAATGTAACGCGTATTAGTAGAGTTATGTGTCCATGCTATGAGTCAATGACGTTGACTGACCCAACGACTTGTGTTACGTTGCATTAATGTGACGTTGTATAAGCCACTCCGCAATAACGATTAGGAAACACCTCCTCAATCATCACAAACTGGATTTCAAAATATTATCCCTAGCTCACCTTCTCTTCATCTTCACTCGAAGGTATTTACAATAAAACCAGCTACGTGTCGTTACCAGAGATGGTCCGCCGTAGCTTGATGGCACTGCTGAAGATGTGCGGTGGGCATTCCGGTTCCGGTGGAGAAATATCATCCGAAGATGGCTTAGATGGTGGAGACCGTGGCATCTTCTTCAGTCTCCAAGAACTTGAAGTTGCCACTGATTTCTTCTCCGAGAAGAACCGGCTCGGAACCGGCGGATTTGGCCCTGTCTACAAGGTAAACTCTTAAAAAACTCTGTTTTAAAAACAGAACAAAATGAAAGGGGCATTTATTTGATACTGACATTAATAGGGATCGATGCCGAATGGTGAAGAAATAGCAGTGAAGAAGCTATCAGTGGATTCGAGACAAGGGTCTAGAGAATTCACCAACGAGGTTAAGCTCTTGCTTAGGATTCAACATAAGAACTTGGTTTCGTTACTGGGTTGTTGCTTCCATGGTCCTGAGAAGATGCTGGTTTACGAGTATCTCCCTAACCGGAGTCTTGACTACTTTCTCTTTGGTACGACTCTATAATTGTCCGACAAGCCACACCAAACTGTACCGAATCATTGGTTCTGTTCTGTTCTGTCATGATTCATTCAACTCGAACCGGTTTGGTAGAACCATTGATCTCTCTGTAATTTTCAGATAAGATCAAGCCCGGTTCACTTGGCTGGGACCATCGATGGCGAATCATTATAGGAGTGGCGAGAGGACTGTTGTATCTACACGAAGAAGCTCCGATACGGATAATCCATAGGGATATAAAAGCCAGCAACATTCTTTTAGATAATAATTTGAACCCGAAGATCTCGGATTTTGGTTTGGCCCGGTTATTCCCAGGCGACGGCACTCATACCAATACCTCTAGAATCTCTGGTACTTTGTGAGTAGCTGAGTACACCTAATCCCATCACAATCTCAAATCTCTATTATCTTGAAAATGATTGTGAATGTTTCTTTTTATATGCAATGATTGTGAATGTTGTATAAGTATATTTAAGAGGCTTATGTGAATGTTGATGCAGTGGCTATATGGCTCCTGAGTATGCGTTGCATGGGCTTTTATCGGTCAAGTCAGATGTTTTTAGTTATGGAGTCTTGGTTTTGGAAATAGTTAGCGGAAGAAAGAACCAAAATCCTCGTCTTGGACCAGAAATGGCTGATCTCTTGAGCTATGTAAGTTGGAATCTTTACATTTACTAGTTCGGTTTTGCATAACATATAAATTTTGCCATTATAGTTGGGTTCTAATCCTCAATATTGTTAAGTTTCATAGGTTTCCAATTCATAACCAATTGGCCACGTCTCTTATATACTAATCAGATCCATTCTCATCTTTCTAATGTTGGATCTTCCACAATTATACCATACTGAAGGACTCATGAATCATTCCCTATATTAATTTGTTATGTAGTTTTGGTCGCCATTAGAATCAGTCTCAACGTTCGTTACCAACCCGTGTCATGGTTTTGTACTAAACTATGGAAACTTCACCCCCTACATGTTTCCATTTGATCTGCTTGTATGTAAACTGATTCAACATTTTTTCCAACAAAAGGTTTGTTTAACTCTGAACAAAAATACCGAGGATATGTATCTTAGTGGTTTATATATCCTAGTGTCGTCGTTGTGTCACTACCTCGCGGTTTAAACCCATATAATGCAAAGATGTAATTGATTTAAAAAAAAAAAAAAAAAAACCGGTCTAACTCAATAACCAATTTATATTCTTACAGGCGTGGAAAATATATCAAGAAGGAAAAATTCTGGAATTGATGGATCAATCTCTAGCAGGAGTATACAACCGCGACGAAGCAGCTACATGTTTCATCATAGGATTACTGTGTTGCCAGCAGTTCACATCCAACAGACCGGATATAAACACGGTTCATCAAATGTTGTCGAGCGATTCATTTGATTTGCCTAAACCCGGTCGGCCTGGACTCCAAGGTCGTAGAGGAGGCGGCTATACAAGTACCGGGGCCGGTACAGGAGCCGGTTCAAGAACTTTTGGATTAAACGGAAGCGAACCAAACAGTTTTAAGAGTAGAAGAAGTAGTGGAGGAGGAGCGGCTGGACAGGATAGCATCGTTGAGGAGCACTCGAGGAACTCCATCTCCATGTCTTCCTTCGCCGAAGGAAGATGAACAAAACATGTAAATGCACCCATATTTACGTGTATATTATAGAGAGACAAAGAAGAGGACCTTTTATGTCATATGTCTATGGATCGTTATATTTGAGATCTTAATATATTCTGATATGAATTAGCAACAAAATTAAAGAAAATATGTTTTTCGAACTTTATGTTTATTTAACGTTTTTTTCAGTAGCTTAATTTTGTGTAATCGAGTCTTATTTAGCGGAGCTGATTTAGGCAACCTAGGTGATATGTCTTTCAGAGTAATAGACTTTTATGGGTACGGTAATTTCAGCTTTCAAGTTCCATCTTCCTCAAGAGGAACAGTTTGACACCAACCTAATTACTGACTATATGACTTTTTGTTTTCTTAGAAAAGATAACTGAACAAAGGAAGTTTAGTTTCACAAGCAAACAAGTCTAAGTGTCTAACTACCTGTTTCTTTTATCAGAGTTTTCTTCTAAAACCAAAACTAAGCTATGTGGTCTTATCTTGTTATATATGTGATATCGTTTTATTGGTTGCGTTCTATTTGTTGATTTCTTCGATTGGGTGGATCATGTGTGTAACAATAAGTATTCATACAAAATGAGATGTACTAGAAAGGAAACCTAAATTATGAAAATATAGAAACCGTGTATGAAAATATGAAGTTTTGTTTTGTTAATTAAGATATTCTAAAAGTTTATAAGATACAATAGAATATACTCCAATATATGTATGCACCACTGCCACCACACCACTAATGAAATTTAGATGATAGATTCACATCTTTGTTTATATTTCGTCAGAAATAACCCAACTAGGCAACTACCAACCTGAATAAAAACAGAACCAGTATGCTACAAGTCCGGTACATGCCTAAAACTTAGCAAACTAGTAAACCTCGAAATTATTTAAAATGGAAGAGAAACACTTTTTAGTAAAAATCTTTTGAATTGTATAGTTACTGCTCTTTTTGTTTTATGGTCTCAAGTTTGCAAAACTTTGGACATTTTTTCTTACAATTATGTTTGTAAACGATATTTTTGTTTTTGTTTTTTAGACCCAGTAACACTCATGGTCGGCCCTGGTATGTTATGTAGAGTTTGATATGTAGCATACATCTTGTATTCCGTTACTGTTTTCTTCAGTTATGTCGTTTTTGGATTTCTTTCTTCAAGTGGGTTTTGTTTTTTGTTTTAGTTGTAAATCAAAATAGATTCATATTTTGAACTTTGAATTGGCTGTTATCCTTGTGCAACCCTATTAGGATTAAGACTACTCAAAAATCTTATATATGTGGTCTGGTCTGTTCCAAAAATTATTAGGAAATTCAAGGAGTTGTATATATATAAATCAAGGGGTTTAAATAGATTGGCGAACAAGTATTCAAAAGATTTGACCATTTATGCTTGTTATCAATACTTCCGGTGTGTCAAAATTTTAAGTGTACTAAAAATAACAATGCATGGAGGTCAAAACAACAAGTTAGATAGAGTCTTGAATGCATATGTAATTTGCATGTGATTTGATCAGTTGAAAATGGGTATGGTGATAGGTTCGATCAATTAATTTACTTAATTTGATAGGAACCTAACTCTATAGTAAAACCCCAGAAAGATAAACGTTTTCGCTCAGAAGTCTAGAGAAACCAAACCAACGTTAAACGAACTTACATTGATTAGAGTTCGACCTTTTTAAGTTTCAACATATACCACATTTTAAGTTTCAACGTAGACCTAAGTTATGTTAAGTATAGATTATACGTCATGACATATACTCTGCTACTAGTTTGTGGCAATGTCGTCGAAATGTCTTAACTAGGATTTAAATCCGCATAATTCATACTCCCTCCGTATTTTAATAAGTGTCGTTTTAGGATTTTCTTTTTTTAAAAATTAGATGTCGTTTTCAAATTTCTATGCAAATTTTTTTAATTTTTAATGTTTTATGATATCATAAAACATTAAAAAATAATAAATTTTGTATAGAAATTTGAAAACGACATCCAATTCAAAAAAATAAAAATTCTAAAACGACACTTATTAAAATACGGAGGGAGTATTGTTCAAAGAAAAAGTTAAATCCTAAATAGCCAACATTTTAACATAAATAGATATTTAACTAAAAATGCTACTATTAAAATATTCTACTATTTGAAACCATGAATATCATCGATCAAACTATTCTTGAGTAAAATTATTTCCAATATTTATTGTTCTTCCCTAGTGTTTAATACTAAACCGCTAAAACAATTAAAACTATATAACCAATGAAATCTTAAACCAATATAGCAAATGCGATCAATGTAAAATAATAGGATTGGATTAATCGTTCGTTCGTCACAAATCACAAAAGATTAAGAACAAAAAAAGTAGAAAAGGGCACCAATCCAATTGAAATAAATACTTTGTTGAGGACTTGAGGTCTCAAGTAAGTTCTTCCCCCTTGAGAAATAATGAAAAAAGTTGCTTAAACAGTGATCACTGGTCCGGCTACCAAACATTGGCCCACTTTCTCTATTTGGATATATCTCCTGATAAATTATGTGTGACCCACTCCTATACAAAAATCCCATAACTCTCACTTTCATTGGCCCTCCTTTTTTATTTTCTAACCCCACTTTTATTCCAATTTTTTAATATATATATATATATATGTATAAATACAATAATAAGAAAACAGTAGTCTACATATAAACGTAGCCACTCGCTCGAAAACAGCCACTTTCTACTTTCACCCATTTTAAAAAAAAAAATCTTATTTTTATAAAACTGATCAATCTCAATAATGGCGAAGAATCTCTCTTCTGATTTTCAGACATTTACGATGGATGATGATCCAATAACACAACTAGCAGAACTGAGCAACACTCTTCATCAGTTCCAAACATTTCCTCCTCCTTTCTCTTCTTGTCTCGATTCTCTTTTCTTTCATAATCAATTCCCTGATCATTTTCCCGGAAAACCTCTCGAGAATAATTTTCACCAAGGGATATTCTTCCCTTCTAATATCCAAAACAACGACAAGTCTTCTTCAAGAGTCGATACCAAGAAGAGAAAATCATTAATGGAAGGTGTTTCTACGTCGGAGAACAGTGTCTCTGATCAAACCCTCTCAAGCTCTTCTGCTCAAGTTTCCCTCAATGGAAATAGTTTGACCAAAAATGTATTTCGTCAACCTAGAAACCCTAATTTCACACACACACACATAAATAGATATATTAGACGACTCTCAGTTTCCATGGATTGTTCTAACTTTTTTTTTTCTTGTCCAAATCACAGAATTCTTCAAGAAGAGGGAAGAGGTCGAAAAATAGAGAAGAAGAGAAAGATAGAGAAGTTGTTCATGTAAGAGCCAGAAGAGGCCAAGCCACTGATAGCCACAGCATAGCAGAGAGGGTAAAATTGATTATATGATTAATACATATATAGGTTTTAGAAATTATTGATAATAAATAATACAATGAAATCAAAACCATAAATGAACATATTTTCATATGAAATTTCAGGTTCGACGAGGGAAAATAAATGAGAGATTGAAATGCTTGCAAGATATAGTCCCCGGATGTTATAAGGTGATTAATTATGAGAAATTTTAACCAAATTATTTTGTTTAGACTATAAGAAAATATATTAATTATGAGAAATTTGGTGATGCAGACGATGGGAATGGCTACTATGCTGGATGAGATAATAAATTACGTCCAGTCCTTACAAAATCAAGTCGAGGTATAACAATAACAATTAATTTCTTTGAAATTATAGGTTATCTACCAATTCCATTCGTTTCAATAATTATACTAATTTACTTCTTTTTTTTTTTTATGTGAACTCAGTTTTTATCTATGAAGCTTACAGCAGCAAGTTCGTATTATGACTTTAACTCGGAGACTGATGCTGTGGAATCCATGCAGGTACATAATCAAGAATCTTTTAACTTTTAACTAAAAAAAATTCTAGTAAGACGACTGATGATGTTTGCTTATGATTTATTTCTTAATTAACTTAACTACATGGTTTGATGTGATTAATTAAATGTTTTAAATAACGATTTTAAATTGTCATATTAAAATGTGCAGAGGGCAAAGGCACGTGAGGCAGTGGAGATGGGGCAAGGGAGGGATGGGAATTCTGTCTTCCATTCATCATCATGGACCCTTTGACTTTTGTTTTTGCTCTCCTTTTTTTGTCTTTCTAATTTTCTCCTTCTTTTGGATTATAAAATATATATATATATATATATACTTTCAAAGATTAATTTCAAGAAATCTCGATGCCATATGATATGTATTCCTGTGTAATTTTGACATTACAAATATATATACTGCCTAGAGATTGCATTCAACTAGATATCGGAACAGAGTGGGGATACACATAAGGATCAAAATTTTACCGAGCAAGCAAACATTGGAACCACAATGAATGAGTGTCAGTGTACCCAACCATATTTTTGACATCAACTTTAGTAAGCTCCCACAAAAATTTTGACAATATGATTGATTCTTAAAGCGTTTTGAAATGAAGTTGTGGAAGCCTCCTCAATCACACTTTAGAGAATAGTAATGAGGAATGTTATTTCGGCTTTGTTAGTTAAAAACTCTTTCTGGATTCAGACATAAATACGATTAGTATACAATAAGTTCGAATGTTCAATACTACGTTTGCGTGACAACATGATTTTATAATTTTTTAAAACTGCCTTATATACGCCGAAACACAGAACTATATAGCAATATTAAAAAATACATAAAACCTCTTCAAATTTTCAGTTGAAATCAAAAGTTTCAAATCAGCCACAGCTGGAAAGCCTTGGACGTCCAAAACAATAGTCATCAAATCTCAGTTTTAAGAAAAATGAAAAGAGTATTTAAAATTCGGATTTGCACATTATATTTACAACAATATAGATTAAAAATTGGCATCATCAGCAACTTTGATTGAGGTCAAATAAAGACAAGCAAAGATGATAAACTCGAACAACAACTGGACTTGGACATCTCAGGAGAAGTGGACGAAAAATGACAAAACTACCCTTCACTTGTTACTATCGAAAGAAAGACATAATGATGTATGTCTCCGTAACGAAACACAACGACAAAGAGAGGTTTTATGCAATTTGTGGAAGAATGTGGGTTGTGGATTTCGAAAAGACGTGTTTAATCGTGGAGCAACCAAAGGTTTTTCTTCCTTTTTTTGTGGACTATGTACTTATCTAAACATAGCTTTTAATTTTCCTTTTTTGAATGAATTATTGCATGAGTGACGGTTGCATATTTCATACTTCATAGACTGTGATTGATGTTCCCAATTCACTATCAACATGATTGTGAAGAACATTTGTGAAACTTCTAGATATCTATTCTTCTTTTAGCATGTAATAATAATAATACAGTACTAGTTTGTATTACTATAAGTGTTTATGTATCATCACCAATATTAAATTTGATTTCCCTTTCGTCCACTTGGATAAGTACTCATAAATGGTCAAAATTACAAGAGAAAACTCCAAAAAGTGGAAGTGAAGTCCATGGCATGTGTTGCTCTCAAAATGGTTGTGCCCAAGTTAATTTAGGGCTTTAAAGATGAATTAGTCTGGAAATAAATTAGTCGAAAGCAGAAGATAAATTAGAACATAGAAAATAAGGAAAATATATATTTAATAAGGGAAAATAAAAAGAGAAATTAGATGCAATGTATGCATCCATGAAACTAGGGAGGACAGCTTGAAATGGACCATTACATGCCCTAAAGAAGATGGAAAATATGTGGGGCTTTTTATTCATCTCCGTCTTATTGCATATATTTATATAAAAATAAGTTATAAAATACCTAATTTTGAATAGTTACAATTGCATAGTGGTTGATTGTTTCTAGTTCTACAGTAATACTACTTTTATTACAACATGGTCTTTTGAAAAAGTTGATTTACATATTGAAAATGATCAACATATATCAAAGAATCCAAGCTTTCTAATATATATAAGTTTAGAGATTCTCTTTCATGGTTAAACCTTAGAACAAAATGGTTAACATATTATTCAAAAAATGAAAAATAATTCAATATGTTGTTGAAGGGGATAGTTTTGGGAAACAAATAAATATTTGGGACCAACAAGTATTCTATTAATAGATTTAGTGATCACATCATTTGGTGGCAGAGAACAAAAATGGGCAAGTTCAAGGATCCAAAAACATTGTGGGAACCACCAACCACCAAAATTTTGGAAGTGACTCCATTTGAATGTGGAGGAGTTGTTAGCTCCTCAAATCTCTGAAGTCTTAAGTGTTAAGAGTTAAGATAACCCACAAAATCTTCAATTCCACTTTTTAAGCATTCTTAATACTTTCTTAATATTTTAACATATCTACTAAAACAATTGTAATAAACTATTAACAGTACAACACCAGAAACATGCTTCCATACCATTTTTTGGATAAAGCAAAAAATAATATTTTCCCTTAGAAATTTGTGATCAAATACTTGTATGACATCACAATTTTCTTCAAATAATAGTATCTTTTTCTTAGTCAAAAACTTTAAAAAAAAAAGTCAGCAAAACAACTGTAAACAAGACATCGGAACTTTGAAAGGCAGGAAAAAAATTGTTACCGAACATTAAATCAAAGAGAACACATGAATTTTCTCCAGGGGATATGACCAAAAGTATTAAGTGACACCTTGAACTTTGGAAAAAATCTAATTACTTTTTTTTTTCTTTTTACAAATTATCCCAAACTTAACTCCGATTACATTCAAAGCCAAAACCTGTCTCTTCTAATGTTCTAACATGGAGACCAAGCGATCATATCAATGAGCTTCACTGTCGGAGAATCTGTTGAAGCTGAAGGACTTGGTTTCTCTGTTCTGGTGGCAGCAGATTGATCTGCTCTGGCGTTAGGCTCATCACCTGTTGAAGTAATGCCTTCTCCATCTCTGCAGATATCTGGACAAATAAGAAAAACATTATCATCAGCAAAAATGACAAAAGTTTTTTGCTCTGTAATCAGAAATTCTCATTTCGGATTCCGGCAAAAGACACAACTACAACATCTACTGGAAAGGAACGTTGAATCCGATTGATTTGGGACTACACAATCATCGACATGAATATACATCCAAGCAGCAATAGCGATACAATGCCGATGTCTTGCAGTTGAAAGATAAATTACCGGTGCAGGGCGAGGTGGTTGGCCACCTCCAGGCCCAACTTGGCTTGGTGGAGGCACCGGTCCTAAACCTGGGAGATGAGTAATGTTTGAGCTCTCTGAGTGGCCAGCCATCCAAGAAGGACCTCTGTCTTGAGCCATCAGACCTGCTAATTGGTTATTGTTGTAGTCTCCACGATATTGACCTCCTCCCTGAAACAATAAACAAGATTACAAGCAGTGAGACCCAAAAGCAAAACTAAAAATCTGTACAGTTTCCACTTTCCATTAGATGATTTATTCTATCTTAAGCAGAAACATGATTTTAACGGAATCAGAACTAGAAATAGGATAACAACTTGACAATGAAAAAAGATGAGAAGAATTAACGCCAGAAGAAATAATTTCTCATATCTGATTAAGAATAACAATGAAAGATGTTGGAAAGAATTCTCATTAAAGGGTGAATCTACTTGAAGGTGTAGCGCTCGGAAGAAAACACAGACATAAAGCAGCATAATTTCCATAGTCAATCTGCAAAACTACCGAACATATTGCCTAAAGGTACAAGAAAAGTAAGAGTATAAATACCTGATATGTTGGCTGACTAGGCAGATGTTGCTGTCCCTGTGGGAATTGAGGTACACCAGAAGCAGGGGGTCTGTTGCCTGACTGCAAAATTGGCTCAAATAACGAGTTTTAGTCAGTCAAAAACTTTGAAATTTACAATGACGGAAATAAAAGATAACCGATAATAGCTACTCATAACTCTGACTCACATGAAACATGGGTTGAGAAAGATGCTGAGGAGGTGCGCCATGGTGCTGAAACCCAGTGTTTGGACCAGTTTGGGCTTGTCCATATTGATGATGATATGGTCTAGGCTGTTGCTGTGGCAAATGAGGACCTCCACCCGAGTGCATTGGTTGTTGCTGCAACTGAGTGGAGGAAGCTGGTATATCAAGATGATGAAAAGGAGGTGGCTGGGATGTTGGATGATGGGGAGCGGGAGGAGGCGCGTTTTGAACTTGAGAAGACTGTTGATGAGACATAGAAGTGACAGTAGGATTCAGATGTCCCTGACGCTGGGGATGCGAAAAACGAGGCTGTGGTAGAGCAGTATTGGTTGCAGAAACAGAAGGCGGAGGAGGCATAGGCATTGGTTGTGGTGTTGGGTGTTTTCGAATCGGGGCTTGTGGCTGCATCGTATTAGCTGGCTCATGTACACTGCCTCCACCTTGGATAGAGGACATATGAGCTTGAACGTTTGGCTTTAGAGGTATAGGTTGATGAGATTGTTGAGGCTGTTGCATAGCTTGTGGTTCAACTTTGGGAGTCTAAATAAACAGATTTGTAAAATTTAAGATCAATCTATAAACAAAAATGACTTAAGAAGTATTCAAAGATACAAGTACATACCAGTTGCGGAGGCTGAACCATTCCGAGCATGATTTGTGCCTGGCATTTCAACAAACAAATTCTGAAATCTATCAGTAAATGAATTTTTTGAAACAGGCATAAACCTAAACATTGTTCATATCTGGAAACGACCCAAAACCCTAATATTTAACCTAACTGCTTCTTAAACAATACTGAACCCAAACTAGTCTAATCAGAATACTCAAGTAAGAAGCTCCAAATCAGAATTCCTCATTGCTTATAAGACCGCACGAATAGCAGATTTTTAGGAAAAGATTAGGGAAGTGAAGAAGAACCTGAAAAAGAGCCTTGGTCAAAAGAGGATTCCGAATCAGAATCTCCCTCGCTTGTTGATGGTTTTGATCAATCAACGTCTGCACCATTAGATTCTACTCATCAAAAACAGAATTCGAAAAAAAAAAAAAAAAAGAAGAAACCAATTGTTCTCTATTCAAATCCGTAAAGGATTAGAGTTGTAGCTGATAATCGGAGGGTAGAGAAAAGAAAGAAGAGAGAACCTTCATTTGAGACATGATGTCGTAGAGCTGACTTTTCGTCATTCCGGCGAGATTTGCCGGTAAACCGCCATCTCCGCCGATCTGCTTACCCGCCATGGTTCTCGTCGGTAATCGCTACCGAGATTAACCTGAATGTTAAGGACGCAACACAAGATTTGTACTCGATAACAAAACTCGGCCTAGTATAATACGGGCCCATTTAGTATAAAAACGACTAAACCCGGCCCATTTAAAATTCTAGACTTATTATTATTAGTCTATGGCAGATCAACTCTCTTCTAACTCTCTTTTTGATCAAAAATATACCATTTTTCTCAAAACAAATCAAAACTATAAAATATAGACATGCATTAGATATGCACGTTAAATTTATTTATATGAAATTTATTGAAAATGTTTCTTTACATGTACCATGTTAATTGTACACGTAACATGCATGTATATTGTATAATATATCTTTTGGAAAAGCAAAAGCTTATAAACACAAGTTTACTTACATTAGAGAAGCGTGTGACACGGTTTTGGCCTCTTCACTTTCTTGTTGCTCCAGAGATCTTCTTTTATTTTTGTCTCCATCCATATTTTTCTTACGCGATAGTTTTATATATTTCATGATCCATAATATACAATATATATTGGATTCTTGCCTTTAGTAAGTCGGTAAACATCATCAACTTTATTTTTATTCTTTCAGGTAAAAATAGAGTCTTCCTCTACACTCCTCTTCCACATGTTCTGTTATTCATAAGTATTATCAAATGATTATGAGATATTCATATGGGTTATATATTTCAAGGGAGTCAATAATCTTTAAACTTGGCACTTGGTATAATTTCAGCATGCCCTTTAAAGAATGAGTAGGCGTATAATCTTGTCTCAAGGAAATTATAAGAAGTCCACATTTATAAACATGTATTGAAACAATTAAAAGATTTAAATTAATAACCAAAAGGTAGAGATTAAAAAAAAAAAAAGAGAGAAGCACTCAACTCAACCACTTTATATTTTTTTTTTTTGGTAAAACCACAAACTTTGCTTTTGATTTTGTAGCCGAGGAAGTCTCTCTCTCTCTCCATTTGATAGGAAGAAGAAGAAAGATAGAAAAAGATAAAAGAAAGAGAGAAAAAAGAGATTTAATTAAAATGCAATGTTATACAAATGAAGAAGCATTAGCAAGTCTCTTCATCAATGTCTCTACATCTTTCTTTCTCCTCCTCCTCCTCCTCTACTCCGCCGTCTCCCTCCTCCTCAAGCTCCTCCACTTCATCGGCGGCTACCCTCTCCTCCAAAGGTCTCTATCTATACACGTATATACATATGATAAATATATAGTTTCATTTTTCCTTGTTTTCGGATTTTAGCATATACTTTAAACAAAATTATGGGCTATTGGTGAGTTTTATACTGAAAATCTTTTAAATTCTACATTGGTTAGCAGAGTAGTTTCATATCTATTTACGTGTTACCGAACGTTAGCATATATATAGCTAAAAAGAAAATAAGTGGCCGCTTTTTGATGAGTTTTTCATATAGTAAATATTGTTCTCAGTTGGGACAAATCATAATATATAGCTTAATTAATTTCTTATTATGTAGGAATGAATATGAATATGATTCGGCGGGGTGGTATTCCGAAGATGAAGAAGAGGAGGAAGAGGAAGAGGAAGAGGAAGAAGAAGGGAAAGAATTCAAGATGTCGTGTAACACAAGTTACCATGTGATATCTAGAGATCAAAATCCAGATTTGATAGCTGATATAGGAGACGACGGAGAATCTTTAATGTTTTACAATAATAACTCTCAAGATGGACTATGTACTCAACACATGAAGGAGGAGTTCAATAATGTCTATCAAACTCATGAACACGAAGAAGAAGATGATCAAGATTCCAACACTTCTTCTACGGAGGAACACTTTTCTTCTGCCAATGTTTCTCCTTATCGCAGCGAATCATCAATAGAAGAGGAAGATGATGGCGTTGAAGATCTTCCTGACGATCGTTATGATGATGATGACGAAGATGAAGAGGTAGGAGGAGTGTCACGATACGACGTCGTTGAGGATTTGGTTCGTAAGCAACCAAATACTAATACTAGTACTCGTGGTCCCTCTCGTTTCCAAAGTGGTTTGGTGTTCAATGACAAAAGCTACAATGGTATTATGATTTCTCCTCCTAGCTCATCTCTTCACATGTTTATTTTTCTTTCTTCACATGCAAATCAAAAGTTGTTTTCTTTCTTTCTACAAGTAACCAAAGTTAACACGGTTTCCTTGATTTTTGAATAAACAATGAAATAAAAATCTGAAACGACAAGTCTTATATCCAAATTTAATTATTATGTACTAGTATATTCACTTATCATGATACTTTTGATGAATATTATACACATGACAAACAAAACAATGTGAAACCGGTTGAGCTAAACCGTACTTGGATTTGTTTGCTGTTTGGATAGCAGGAGAGCTTGTGTCTAATGGAGGAATCAAGAATGATGTTGACGAGATACAGCCATCATCGGGGTTTTCCATGAGAGAGATCAAAGCAGAGGAATTAGAGGAAGAGGAAGAAGAAGAGAGAGGAGAGATATTCGGAGAGTCATACACGAATGGGTCAACGTCAAAAAGCTCATCAGAATGGAGAAACTCTGTCAAAACTGACGACCCTTTCTCAACTTCCTCTCGCCGGAGTTGCCCCAAATGGGAATCTTACACCGTCTTCCAAAAGTACGACGAAGAAATGACTTTTCTCAGTAGAATCACTGCTCAAAAGCTTCACGAAACAGGTGAAAATCATCATATATTATACAATAGATATATGTATTTCAAGAATCATGCACGAATGAGTGTTTATCAATATATAGATTTTGGTTTGTATTTTCTAATTTTTGTCCATTCACACACAGAATCGTTAAAGTCAATCATGGTGGAGCCAAGATCGATCTCGGAGAGGATCGTTCACAAGTTATCATCAAATGGATCACACAAGAAAAAACAACAACGTTATCCTGGTGGCAATGGGTCGAGACCAAACCCGTACGTGGAACTAGAATCAGCTTACGTGGCACAGATATGTCTAACATGGGAAGCTCTAAGTTGGAACTACAAAAACTTCGAGAGAAAAAGATCATCCAGGCTACGAAGCTTCAACGACGTCGGATGTCCGGCCGGCATCGCCGACCAGTTCCGTACGTTTCATATTCTATTACAAAGATACGTGGAGAATGAGCCTTATGAACATGGAAGAAGAGCAGAGATTTATGCCCGAATGCGAACTCTTGCTCCTAAATTGCTTCTTGTTCCTGAATACCAAGGTAATTAAGTAAGCTTTGAGAGTATATGTTTGTATATGCGGTCATTATTCGAGGGTATAGATTCGGTAATGTATTCATTCGTTTGGATATGTAGATTATGAGGAGGATGAGAAAGAAGAAGAGAAAGAGGAGGGTTTCAGGTCGAGGATATCGTCAGCATCGTTCTTGATGATAATGGAGGAATGCATAAGAACATTCATGAATTTTCTCAAAGCGGATAAAGAGAAGCCTTGTCAAAAGATCCTCAAAGCCTTTTTTGGGAGAAGTAAACGAGGCTCCGTTGATCCAACCCTTGTCCATCTCATGAAAAAAGTCAACAAAAAGGTCAATATATATTTCAACTTCCACATTTTTCACTACTTTATGACTCACTTCTAAAAAATAAAAATAAAAATAGTCATACTTAACCAAGACATGTAGTGTAGTGGTTTTTATTAGCATCAATGTTGTGTCACCAAATCCGGTATAATTCATATTGCTAAGTTTTCCAAATTTTATCATTATATATTAAATAATGGCTTTACTCTTTTTCTTTGTGAAGAGTCTAATCTTAACCAACAGTATGTTGATATATAATTGTGAACAGAAAAAGACGAAGCTGAAAGAGATGCGTCGAGGAGGAAAATACATGAGGAAGAAGAAGATGAGTATAGAGGAAGAAATGGAGATATTGATGGGTCTAATAGACTTGAAAGTGGTGTCAAGAGTATTGAGAATGAATGAAATGAACGAAGAGAATTTGCATTGGTGTGAAGAGAAGATGAGCAAAGTTAAGATTATTCAAGGTGGAAAGGTGCTTCAAAGAGATTCCACTCCACTTTTCTTTCCTCCACATTGACCCCACTATTTCAATCTAATCTCTGAATATACCCTTTATTCTTTCCCCACCCACATCCTTCTTCTTCTTCTTCTTTTTTTTCCTGTTTTTACACCTCATATTGTAGGAGATCTTTTTTTGTCCAAAAAAAAAAAAAAAAAAAAAATTGTAGGAGATCTTTTAGACAAAACCCACCAAATAAAGAGTACCATAAAGTTTTTAGATAGGGATATACTGTAGATTGCTTTAGTTCTTTATACTTTATACTTTCTCTTTGTTTTTCCTTTTCTTGCTCTCTATATCTTTCTACTTTTTAGTTTCTTAGTTAATTAAGTTTCAGGCTTTATTAGGAAGTTAGGTGAGTCATACACTCAAGGAATCACAACATTAGGTATATACTTTTAAGGAGGAAAAATCAAATTATTTGTTCCACACTTATGATGGGAATGGATTTTTTTTGGTTGCATGTGATTGGTAATATAACAAAATAAAATGTTGTGGAATACATTATTTGTTTTATTAAATTTACGGAATCACAAAATAGCTGAATATAATTGCACAGTCTTGTGAATTGAATCTATAAATTACCGACCTTACCCTAAAAAATATGTTGAGAAAAGAGAACTCAATAAAGAGAAGCCGTGATGAGAATAATAAGATTCATGTATTTACAAAATTTTGCAAAACTTCTAGTCCCAATCGAAGCCATATGTTAGAGGAAATAAATTAAGAGAACGTACGTAAAGTGTTGTAAAACAAAAAAAAAGAAAAAATGATATTTGCAGTGTTACGTGTAATGTATGGGCGGCTAGGAGTAAAAAGCGTTATTTACGCCCACCGTTTTGAAGACTTTGCCAAACTTGAAGTACTTCCCGTCTTCTTAATGCCTGCAAAAACATTATCAATTAGACAAAACTCTTAATAATTAAATTAAACACAATATTTACACTAATCCATACTCAAAAAATCTTCAAATCGAATAAGTTCTAAGTTTGCTTACTTGATGACGCTAAGCCTTTACTTGATGATGTCAACCCCGTGACCTTAGCAACGGTCGATGTTGTTCTTGTAGCGGCTTTCCGTAGCTTATCGAGTGGTCGTGTTACACTCGTAGATGATCTTGCAGTAATTGACTTAGCTCTGAAATTGAATCCGACTTTTAACGTTAGAAGAAGAAAAAGTTCTCTTAAAACAACAATTATAACAACAACATGATGTGGTTTTAAACCTGTCTGAAATTCTGGGTGGTCTTTTTGTAACATCCATGGATCCTTGTGTTCCGATAGATGCAGCATCAGACGTAATCTCGCTTAGTCTCTCATCGTACTCTGCCTCGGCAGAGGATGCTAAACTCTCGCCGTCAGTAACAGAGTATCTTGATTGTTGTGATGAATATTCTCCTGTATCTGAGTTTATGTCATCGGTATGTCCTATGCTTTTTCTTCTCATCATGGGTTTCTGAAGTCTCTGAGTATGATGCTGAGTGTCTTTTGCCAGATGAAGTCTCTCTATCTCTTCGTCTTTTCTCGCTATGGTGTCCTTAAGGGACGCTAACTGTAAAAACAACAAATGATTCATTGTATCTTTGAGTTGATGGTAAGAGAGATAAGAGCGAGAGACAGAGGAGAGAAAGTGTGTCTATTTACCTGTTCCATTAAGTCTCGAACGTCTTTACCTTCTTTACTGGTCTTTGCTGCACCAAGTTCGACTCCAGAGACACGCTCTGCAAATTTCAAGGTACTCATTGACTCTGAGTATGAAGTAGCGTCAGGGTTGAGTTGCACAAACATTAGCGTCTTTGCTCGTCCTCCTATAAGCCACAACGCGTAGAAACAGAAGTTATGATATTTCTTATTCATGAATGTGGTATTATAGATGAATTTCACTAACCAAGAGAGGTTTGGAGGAGCTGTGTTAGCTTGCTGTTTCTGTATGGTACATGGGAACTCTTTGAAGCGAGAGAGAATATCACATCTCCAAGAGATGAGAGCGATTTGTTTATATGTTGTGCTTCTCTTAGTCTGTCTCCTGTAACTTCAGAGCGATCTACTCTCTCACTTCCTGCCAAGTCCACCAAATGAAGATTACCATATAGCACAGAACCGGTCTTTAAATCTTTGCCGCGAACGTGAACAGTGACAATGCTGCATAAGAAAACATATAAATTCAGTTTAACAACATTTAGGGCTGTTGAAAACACTCTTTTTTGTTTGTTCCAAGGGATAAATATGAAGAAGAACCTGTGGGAGCGACTACTTCTTTCATTCAAGGCAGTAGAACCAACGGCTCGATTTTGTAGTCCAATGTCCATCAATGTAATCACATCTGAAGTTGATGTCACAGGATACATGCTTGCGTCAGGCACAGCCAGGCCATTTTGCTGAGTTGTAGAAAGGATCCCTAGTGTGTGCAGGTCAAGGAAAACAAAAAGAATGGCTACACTAACGCTAGCAATGAAAAAACAAATAGACAAAACCAGGATTTAAAACAAAAGGATATTTCTTTTGAGAATTGTCATCCGATAGTAGATCGAGCACTTGTTCATTGTATATCTCCACCATTTGCACCCCGACTTCATATGATATGTTTCCCTTTCTGGATTGAGAGATTTTAAAGAGATCATTGAGGGCACGATAATTAACTCCCCAGTCCTCTTCACTTGATCCATCTGGACCACTCTGAAAAAAAGGGAATGAAGGTAAAAGCGCATCAATTCCTATGAAATCTTACTCAGAAAAAAACAATGAAAACATACCATTGTATAAGTTTTCCCTGATCCTGTCTGGCCATATGCAAATATACAAACATTGTACCCATCAAGAACTGACCTAACCAGCGGTCTTATGTCTGAAAAGACCTCAGCTGCAAGAATCCAAAATATCGAATGAACTTGGTGATATCAATATAATATTATGTCTCGAGATGTACCATGCATTCTCACATAGATCACACAAAACAGAAATGAAAAGCATAAGGATATATAACAGAACTGGTAACAGATGAACACACCTTGTGTAGCAGTTGGACTATACACCTTGTTGAACTTAAACTGGCGAAGACCGTCTTTCCCTGGTCTAGTTGGATTGGTAACTACCAGTTCTCCATCCTCACCGACATACTCGACCACTGTATTTGGTGCACCCTGTCCAGGAAGGAAAGGCCTCACCCGGCAAAACACTCTGATGTTTCCTGCAAGTCATAACTATAGATTTTATGGGCTGCATAAAATTTGAAAATCTACACATCTGAACAAATATTTAACATGATCCTCAGTACCTTTTAGCTCCTGAAGCTCGTTGAAAAGCTTCCGGTTTTCAGTTAGTACGGCGTGATAGTTTTCCGCAGCATTGCTAAGTTCAATCAGTTTCTTTCCTGAAGAGACAAATTTTAATTTATAAACACTACAAAAATAGCAAGGTCATGGAAAGTTTATCATGACTTCAGAAGCATCAGTTAGATCATTCTCACCTAATTGGCTGAACTGTTCTGTATAGTTCTCTTGAACCTTCAATATTTCTTGCTTGATGGATCTTGAATAGAACCTCAACTCCTGGGATTCAGCATAATTAGCCAACTATCATCGAATATAAAACGATTATTTTAGCACAGTATGTATGAACATACCAGTAGTGCCTGAGACTGGTTATCAATAAAGCTTCTATAGGAAAGTTCTTTCTGACTCCAACTTTGGTGGTTAGACTCAGACTTTTGCTCCATTTCTCTGACTTTAGTCTTCCAGTTTACAAGGTTTTGTTCAAGCTCTTGAATCTTTCCTTCAAGGCTTGTATTAGCAATTTTTGTTTCTTTTTCCATTTGTTGAAGCTGTTTCATCTTTTCCTCAAGAGCATTTTTAGCAGTATGTGCTTTTATTCCCATTTGTTCAAGTTCTTTTACCCTTTCCTCAAGGGCATTTTTTGCAGTGTTTACCACTTTTCCCTCTTGTTCAAGTTCCTTCAGCCTGCTCTCCAGTCCTGTTGTAGCGACCATTGTTTGGCTTTCCATTTGCGAGCATTGCTGTTCATACGCTTTTCTCGTTGTCTCCAGCTCCTGCCTTAGCACAGAAATTTGAAGGTTGAATTGATCATTTTCTTTCAGTAGCTTGGTCATATCCTCCTCTTCGTTTTTCTTCTGTTCTTCCCACTTTGACTTTTCTGTCTATCACACAGGAACATCCCATGTTAAGGTAA